>NC_067151.1:30969237-31638483 GCF_903995435.1 Acomys russatus | reverse complement strand
GCCTCTTACCCTGTGAAATCCTAAGCCCAAATATAAACTCCTGCCTCATTATTTAGTGCTCACACAGGCCCTGGGATTAAAGGTATTATCCCTTTAGTGCAGCGGACCTCTTTCAGAAGACTTGGACCTAGCTCCTCTTCCCTGTGTGTGAGGCTCTCAGTAGTGCACGACCCTCATAATGTTTGTGCATTTCAGAAGCCAAGAGAGGGATAGTGTTGTGAAAGTCTGTTTTCATGAAGCATTAATCAGAGATCTTGACTTTTAAATACTATTTATTCCCTCACCACCACTAAGGAAACACTGTGTCCCAAAGGGTGGACTTGTCCCTCTGTTTCCCTATTACTTCCTCAGCACTTTATGCCCAACAGATACACAGCAAATATTGGGTGCCAACTTTATAGGGCAGCTAGTCCTTTAGAGTCCATGGGCCATATAATCCCTGTTACAGCTAGCCACCCCATGCCTGTGTAGTGAAAAGCAGGCCGCACAAAACACCAAGATGCCGCGAGAATAGATGTGTTTTGCCCACATTCTTGGAAGTGGAATGCTGAAACTGGACTTACATGTTTTGCTCATACTTTTCCTTTGATTACCCCTACCCAACCCCATCATTTTAAGGTATAAAAATTGTCCTTCCCTTTGTTTGCTTTTTTTTTTTTCTATTTCTTTAGTTTTTCGAGACAGGGTTTCCCTCTGTAGCCTTAGCTGTCCTAGACTCGCTTTGTAGACCAGGCTGGCCTGAAACTTGTGACAATCTTCTAAAATATATGAGCTGCCACACCCAGATCAGAATATTGAAACCGTTCTCATCTCACAGGATTTTTAGGAATTAGATTTAGTTACTTGATGTAGATTTCAATTAAATTAAACAATCGAGAGTGAGTTTTAAATTATTATGATAATTGTGTAAGCATATTTTCAAATAATTTTACTTGAACAGATGATATAATTCAATAGATTACTAGTATGATATTATGACACAAAGGTAAAATATATCAAGTTAAATATGATTTTATCTTTATAGTGCTTTGTCTCATGGATTTTTGTCAAACAGTGTGGATTCTTAATTCATTTCTGGATGCATTTAAAAGTGGACTGGAAAAATTGAGAAAGAATGTATGTATCATGGGAAAGCTGATCAAGTGATCAGATAATGAAGCTTGCTTGGTACCAGGGAAATTAGGAGACCAAGACTCGGTCCACTGCAAATTCATGTTATCTCATGTTTTCTGGGCTCCACATGCTGCTGCTTGTCAGTCCTCCTTTCTTTATCCATTGCTTGTTAAATTCTTTTCCAGTTCCTCAGAGCAGCTGTTGTAGATTTTCTTTGCTTTCTATGTCCAGACTTATCATGTCTCCACCCTGAACAGAAGAGCCAGGACCCTGTCCACCCTGTCCACCCTGTCCACCCTGGGAGCTCCTCCAGGGTTCTTCCCTTGACCTTGAGTATCTCTGCTGCCCTTCCTGCTCTGTACCCCATCTTTCTGTTTATTCCTCTTCTATTGCAGGGGAAATGCATCTTTTAATTCTTATGACCTAGTCATCTCTGTGTTCTCACAACCACTTTTTAACACTTTCCATAAAGTATTTAATTGTTGTGCATCCTTTGCATGCGGTGTCTCCTTCTCTCTTCCCTCTCTTTTAAAAAAAATATTTATTTTATGTGTATGAGTGTGCTGCTTGCATCTATCATCTATCTATCTATCTATCTATCTATCTATCTATCTATCTATATCTGTGCATTATTTTTGTACCTGGTGCCTAAAGAGACAAGAAAAAGATATAAGTTTCCAAGGAACTGAAATTATAAACTGTTGGAAGCAACCATGTGGGTGCTGGGAGCTGAACCTGGGTCCTCCTAACCCCCATGCCATCTCTTCAACCCCATCAGCCATTCTCTTTTTGAAACAGTTTTCATATAGCCGAGGCTGGTTTCAAATTCACTCTGTAGCTGGAGGTGACCTCAATTCCCTTGCTTCCTTGTTGTTGAGATTGCAGGTTTAGGTTACCTTGCCCAGCCTCCTTCTCCTTGTAGTGTCTTTTGATGCCTGAGTCAGGCTTTTCTCAGGCTTTCAGCAGTGATGCCTCATGCTTGTGAACATACGCTCTGCTGACTAAGCCACTGCCTTCAATGGTGGGTACTGGCCTGTGTATCACACCTTCATTTATACCCTAAAGAAATCAGAATCTACAACCAATGAATTAATTTCCAGGTCTCCTTATTTAAGGGTACTGACCAGTCTTTTAGGCTAACTATGTTTGCATCTTAAATGTTGTCTATTCTTTCTACCTTTATTTAACCAAGTATTCTTAGATCTTCCATACTGAAAAATCTGCTTTCTCTCTGCTGTTTTTGCAAATCTATTTTTTTTTAATTAAAACTCATCTTTCTTCATGTTCTCATTATCATTCATGTGTTCTCTTTAGATTCTCATTTATCCTTTGATAACTAATGTGCACTTCTAGAGGCATTTTTATTTCTTGGCTTGTGGAAGACTATTTACTTCATAGCTAGGCTTTTCTCTGAAGATGAGGATTACACATTTGTCATTCTACATGAGTGTTAAATCTTAGACTTTCTTTTTCCCTTCTCTATCTAGACAAGTTCCCACTCATGCGTACTCCAACTTTCACCTTAGGGCTTGTGGTGACATATCTTTCTAGAGTTGTGTCTTGCCTTCTGTTTCAGGACATTGTCTTATGAAAAGCTCCCACCCTGTTTCTAAGACAGAATCTCCACTACGTAGTTCAGGATGGCCTTGAATTCAAAGAGATCTGCCTGCTTCAGCCTCCCTAATACTAGGATTAAAGGCATGCAACCCCACATCCATGTCCCTGAGTAGTTTATGTGAAAATGACAGTCATCACACTTAAAACTGAGCTAGCAGACAGATATGTCCTTCCAAACTTTCTCTCTCTTTCTTTCTTTCTTTCTTTCTTCTTTCTTTCTTCTTTCTTTCTTTCTTCGAGACAGGGTTTCTCTGTGTAGCCTTGGCTGTCCTGGACTCACTTTGTAGACCAGGTTGGCCTCGAACTCACAGCAATCCACCTGCCTCTGCCTCCCCAGTGCTGGGATTAAAGGTGTGTGCCACCATGCCTGGCTCCTTCCAAACTTTCTTCCCCGAACAAATAGCTTTCTCCCAGCTCCCAATTCCAGCAGGCATTCTGTGGGATCCTGAGGGATACTCTGGCTAGGAAAGCTGCCAGGCTAACTGTAGATATTCACCTGTCCTTCCCTCCCTCCAAATCCAGTCTCCCAGCTCTGTGGTAGGACACCTGCTGCAGCCTCCCCTCCGTTTTGCCCCCATCACCAGCTAATCACAGTACTCTTCTCTGACCTTCCTCTCTATACATCTTGTTATCTCAGTCCCTACCTCCAGCAGAAATTCTCTGGAAACTTTTGATTTAAATGAAAATACCAAATGTTCTATTTTACCAATAAACACTCAGGAGCCAGATACTGGGGTGAAAACCTGCTAGCTCAGAGAGGCAGAGAAAGCAACCAGTTCCTTCCTATTCAGATCCTATCCCGATGGAAAAAGCCTAAAAGGTTCAATAGTTCAGCTGACAGCCCAAGAGGAAAAGGCCAAAAAACCCAAGGTCAAAGGCTTGCTAGCTCAAAAGCCAAAGGCCAAAGGCCGAGGAGCTGAAGAAGCTCAAGAGCTAAATAGTCAAAAGCTAAAGATCTCCTTCTACTTCTACACTGTCTTAAATACCTCTCAACTCAAAGTCCTTCCTACTCTTTAAGCCCTGTCAGCTGGTTTCTTGCTCTCCCTCTTGACCTAATCACTTGTTTACAATAAACAAAAGTTCATGGATTAAAAGTGTTGTTAGGGCTCAACCATGATAAGCAAAAGACAGATTTTTACAGTTCACAATCTATGGGATCAAATATCCTATAACAAGGAACTGTCTCCGCCCAGCACAGAGAAGAAAGTAGGCCAGCAAAAGAGGTAGGCTAACAGCAGATCTTCACTCTCTCTCCTCTCCACCACACACCATCCTCCAATGTCATCCCTACCTCTGTAGTAGGCTACCTGTTGTGGCTTCTTCTCACTCACTGTCCCCATTGCCAGGAGACTAAGCAGATCCAGGAATGCCCTACTTTCTTCTTTTTGTGAACCACTCAGCCCTCTACCCTTCCCCCCTTTCCAAATGTCAGCTCCCAATATCTAGAAACACATTTTACCCAGAAACCCTAGTGGCCACAGGTATCAGGATCCTAGAATTTCCTACCAGGTAACACACAGCCACCACACGATCCTAAGAATCACAAAGACAACAGAAAATGAGGGACAAACCGCCCATCCAACAAAACAAGACATCCGCACCTGGAATTGCAGTCTTCCCAAACTCAGATGTCTAGACACTAGCGCAAAAACACAAGAACAGCCAGGACACTCTGCCTCCATGAGAGCCTGGCAAACCTACCACTGAAGGCTCTGAGTATTCCAACACAGCTGAAGCACAAGACAGAGACCTTAAAATAGCCTGTGTGACTATGATAGAGGCCCTTAAAGAGGAAATGAATAGTCACTTAAAGCAATCTATGAGAACACAACCAAACAGTGGAAGGAAGTTAATAAAAACAGTTCAAGACTTGAAAGTAGAATCAATAAAGAAAACCCAAACTAAGGGAAATCTGGAAATTAAAAAAAAAAAAAAAAAAAAAAAAAGTAGGAACTCAAAAAGGAATCCAGAGGTAAGCCTTCGAAATAGAACGCATGAGATAATATCAGGGATTGAAGACACTATAGAAGAAATGGATACCTTGATCACAGAAAATGCTGAATCTAAAAAACCTCCTGGCACAAAACATCCAGAAAATCTGGGACACTATGAAAAGACGAAATCTAAAAATAATAAAAATAGAGGATGGAGAAGAAATCCAGGAAAACATTTTCAACAAAAGCATAGAAGAAAATTCCCCTAACCTAAAAAACCTCTCAAGGTTCAAGAAGCATTCAGAACACCAAGTAGACTGAACTAGAAAGAAATTTCCCTCAGCACATCATAACTGAACACCAAAGTAACAGAATAAAGAAAGAACATGAAAAGCTGCAAAGGAAAAAGACCAAGGAACATACAAAAGCAGGTATGTTATAATAGTCCCGGAGTTTTTGTTGGAGACGCTAAAAGCCAGAAGAGCCTGTATAGATGTACTACAGACTCTAAGAGACCACAGATTTCAGCTCAGGCTATTATACTCAGCAAAAAATTTCATTTCTCAATATCTATGCACCAAATATAAGGACACTCAAGTTCATAAAAGAAACATTGCTACAGCTTAAATCATATGTTAACCCTCACACATTAATAGTGGAGGACTTCAGTGCCACATTCTTGCCATTAGACAGGACATCCAGAAAATAACTAAACCAAGCTGGAGCTAACTGACAGTATAAACTTAATGGACCCAACAGATATTTGTGAAACATTTAATATAAACACAAAAGAATACACATTCTTCAAAGTACAATGAACTTTTTCCAAAACTGACCACATACTCCTATGACTAAATACCTACATAAAAAGTTGGAGAGATCTCATACTAATAACTTAATGGCATACCTGAAAGCTCTAGAACAAAATGGAGTAGATGGCAAGAAATAATCAGAGCTGACATTAATAAAATAAACAGAAACAAAAACTTAAAAACTCAATAAAACAAGGAGTTAGTTCTTTGACAAAAATAATATTGACAAACCCTTATGCAAATTAACTAAAAGGCAGAGAGAGAATATTGAAATTATCACAATTAGAAATGAAATGGGTAGCTGGGTGGTGGCGCACGCCTTTAATCCCAGCACTAGGAGGCAGAGGCAGGTGGATCCTTGTGAATTCAAGACCAGCCTGGTCTACAATGTGAGTCCAGGACAGCCAAGGTTACACAGAGAAACTCTGTCTCGGGGGGGGGGGGGGGGGGGAATAAAGAAATGGGTGAAATGACAATAGACTCCGAGGAAACCCAGGATCATAAGGACATGTTTTAACAACCTGTACTCCACCAAATTAAAAGATCTAAAAGAAAAGAATAGTCTTCTCATAAGTACTACCTTCCAAAGTTAACTCAAGATAAGATAAGCAATTTCAACACACCCATAACTTCTAGTGGAGTAGAAGAAGCAAAAAGTCTCAGAAACAAACAAACAAATAAACAAAAGCCCAGGGCCAGATGGTTTTAGAACAGAATTCTACCAGATTTTCCAAGATGAGTTAATGCCAGTACTCCACAAATTATTCCACAACATAGAAGCAGAGGGAACATTTCCCAATTTGTTTTATATGAGGACACAGATACACAAACCACATACAGATTCAACAAAGAAAGAGAAAAAACAGATCAGCTTCCCTTATGAACACTGATGCAAAATTTCTCAATAAAATCCTTTTAACCTGAATCCAAGAACACAACAAAAATATTATCCAACATCATCAAGTAGGCTTCATCCCAGAGATGCAGGGACAGTTCAACATACACTAATAAATAAATGTAATCAACCATATAATCAAACTGAAAGTCAAAAATCACATGATCATCTTATTAGGTACAGAAAAGACCTTTGACAAAATCCAACACCCTTCATGACAAAGTCCTGGAGAAAGTAGGGATATAGGGGCATACCTCCACAGAATAAGAGCAGTTTACAGCAAGACCATAGCCAACACCAACTTAAGTGGGAGAAACTCAGAGCAGTGCCAGTAACATCAGGAACGAGACAAGGTTGTCCACTCTCGCCATACCTATTCAATATAGTGCTTGAAATCTTAGCTAGAGCAATAAGAAAACTGAAGGAGACCAAGAGGATATAAATTAAAGGTTATGTGATGAACAGGATGCCTCCTTTGTATCAGGGCTCAGGAAGCCCTGCAAAAGAGGAGGCAGAAAGAGTGTAAAAGCTGGAGGGGATGGAGGACACTAGGAAAACAAAGTCGTCTGAAGTAACCTTATAGATGTACATGTGAATTCACAGAGATGGATGCAACATACATGGGTCCTGCAGGGGGCTGCACCATATGGGGTCCAGGAGCTGAAGGAGGAGTGGACACACGACCCCACCCCAACCCAGAAGCTATCTCCAATTGATAGTCACTTATAAATGAAAATGTAGCTTCCTCCAGGGGAGTCTCACTGGGAAAACAAGCTACTCTTCTTTTGCTTTTTTGTTTTTGTGTTTTGTGTTTTCAGAGACAGGGCATCTCTGTGTAGCCCTGGCTGTCCTGGAGCTCATGCTGTAGACCAGGCTCACAAAGATCCATCTGCCTCTGGCTCCTGAGTGCTGGGATTAAGGGCATAGCCACCACTGCCCAGCTTTACAAACTACTGTTAAGGGTAGGATGCCTGCCCAGCAGCTGATGGCCAACAGAAATGAACTCAGTGGCATCATTGAATGTTCATTGTCCCGTAATGTCATGTTAAGGCTTTCCTTATTTTTATTTTTCAATTTTGCCATTATTTTAATTTAATTTTATTAAGTATTTTCTTCTCTCACTTAACTTTACAGGTCCTTTGTGGATATGTTATGTATTCTGGATTCCAAGTTTAGTTTTGTGTTTTTTTAAAGGGACTTCTGAGTGTGAGAGTGAACGAGTAGATCTCTGTTTCTTGTGCCTTTTATTGAGTTCTTTTTCCTTTGTTTGGTTGTTTTGTTCAATCCTGATGTGTTGGTTATTATCTTATCATTTTATTTTATTTTAAACAATACCTTAGAAACCTTTTTATTGAGAGACAGCAGGGGGAGTGGATCTAGGTAGGAGGAGGTTTGGAGAAGGAACTGGAAAGAGTGGAGGGAAAGAAAACTAGAATTAGGATATGTGAGGGGAAAAAATATTTTTAAAAAATTTTTAAAAAGAAAGGAGTTTCTGAATCGGATTCCAGTCACTTGGACTATGAGGCCAAAATCTATCAATGAAACATCATGAAACTTAGATGCAAGAGAAATAGTGAATGGAAAAGACAATCTGTATACCGGGGGGAGAGAAAGCTCTGACAGCTACACATCAGACAGAATAGTAACTGTTAAATACAAAGAACTAAAATAAGAAAACCTGACCACCAAGAGAAAAACAACAACTACTAGGCTAATGAAACCAACCAACAGTTCACAAAAGACACAATGCAAATGGTCACCGAACAGGTGAAAAAAAATGCGCAAAATGTCTCACACACCAACTTTCAAAGAAATAAAATTTAAGACCACATTAACACTTCATCTTACTCCAGGTAGAATGTTCATCATGAAGTAAACAAAGTACGAGGCTTCCATGGATATGCTTTGTTGCTGGTAGGAATGTAAACTACTCCAACCTCTAGGGAAATCATGGTAGAGAGTCCTCAGAAAAAAATAAAAGCAGATGTGCCATAGGATCCAGCTATAGTGCTCCTGGGTATTTACCTGAACAACTGCAAATCTACACGTCACAGAGATAGCCACACATCCGTGTTGACTGCCGCACTGCTCACATTAGCTAGGCTGTGGAGCCAGTTCTGGCGTCTAAGAACAGAAGAACCGGTGAGGGAAACGTGCTTCGTGAGCACAATGGTGCTTCTTTTGGACACAAGAGAAGAATGAAGTTGCGTAATTTGTGACCAAATGAACGCAACTGGAGACAATCATAGTAAGCAAATTAACCCAGTCTCAGAGAGACAAATATTGTATACTTTTCTCTCATTTGTGGTTTCTAGATTTTATATAGTCACATGTGTGTGTACACTGAATGAATGTAGAGGTAACATTGTCTACAAGAACCAAAGGGGAGCCGGGCGTGGTGGGGCAAGCCTGTAATCCCAGCCCTCAGGGAGGCAGAGGCAGGCGGATCTCTGTGAGTTTGACCCAGCCTGGTTTACAAAGCTAGCCCAGGACAGCCAGGACTTCAAGAGAAACCTTGTCTCAAAACAAAACAAAACAAAACAAGCGAAGAGGAACTAGCAGGAAGAAAAGGGGCACAAAAGGTGGTTTAGAAGGTAACACGGTAAGAGGAAGGACATGTTCAACATACAATATTATCTATAAGAAAATCATAAAAATCCAAGCCTGAAAAAAAAAAAAAAAAAAAAAAAAAACCAACAGAAAAACCTGAGCAACCATCTTTTCATTCGGATTACTTCTGACAGTGTTAATTACTGATTTTTATAGTGAAGCCCTACTTCTTTAGTCCATGAAATCTCAAAGCATCCTTGACTTGTTCCTTTTTACTGCCTTGCATAGCTGATGCTCAAGTCGATGCCCATTCACCATAGGAACAGTTCTGCATCTTTCCCTCGGATGCTTAGGTTTTAACTATACACTTTATCAAATTAGTTGTGTTTCTCTTTAATTATCCTTTCCCTCTCCCTCCCTCCCTCCTTCCTTTCAACAAGTTACCGCTTTAAGCTTAATCTGGACCACAAACTCCTCTGTGTAGCTTAGGCTGCCCTCAAACTCACAGCCTCCTGTCTCAGCATCTCCGCAGCTGGTGTTGTCTGTACCCCAAGCCCAGCTGGTCTTGCCACTCCTCTGACTCAATCTGACAGCGTCTGGCTTTGAATCTACCCGGTTACTTCACTTCTGCAATTACCACTGCACTTCACAGCGCCCCGCTTTGTGGAGGGCTCAGCAGGGTCAGGCACCGGGGGCTCCAACCCTGCGTTCTGAGTGCAGTCCCCACAGATAGCTAGTAGTAGCTTTCCACTGACCACACAGATCCCTAGAGTACGGCAGCCCACCCAAGGCCACACAGCTTTTAGGACACAGGTCTGGAATCTAAGCTCATCTTACCACCTTCAACTCAGATGTGTGGGAGTGGGAGGAAGGAACCACTCCTGGGCATGTAGCCATTATTATAACTTAATGCCTTTTGTGAGTGGCTGGATAAAAAGTTCAGATTTACTGTTTTGACTTTTGACTCTGGCCTTCAGTTGATTTTAATTTGCAGAACAGTGAAACCTCACACCACTGTCAAAGTTCACCTTTCTGTCGTTTCACAACGCGCATGTGCACGGTGCCTTTGGCCTGCTGTTCATTTATGTTGCTTTCTTTACTTCCTTTCCTCTATTAAATACAGCTCCCCAGCAGAAAGCATTTGCTGTCCCCCACACAAATACCACGGCATTGCCTCTCGCCTCGCCTATCAGCTATATTGATTTTGTTTCTCTTGTATCTACATGTCATTTGCAACCTTTATGTTTATGTTTTAGCTCCTCTGCAGAGCTGAAGTACGCCCAGGACTTAGAGCTGTGTTAAACTGTCAGGAGGGCTGGGGAGATGACTCAGGGGCCAAGTGCTTGCTGCTCTCACAGAGGATCCAACTTCAGTTCCCAGCACCCATGCCAGGCAACTCTCAACCGCTTCTAACTTCAGCTTGAGGGGCTACAGCACCCTATGAGCATAGCTGTACTCCTGGGTACAGATACACACACTTATATATAATTTAAAGCAAAATGAATCTTTATCTGGGCATGGTGGGTATACAGTGTTAATCCCAGTACTTGGAAGCAGAGGTAGATGAATCTCTTTGCGTTCAAAGCCAGTGTGGTTTACATAGCGAGTTCCAAACTAGCCTTATGAAGACCCTGTCTTAAAAAAAAAAAAATCTTTAAAAATACTTCAGGAAATTAATTCAAATATATAAAATTCTGATATATTTTCCAATTATGATTTTTTTAAAAAATTAAAAAAAAATTTTTTTTTTTTTTCTGAGACAGGGTCTCTCTGTATTAGCCTTGGCTGTCCTGGACTCGCTTTGTAGAGCAGGCTGGCCTTAAACTCACAGCGATCCGCCTGCCTCTGCTTCTCGAGTGCTGGGATTATAGGCGTGTGCCACCAATCCTGGCTTCCAATTATGATTTAAAATAAAAAATTCAACTCAAGAAAAGGATGCATTAGCTTTCTCCCAAGCCCAGATGACCTCGAATTAGATCATTGTTTCTGGGATTTGCTTACTACTGGAAGCTGAAGGACTGCGACCACAAGAACGGAGACATCCCCACTAGTACTGACTTGGAATAGACAGGAAATACAGTACCAGACGTCTGGCAGGAAGTCTTGCTGCCATGAAAGTTCAGGTCCTGAGGTGGGAGTGCTTTCCTCCCGTTTGCTAAGACTTCACAGTCCTTTCCTGTTACCTAACTGCTGGAGACTCTAGGACAGGAGTTCCCAAGCCACATGCAGAGCAGATGAAAACCAGATGTCACAAAGCTAGAAGTTGTCGGAGCAATCTCCCAGATGGATAAACAGGGCTATCTGTCAGTGTGGGCAGATGGCGAAGCTGCCAGGTGACAGGCACAGTGAGATAACGAGGAAGGCCAGAGAAAACGTCTTCGGATTGATTCTGTTCTTGGCTTTAGCTACTCTGAATCAGTATTGCTTTGCTCAGGGAAAAGCACTGCAACCGGAAGATGCAATCAGCGAGAGAAACCTGGACCCACTTTCTCCCTGTGAAGTCTGATATAGCCCGATTAAGGCCCCTGTTGCCAGGGATGCTGTCTCTGCTTCCTGTATGTGTTTTTTCTTGTAATCTAGTGCTGATGTGTGTGTGTGTGTGTGTGTGTGTGTGTGTGTGTGTGTGTGTGTGTGTGTTGCACATGTGTGCTCACTCTCCTGCTTGGCTCTTCTCGTTAGAACTTAGAAATTGAGGTTAGTAAAACATAATAAAAGGAAAGAGAAAGTGTGATGAAAGCCTGCAAGAGCTACTGGGGACAGACAGAGAAAATGTCCGTGGAGATGGAAGATGGCATAGGCTTAGGAAAGAATCAAGGTGAGAGCAGGTGGCTGGCAGAGTCTTCTAGGTTACAGGCTGGTGTTTGATATAAAATATAGGTACTTAGTGAACCTGAAACCTTCCAGGAAAATGTTTCAAGCCAACATTAGGACACATAGATGCACACACCTCACAGACAGCTTGAGGCATTAGCCATTAGTCAACAGCGCTTACCCCGCCCTCCTTCTACTGGTGCAAGAATAGCACTTGTTTATGGAACACACTTTGAAGAGGACTGGGAGTCTTTAAAACCTCCAACAGCACAAATAAAATAAAAAGGCCATTGCAAGCTTCCCAACTCTGTACATCAGCACTATGCTGACCAGAGAGCGCTTACGATGCACCCATCTTGTTGTGCATTTATTTGCCATATCTTTCATTGAGATTGGTTGTTTGTACTGTTAAAAAGCTAGTTCAGAGGAGCATAAAACTTCAGTTTGTTTCAAGTTAATTGTAATTGAATGCAGCTGGAAGTGATGCTTTCCAAGTCGCGCCAAGGTATGGGGAGAAACTCCCTTTAAGAGCTTACAAATCCAGTTGACGGGACTGCAGCAACCAAAAGCAAACAAAATCTTTGTGTGTTTCTAAAGATGTGCGGCTCCAAATGAAAAAGCTTTATTTGTGTCTATGTGCCTGAGTTACACATGTGTGCCATGTGTATGCAGTGCCTTTGGGGGGACCAGAAGAAGGTGACAGATTCCCCGGGAATGGCATTACTGATAGTTGTGAGTTAGACTATGTGCCATTGATAATAATCCCACATGACAAATAGCAATGGAGTTTGATCATATCTGTAAAAGATAGATAGTATATGGATTTCTGCACTTGAATTTCCAGTCAGTGTGTGTTACTGAAATGTAAATAATATGAACCAGAATTAATTCCTGGAGGGCGTGCCTATGACAGCTTTTTAACCTGAACAACACACCAGGTAGAGCCTATTGTCTTTCTATTACAAAAGAGACAGCTAGATTGTGAAGCGTCAAGTGGCTCTCCTTAGCTCAGAACACCAATGGGCTCTGGTGCTGAATTAAAATCCCATCCACATGGTCCCAGAGCTGCGGCCAAGTTACACCTGTTCCACAGTTCCCATACCCTGCCTAGTTCTGCATACAAGTGTGAGTGAGGGGCAGGCAGGCTGGCACCTCATTGCAGTGGGGAGCTAGTGCATCAAGCAACTCTGGTTTTTGTGAGGTTTTTTGTTTTTTGTTTTCTCGTTCTGCTCTCTGTGCATGACCATAGATCATTGCAAAAAAGTCTTTGGCTTTTTCAAATGCAAAGTCCCCAGGGACCAGGAAAGCTCTACCTGCCTTCCCATGGAGGCCCACCAGCCCAAGGAACATTAACAGGGTCAGCCTGCACCAGGGACAACCAGATGGCTAAATGCTAGCATCAGAACACAATCAATGAGCTGGAGAGATGGCTCAAAGGTTAAGAGCTGCTGCTCTTTAGGCCTTGAGTTCAATTCCCAGAAACCACATGGTGGCTTATAACCATCTATAATGAGATCTAGGGCCCTCTTCTGGTTTGCAGACATACACAAAGGCAAACTATACCTAAATAAATCTTACACACACACACACACACACACACACACAATGAAAGTGAAGGCACAACATACCTAAACTTATGGGAGATAGTGAAAGCAATGTTAAACAGAAATTTCACAGCACTAATTGCCTTCATAAAGAAATTGGAGAGATCTCATATTAGTAACTTAACAGCACCTGAAAGCCCTAGAACAAAAAGAAGCAAATACATCCAAGAGGGTAGACAGCAGGAAATAATCAAACTCGGGGTGAAATCAATAAATTGGAAACAAAGATAACAATACAAAGAATCAATAAAATCAAGAGCTGTTTTGTTGAGAAAAATCAACAAATAGACAAACCCTTAGCAAAACTAACTAGAAGGCAGAGAGATAGTACCCAAATTAACAAAATCAGAAATGAAAAGGGGGACGTAACAACAAACACTAAAGAAACTCAAAGAATCCTCAAAAGCCTGTACTCCACAAAATTGGAAAATCTAAATAAAATGGATGATTTTCTTGATAGATACAACTTCTCAAAGTTAAATCAAGATTAGATAAACAATTTAAACAGTCCTATAACACCTAAGGAAATAGAAACAGTCATGAAAGTCTCCCAACTAAAATAAACCCAGGGCCAGGTGGTTTTAGTGCATAATTCTACCAGACTTTAAAAGAAAAGCTAATACCAATTCTCCTCAAACTATTCTACAAAATAGAAACAGAAAAAACAATGGGAGGATGCAAGGGATGGGATAACCATTGAGATGTAACAAGAATAAATTAATAAAAAAAAAAAAGACCCAACTATACCACTCCCAGGCTATACCCTGGAAACAAGCTACATGCTCCTCAATGGAAGAATGGATAGAGAAAATGTGGTTTCACACAGTGGGATAATACTCAGCTATTAAAAGCAAAGACGTCAAAAGTTTTGACAATTTTTCTTTGTAATAGAATGTTTACATCTTGAGGGAAAAAAATACATTGATTCTACTTCATCCTTCCCTGGACAGGACGTAACAGGGCGAGGGTGGAAGTCTGTGTTCTGAGCGTAAGTGCTGGCAGACCATAGAGAAGTTGCCATTGTCACACACTGATACAGACTTCGGCTTAACAGGGTTATACATTCTTATTGACCCAGGTTGCTGGGCTGGTTTGAGTAGGAATGGCCCCCCATGGGGTCATATGGAATGCTTGATCATTAGGGAGTGGCATTATTAGGAGGTAGGTATGTCCTTGTTGGGATGGGTGTGGCCTTTTCAGAGGCTGTGTGTCACAGGGGTGGGGGCAGGGGCACAGGCTTTGGGGTTTCAAATGCTCAACCCAGGCCCAGTGGAACTCTTTCTTCCTGCTGCCTACTGAACTGGATGTAAAACTCTCGGCCACATCTCAAGCACCATGTCTGCCTGCATGCTACTGTTTAACGGCCCAACTTAATGTTGTCTTTGTTAGTATTATCTTGCTGTGAATGACCGAGGCAACTCTTATAAAGGAAAACGTTTGACTGGGGCTGGCTTACTGTTCAGAGGTTTAGCCCATTATCATCATGATGGGAAGCATGGAGCATGCAGGCAGATGTGGTGCTGGAGGAGGAGCTGAGAGTTCTACATCTGGACTGACAGGCAGCAGGAAGAGAATAATACTAGGCCTGCCTTGAGCTTCTGAAACCTCAAAGCACACCCCCAGTAACACAATTTCTCCGACAAGGCCACAGGTACTCTTAACAAGGCCACACTTCATAAAGTGGCACTCCCTATGAGCCTATAGAAACCATTTTCATTCAAACCGCTGCAGATGTTTCCTTTATAAGAGTTGCTGTGGCCATGGTGTTTCTTCCTAGAAATAGGAACCCTAACTAAGACAGTTGCCCACCACTAAAGCCTTGGTAGTTATTTGCTTACATATTATACTCATGGTAGATTTTTGTTAGGAGATGATATATTTGATAACACGGTAGTTAAAATCTCTGACATGACAGATGCCTTTTAGTGGTGAGTAAGGACACTCACCCTCTAATGACATCATCCTACTCTTTGTCCTGCAGACAACAAAAAATTCTTCCTGAGGTTTCTGAGAGTCCCTTGAGGCCATTTTTTTTTTTTTTTTTTTTTTGGTTCTGTCATCTGCAGTGTTCAAACAGTAAGAGACTCTTTCTTCTGTGGAAAACCATACGACTTTGTTGGAATCATGAGCTAGACATAGAAATTAATCCCTGCTTGTGATTCCATGCTTCTCTACAAGGTGAATATGAAAACCTGGCCTTTTACCTGATGGCATTAACCTAAAGCAGTGCAGACATTTCTTATTCACAGTTGCTGGCAGGTTTACACTCAGCCACGCTGCAAAGTTCAGTTAAGTGATTGATGTGCTGCTTTCGGTTGTCATTTCGAATTCAACAGTAATTGTTGACATATGTGAGGCATCTTTTATTATAAAATATGGTTATCCTCTCTGTCACTGAACATGAGTGTGCTTTCATTTGCTGTAATGTCTTCCCTTCTTTGATGCACACCAGACATGAAGCAAGCATTCAATATTCCTTTTTCCTAATTTAAATAAAAAACAATTGTGTGTGTATGTGTGTGTTGTGTGTGTTGTGTCTAGTGTGTGTAGGAGCCAGCGGAGGCCAGAAGAGAGCGTTGGATTCCTTGGAACTGGAGATAGAGATGGTTGTGAGCCACCATGTGGCTGCTGGAAATTGAACCTAGGTCCTCTGCAAGAGCAGCCAGTGTTCTTAACTGAGCCATCTCCCCAGCCTGAACATTCAGTATTCCTAAAACAAATCCACATGCAATCGTGTTGATGGAGGAAATCTTGCTACACAGACACCTATGAGCTCTTTGAGTTCTGTGGCAGGGAGTCCACAAAGATGTCTGCCGCTAGCCCCTTCCTTGCAGGTGTGTCTGTACTGTTTTCCTAAGAGGTCAGATCTGTTTGTTCTCCTCCTGTCTCTAGGCAACACATGTACTTAAAAAATATACTTTATTATAAGAAACTTACAAATAAAAAGATAGCACACACACCTTTCCGTGAACTTCCATACAGTTAGGGTAGTCATTTCGAGTGGAAGCTGAGGAGCGTCACACTGGATTTTACACTTTTATTATCATATATATTATATTCATTTTAAAATTGAAAAGAGACTTTTTCCCTCATGGAATATAACCTGATTACAGTTTCCCCTCCTTCTACTCTTCCCAGATCCTTCCCATGGCCCCTCCCATCTGGATCCACAGGATTCTGTCTCTCATTAGAAAACACTTCTTTGGGATAATAATAAAATAAAATAAGATAAAGCAGAAATTAACACATTGGAATTTGGCAGAACAAACAAACAGAAGCCCACGAGAAGGCACAAGAGTCAGAGGCCTACTCGTTCTCACACTCAGGAATCCCATACAACATTAAACTAAAAACCATAATATGTACACAAAGGACTTGTAGGGTAAGAAGAAAGAAGAAAAAATATAAATAAAAAACAATAAGATAGCCAGGTGTGGTGGCACACGCCTTTAATTCTAGCACTCTGGAGGAGGCAGAGGCAGGTGGATCTCTGTGAGTTCAAGGCCAGCCTGGTCTACAAAGTGAGTCTACACAAAGAAACCCTAAAAAATAGTAATAATAATAAAAGATAAAATAAAAAATAAAAAGAAAAGAACAGCCCTGTTGCTGGGCATGCAACCTAGCCTTAAGAGTAGTTTGTTTCCCCAGCAAGAGTCCCTTAGAGAAAACTATTTTTTTTCTTTTCTTTTCCTTCCTTCCTTTCTTTCTTTCTTGTTTTGTTTTTTGAGAAAGGGTTTCTCTGTGTAGCCCTGGCCATCTTGAACTCACATCTTGATTTGTAGAGACTAGGCTGGCCTTGAACTCACGGAGATCTATCTGCCTCTGCCTCCCAAGTGCTGGGATTAAAGGCATGCACCACCACCACCCAGCTGAAAACTAAATTTTTATTTGCAAGTGGTTATCAGCTGGAGATTGCTTCTGGGTTAGGAATGGAGCATCTGCCCATTCTCCTTCAGCTCTAGGGGATCAATTGATACAGACTTGTGCAGGCCCTGTGCGTGCTGCCTCAGTCTTTGTGTGTGTGTGTGTGTGTGTGTGTGTGTGTGTGTGTGTGTGTGTGTGTGTGTCTACGTTGTTGATTTCGAGGACCTCATTTTCTTGGTGTCATTTGAGGGGTTCTCCGAACCCCGAGGGAGGAATTTTAGGGCTGAGTGTTCCAAGGTTTCTCACACTCTGCATAGTGTCTGGCTGTGGGCTTCTGCATTTGTTTGTGTTTGCTGCAGGAGGAAACTTCTCTGATGATAGCTGAGCAAGACATTAATCTATGATTATAGCAGAACTGGGATTGGGTTACAGCTAGTTGAATTGTTGACTAAAGGGGTCTCATAGGACCCTCTCCCCCCAAAACAATTCAGGCTGTTGCCAGGACTATAGGTTGCTCTCCACAAACTGACACCAAGGCCCCATTGCGGAAGACAACATCTGCATAACTCACTGAACACGGAGAAGTTGGGCTGGTGCCTACCTAGAGCCTTCGCCTTATATGCTGGCGTCCTTGGTACAAGAAGGCACTCTGCATGCTTCCAAAGGGGAAATGTATAAACATGTGTAAACACTAACCCAGCCACAAAATCCTTTGATCTACCTTCATGTCCTTTGCCTGAAAAGTAAACTAGTAGAGCGAGGGCACAGACTCTGTGCAAGTAGTCAGTTAATATCTGATTTGACTGAAATCATTCCATATGATGGAACCCATACCCAACACTGCTTGGATGACCAAGAACATGAGACTAGATGTCCAGGGACCTAGGGTAAAACCAAAAATTACTATTCTAAACAAAGTAGCAATAAAGTGATAGCAAATATAGTTTATGAACTTATCTACTACCAAAACATGAAAAACCCATGACAGGGTTAGGAGGAAAACTACTAGCTTTATCCTCTTCCATAATTCATATCCATTGCATACACTCAGCCCTTCTTCATTCCTTAATTTTAGGACATGCTATTCATGTCCATATGTACATCTGTTTACATATATGCACATATTACCAACTAGATTCCACAAATGAGAGAGAACATGTACTTTTTTCTTTTTGAGATTGTGTGGCCTCAGTTGGTATTATGCACTTTTATTCCATCCACTTTATTCTCTATAGCACATAATTGGAAGCAACCTAGTTGTCTATGAAGAAATGAATAGATAACAAAAGTCCACGACATATTTTTTAAAAATCAGAATATTATTCAGCTCTAGAGAGAAAAAAATGTAATCACAAAATTTTCAGGAAAATGGGCCTGTGCATTTTAAGCAACTGAATTTGGAGGCTTCAAGTGATGTGTTGATAAGTATGGGCCTAAAACACTGGAGATCTGGTGGCTCCTGTTTTCCTCTTGAGGCAAACCATGATGTGAAAAGCTGATTGCCTGGGAATAAGTGACCTCACAAAGGACAGTCAGAAGCATGGGACAAATTGCCTCAGCACAATTACCAAAGAAAGTGGCCATTCATGTCACATGGAGAGTGCACTAACACACGTGCACAACCCACATCAATACTATGTACGCTGCATTCCCACCACCACCTCCACCAGGTGTGGGAGAATGAACAGCAAACATTACTCCCCTGCAAAGGACCTTGAGAAAAGAGAACAGGAGAAAAAAAAAAAAAAAAAAAAAGCTAAGCAAGGCAGAGGGTGTGGGGAAGATGGGCACAGGCTTAGAGATCTCACCAGAGCATCACATAAAGGGACCACTTTTCCTCTGGTGAGAATAGCTAGTGCTTTGTAAGAGACAAAAGCCACCCTGTCTTTGCAGGAAATGTGCATATAAAGATGTAATCACTCACTTCCTGAATTCTTTCTTCCTGTTCACGGAGCCCCAGTGCTAGGCTTTGCTGGCGACATCATTACAAAGCACATTCAGAATCCCCAACTCATTTCTAGCCCCCTGATTTCATTTGGATGTGAGCTCTTATTCTGCCTGGCTCAGCAGAAGGTCACGCTACAGAGAGAGTCTTACAGTCTTTTATTGACAGAGTTTATCTCCATTCTCCTTCCCCAAGCTGGCTTACCTTAGAGAGGAAGCCAAAGACAAGTGACTATGGAGTGTGGCCAGTTCCTCCACGGGGTCAGCTCCTGTCTGAAGAGCCGCTCCGCTCTCCACGTGGAAGAAACATTTATGTTGTGATTTTTGTCTCTGGCAGAAGGGATGACTGGGTATGGCTGATGATGTAAGGATGACTTTCTTGTTCTGCAAAGGCTGGAAAAGGAATTATCTGAGCACACCCTTCTTCTACCAGAGACCCCAGGGTGTGGCCATCTGGTTTAGGACGTGGAGACACAGGTCTTTCTGCTCCTGACCCTTCTTCCAGAGTTAAACAAGAAGTGAAACAGCTGGGGTGACACTTGCCTTTGGTCATTGACAGGAACGATTAAATTTAGGAGACAAATTGCTATTTTGAATCTTATATTTGGCCTAGTTTGATAAGGCACCTAAAAGCAGATCGCTTTCAGAACCACCTTTGACTTTCACGGAGATAGTGAACAAATAAGAATTAACAAAAACTGGAATCATGCAACATTCATTCACTCATCTGTTTATTCAGCAAATAATAAGTACTACATAGCTGTCATGTGGTGTGTATCTGGTAGATTCCGTTGGTGTTAGGGTTAGGGGC
Source organism: Acomys russatus (assembly GCF_903995435.1). Classification (NCBI taxonomy): domain Eukaryota; kingdom Metazoa; phylum Chordata; class Mammalia; order Rodentia; family Muridae; genus Acomys; species Acomys russatus. Next base: position 31,618,528 of record NC_067151.1, on the reverse strand, counting down.
TTTTGACAGAAACAGTGGGAGATGCTCTTCTTCGGATGATGGCCTGCAGTTGGTGAAGAGGAGCAGAAGGTCCTGTCAGAGGACTTGCTGAAGAGTCCAGGAAGGAAGTGCATGGAATGTGGAGGAACTGCCACCAGAAGCCATCAGAGTGGCTAAAACAAAGAGGAGGGAGCCAGAAAAAGTGAGTAGGAGGTGGTCACACTGTGTCTCGCCTTGTCATTCTGTGAAAGACTTTGTTACCATATTTAGATACATTTAAATTTTTTTAATGATGTGAGTGTGTGTGTGTGTGTGTGTGTGTGTGTGTGTGTGTGTGTGTGTGTGTGCATCTGCACAAGTAAGTTCTGTGCTTGCAGGGGCCAGAGTTAAGGTAACAGTTGGAGTTGGAATTACAGATGGCCTGTGAGGAGCCAACATGGGTGCCAGTCCTCTGGAAGAGCAGAGGATATTCATAACAGCTGACCTGTCTCTTCAGCCTCTTCAAGTGAAATCTAAAGTCATAGATTGTATGTGGTTTAGTGTCTGTTTGCAGAATTGTGTGTGTATGTGTGTGTGTGCATGTGTGTGTGTGCACGCGCGCACAAATACAAGATAAACAGGTCAAAGATGTTGTCATCCGTTAACAATGAAATCTCTATGGTGTAAAAATAGTTTTAAACAGGATCCTTAGTAACACAGAGCAGGTGAGTCCACATGATTGGGATTGCTGAAGGGGATTTGTTATTCTTTAGACACCTAACTGGCCAGCATCCACAGGGGACAAGTAGAGTGGAACAATCTACATTTCTATGTACAAAAAGAGTTTTGTACTGTTGCCAGCTTTCCACAAAGTATATGCTTCTCCCCTGATCTCATCTTTGTGTGTGTGTGTGTGTGTGTGTGTGTGTGTGTGTGTGTGTGTGTTGGCGTGTAAAAACTGGTGGCATTGTAATGTTTTCACACATAACGTCATATACAAGTTTGAAACTAGTCGAAGTGACTGGCTGAGACAGCGTGAAGGGTATACAAGGCCGTGCACCTTATACTCTATGGTGAGGCCTTATTCTGAAAATACCTCTTACACTCTAAGAGACTTAACTTTTGCTGAACCTCACAGCCCAGAGTTAATAATTTACCTTGAGGTCACTTAAGACTTAAAACTGCCATCTTACTGTGTATTCAAATTGTTTAGCTTGAGTCTTAAGAGGACAATGGAACAGCCAACCTTAGTTGCCTTGGATTCTCAGGGAATCAACTTTTATAACCTAAGGCAATGCAGAGCTGTATTCTGATGTTCCACGCCCCTGACCTGGAGTAATGCTGTGGCAAGCTAGATCAATCCAAGGCTTTCTCAGAGGCACCGATGAAAGAACACAAGAAACCTAGTTCTGTGCCCTCGCCTAGAGGCAGACGTGGCAAGGTATGGGCTGGGGCTTGGGACCAGGAAGTTAAGGCCTCAGTTCCTGGGAACCTGGCTTTCTCTCCTGAAGAGCTGTGGTTATTGGTCCTAAGGCAGATGGTGTCTGTGGTATTCTGTATTCATGCTAGCCCCACTGTCTAACTTAGCTCTCTGCTGCCCTTGGCCCATGTCTCCCTCTGCAAATAGTAAGATGCTGTACTCCTTCGAATGCTTGCTTGGCATAAGACAGTTTGTGCAAGACCACTCCACCCCAGCTTTTCTGTCTTCTTTATCTTCTTCTATCCTGACCTTCCTACTTAGGATCCTGTCACTGAAGAGTGACCTGCTGTTCCAGGTCATAATGCACAGGTGTTACGATAACCACTTACCGAAGACATCAAATATTTGCAGAAAGTAGCCACGTAAATGGATAGCGTGTCTACCATAAATGTTGAACGCCACATACGGAGGATATTGCTCTATAGATAGTGATGTTTGCACTACTGTTTGTCGTCTGGGTTGTCAGTGGGGTCAGTTGGAGTCAGTGACTTCACCCCTTGTAAAGCTCTGTAGAGTATCCCTCCATCCTTCTCTAGGGGATGCTTTCTGGGATGTTCAGTGAATACGAAGCAAAGCCCCTTGTTAGGGCAGACACAGACACAGACACAGATTCGTAAGACAGCATCAGGCAGGTACACACTCAGACTCATACGGCGGACAGAAAACAGTGGGAGACACAGGGAGAGGGACGACCAGAACTTAAATCTGGGCTCCCTGTAGGTTCAATTGCTCCCAGGGGACCTGTTTCTTAATTTGTTTCCTTAATGTGACATCAGCATGTTATTGGTGACTCTGAGCTATCACTGATGCATTTAGAACTAACAGCTTTAGTGGTCATGTGAGATCATCTAGCATGGAGGTCAGCCACAGGGTGGACAGGCAGCCATAGAGCGAGACAGGGGCCGTTAGAGAAAAAGGAAGGAGCAAGGAAACCCAAAGTGTTAGGGAAAGCATGCTTAGAACAAAGATAAAGACGAACTGGAAAGGTGCACTTTTCTTGAGTAATTCAGAGTCTCAGGCAGCCTTTGTAAGCTGCCTGGCCCCAGCAGTCCCACGTCCTGCCTATTTCACATTCCTCATAATTCTTCCCACTACCCACAGGCTGAGGATAATATATTCCGAGTTTGGTACAGGAACCATGGTTGATGTAGATACCTGCTAAGGTGGTCCTCATCCTCCTTGCCCGCTGACTGACACTCGCACAGTTTAATTCCTGACCCTTGACTGTACGTGTGATGCTCTGACCCACTTGTAACTAATTAACACAATGAGACAAAACTGGCGTGGTTACTAAAGCCTCTTGTTCCCAGAGCATCCTCTCTTATTATGTCTGACAGAGTCGGCTGCGGTCATGTAAAGCCAGGAGTTGTTGCCTCTCCCAGCAGCCATATGAGAGAGCCTGGAAATTCTGAGGCGTGGCAGTGTCCAGGTATTGGGTTTGGAACTAGCTAGTCCTCTAGCATAGACCTGGAGTGGCTGTGGTCTCAACCAATGGGCTCAGCCAGCCTCGAACTGGGTGCGACCTTTCAAGGAGATGTGGAACGACGGGCCACAGCTGCATCTGCAGCCCCTAGGCCATGGGACAGAGGATTATAAGCACATCTTATTGTTTAAAGTCACCAAGTGTTGATGCAGTCAGATAATAGACCCAGGGCAGAATCCATAAGGTCATCACTGACTGATGGGCCCCGCAGATTTATAGACATCTTAAAATTCCATCTGGAGTAAGGATTTTGGAGCTCTGTAAGACTGAGCAGCCCCAAGCTTATTGTTATAATGTTGGTTAAAAGTATCTTAACTGGAATTGTTTAGCTCCCCAAGCAACGGGCCTGGGGCCAGGTTGGGTCTCGTTTTAACACACAGGCCAGTGCTCAAGTAATCCGTTACTCAAGTTTTCCACAAACAGTAATTAATCATGTGCTTGGTGCTTGGCTCTGAGGACTGAAGGAAAATATATTGTTTTTTTACCTCTCCGAAAATTTATACTGGAATGAAGTCAGTCTATGGAAAAGTAAGTTAAAATGCAGCATGGAGGTGGGATGGCAGTCTTCAGGACATGTGCTGTGCCTGAGGCTGCTCCTGCTAAGACATCAGCCTGACCTAAGAACTCCATCTTTACTTGAAACCTCTTGCTTAAAAGGTGTGCATTAAGATAGAAGTAACCCTGTGTTTGACGTTTGAACACATTCCAGAATTCCGAGAGGGGCTGGAGATGTAGGGCAGTAACTGGAGTGCTTGCTTAGGATGACAAGGTCTCAGACTCAGGCCCCAGCATCGGACGGAAACAGGTGTGGTGGCAGTCCGATACCAGCATCAGGAACTCATGGTCATCCTTGGCCACAGAACAATTCTGAGGCCAATCTGGGCCACTTGAATCAGACCTTGACTGCAAACAAAGGAATTCCTGGAGAGAAGCCATTCTACAGCCCACAAGGAGCCCACTCTTAACTTGATGCTGATGTCATGGGTAACTTTGCCCTAAGGCCCAATGAGCTGATCTTAAAACTGCAGCGTATATGCATGATAGATTACTATTCAGCTTTAAAAAGAGACAAATACTATCGTCGTGGAAGCATAGCGTCGTGGAACCATAACATATTGTGCTATGTGAAATAAGCCTGGCACAGAAAACAATACAGTCCAAGTCACTGACATATGTGTTCTTAAAAAGCTGAACCCATCAAAGCAGATAATGCAGTGATGGGTATGAGACTGGGGAGCGGCAGAAATCGGGAGGCAATAGCAAAGGGCATAGGTGTTTCAGCAAGCCTAAAGGAGTAAATCGCAATTAGGTGAAGTGATGGATGCCTTGATGAATTTGGTTCAATCATGCTCTTGAATGACAGATTAAAGATTAGCTTTATACCTATAAATACGTAACTACAAAATTTTAATATTCAATTAAAAATAGATATGCAAGGGCTGGGGAGATGGTTCAGCATTTAAGAGCCTTGGCTGCTCTTCCAGAGGACCAGGGTCTGAGTCCCAGTACCCACATGGAGAGTCTCAACTGGAACTCTAGTTTCAGGGGATCTGACACTCTTCCAGCCTCCTTGGGTACTGCAAGCACATGATGCACATAAGATAAAAACAAAAACAATCCCTTCAAACAAAAAAGACCCAACAATAACAACAAAACTGAGAGAGAGAGAGAGAGAGAGAGAGAGAGAGAGAGAGAGAGAGAGAGAGAGAGGAGGAGAGAGGAGAGCGAGAGAGATGAGAGAGGAGAGGAGAGAGAGAGAGAGAGAGAGCGAGAGAGAGGAGAGGAGAGAGAGAGAGAGGGAGAGAGAGAGAGAGAGAGAGAGGAGAGGAGAGAGAGAGAGAGAGAGAGAGAGAGAGAGAGAGAGAGAACCGTTCTTGCAGAAGACCTAAGTTCAATTCCCAGCATCTGCAGCAGGCTGGTCACATCCACCAGAAACTCCTGTTTCAAAGGGTCTGCTGCCCCCTGCTGGCCTCCACAGACACCTGCACTCTCAAAGTACACACATAACTAAACATAACAAATCTTAAAATAAATATGTGAGTGTTAATTTTTTTGCTGCTGTGACAGAATTCCTGACATAAACCAATATAAGGGGAGGAATATTTCTTCTATTCCATGGTTTCAGACGTTTGGGTCCCTCATGGGAAGGGGTGTGCCTCGAAACTGCCCACTCACATCCTGGCAAGGGGGAACCTGAGGCAGGAAGTTCTGTGGTAGTTCTATTTCCGGGTTTGTTACAACCTGTGCCCCAGGGTCTGAGATGATGCCAACTCAGATACAGTGTGGGTCTTCCCAACTTGAACTGGATAGTTTTATATCAACTTGACGTAAGCTAAAGTCATCTGAGAGGAGGAAACCTCAAAAAAGAAATCGCCTTCATAGGGTTGGGCTATAGGTAAACAAGCCTGTAAGGCATTTTCTTAATTAAGTGATTGAGGGGGTAGGGCCCAGCCAATTGTGTGTGGTGTCATCCCTGGCCTGGTGGGCCTGGGTTCTATAAGAAGTCAGGCTGAGCAATCCAAGAGGAGCAAGCCAGTAAGCAGCACTCCTCTATGGTCTCTGCCTCCAGGTTCCTGCCTTGCTTGAGTTCCTGTCCTGACTTCCTTTGATGATGAACTGTGGTATGGAAGTTTTAAGCCAAATAAAACCTTTTCTTCCCCGGGTTGCTTTGGTCATGGTGTTTCATTACAGCAACAATAACCCTAATAAAAATACCACTTTAGTTAATCCTCTCTGGATTTATTTATTTATTTATTTATTTATTTATTTATTTATTTATTTATTTATGAGTCAGAGTCTCTCTGTGCAGCCCTTGATGCTTAAAGCTCATTATGCCCTCAAACTCACTCTGTCTCCTGAGTGCTGGGATTAAAAGTGTGTGCCACCACATCTGGCAGCCTCTTTCCATATATACAATAAAGCTCAGCTGATTTTTACTAACAAAACTCTTTTGTGTGGTTGTTCAAGCCTTATTTCTTCCGTATTGCAGTGTTTCATTGGAAATTGAACAATGATGGAAACATCTGCAGGCTCACCTTCAGAGAGCTCTTATTAAAAGTACGAGATACACAAACTAAGATTTTTCACAGTTTGAATATTGTTTTATGTCAGCTAAAAAGCAAATTGGATTTTTTTTGTCTGTTTCACTGTAAAAAAATAGCTAGTAAAAGCATCAGGAGAGAATATTTCTCAGTATTTTAAGGTGTATCCATTCCTGAGAATGAAAAGAATAGAAAGTTGTATTACTGTGTGACCTGTGACCACCCTGGGTAAGATTTAGCCACACAATAGATGGAGTAAATTGAAGTTTCAAAGATTTTTTTTTTTGGCTCTTTTTGTGTCTAAAGAATAGAAAAATAGCTTATACCAGGAAATGAAGGTTTATTCTGGTTTTAACCTCATTATTGAATATCCTGGATTTTCTATAAATAGGAAAGGACTCTCTTCCTGAGAACAACCAGTGAATCTCCCAAATGCCCTGTGACACCCTTCTCAGCCCTTGGACAATATCCCTGGGAAGTTCTACAACCTCTTAGCAACTTTCAGCTCTAAGAATTTTAAAGTAGTAGACTAAATGTTCAAGTCTACATTAAACTTGTGTTATGCATGCATGTATATATTTCTTTGTATGCATGTGTCTATAGCGAATGAATGCATGCATCGTGTATGTGTGTGCATGTGTGTGTGTGCACCCCCGTGGAGGCCAGAGTCCACATCAAGTGTCTACATCTATAACTCTCCACCTCATGTTTTAAACTTACTTATTTAATGTGTATGTATATGTGCCTGGGTATACATCTGTGCATCATGTGTGTGCAGTACCACTGGAGGCCAGAAGGGGGCTCCGGATCTCCTGGAACTGGGTCCTCTGCCAGAGCAGCCAGTTCTCTAACCCCTGATCTGTCTCTCTAGGCCCTCCACTTCATTTTTCTGAAACAGTGTGCACCACGGACTAACACTCAGCTGGGCCCTGGGATCTGTTTGCCCCTCTTCCCACCTTCCCATTCAGTGTTGGGGTTTCAAGTGTGTGTTGTTCCACAGGCTATTTACCTGGGTGCCAGAGAATTGAACTCATGTCCTCAAGCTCGTGTAGCAAGCACGTTGCCCTCAGGGCCACCTCTCCAGTCCTTGTCGTGAACCTTTAATGTCAGCATGTAGTGGAACGCCTCTCTCCTCTATCTTCTGGAGGGGTCAAGGACTCCACAAGAAGACCTACAGAGTCAACTAGCTTGAACCCATGGGGGCTCCCAGAGACTGAACCAACCAGAGAGCATGCATGGACTGGTCCTAGCAGATGTGCAATTGGTCTTCAGGTGGGTCCCCCAACAATTGGAGTGGGGGCCCTCTCTGACTCTGATGGCTCCCTGTGGATTCTGTTCCCCTAACTGAATTGTCTTGTCTGACCTCAGAGGGGGAGGACGTGCCTAGGAGGGTTGGTACTGATGGGGGAACCTTCCCTGTCTCTCAGGAGGAGAAGGGATAATGGGGAGAGAGGTGTGTATGTGGGGAACTCGGAGGAGAAAAGGGAGCTGCAATCAGGACGTAAAACGAATAAGTAAATAAAATAAAAATTACATAGTATTCCATCAAAGTACGTTATAAACTTTCATGGAAATGGCCTTATGTAATGCAGTGTAATACAACAAAAATGCTAACAACAAAAACACCAACAAATTATATATTCCTAAGTAGATACAGGAAAAGTATAAAAATCTAACAGTGTGGTAGCAGTGTGTGGAGGCAGAGATAGGGTGTGGATGGTGGCTGGAGTAAGGATGTTTCTAATTGCAATGAATTTTTGAAAAAAAAACCTGGCATTTCTTTTTTACTTTTTTGCCTAGGACTAGTCCATTTACAGACCCTGAAAAAACGACAGAGTAGCTAACATGTGGGTTTAAAATAAAGCTGGGGCCAGAGAGACTGCTCAGCAATTAAGAGCACTTGCTCCTCTTTCAGAGGACTTGGGGTCAGTTCCCAGCGTTGCCTGGCCCCACCTCTATCAGGTGGGTCTCAGCTGCCTGTAACTCCCGTTCTTGGGGAACTGTCGCCCTCTTCTGGCCAGAATGTGCATCTGCACACATGATGGTGCACCATACATACCCTGAAATGAAAAAGAAATCCTTAAAACAGAAGTTAAATCTACTGGTCTGAAGACATCAGTGGGTTCTGCTTTTTTTCCTTTGGGTAATTTTCAAGGTGCTTCTCTGCAATTCCCTACACATTGCCACAAAGTACTTTTGCATATTTCTTCTGCAGAAAATTATGTCATGTGGAGTAAATCTGAAGGACAGTGTACCATTCACAACTTTGAAGCCATTTCCAGTCATCAGATTTTCCTGTAGCAAGGCCAGATTCAAGCACAGAGCAATTAAATGAGTGGATTAAGGAGTGTGAGCTCAGCCAGTGCCTGAGTCTTGTCTTCCCTGTGGGGGTGTGTTTAAGGAACTGATAACTTGTGTTCAGAAAGAAAATCTTCCATGATATGAAATGCATCCATCATCTGTGTGCCACAAGGCATATGACTCAATTCTTTTGAGGGATTCAGACTTTCTACACTGAAACAAACAACTGAAAAGTGAATTCCTCAAAGGTTCTCTTAAACTAGGAAATCACAGACTGGACAGTCTTAGAAGCCTTGCGAGTGTGAACACACACACACACACACACACAACCCACATATGTATATGTGATGTACCTTATGGTTCAGGGCATTTGCGTGTGAACATCTGTGTCCTTAAAAAATAGGATTAAGGGTGGAGAGTTGGCTCAGTGATTAAGAGCACTGGCTGCTCTTCCAGAGGACCAGGTTCAGTTCCCAGCCTCCACATGACAGCTCACAACTGTCTGTAACTCTAGTTCCAAGGGATCAAGCTCCCTTTTGTGGCCTCCACAGGCTCTTCACACAATACACACATAGAGGAAAAACACTCATACATATAACATAAGAATAAATAAGAAATGCTAACAAGAGATTTATTTAGAGACAGGGCCTCACTGCGTTGTCCAATCTACACAGAACTTCCTATGCTCCCTCAGCTGTCCTCTGCATTGGGACCTCTTGCTGCCACACCTGGCTGACTATTTGCTTCTTATAGACTCTAACTCAATGGTTATTATATGAAAATATAAATGGCAACCTGAAGTTTATTGTAGACTTATTTCTTTAGAATCAAACCCACCAGTTTCCCAACTTGCAGTTAGGAAGTGCCGTAGTTAAAAGTATAAAACTATAACCCAGGCTACTGAATTCTTTCTATATAGCAGAAATCATTTACAGCAACTTATATGCACTGGGTAGTTTAATATAAACAGTAATGGTACTAATAAAACTTGGTTGTTGTTTTTTTTCTAATGAGAAAAGCGAGAATTTCTTAATTGGACAGAACCACTGTTGTGTAAACTGTTGGCGTGACTGCTCCATGGTTAAAGGGAAGGTTTTTATTGTAGATATAAGAAGGAGAACACCCAGGGGCATGTGCAAGAGTCCAGAGCAGAGAGGGAAAGCAGTAGACTGAACATGGCCAGTAGACTGGATCTGGCAACCAGGGCGGGGGCAGGGTGGGGGTGGGGGCTGAGAAGGGGAGAAGACAGAAAGAGAGGTGAGAGAGGAGAGAGACCAGCAGGCTTATCCGGAGAGCGAGGAACTGCGAGGAGGTTGGCCCATGAATCGGGGAAGTCTGTGTAGGGGCGTCAAAGACTCTGACATTGTAACAGGTGCTTGTGGTACTGAGGGAGCCTGGAAGCCAGCACGTGCTGTGGTATACTAACAGACACTTGTCTCTTCTGCCTTTTGGGATTTGGGGGACATGGAGTTTCTCTTGGGCCTGACAAATATCAAGAAATTCTGTTATTATTTAAGCTGTAAGATGAAGCCTTCGGTTTTAAACCTCCTCTTTAAGTAGACTGAAAATGCTGACCTGAAGAGATTAACTCCTCTGCATCTCCTGAGAAGGTTCCAGCCTTGGCTCTGTGAGGGAGGGAGCTGCCCTTGCTCCTCGTCATGCAGTCTTTGTTTCCTCTGCACATCCCAGCTGTCACTACACAGCTGTTGAAGCCTGTGGCTCACCACTTCCCCCCACTTCTCATCATTCTTTTTTATTTTATTTTATTTTTTAATTTTTATTTTACTTATTTATTTATTTTTAATTTTATTAATTTATTCAGATTACAACTCAGTTGTTATCCCATCACTTGTATCCTCCCATTCTTCCCTCCCTCCCGCTTTCACCCTATTCCCTTCCCCTAGGTCTACGGCCGAGGGGGACCTCCTCCCCAACTATGCGGTCATAGGCTATCAAGTCTCATCTTGGTAGCATGCTTATTCTTTCTTTGAGTGCCACCAGGCCTCACCACCCAGAAGAGGTGGTCAAATATGAAGCACCAGAGTTCATGTTAAAGTCAGTCCCCACTCTCCACATAACTGTGGAGAATGTCCTGTCCATTGGGTAGATCAGAGTAGGGGTTCGATGTTTACTACTGTATTGTCCTTGGTTAGTGCAATAGTTTGAGCAGACCCCCCGGGCCTGGATCCACCCTCACGATGTTCTTCTTGTAGGTTTCTAGGACCCTCTGGGTCCTTCTATTTCCCCATCTCCTATATTTCTCTTACCTAGAGTCTCACCATTCTTAAAGCAACTTTTGAATTGAAGCAGACAGGCTGTTTCTGTCTCCTTGTACCCTGAACTCTCTGCAGGGGGACAGGAAACCTTGTGAGAGTTGAGCTTCAGGACAGCCTGGATTTAATATAGTATCAGGGAGTTTGGAAAACAGGCTCACAGTCACAGGGCAAGAAAAGAGGGGATCCCAGGGTAGGCGACTGAGTGAAACATGGGAAACTCAAGGTGGGTGGTATGAGGAAGAAGCAAGGACCGCACGGGAGGGCAGGAGTCACTGATGGAGCCCAGAGCAGTATCTTGTGTAGCAGAGATCGCTGTCGGCGTGTTTTATTAGGTGTCCTAGCTGTCTTGGTTTGTTTTTTCTTTGTTTCTTTTTTTTCCCCCTCTCTTCTTGGCATACACTAGAGAAAATCAGATTGGCCCGTAGGTGTCATTTTCTTGATTAATGATTGAAGTGGGAGAGCCAGGGGAACGTGGACCATGGCGTCCCTTCGCAGGTGGTCCAGGTTTGTATAAGAAAGCAGGCTGAACATGCCACACGGGGCAAGGCAGTAAGCAGCGTCCGTCCATAGCATCTGCTTCAGTTCCCGCGTCCAGGTTCCTGCCCTGACTTTCCTCAGTGACCGGCTTCGGCCTCTATCTGTAAGCTGAAATCAGCCCCTCTCTCCCCAGGCTGTTTTTGCTCAGTGTTTTGTCTCACAGCAACAGAAAGCGAGTTGGGACAGAAGAACCCACATGAAAAGATGGTTCTGGGGTGCTCTAGGCCCACGTCTACAGGCCACATCTATAGGCAGCATGGCGGTGAAACGGGGCTCTGATCAAGGGCACCAGCAAGAATAAGCCCCCCCCCCTGCCCCCCCCCCCTCCCCGCCTATCTGAAGCCAGCCGCTCTCTATTAAACTGTAATCAAGCAGGAAGACACTCCAGTCCATGTACCCGTATACATCTACAAGCTACTCACGTCTCCCAAGCACAGAGGAGTCAACAGTTAGACGGGAACCACAGGGAGCCCCTCAACAGGAGAAACCTACTTTCTGTGGCTACTTATATTCTATGTACGTAAGAAAATTTCCAGTTGAGGGCTTTGAGGAACAGCTCCCGGGGTACATGAAGTCTTCAGGTAGAAAGTTGCTTCCTGTCATTTGGCTTCTTTTAGTCAGATTCCTCAGTACCTGAAAGCTGCTCACTCTGTAATACCTATGTGTGACGACACAGGGCCCCACAGGGAAGCGGGTAGCCGACCTAGATAAGGTTACAGACTGCAAGCAGGCTTTAAGACAGGAAGCTGCAAACAGAACAACCTGCAAACAAACAAACCAGCAACTCTGGAATCAGGAGGTTCCAATGCCCCCTAACTCGAATCCTCAAGGATTTGCAATTTGAAGGCGCCATGAAAGCAGGAAGAAAAGCAAGGAAAACTTCTGGAATTTCCTTAAGACCCTTAACATAGGGAGAGTCAGTGGTGGCTGATCAGTGTGTGCATGTGGCTGAGTTCATTGTTTGGCAGAGAGGGAAACCTGCCCTTTTGTGGTTGTTGTAAGAGCTGATAATTTTTATATACTATGTCAGTTATAATAACAGTCTGTTCGTGTAAATTATGAATACGAATAATAAAATAAACACTTCAACCTTGCATATATTTACAAGTTTCCAAGCATAGAAAAACATAAAAAAGAAAACTAAGTGGAGAGATGACTCAGCAGTGAAGAGGGAGCCTTGCTCATGCAGAGAGCTTGAGCTTGTTTCCCAGCTCACACCACACACACACACACACACACACACACACACACACACACACGTATAAAGAGAAAATCCTTAAGAAAATACAGAAAAGTATGGCTGGTTGTATCAATTTTCCTTTGATTTTGTTATGCCTGGGAGTGGATCACTAAATACACATTTAAACAAAATCTGTAACCTTGTGTGAACAGAACACAAATTTGTCATATATATATATTTTACTTATTACTAATTCCTAACTTAGTATCATGTGATTTTTGGAGCTTTAATAAAACTAGATTCCAATAACTTATTTGCTTATTTGTATGCAGAATATTTGAATACCAAGTAAATGCTGGAGCTAAGAGCTAACATCTGTATCTTTAAGCCAGGTATACATTTTGTAAAACATTTATTTATTTTTATTATGTATGTATGAATGTTTGCCTGCACATGTGTATGTGCACCATGTGTGTGCAGTGCCCAAAGAGGCCAGAAGAGGGTGTCATATCCTTGAGAACTGGAGTTACAGATGGTTGTGAGACACTACGTGAGTGCTGGGAACTGAACCCTGGGTCCTCTGGGAGAACAACCGGTGCTCTTAACTGCTGAGCCATCTCTCCAGCCTCTGGATCATCATCATCATCTTCTTCTTCTTCTCCTTCTTCTTCTTCTTCTTCTTCTTCTTCTTCTTCTTCTTCTTCTTCTTCTTCTTCTTCTTCCTCTTCTTCTTCTATTTATCCCTTCAGCTTTCCTGTTACCAAATCCTACACATTTTGATGATTTTGTGTTTTTATGTAGTGCAAAGTGCTTATTTAAAATTTCTTTTCTACTTATTGTTATATAGTGCACAATTTAATCTGCATGAGGGAGCATTACTCAGGTCCTTTTCTGTCACTGATGTTTAGTCTGGTTTCACCTTATTCTGAGAGAGAGACAGTGAGTGCATTATAATTCTTTTATTTTCTAAGATCTATTTGTGGCCCAGAACACAGTCTACTTTGGCAAGTGTTCAGTGTGACCCCCTGAGCCCTGTGTAAGATGCTGTTGGATGAATTCACCTCTAGAGAGCCACCGATCCAGTTGATTGATGGAGCAGCTGAGTCTTAACTCGGTTTTAACACATGTGCCGTGTGTGTGTGTGTGTGTGTGTGTGTGTGTGTGTGTGTGTGTGTGCCTTTTAGTATGTCCTGTACTTTTTTCTGGATAGCAGGATAGCACGTACTGCTAGAAGGCGCTGTTGTAAGTAGGAGTTGAGAAATACAGTGGCAAACTGCGCTTGGGCTTTCAGAAAACCATGCCTAAGGTTTCTTTCTGCAGCATTTTCCTCCCATCTGGCCCCTCAGGCTCAGACAAAATCTGAACAAGTCAGTTTCTCTGCAGGGCGGAAATTTTTAAGAACAGATGATCTTGGGATGATTCCTTTCTCTAAGCTGGAAGCACACGTGAGTTTTTCTCAACTATTCACTGCAAGGATTAGATGAAGAGTTTTTCTCAACTATTCACTGCAAGGATTAGATGAAGGTCGGAGAAGCGAAAGTGACAGTCACGTCAGGCCTCACTGTGGCTGGCATTTTCAGCGGTCATACTATGTCCCCTGAGAAGTGTGTTGGTTATACTTTGAGCTTTCAATGCTGGTGCTGGTCCCTTGAGGCCTCCTGGGTTCCTGCTTTCCGATGGTGGGCTGTGCCTGGGGGAGCAGGGGTTTCTTCGTTCTGTGAAGCCACCTGTGTTCTCCACTTTGTTCAGCTTTCTGTTAACTGAACCGTAGTATGTGTCTTGCTTGCCCAAGCAGAAGCTGGAAGTCCATTTTCTGAGTTTCAAAATTTAGCCCTAATGTGAAAAATTTCACTCTCCTGGGTTCCAAGTCCATGGCCTGCCTGGGCTCCAGAGGGAGTTCAGAGCCATCCTGGTTAGCTTGGTGAGGCCTTAAGTGAATAATAAATAAGAGTAAATAAACGAATAATTGCAAAATAAAGAATAAGAAGGGGATGGGCAGTACACTTATCTAGCATGATTGGGACCATGCATTCTATCCTAGTGCAGAAAAAAAAATAAATAAAAGTGGGAGATGGAGAGATGGCTCAGTGGTTAAGAGCACTGGCTGCTTGTGCAGAGGCCCTGGTGCCCAAATGGTAGCTCACAAACTCCTATACTTTAGATCCAGGGGGTTCAACACCATATTTTGGCTTCCATGGGTACCTGCTTGCACATGGCATTCACACACGCATGCATGCATGCACACATAAATAGTAAAAATAAGATTTAAGTTGAGAAAAGATATTTACTTCTCATGGGTCCTCTTGTTGTGGTTGCTGTTTACTGGAGAAGGTCACATGCACCATGTATCCCAGAAAGGCCTTCAACTCCCAGCCCTCCTACCTCAGACTTCTAGCTGCTGAGGTCACAGGTGGGGTCTGCCATGCCCAGCTTGTCACAGTTCTGATGGCTTCTGAGAAGAGTCACCACCAAGCTGGAGTCTGGTGGAGTGGGGGTGTCGTGCTCTGCTTTACAGTGGTGCCCTGTTGGGGTGCCCTTAGGTGGCAGAATGGAGAAACAAAGGGCCGCCTTCAATCCTTTTATAAGGGCATCACTCCTACCCATGAGGGTAAAGTTTGGGGAATCAATCGCTTCCTCCCTGTCTCACCTCTGATCACCACTGCCAGGGGTTAGGTTTGAACCCAGGACACTGGGAGGGCTCAGCCACTTAAAGATAGGCCCCCACATACCACACAGCACCATTTACCCTTGCTGTTCTGAACTCACGCCATCTCCCTCAGGCATCTGAATAGGCCTGAATCTCTAGGAAGGAAAATGGCATCATTATGGCTCTTTGCACCACCTGATGTGCCACGGAGGACTTCACACTCCTGTGGTCTAAGGTGGAAAAGCACACAGAGATGGGGTTGAAGACCAGATAGTTTAATTTTACAATTAGGCTTAGTTGCTTAGGGGTTAAGATGTTTCTAGGTCTAGATAGATGTTTTAAGTTCATAAAGATAAGATATGATAGATACTGATTTACATTCAGAATTTTAGACCCACCAAAATAGGAAAGATGTTTTCTTCAAGATTGCCAAATACAAATAAAAAAAAACACTATGAATGTAACATTTATATAATTTCTGATTGTTTCATGGTTCTTTTTGCTGTAGGTAATTTAGTGTGTGTGTGTGTGTGTGTGTGTGTATGTGTGTGTGTGTATGTAATAATATAAATGTATATGTAAAAAATAAAAATAATTAAAAAAGAAAAGAAGAAGAAAACAAACAAACAAACAAACAACAACCACAAAAGAAGCAGCCTGGGATTTGAACTTAGCACTGAGAGCTGTGTAACACTTGGGGAAGCCTTTAAATCATCTGCATGGTAGACATATTAGTAACACGTCCATCACAGGTTCATTATTTCAGAAAAGGTGGCAAAGGCATTTATACTACAGCAACTCTAGTTTGTTTGTTTGTTTGTTTTTGTATTTAACGTTTTTTCTAAGACTAAAGTCTGGTTCTTAAGGATTTTTCTACTACTAACAGATGAAAAACTGAAACCCAAATATTTATTGGTTTCCTCGACTCAAAATTGGAAAGGAATGTCTGTTGCAGGAGAAGTTTGATTGAGATGATGTTGTCCTCAGGTCCCACTGTCTGTCTTTTCAGCCCACTTGCCTACATGTGGCGTCATATGATGTCAGTAATGTGGGCAGACGCTGTAGACAACAGGCACCTCTGCTAGCAAGAACACATTTCTTTCTAGTAGTTTCTGTGCAAACCACAGGATTCACCCTAATTGGACCTAGTTAGAAGGTATGCTCCTTTCCAAAATGAACTGGTTAAAATAACTGACTCAGTGTGAGTCACAGGAGCCTTCTCCAGAGCCTGGTGGCACAGGGACGTGGGCCTTGTCACCGAGAAGAGGGCAGCAGGCACTGGGATAGAAAAGGTTGGGGGATTCTACTGGGGCACTTAATGTTTCTGAGGTGACACCATCTTCTGCGAGTGTGCCGGACTTGGGAGAGAAAGCTTTCACAGAAACTGTCTACTTAAAGTCATCTTCTTCCCCTGGTTTGTCTGAAGCCCATAGTTAGAATATGTGGCTCATCTTTCCTCTCTCCTGGCAGCTGCTTGCTTGCTCCCCATCTGCTTTGAATTGAGTGACGTATAGGAAAGCCGCATTTTCCTAGGGGAGCAGGCTAGCCTCTCACCGGGTCTGCTTAGCACATTCTTAGTTTTAGCTTTAGGGGAGGATTTATACATGGCACCAGGCAGCATTCGCCCTGAAATGCTGCAGATGATTTAGGGTTTCCCTGCACTTAAGCACTTTTCCATGGCTAAACCAAATGGTCTACATCCACAAAGCTCTTCGGGTGCAGACAGGCTTAGTGTTCTTCAGGGTTAGTGTGAATGAGTTTGTATTTGTCTTGGAGCTAATTTTAGGTAGACTTGTTTATTTTAACAGTGATGCTAAATGTAGCAAATTGAAACTTAAATAACATTTATTTTTCTGGACCCTGTTAAAAACTGATCACAGAGAAGCACTCAACTGGGGTGGGAGGAAGGATTCACTTTTAAAGGATGGTCTCTCGCATTTCACAAAATATCACATCAAATCGAAAGCGCCTCTTTTCGAAGGAGACACTAGTAGGAATCCACAACTTGTTAAAATGCTGAGAATGGCTGGCCTTGGCATACCCAGCTCCAACACAGCCGCTACAGCTAAGGCTTGGGAGCATGGAGGAAGAAGGGGGCTAGAGACGTAGGAGCCAGAGGACCACAATATCTGTCTGCTGCAAGGTTGTTTTCTATGTACGACAGTGAGCTGCACCCATGCAATCTCAGTAATCTGATATCCTTGACAAGACCTGCTTAAAGCAGACAGGTGGTGGTGGTGGAATCGCAGAAGGCCCCACTCCTAGATGAAGAGCCGATGAGCCGGAAGAATCAGCGTTCTCAAGGTACAAGGTCCCTGATAGATTATCCAGTCCCAGGTGCAACAGTAAATGGCCTCCCCGGGTTGTATTTATACATCTCTATGTGTGTGTGAGTAATAATAATTAAAGAGCAAGAAGTCATGATTTTAAGAGGGGCTGGAGGAGACACAGGAGGAGCTGTGGATGGGAAAGGAGCAGGGTAGAAAGAATGAAAATACAAGCCGGGGGGTGGTGGCGACCGCCTTTAATCCCAGCACTGGGAGGCAGAGGCAAGTGGATCGCTGTGAGTTCGAAGCCAGCCTGGTCTACAAAGGGAGTCCAGGACAGCCAAGGCTACACAGAGAAACCCTGTCTTGAAAAACAAAAAACAAAAAAACAAAACAAAACAAAAATACAGTCCTCGTGTGTAAAATTCTCAAAAACGTTTTAAAATTGAGATTAAAAATATGACTGTTAAAAGAGTGAATTTTAGAAAGGTGCTGGGATATCTGTGTCTTTCTCTATTTAAGACTGTAATTTCTTTAAATTTATTTTTATTTTATATAGTCACTTTATATCCTGAGTATAGTCCCCTCCCTTCTATCCTTCCAGTCCCACCCTCCCACCCTCTTCCCTCTATCCCCCTCCCCTTCTCCTCAGAACAGGGAGCCATGCCCCCCTCCCATGCCCAACTAACTAACCCCAGCACATTAAGTGGCATCAGGCATGAGCTCATCCTCATCTACTGAGGCCAGGCAAGGTGGCCCAACTGCGGGAAGGGATCGCAAAGTAGGCAGCAGGGTCCATGTAATTCCTATAAACACAAAGACAATGGGGTAATATGACAGCTAAGGCCAGTGCTTCCATACTGTGGGTTTGCAAAACACAGCAGAAGGCTTTCAAATTTTATTTTGTTTTGTTTTTTGTTTTTTTTCGAGACAGGGTCTCTCTGTGTAGCCCTGGCTGTCCTGGACTCACTTTGTAGATCAGGCCGGCCTCGAACTCACAGAGATCCGCCTGCCTCTGCCTCCTGAGTGCTGGGATTAAAGGTGTGCACCACCACACCTGGATTCAAATTTTATTTCATTTTATTTATTTATTTATTTTAACTGTGTCATTCCAATAGTAAGTACTGTTTTGGTTTCATTAAAGATCTGTGAATAAATGCATAAATCAATACCCCAGTTGACTGATAGAAGCTCTTTCTTCCCTTTTTCTGTTATTGCTTCATTTCCATCAGTGTCCCCACTAGGACCAGATGTTAGTAAAAAAGGTGGATTTGCTTTGCATTCAGTGACCTATGCCTGCTGAAATGTCGAGGAAGAGGGACATTTGCCCGGGTTTCTGGTTACTGGGACAGGCAATAACACCAGCAGGCTCTCAGTTCCCTCCCACAGTCTGTCAGATGTGCTGCTGGCAGGGTGAAAAAGAAACTGGTAGTTCTCTTGAGTCTCCGTCATGTGCATCCATGATGTGTAAGGGCGGGTGCCTGGCTTCACCGTGTAGGATTAGTGGATTTTCCCTGCAAATGTTTTCATCCATCTCGCGTGGATTTCAACTCCCTAATCTGTGTTTAGGATTAAAGGAGTTGCATGTTCAGTGCTTTGAAGGGTGCTGGCAGATGCCTGGTACCTTGTGAGTATTGACCATAATTACAGAATGGAACGAACCCCTTCAAGAAGGAGCCAAGACTCTGGAGTTGACTCTGCTTCGTCTGTATCACGACTCTTCCTCCAGCCAAGCCTGTGATTCTGCCTGAGCCACAGTTCTCCCCTTTGTAGATTTAATACAGTAATAGTTCCAACGTCACAGAGTGTTTTTGAGTTTAAATGAGATAATATATGCAAAGCACTGAGAACAAGCCTAACACAGGGAATCACTACACTACACTACAATAACCTCATGGTTATTGTAGACAGTGTCTGGGTCCCATTATAATCCTCCAGAGTGTGTAGAAGACACTTACTTAGTCAATTTTCATCAGTTTTCAAAGCGACAACCCCATGGACAATTGGGTTTTATTTTTACATTAACTATGCTTTATCTTTTGAAAATCATTATCTCCATATTATGATAATGGTTAAATACACCTAACAAATACAAGCAAATATATATGTTCCAAGTGTGAGATGAAGTTATAGGGACTAATACTGAAGGAATGAGTTTTGATGGGTTAAGAACAGAAGAGAGTGTTGGAAGAAGCATTTTGACTTGGCTCACTCCTTCTGCAAGAGCAGGGCCCTGGACAGCCACCACTGTTTGCAGAGCACGCACAGGAAAGCCCTGGCTTCTGCCATCCCCAGGCTGTGCATCCAGTACAAAAGGACCCGAAAGGCAGTATTACTACAGAAACGGTAGAAACACAGCTGGCGGCCCTCATGCGGGGCTGGTGAGGACACCACACTTGGCTGACTGAGCTCTGTCAGCCACTGAGGGAGACTCTTAGTGTTTTGGTTTCTCTGATGGTTGTGTTAATACTGGTATTGCGAACATGACTTCCTCAGTGGAGAGATCTTGGGGAAAACTAAACTCTGCCAAACTGCAAAGTGGGGCAGGATGAAAAGTTCTAGAATAACGTACCAGAGGGACAGCAAAATGGAGACCAGGGAGTGAGCCAGTCCAATTGTTTACCAACACAGCTTTAGAATCTTCAGAGGATTGTTGCCCTGGGCTGGGCTGGGCTATGCTGTAGCTACCAGTCACCCTAATCTTCACCCCAACCTTCCAGACAACAGGCTCGAATCTCCATTGTGTAGAGGAATAACCTTCACCTCAGAAAGCCATCTTATAGAAAACACTGAGATGCCTCTTCATCTATTAGGAAGCGAGATCAGACAGAAACTCAGATTTACCAGATATGTGTGGAGTGACAAAAACAGTAAATGTGTGGACAGACACAGCACATCCTGTTGAGATATTTTCCTTTAAGCTTTTTCTTCAAAAGATGAGGTCTACCTAAAACAATACTTACACCATGATATTTTATAGGTAGATAATACAGACAATTCTTGGTCAGAGGAGAAGGGGCGAACTGTGTACTTTTATCTATCTATCTGTCTGTCTATCTATCATCTATCTATCTATCTATTATCTATCTATCTATCTATCTATCTATCTATCTATCTATCTATCTATCATCTATCTATTTATCTCTATTGGCTGGTTTTGTGTCAACTTCACATAAGCTAGAATCATCAGAGAGGAAGGTGCCTCAGTTGAGGAAATGCCTCCATCAGATCCAGCTGTAAGGCATCTTTTCAATTAAGAAGCAATGGAGGAGGGCCCAGCCCATTGTGGGTGGTGCCATGCCTGGGCACTATAAGAAAGTTCTGGGTTCTATAAGAAAGTGGGGGGGGGGGGTGAGCAAACCAGGGGAAGCAAGCCAGTAAGCACCATCCTCCACAGCCTCTGTATCAGCTCCTGCCTCCAGGATCTTGCCTGGTTTGAGGTCCTGTCCTGACTTCCTTCAGTGATTAACAGTGCGGTGGAAGTGTAAGGCAAATAAACCCTTTCCTCCCCAACTTGCTGTTTGGTTATGGTGTTTCATCATAGCAAAATAGTATCCCAAACTGTAACATTATCTATCTATCTATCTATCTATCATTCCTTCATCTATCTATTAATCACCTATCTATTTAATCTATCATCGATTTGTCGATGTATCTATCATCTCTCTATCATCGTACAGCTAGCTAGCTACAAAATTAGGCACTAGATAAAAAGTACTGAATAAAAAAGGCATAAGAGATACAGGAAACAAGTGAAAAATGTCAAGTATAAATGTGAGTGAAGACAGATATTATCAGACTGGATAAAAACACACAACAATGAAAAGCTGTGCACGAGAGCCACACTACAGTGTTTCAAAGTTACCGAATCTAAGTTCCTATGTGCAGCTGCTCTGCCTGTGTCCTTTCTACACCTGCCCACCTCCCCTGGCTCCTGCACTCACCCCTCCTCCCTTGAGCCTTGGGAGGAGGGTGTGTGATGTTCTCTGTCCTTTGACTACATCGCTACTCTCTACTTAACTTTATACAGTCTATATTTTTCAATTGGTTCCACATAAGTACAATGATTTTGCTGTCTACAATGCTTAGGCAAGTGCACCTTTAACTTCCGAGAGCATCTCTCAACTTAAACTTAAGATCAACCTTTAAAAACTTGTTTCTCCATAGAAAGTGATAGTGTTATTCTGAGCTATTTAACACCAAAGCAATACCTGGCAGCTGAGACTTTTTGCTCAAGACGATCCTAAATCCTTTGATAGACTAGACCCATGGCAAATCATTTGGAGTGTCTGCCATGCAGCTCTCTCTTACTAAGTTTCCACCGTGGTGACACGTGGAGGCCATTACTTCACATATTCCACCGTGCTATCGAAGGAGCTTCTGGACCCATCCCTGGTGGACGTCTACGTGCTTGTTGCTCTCACACAGACAGCTGGTGTTTTCATTTAGTGACTTTGCAAGAAGCACAGTAACTCTTTGTGCCATTGGCTTGAGTTTGCATATATCGTGCACACACAATTTTTTGAGCATAGGGGGAAAATCCCTCTTTTGTCGATTAAGCCAAATGAATGTAAATCCTGCTGTAAAGAGATAGGAAAATATTGCACATAGAATTTTCATATAGTTACAAAATAACGAGAATCCTTGCAAAAAAAGAAATGAGCAAAGACACTGTCTCAGTACCCCTTGGATGCTGATGAATCTTAAATTTGAATTTAATATTTATTATAATCATTAATTATAATAGTTGTTGGAAAGATGGCCAACCAGAAGCCATTTACTAAAACATTTTTTTAAAAAAAATTGTGGGATCAAAATAGATAATAAAATGTCTAGATTAATCATTCATTATGGAGATGAAAGCATTGAGTGTTCTTCCCAAGTGGAGGAGATAGTCAGGACCTGAGTAAATCTGTGACTCAGAGTCATGCAGTAATGCCCTGCTGCGTCTCTCGAGAGACAGGCCTGCGAGGCCATGTCTGCGCATCTGGTGAGCAGGGACCCTGGCGTCATCCCTTTTGCTCTGTTTCCAAAGGTATCTGTACGGAGACTGTTTGAGGACATACGGAGGGCATCACCTTCTTCAGCAGCAAGGGATGTTCTGGCTCTTCTGCACGACAAAGCCAGTTTCTCTTTTTGGAATAGAGATCAAACAAGTTTGCAGTGACACAGAACCTCAGTGTGTGCACATTCACGTCACGGGGCCCTCATGGGCCTGGTGGTTAAAGAGAACAGATTCAATCTTAAAACTCAATTTTCTTTTAGAAACACTTTATTATGCAACTGTATGTTTTGCCTTTGTGTATGCCTGTGCATCACATGGGTGCAGTGACCACAGGGGACAGAAGAGGGTCTCAGTCAGATACTCTGTACCAGAGTTATAGATGGTTGTGAGCTGCCATGTAGGTTCTGGGAATCAATCCCAGATCCTCTTCCGGAGTAGTCAGTGCTCCTAACTAATGAGCAAGCTCTCCAGCCCACATGAAGCATCGCTTTCAAAAATCAAAGTATTCACTCTTCAGGTGTCTTGACTCACATCCCTGAAGTCTTAATTCTGCTGAGTAGTTTCCAGAGACCATCTCTCTTCTATTTTCAAAGACTCAGGATCTGATGGACAGTCCCTGATGACTAATAATATTGATGCTGTGCCCTTTGTGATGTCATAGCAGAGCAAACCCCAGATCCCAGCAGATGAACATAACCGTCGCTCACGGTAGCTCACGTGCTCACCAGAGTGAGGCACCCTCAGTGAAGCTTTGTCCTTCACTTTCCACCCGATGACTGACTCTGGCTGCTCCTGTTTGGGGAATTGCCTTCCACCTTTGTGTAGTGCTGATGATAGAATGGGAGGAAGGGGAGAGCAAGCAGATGCCTCACACTCCCATCAGCTAGTGTGGAGCCCACAACTCTACCAAGTAGCCAGGTGGCTGTGAGTTATAAACATCCATGGATATTTAGTGCGAACAACAACACACACTGTCACTTTCCATCATACTTCTGCAAATATATCTTAAAAGTAGATTGGCTAGGCCCATGCGCCCACTAATGAATCATTTAAACATGTTGAAAAGATTTTATTTTTATTTTAAAGTGTGTATGGTGTTTTGCTTGCATGTATATAGTCATACCATATATGTGCAGTGCTCACTGAGGCCAGAAGAGGGCATCAGATTCTTGAGAACAGGAGTTACAGGTCCTGTCTGTGCCATGTCTGTGCTAGGATCTGAACCCAGGACCTCTGCAAGAACATCTGGTCTTCTTGACTGCTGAGCCAGCTCTCCAGCCCCGTCATTTTAGATTTTATAGTTTTATAATAAACTTCAGTAACTGGTGTGTAAAAATCACTCCCTCCTTTAAACAAAAGCAGCTTTGCCACTTTTTTAAACTTATTTTTTATTTTGGATAAAACCCCAAATTCTTTTGGGGGAATTTAAAATTCTTTCAAGACAATTTTTCATCACTGTAGGACATCTTTGCAGGAATAAAATCAAAGTGATATGTTAACTTAGGAAGAATTGATATTTGATAGAATTTCCCTTTTGGTAAAGAAACAGGATTTGTTCTAATTTCTATATCAATAAAGATTAATTTTATTTAAAATTCAAATAATTACAAATAGGCATCTTAGTTTTCTAATTGTCCCCTGTGAATAGGATTTATTTCATTTATTTTTTTTTTATATTTGATTATGAGACTAGAAGTGTTTCTTTGAAAAATAAACCAGACCAACAAATTGGAAAGTGCATCATGAACACATAGTTTTAAAGGCTGGAGAAATGGCGCAGTCAGTAGCATGGCAGGCAGCTGGACGAGTATGGAGATATCTCAGTGCAGGACCGATGTGCCACCCTGGGCACAGGGACCACGTGTGTAGCTCTACCCTGGGGCAGAGACAGAGACAGACAAGCACATCCCTGAAATTCACTGGCCAACCGCCAATTCAAATAGATTAGCTCTGGGTGTAGTGAGAGAACCTGAAAACCAAGGTAGGCAGCTATGGCGGTTTGAATAAGAATGGCCTCCATAGGCTCATAGATTCGACGGCTTGGCCACCAGGGAGTGGCACTAGTTGCAAGGATCGGGAGGTGTGGCCTCGTTGGAGGAAGTGTGTCACTGGGGATGGGCTTTGAGGTTTCAAAAGTCCAATCCAAGTCTAGTGCCTTCTCACTTCCTGCTTCCTGGTGATCTGGATGCAGAGCTCTCAGCTCCTTCTCCAACACCATGCCTGCCTGCATGCTGCCATGCTCCCAACCATGATGGCAGTGGACTAAACCTCTGAAACTGGAAGCCAGCTTCAATGAAATGCTTTCCGTTTTAAGAGGTTTCCATGGCCATGCTGTCTCTTCACAGCCATAGAACACTGAGTAAGATAGCAATAACTGAAGAATGACATTCAACCTCTCCCTCCGGCCTCTACAAGCACACTAACCCACTACGCACACACCTATACAAGTACATGTATTTCAAAACACACCATACAACGCGCCATGCACATATCTCCTCGAAAGAATGAAAATATTTTTAAAAGTATGAAAGAAAAATGTAATTTTATATACAAGTATTTAAAACTCAGTAGCAGATATCACCTACCATGTTGAAAACCACAAACAGCACGATTAAATTTCTGAATAAATACAGGATGCTGAAACATATTTCTAATGAAATAGGAAGAGAACACCTATGAAGATAATGAACGTAAAAGTAATCAGTTGGCACCCAAAGCTGTCCCCTCCCTAAGCCTGTGGCAGATGATCTTAAGGTTAGTTCCTGCAAGTTTTCATGTTACACACTATTTTGTACTGTCCGAGCAATGAGTCCAAGAGCCAGAACACCTCAGTGTCTCCTGCAAGGCCAGGAAAACATGCATGCCAAGCCCCAGTGACAGAAAAGGCAAAGACAATTAGAGGACAATTTCATGTATGATTTAGAGATGAACAATCTGTAGTAAAACCTAAAATATTGAGCTATTAGCTTTCAAAAATAATTGAATTTAAGCACTACCATTTTGGTGAGTGATCTGAAGCTTGCGATAAGGTCATTATCATAAAAGTGCACGGGAACGAATGGTGTTTCGACCCCCTTGCTCTTTCTACACACCTAGAGCCACAGTGCTTCTGAGTGAAGGGATAAGAGATATAGTTTAAATTAATTTACTGAGGTCCCAAAGAGCTGTCTTGATACATTTCCATAAATAACAACAATATGAATACATTTTTATTACATGACAAATCCTTTGCAATCAGTTTGTCTCCACTATTTTGTTTTATACATTGTAGGGAAAGACTGAGCTTTTAGATGACTGATCATGAAAATTGAATTTTTATTTCAGAGCACCATATGTTCTTGAATTTTTAAAAAATGCATGACATTTGTTAAACAAGCCAAAAAGAAAGAAATCTTTCCATTAACAAAATCCCTCCCACATAAGCTGTTTATATGACTAAAACCTATTAGCACTTTTGTCTATAAAAATGAAAAATGCCAAGAAGCAAACAAACAAACAAACCTATTATCTAATTCAACTGTGTTTATAATATATTACTTTTATACGTGAAATTGCTTATGTAGTCCTCCCTGTTGGCTAGCTTTCATAGAACAGGAAGTTGTTATTCAGGCTTCTGGGTAGAAGGAAAGTCATCAACAGTCTTTCCTACTGAACCCTGAGAGCCACAATAATGAATGAACGTGGGTGCAATAGTGGCACACATGGTATGGGTGTGAAAATCTGCTTCTGCTTTTGGAAACACATGCTTAGTTCTGCATATCTGTCCAACAGCCCATGGTTGGGGAGCTCACAGGCCCCTTGGTGAACCTACCTCTATTGTTTTGCTAAATGGGCATAGAATAAAACTGCCCTCTACATTTGTATCTTTTCCCAAATATTCACTAATCTCAGACCTCATCAGAGAATTGGTTAACTTGGAAACTCACAACTGGCCAAAGTGCAGAGAATGAGTGCCTGGGGAGGGCTCAGCCATAGACAGGACATCTGTATCACACACTTGTTCACACACTTTAGAGGTCATCACTGAAGAAGGAGTGTCGCAGGACATTTGATCCCATTGTGACCCCTGAGACTGTGAGCTGTAAAGACCAGTCTTTTGTTTAGTGTGGTTGAGCCCTAACACACACTTTAATTCCAAGAACCTTCTGTTTACTGTAGACAGGTGATTAAGGTGTGGTGCAGCCAGCCTTAGCACACACCTTTAGTCCAAGACCTTTCTGTACACAGGATTTAATAAAGTTAACCCTAGGTCAAGAGGCAGAGCAAAAAGGCAGGTGACAGGGTTGGACTTTGGGGTGAAGGGTACTTAAGACAGTGTGGAGAAGTAGAAGGAGCTCTTTAGCTTTTAGCTCTTTAGCTCTTGAGTTTCTTTAGCTTCTTGGCCTTTGGCTTCTAAGCTAGCAAGCTTTTGGTCTTGGGTTTTTCTGGCCTCTTTGGCCTGGGCTATTAGTAATCCTTTTGGGTCTTTTCCATCATGATGTGAGCTGAGTAGGAAGGTCACCTGGGTGCTTTCTCTGCCTTTGTGAGTGAGCTGGTTTTCATGCCAGCATTTGGCTCCTGAGTCTTTATTGGTAAAACAGAACATTTGGGATTCTTATTTAAAACATTTTAATTATGTTGCTGTTAATTTAAAGGTATGGTCTAATAAATGTTTATTATAGCCCTATAATTATTATGGCAGTATTTTCTAACCTGCTATCAATCAATTGAAAACATATGTACCTGTTTTAAAACAGCCTTGCTTCACCCGGGGCAGGGCAGATATTAATCCCCTAAAATACCTTCCATCTCGCTCTGTCCCAATCCCATGCCATCTGCTTCTAATAATTTCTACTGAGTTACCTCCCATCCATAATCCCAAATCCTTGCTAATGTTCTCCATTTGGGCCGAATCCTCCATCCATGCTGGCCATGTGCTTCTTACTCCACCTCACCCATGGCGGCAACCTCCTTCCTTCTCCTCTTCCTCTGCCATCTCAGTAGAGAGACTGTAAGAGCCAGAGGTCAGGGAGGACCAGAGCAAAACAGCATGACAGAACCCTGTACTCCAGGAACTCACATCAGCTGTGGTTGCCTACAGAAGACCAGCCTGAGATCAGGTCAGTCAACATTGCAAGACGGATGGGAAGAGCTCATGAGCCCGTAGGCCTAGTTAAGTTAATGTCTGCTGGGGGAGGAACAGTCAGTTTTCTTAAGAGTGTGTGACCCATGGTGCACTGACCATGCTTCAGCGGCCTAAACCCAAGTATATGGACAGAATTAATTGGACACAGTGGGTTATTAAAAAACAAAACAAACAAACAAACAAACAAACAAAAAAAACAAACCAGAGGCGATGAAATTGGGGGGAGGGAGTGAGAGGGTAGAGGACAGATAGACTGTAAGGATCTGAGGGGAGAAGATGGATATGCCTATGATCAAAATTCACTGTATGGATGACATTCTCAAGAAATTAATAGAACTTTCTTTTTTAAAAGGTGCATATGCAAATCTGTAATGTTTTGATGATTTATATTGATAAATTAAAAAAAAAAAACCCACCCACTTTCTAAGAAAGTCTGTTATAAGGTCACCCTTTGGATGAAGGGTTGTTGATGTCACTTTGAATGTCAGACTTGTAATATATTTTATGTTGGGAAGGGCCCCTTTGCTGGACCGCAGTGAACTGCCTGACACGAGAGTGCAGGCAGCCATGGGACCTGGGCCTGGGTGTTCCGATTGGCAGAGGCACGAGAAAGAGCTGCTCAGTGGAGAGTGGGCCCCAAGATAACGCAGTCGTTATCTGTGAAGGTTGTAGTCAGGGTGATTATTCCAGCCTGAGAGAGAGAAGTCAGTGTCCTGGAGTCAGTAATACGGGAAGAAAAACACAGGATGGGAGAGGTGGCTGCCGCTGAACAGCCATGTAGATTCTCTCTCTTGTCTCAAGATTGCTGAAGGGTGACCTCCTGCCTTCTTTTAAAGATAGGTCAAACATTTGCCCTTTGCAGCCAGTGATGCTTTTAATATAAGATGACCGAGGGGTGGTTTGGCTTAAAACAACCAGTCGTTTCATGAGTGCAAACTTCAGGCAGAGTGTAAGCATTCCTCCACTTCTTTGACTTGATTGGAGCACTTTTAATCATAACCAGACCCTGATCAGACACATGTAATAACTTCATTACTTGGTGTAAAAGTTCACAGATTGAATTATTAGCTTGATGAAATTGAATAAGGGTAAACATTTCAGTTAAAAAAAAAAAAAAGAAAAAGAACTCACTCAGCTTGGAGCTATTAAGGACTGAAGCGAAATTGCTAATTATGACTATACTGTTGCAGAGCTGGATGCATGTCTTGGGGGACATTGTGTTGCGATGCATCCAGGTTGGGAGAGGTTCTGGGATCCCTGCCTTTCGGCTGCGCTGTACTTTAATTAGTTCCATTTTGGCATTTAGCATTTGCAGCGACTCATGAACAGAGGTGATGTTTCCAGCATGGGAGCCTTTGCTTAATGGAAAGGCTTAGCAGGAAGTTGTCTCACCCACTTCACAAGGGCAGACTTATCCTGAGTCTCGTGACACAAATTAAAAACTCATTATTCATTAATGTTTCAGTTCAGTGTCATGTCCTTAGCCCAGGACATGTAATCTCAAAACCTGGGGAGAGCATATGGCAGTAAGATCAGCTTCAAGGCTAGCCTGGGCAGTTTATGGAGACCTTGTCTCAAAAAGGAAAAAAAAAAAAAAAACAAAAAAACAAAACAAAACAAACAAGGACGTGGGGCTATATCTTGGTGGTGGGTGTATTTGTTTATAATTTGGTATACCTGGTTTCAATCCCAGTACTAAAACCAAAAGAGGATTGTTGTCCAGTTCAGAGTGTTTATGTCCAAATCAAACTCTATTAAAAAAATAATTGCTCAATGCTAGGCAATTTCTCAGCACTTCTCTCTTTTTGATTTGTAAACTGGGAATAGTAACTGTATTAAATAAATTACTTCACACAAAACACCTAGGATGGAGCTGGGTTTTGTATTTTTAATCTATGGTCATCTGTCACTTTATTTATTCCACTTACTTTAATTAAACACACAGAGGCTAGGGGCATATCCGGCAGACGTGAAGGACATTTATCTGATGGTCAGCAATGTACTGTGCAGGTGGAGATGAAGACAAGCAAGGGCTGCACACGATCCTGTGATCTAAGAGGTAAGTCCCTCATTCTGGCTGGGAGTGAGGTCTCATGGAGGCTCTCAGGAAGAGGCCGCCTCTACTGTGAGGCTCAAAGGATGAACGAAGCTCCCTAGGACAGCTTGTAAGTGCTGCAGATGTGAACGAAGCTCAAGACTGATAATGCGTTTGAACAGGATCCATCCATGTATAATCTTTAAAAAAAATGTATTTGATTTTATGTGTATGCGTGTGAGTGTGACCTAATGTGTGTGTGTGTGTGTGCATCATATGGGTGCAGTGCCCGTGGAGGCCAGAAGAGGCGTTAAATCCCTTTGGATTTACAGACTAATGTGAGTTGTTGTATGGGTGCTGGGAATTTAACTTTGGTCCTTTGAAAGAACAGCCAGTGCTTTTAACCATTGAGCCATCTCTCTAGCCCCACCATGTAAAATCTTATTTAAAGTTTACTGGTGACATTTGTAGGACTGTTTGAATTGTTACATATTAATCTCTTTTTTTTTATTCTTCTACTTTTAAATTGAATACTGCTGGGCCATGAGCTCTTTCAGAACTAACTGAGAGCATGCCGCAGCATCTACTCCAAAGAAGACTTGGCAAGGGAGGGGTTAATTGTAAATCTATAGTGGGCTGCAGTTAAATTCAGCTTGACAGTCAGACCTTTTGTAATTATTTCAAGCATAAGGCAATTAAATTACATTTCTAAATACTAGATAACTTTAATATAAACAAAATGGAATTTTAAAGATAATTCAAACCCATTTTCATTAATTCATTTACTTATGTTTGTTAGTACAAATAACAGAAATATGTATGATCTCAGAGAACTTTGAACATAAAAACATGAGATGAGAGCATATTTTAAGACATGACTAATGGTATCTGGCAGACCTTCTCAGTGGACACAATGAACACTTGATCACATATCTGGAACATGCGTCAAAGCTAGATATGGTTGTATGCATCTCTACCCATAGCAGCTCAGGGCACAGAGACAAGCAGATCCCGAGGGCTCACTGCCTGACAGCCTCGCTGGCAACAGTCAGGGTCTGTTTCAGTTAGCAATCCTGCGCAAATGTCAACTTAGCAAAAGAATTGAGGAAGGCACTGGACATCCAATCCTAGTCTCTGATGTGTGTTTCCAATCACATACACACATTTGCATATGCTTGTGCAAATAACACACACATATACACAGACAACACAAACACACACACATATATCAAATGACACCCACACCCCCACACACACCATAGGCATATATATACATACCACCTGCATACACATATATGGCACATCACACACATACACAACACACATATACACACCACACTATACACACATACACACAACACACACATCATATACACACACAGCACACCACACACTCATATACACACATGCCAAACCACACACACACACAAAACCCACTAAAACATGGGAAAGAATGTCTGATGTATTAAAGGATGATTTGTTTAGTGATGGCAACAAAGGAAGGCTCTCAAAATCTTTGCTAATGTACAAACATTCTGTCCAAAAAAAAAAAAAAAAAGAGGAGAAAATGTAAAAAAGTTACTGAGAAATACTTGTCAATATATGCCTGTTTACTAAAGAGCTTAATACTGGTCTCTAGGGAGAAATGGGAACACTGGTCATAGTGACTGTGGAATGGGAACACTGGCTATAGTGACTGTGAAGTGGGAACACTGGCTATAGTGACTGTGAAGTGGGAACACTGGCTATAGTGAGTGTGAAGTGGGAACACTGGTCATAGTGACTGTGAAGTGGGAACACTGGCTATAGTGACTGTGAAGTGGGAACTGGTCATAGTGACTGTGAAGTGGGAACACTGGCTATAGTGACTGTGAAGTGGGAACACTGGTCATAGTGACTGTGAAGTGGGAACACTGGCTATAGTGACTGTGAAGTGGGAACACTGGCCATAGTGACAGTGGAATGGGAACACTGGCTATAGTGACTGTGAAGTGGGAACACTGGCTATAGTGACTGTGAAGTGGGAACACTGGTCATAGTGACTGTGAAGTGGGAACACTGGCTATAGTGACTGTGAAGTGGGAACACTGGTCATAGTGACAGTGGAATGGGAACACTGGCTATAGTGACTGTGAAGTGGGAACACTGGCCATAGTGACTGTGAAGTGGGAACACTGGTCATAGTGACTGTGAAGTGGGAACACTGGTCATAGTGACTGTGAAGTGGGAACACTGGTCATAGTGACTGTGAAGTGGGAACACTGGTCATAGTGACTGTGAAGTGGGAACACTGGCTATAGTGACTGTGAAGTGGGAACACTGGCCATAGTGAGTGTGAAGTGGGAACACTGGTCATAGTGACTGTGAAGTGGGAACACTGGCCATAGTGAGTGTGAAGTGGGAACACTGGTCATAGTGACTGTGAAGTGGGAACACTGGTCATAGTGAGTCAAATGAGAGCACTTACTATGACTGTGACCATCTGAGGGAGAATACGAAGTTCAAAGGGAAACTTGGGACACATTCTTG
This sequence comes from Acomys russatus, assembly GCF_903995435.1. NCBI lineage: Eukaryota > Metazoa > Chordata > Mammalia > Rodentia > Muridae > Acomys > Acomys russatus. The sequence goes on along the minus strand of NC_067151.1, from coordinate 31,586,664 downwards.
CCTCAAAGATTCTGCACTTACCCTTTTGAGTTTGGGATGTTATCTATCATCTATAATTACACCAACAATGGAGACTATTTTTCATTTATTTTACTTTCAAGGTGATTCATGAAGTCACACAGAGTAATCCAAGCATGAGACTCTGCCGGGGGCTGGAGCTCTTCCTTGCCCAGGCTGGAACCGTTGATGTCTGAGATAACTACGTCGGCTTTAAAGTTTTTCCTTAGCTGAGCTACAACAGAGTGCTTCTTCATGAGTCTAGGCCACTGACCTTTCTTTTGAAAGGACAGGTGATAATTTTTTCCCTCAGCTCTTTTAGATGGAAACAACAAACAAACAAACAAGAAAACCCAAAACTTTTTGATAAGGCCTAGAGAGATGGCTAAGCAGTTAAGAGTGCACAGTGTTCAGTTCCCAACACCACACTGGGTGGCTTACAACCACCCATGACACCAATTCCAAGGGGATCTGAGTCCCCTGAACTCTGCAGGCACCTGCCCACATGTGCACCTAGCCAATAAGAGACACACACACACACATGTAATTAAAAATAGTAAGCATGAATCTTGCACAATGAGACGATGCAGCTTCTTCGTAAGTGTGATGGTCATCCTCAGTTGTCAGTTGATTAGATTGGGATGCCCATGGTGGATAGACTAGTAATGTACTCTCTAGATGTGTCTCTAATGGCCTTGCCAGAGAGGTTGCCCTGGACTCTTGGTGTTGTTTCTCTTCCTCTGCTTCCCAGTTGCCACAATGTTCTTTTAAGATTAGAATAGATAACTTCATAACTTTTTTTTAATTATTAAAAATTTATCCTGTAATTTAAAATTCTATCCATGTGTGTCTATGTGTGGGCAGGTGCATGTGAGTGTGGATGCCACAGCTGCCAGAAGAGGAAGTCAGATCCTCAGAGCTGAGGGCACTGCTAGTTGTGAGCTGTCTCACGTGGATATTGGGATGTGAACTCGGGTCCTCTGGAAGAGCAATACATGTTCTTAACCACCCAGTAGTTCCTCCAGCCCCAGATAACTTTATAATTATGGTATGGTAGAAGCAGATTTGATAATATACTCTCCCCCTAAACCTTAGAATATAATTAATGTGTGTGTGTGTGAGAGAGAGAGAGAGAGAGAGAGAGAGAGAGAGAGAGAGAGAGAGAGAGAGAGAGAGAGAGAGAGAGAGAGAAGAAAATCTGGTACTAAAAAGTAATAAGGATTAATGCAAGAGAGAATCATAGCCTATCAGAGAGCAGGTGGAACCCCCAGGGTTCAGGGAAGTATCCTCCTGGCAGCTCAGAGCAAGGCCCCTTTCTCACAGAGTATCACCCCAGTGTAGGTGAAGGTGGAACAGAAGCGGACAGGTGTGGTCCTGAGAAATTCAACTCAGTAGCTGCTAGATGCGCAGGGAATGGAGAGAAGGTGTGGGTGGCCAAGGGCGAAGACAAGGAGCTGCTTCCAATAAGACTCCTTGTTGACTCTGATTGTGCTCTCCAATGCAAGAGAAAAGAAGCATCGTGCCAGGTTGAGGTCATTTTGTTGAGATGAAAGAGAGGGAAAAGACATGGCATCCTAAAAATGAGAGATGTCTGGTTACTTGGGAATAAACAGAAATCAGATAAAGCAACAGAGAAAAGAGGAGACATAAAACAAGCTCTCTCTTCTTCCCTTTGATGCTGGGCATTGGTCCCAAGGCATTCTGCTTTGTCTGTGAACTCTAGTCCCTGCTGAGAAGCAGGCCTTCTAAGGGATGCCAAGGAGAACAGGAGCTGGGATTACTTGAGTTAATTTCTTGTCCCTAAAATGCAGCCTCAACAGCAGAGCCAGACGATCCACCAAACCAAGACCAAATGGCCAGTATTTCCCTTGTATTAGTTACTTTTCTGTTGCTGTGATAAAACACCACAAGCAAGGCGACTTATAGAAGAAAAAACTAACTCTTTGGTTTTATCCCCTCAGGGATAGCACCATCACTTGGGGTGGGGTCAGGGTACTTGGGGAGCAAGCATCCAAATTCTTGAGAACTATGGGGGGGTCATTTCATTAAAACAACCATACCCCTATTTCTTTACAGAATAGAAGTGGTTGGGGAAGGTCAACCTGGAATGGGAAAAAAACTTAGTCTGACCTTCATGTTGCTGTCCTGGGAACTCTTATGAAGTTGTTCAGATTATCCCGTGCTGAATTAAGATAAATCTAAGATTAGGTAGAGAGCCAGGGTGCAGATTACATAACAAAACCCTTAAAGACCGTGAGCTCCATTTTGCTGACAGAGATTCCTTCCAGCACAGGCAGAAGCTTCTCTCCCCAACCTGAGCAAGAAAGTCCAAAATTCCCATGTGCAAAGCAGCCAGGGGTGGGGGTGGGGCTCACTGAAAGTCTGTTGATGGAGTACCAGACTTTAGTCTTAAAAGAATAACCCACTTGGCTGGGATTTAACAGAAGGGATTGACTTTTTAAAAACTTTCAGTGATTTTCTGTTTGTACAAAAATTAACAGAGTCTGGGCCTGGAGAGGTGGCTTGGTGGCTAGAGCACTGGCTGCTTTTGCAGAGGACCTGGGTTCATTTCCAGCACCCACGTGATTACGCATAATCATCTGTAACACCAGTCTTACGGGCTCTGGCGCCCTCTTCTGGCCTCCACTGGCCCAGGCATGCACAAGAGCACAGACATGCATGCAGGCAACCCTCATACACAGAAAAAATTTAAAAATGTATAAAAAGAGAACAGTTTAACTTCCTTAATGATAGCCTCTGCTGTGTATGAGGCAAGCTTTTCCATTTTCTCAAGGATGCTCCGTGTAGGTTAGTTTTTGTCGTCCACACGACACAAACTAGTCACAGGGAAAATGGAACCTCAGCTGAGGAACTGCCTAGATCTGTTTGGCCCATGAGTTTGTGTGAGGGCATTTTCTAGTTTTCTAATTGATGAAGGAGGGTTCAGCCTACTGTGGAATGGGCCTGGGCTGTATAAGGAAGCAAACTGATAGAAAACGGAGAGAGAGCCAGCTTCGGCTTGACTTCCCGCCCTGACTTCTCCCAGTGACCCTCTGTTACGTGAAAATGTAAGTCAAATAAACTCTTCTCCCAGGTTGCTTTTTGGTCTTGGTGTCCGTCACAGCAAGAGAAAAGCAAAAGAGAGCAGATGTGTAGTTCAGAAAAGCAAACACAGAGAAATGTCTGCGGAATGCCCTCTTGAGGAGGGAGGATGAACGGCTTCCTTCCTAGCGCCCAGCAGCACGTGGCTCATTCTCCAAGTCACTTGCTGGGTGTGTTGTCCAGACCCATCCTTCCAGTACCTTCCTCCTCCTAAGCCTGCTTTCAAGGGAAGGAGGGACCCTGACAGACAGCCTGGCACACAAAGAACTCTGAGATGTTTGCGACACTCAGTATTGAAAGAGTAAAGGAATATGTAGCAAGCTGCAGCTCTTCAGTGATGAGCTGTACAACTCTAGTCATCACTCCGGCTCACTGACTTTGAATATATACGACAACGCTGGACTAAAGGTGGTGAACTCACATCTGGTGAGGGCTAAGCTAAAATAAGCACCGCTGAGAAGTAGAGAAGGCTGGAAAATGTCTGACCTGTGGCAGGGACTTATATGTATAGGAAGCACCTCCGAGGCAGAAGCATTCATGACACGCTCAGTTGAATAGTACATTCTGAGCTCTTCTTAAGGTCCTGCTCAAGGCAGAAAAATGAAGGCCAGATCTTAGGTCATGCTTCGTTCAAGATGACGGAACACATGTTCAAGAGCATGTGGTGAAGAAGGGAATCTTTTGAGCATGGTCAACTTGTGTCAGAAAATTTTATCCAGATAAAAAAGCTATTTTGAAGGCATATTCATACAGCAGTTTGCCTCTAGAGGTACTTGCTTGTTTCTTGCTTAGTAGCTAACAGAGTGAGATGGTGAGTGTAACTTCAGTACTACCAATGGCAGGGCAGAGCAGACAACCTGAAGATCATTGCGTGCTTAGGAACAGGGTAAAGTGCTCATCGGGAGGAGCTGTGGTCAGACGGATGTGCAGAGGCCACCGAGTCTGTGGGAGGGGTTTTTGTTGTTGTTTTGACATGTGAAAGGCCTAAAGAGTCTAAAGCTAACCCTAGGACTGTGCAGTCATTATTAAAGCACTCCATCCATCCTCCTTGCCTATTCTTGCCCTCACTAGCTAAAGGCAAGAGCAGGTGAGCCAAGAGAGCAGGGAAGTCTGTCAGGAAGCCAGTCAGTCCTTTCCCGAACCAGTCTGCCAATATCAGCACAGAACAGCCAGGATGTTACCTAACTTTCCAAGAAACAGTTTGGTCTCAGCTCACACCTCTGTGGTACAGTCAAGTGAATGTAGAGTTATCTCATATGCAAAGTAAAAAGACTGCCACAATGGTGTCTGGTGAGTTTTCACTCAGCAGCAGGGGGACGTCTCTCCCCATCGAAATGGAAAACCCAAAACACCAAGTTTCTGCCCTGCCTCCAGTTTTTCTTGTTCATTGTAATATGATTATCGCCACACATCTTTCAGAAAGTGTGCCACTGTTCTCTTTCCTAATTTGGGATGAGATGGAGAACAGAGAGTGTGTAGAGCTCATACCATTTGGTGGAGAAGAGACATGGTATTCTCTGGCCAGTGCATGTTGCTCAGCAGGAACCCAGTGGAGACCCGTGGATGAAGTGTGGTCCAGAGAGACCAGCCTCCCAAAGTCTTTTCATCCTGCTGCTCTCTAGCCTTAGCGTGTGCTGTGGTTGAGACTGGATGATCCCCACAGGTCATGCTTGGTTCACAGATGGTGGTGCTTTCTTGGGAGCTGTGGAAACATCCGGAGGCAGGGCATACCCATAGGAAACAGGTCACTGGGAGTAACTCCTTCCTGTGGCTCACCGCCCTTTACTGTCTGCAGGGAGGTGACAAAGCTCCCTTTTGATGTATTCCCTCAAGTCGGACTTTCGGACCCACCAACAGTATAAATTAATGACACAGAAGCTGTTTAAGATTTTAAAATTTAGACCTTATAGCTAGGGCAGCCTCCCAGCCAGCTATCTAGTGTAAACCAACTAATACCGGGGCCCACAGCCGGGCGTGATGGCACATGCCCTTAATCCCAGCACTTGGGAGGCAGAGGCAGGTAAATCCTTGTGAGTTTGAGGCCAGCCTGGTCTACAAAGCGAGCCAGGACAGCCAGGGATACACACAGAGAAACCTTGTTTCGAAAAACTTAAAAAAGAGGGCTGGAGAGATGGCTCAGAGGTTAAGAGCGCTGACTGTTCTTCAGAAGGTCATGAGTTCAATTCCCAGCAACCACATGGTGGCTCACAACCATCTATAATGAGATTTGTATACATAATAAATAAATTAAAAAAAAAACTTAAAAAAGAAAAAAAAATACTGGGGCCCACCATGTGGCTAGCTTTATCTCTCAGCTCCACTCTGTTCTGACTGTTCAGCCCCGTCCTCAAATTCCATCCTCCACTTCCTGCCCAGATATTGGCCTTCAGCTCTTTATTACAACCAATAGGCAAGTGAGAAGGGAAAGTATTTACAAAACATAAGACCTGTGATGGGTCATAGAGAAAACACCAGGATCTGGCTAGTCCTCAGCTCTCTGTTAGTTCAGCAGTCAGCAATTGAATAGCGAGAGACAGAGCTTCACAGGACAGCTCTCCCTGCCAGTCTCTTCTGTTCAAGCTCACGGAGGAGCCAAGCAGCCATTGGCTGGGCTCTCTGAAACCAAGAATCAGAGTAAACCCTTTCCTCCCTTAAGGTGAAGGCATTTGTGTTGGGCATTTTTGTCACAGCTGCATGAAAATGGCTGGTACGGTGTGTGACTTCTATTGTTCTGTCACTGGCTAGACTACAGTCCTCTCCTCCCAGCTCAGGTTTGAAGGCTAGTTCCAGCAATGCTTTCAAAATTACCATGAAAGTCTAGGTAGAGAGGGCATGCTGGGTAATCACAATTTTCTCTTGAAACTGCAAATTCAGTTTAATTTGTAGACTAAACTAAAACTATGCTAGCAAAAATGTGGAGGAAAGCAGTTATGTGTAGAGCTAGTGGGAGGGCTGAGCACATGCTGCCCTGGGGGTGCTGACAGGCCCTTGTGGGTTAGCCCGACATAGAAGCATATGCTGGCTCCATCTCATTTTATGACAATTTGTAGCCTTTATCTCTCAGGCCTTGAAATATGACTCGGGCAAGGCCCGAGGTTGATCTCACAGAGGAGCTTCTCAGAAACCAAGTTCAATATTTATTTAGTGTTTAATGTCAGAATGACATCTGAATGTTCAGTCACCAGGAGGAAAGCATAAGTCCTTCTATGGGTGGAGTGCATGCACAGGCATCAGCATGCTTGGTGCAGCAGCCTGGGCAACAGGATCGAAAGGCTCTAAAAGCAGAAATTGCTTAGTAGGAAGCAATGTGGAGTGAGAAGGAAAGTTAAGGGTGGGATCTTGCTATCTCAGCGTTGCCTCCGAGGGGAGGCCTCTTGGGAGAGCACAACTACTAATGCCAGAAAAAGAGAGAAATCTTAGATTAAAAAAAATCTAACTAGGGGACCGGAGAGGTGGCTTCAAGGTTACGAGCATGTCCTGCTCTTGTGAAGGACCCTAGTTCGGTTCCCAGCATCCACTGAGAGTCTCACAAACACCTGCAACTCCAGCTCCAGGGCATCCAGCGCTTTCTTCTGGCCTCCTAGGCACCGCACAGGTGGTGCGCACACCCACAGGTAAAGGCATGCGCATCTACACATAAAGAAAAATAAAACGAATCTTTAAAAAAATACTGATAAAATAAATCTTTAAAAAATACTCTTTTGATAGGGGAGGGGAATAATGGGAAAATGGGGGGGGGGGAGGAATGGGAGGATACAAGGGATGGGATAAACATTGAGATGTAACAAGAATAAATTAATAAAAAATAAAAAAAAAATAAATAAAAAATAAAAATAAAAATAAAAAAAAGAAAGAAAAAAAATACTCTTTTGTATGTATAAAGGTATATGTATTAATATAGTTATGCTAATGATCTCCACTCAAGTAAACCTTGCCTTTATAATCTTATAGGGAATAATTAATTTTTTTGCTATTTTGTTATATGTCCGGTTCATTTGTCTCTGTTTGTAAAAATCTTATTTAAAGAGGAAAAAAAAAAATGAGAAAAAGCACTTTGAGTTGAGGATTTGGGATTAATCCTTAAAAGATGTCTTGCCGATGTGAAGAGGGAAAGGAACTGTAGGAAACTTTCTGTTGTCTGTTGTCGGTTATGGACAGTGCACTAGTTTTAGTTTTGTGTTTTCCCAAGTCACTTGGTCATATTCATCAGCTTCTCTTAACGGGTCATACTAAATACCAAGTCATGGTGGTGTTCAGGGCACTGGCTCTGCACACTGCCGGAGGAGGAAGGTAGACAGCAACCCAGCCGCACTCCCTGTTATCTGTAGTGGTGACCTGCCTGCATGACACATTGGCGCAATAGTGGTCCGGCCACTGTGGGAGTAACCAAGCACTCTCTGTATTTAAAGGTCCCCTCCATGAGATGGGGCCCATGAATGACACTGCATGGGCAGACAAGAATCTGAGGCTAGATAGCCGAGGCACCTAGGGTAAAACTAGATACCATTGTCTGCTAAGGGAACACAGCCATAAAACGGCTCTGAGCAACATTCTGCTATGCTTACAGGTCAGTGTTTTACTCTCGGCCATCATCAGAAAACCTTCCTTCTGCAGTAGACTGAAACAAATACAGATATAGCCGGACAATGTGCAGAGAGTGGCAGCCATTGGAACGCTCAGTGCTCAATGGAGTGTCTGAGCTCTTCCCGCAGGGCTCAGAAGACTATGCAGAAGAAGAGGCAGAAAGATTGTAAGAGGCAGTGGAGATGGAGGACACCAAGGAGACAGTGTCTTCCAGACACAACAGGACTGATGCGCACATGAACTCGCAGAGACTGTGGCATCATGCACAGGGCCCACTTAAGCCCAAATAGGACAGGGTCCCAGTGCTGAGATGAAAAAGTGGACATAGTTTCCTGCCCCTAACCAAAAAGATATCTCCAATTAAGACCGGCTCATAAACAAGAACTTAGTTGGTTTCTTGATTTTTGTTTTTTGCTTTTTTTTTTTTTTTTTTAACCAATAGAGTCTCTCTGGGTATAGAAACCCAACTTAGAGGAAGCCCTAACTATGGCCAGCAGTAGATGGCCAACACAAAATGAACTCAAAGGTATGTTTTTTAAACCTGACTGGCCTTTTGTTTATATATTATGGTGTCTGATTTTGTGCTTTTATGGGTTTTGTCTTCCTTCCTTCTTTCTTTCTTTTGTTATTAGTCAGCTTTGCTTTCTGTTTGTTGACTTTTTCATTTGCCGGTGTGGTTTCTTAAGAGACAGAAATATGTCATGAAGTTGGAAGGGTGTGGAGGTGAGGGAGAGAGAGGCAGTGGGGAGGATCTTGAAGGAGATGAGGGAGGGGGAAACCGTGATCAGAATAGACTGTATGAAAATCACTTTTTCAATAAAAAAGAAAATTACAGAAATTCCAAACTCAAGGAAAGCACAATGAAATGAAATAAAGTGGTGGATGAGAACACATTATCTCAGCATCCTTAAACATGCCGAGGCTTTTATTTCCAGCTGTTGCAAGTTTCTCTAATATTGCAGTGTTGTGAGCATAAATGAATTCAAAATGAGAGGAATCCAGCTTCTAAGTGGCAGGCAACTCCTTTTCCTTGTTCTGCTTCCATTTTCCTTGGATTGTATTACCTAATACTGCATGTATGTGCGCACACTCCTCCAAATACACTTCCACATTTTCAAAGGAAGAAGTACAAACAAAACCAAAGGAAGAGAGTCTCAGAGGACCCTTCCTATTGCTCTGTGTCCTTGTCCCTTCCCCAGCCTCTCACAGAAGTGTCAAGGACTTCTGAGCCCCAATCTACTCTCTGCTTTGGCCAGGCACCTCCCTTCCTCCATCCGCCTTTGATTCTTGGCTTCTTGGATTTACATCATCACCTCCCTTCCCTCCCAAATTCTCAGGTCTTCAGACTATGACTGGGGTTTACATGTAACACAGACTCTTGAATTCTTACATCCTTGGGCCTAGACTGATGTCATGTCCCTGGCTCTCTTTAGCTGTGGCTTGCAGGTACAAGATCAAAGGGCCTCCCAGATTGTCTGACTGTGTGAGCCAAACCCTCATAACAAAGCCTTCTCTCATTGTCTTAATGGACCTTATCAGCTCTGTTCCTCTAGAGCCCATGCAGTGATTTCAAGGATGCAGGACAGTGATTTAGAAGTGTTCCTGTCTTGAAGGCCAGGTGCTGTGCGGGGATGTTCTGCAGCAAGAGGTAAAAGTTCTGAGACTTGAAGAGTTAAATTCCATCAAAACTAGATGCGTGTCAAATACGATGCATGCCTCAAATTGCTGTGACAGTCATAGTTGGTGACCTGCAGTCATACTGCCTCTGTCCCAGCCTGTGCCACGCCCACAATTTCTGTGTGATTCTGTGCCCATGTCGCCTCTGCTCTGCTCCCAAAGACTCTTCACTCCCCGCTTATACCACCTACTGCCAGTTTCTAACAGGCGTGGACTGTGAACTTGCAGGACTTCTACTTGTAGAACATCCGAGGGCCAAAGCCCTCATTAGTTCCATTTGCCTAATGAGAGTCTTTGAGTTCTGACTGGCAGAGAGCATGTCAGCAGATGTACAGGAAGAGGAAGTAGCATCCTCTCTTGTGTGTCAAATTAAACTGCAATGTTTGGAGAGCTAGAATCTAAGGGGATCCAGAGTCAGTTCCCAAAGGCTCTGCCCTACAGGAGAGAAGCCAAGGGACATCATCCCAAGAGCCAGGTTAGTGGTCCCAAGAGGGAAAAAGAACTAAAAATGGATGCAATGACAGGGCCTAGTGCCTGGGCTTGTGGATCAGGGTGGGAAGCACTGCTGTCTGCTGTCTCTGTAGGCATCCTTCCTGGGATGTGTAGGAGAAGATAGGCTTACCTAATACATGGCTACTGACTCTCAGGCAAAGTGGTGTTCTCTCTGTGACAGTGACTTTAACAGCAGACAAGCCACTGGTTGCTCTGGTGTGGTTGCCTGGCTCCAAAGCCTGTACCTTATTTCTGAACCACATTGTGTAGAAACGTTTCAGAGAAAAATTCTAACAGGAGAAGGGCCAAGAGCTAAGAGACAATTGGTCCCTTATTCAGTAGGTAAGATAAGATTAAAAAAAAAAAAATTATTGGACCTATTGGGTCATGGAATATTCTGGAACACCAGTGCTGATTCTCAACTTTGACCTAGAAACTAGGTTGCATCATGAGTGGTTTCTATGTGATAGATGTGATGCCACATTCCTTATACACATTAACTAACTAAATTTCTGGTATATAGTCTCTGAAGTTTGTGCCACTTTTTATGCCTGTTCTATAGGTTTGACAACAGATATCAAGACATTAGGCAACTTGATGACTAGGGTGAGCATCCAGCCACACCTTTGTCTAGGGACTGGGCCCTAAAACTTAGTTCTATTTTCTCTAACTCCCAAATAAATGGCACAGAGACTATTAGATTTATTAATAAGCTTTAGGCTTAGTAACTGGAACATACCTTCTAATACTAATCCTGTAAGCTAGCCTGGCTACTTCTCAGGCCACACACTCCAAGTTACTTGCCATATTGGTCCTGTCTGGGTTGTTTCTGCCCTATCAGGCCACATCTTTTCTCTACATCTTCTTATTTATTCTGCCTCTTCTCTCATCCTTTCCTTCCTTCCTTCTCTTTTCTACACTTCTTCTTCCTTTTTCCCCTCATGGTCCCTCTCTGAGACATCAACACCTGGAACTGAAGACCCGCCTACCTTTCTCCTCTACCCAGCACTGCTTTTCCAGCTTCTTTATTAACCAATGAGAGATAATTGGGGAGCAAAGTTTACACAACACTGATTAGTGTGTATGTGACAGTGCCCTTCTCTGGATTGCAACTGTATCTTGAGGGGCCCAGAGTTCAGCATTTGAGTACACAAAGCACCAGCTCAACTCCCAACGTTTTGACACAGTGTTGTAGGATCCACACCGCCTCCATCCTTCTATAACGTCTCACAAAGGGCTTACTTAGACTTATTTTGTCTTTTAAGCTGAGGGTTCTGGGGAGGTTTCTCTCCCAGAGATATTTAGCAGATCCTCAGTGGCTTGCTGGAGTTCTGCCTGAATGACGTCTTTTTTTTTTTTTTTAAAGATTTATTTATTTATTATTATGTATACAGTGCTCTGCCTGCATGTACACCTGCAGGCCAGAAGAGGACATCAGATCATATTATAGATGATTGTGAGCCACCATGTGGTTTCTAGGCTTGAACTCAGGACCTCTGGAAGAGCAGATAGTGCTCTTAACCTCTGAGCCATCTCCCCCGTCCTGCATGATGTCTTAATCCATTTAATATTACTATGAGGAATTGCTGGAGACAATCAACTTGCAAGACGAAAAGGTTTAATTTGGCTAGTTCTTATGAAGGTCACAGCCCAAGATCAGATGGCTCCATGCTTTGGGTCTGTGGTGAGGACAGCAGGAATGCATGGCAGCAAAAACAAACAAACAAACAAACCACTTTTACCACAGCTAGGAAGAAGAGAAAGACTGGGACCGAGTCTGAGATCCCATAATCCCCTTTGAGGCCATGCTCAGTGTCCCAAGACTACTTCCTGTACGTGTGGTATATTCACATATGTGCATACAGCCACGTGCACAGGTGGAAGAAGAGGTTGATTTCAAGTGCCTTCAAGTGCTTCTCTTTATTTATTTATTTATTTATTTTAAACATTCTCCTCTTAAAATTTATTTTATTTTAATGTGTGTGCGTGTGTGTATGGGTATGTGCATGTGGTATCCATGGAGGTCAGAAAAGGGTATCACATCTGTATCTGGAGTTAAGGATGGTTGTGAGTTGCCCAGCAGGTATGGTTGTAACTGAACTGAGGTCTGTCTGCAAGAACAGAATGCACTTTTAAGTGTGCAGTCATCTCTCCAGGCCAGCCTTATTTTTTGAGACAAGGTCTCTCACTGAAGACGGAGAGCACCATTTTGGTCAAGCTGGCTGGTTTGAAAGCCCAAGGGATCAGCATCTGTCTCTCCCTTGCACGGAGGCTACAGAGGAGCACTGCTACCTTTACATGGGTCCATATGCCTGTACAGCAAACGAGCTACTCACCAAGTCATCTCCCCAGCTGCAGACCCTACCTCTTGAATGTCCACGTCACCTTCCAATAATGCCACCTTGAGGACCAGGCTTTTAACACATGTATTATTGGTCTACACTCATCCAACCCATAGTGGCAGACGGAGTGAGGGGAAGTGCGTGTTTCAACCCAAGTGGACATAGCTTAGGTGCTCATCAGCAAGACATCTTTCCTTTTTGTCTCAGGAATGAAACCCAGGGCTTTGGCCATGCTAGGCAAGCGCAGGACTACCAAACAACAGCAGAAGCCCCAGACTACACGCCTTGCAACAGTGGCCATGGCTTTCATTCATGTCTTGATCACTTGCCAGCATCTCCCTAAGCAATAGCCACCTGTGGAGCAAGCTTATCCCTCCTTTATTACATCCCTTGATAACATCTTCATCTGCTTACCTTCTAATCTTTCCCAAGTGTCCCTTTTAAACTTCCTATGCATGCATCCTATTCTTTTCTCTCATAATGCTGACATTATTAACTTACATGGAATGCCCTCTAGTCCACCTCCCATTTGATCTTCTCCCTCACACCAAAACACCAACTGAGAAAATGTCTCTGTAAGATCCAGCTGCAGGCAAGCCTGTAGAATCTTTACTTAATTAGTGGTTGATGGATGGGGGTTCAGGCCATTGTGAGTGGGGTCATCCCTGTGCTGGTGGTCCTGGATTCCATAAAAAAAAAAAAACAGGCTGAGCAAGCCATGGGGAGCAAGCCAGTTGGCAGCATTCCTCCATGGCCTCTGCATCTGCACCTGCCTCCAGGTTCTTGCCCTGTTTGAGTTCCTGACCTGACTTCTTCCCATGATGACTAGTCATATTGAAGTGTAAACCAAATAACCCCCCAAGTTGCTTTGGTGATGGTGTTTCATCACAGCAGTAATAACCCTAATGATATTCTTCTTTAAAAAGCTATTTGTGTCTTGTTACAGTGGGCTGATTGAAAGTCAGAAGGAATCTTAAAGTCCATTATGTCTCTCAATGGGACAATAGACTAGTTCAGTTTCTTTTTATGACCGAGAAAAAGGCTTCAGAGTGTTACAGCAGGGCTCATTACTGATTCCAGAGCTCTGAACACTAATCATGTTTGATCAGATAGCCTTCACCAGAGAAAGGTAACCCTGCATCTCTTCCTTAACTGCTACTCTAACTTTGACCTTTGGCCAAGATTTATTGAGACCCTAAATTCTCAAAGTCAATACATTTATAGAGACCACCTCTTAAAATGCTTTACAAAATTAGCTCCTTCTTTCCTCCTCTTTCCCTGTCTCCCCCTCCCTCCCTCCCTCCCTCCCTCCCTCCTTCCTTCCCTCCCACTTTCCTTCCTCCCCACTCCTTGTCTTAACAAGCTTTGCTCTCAGTATGTCTAAACCAATCTTTCGGCCACAGCCTGCTTCCTCTTGTTCACATTTCAGAACAAATAAATCAATGCTTGAAGGGAGCCATCTGGTTGCAATTTCTTTGAAGTATTTTTTTTAAATCAGAAAATTTCCTAGTTTATTTTACTTGGCTGCCTTCTAGGGCACGATTGCTTAGGTTGAACATCTAAACATCTTTCTCAAAGCTTCCACTAAAGTTGGAAATCCAAAGGGGATGAATCTATAAACTATCCATGCTGATAGAGGAAAGGTAGACAATAAGAGCAATAGATTTCCCAAGGCTCTGGATCCAGCCTTTCTGTAGACTGGACACCTAAGCAGATGTGCCCTTGGGGACCGTGGTACTCCATTCAGCTCCATCTTTCCATTGTTTTCTGTGAGGGCAGAAGGAAGTACACGGCAGCTAATACTGCTTCAGCATGGCATTTCCAGAGTGGCTCCTGTTCATAATTGGGATTTTGTTTATGTTATACGCCTTGATGTACAGTTTGGTCTTAATTTAAATGTTTCTCTTCTTTACAGTTTAACTCACGTACAACCTGACTGTCTCCGTTTAGAGCTAGTGAAATAAAAAAGTGTTTGGCAAAGTCCTTTGAGAACAAGTAAGATCCCTTCTTTGGGTTTATCAAGCTAAGAGCGGTTAGTGCGTTTATGGCCTGGCTGTTGGCAGCTTGTGGACTTCTCACAGATAGGAACTCAAGGAGCAAAGAGCAGGGAGAACAGCCATGGAGGAACAATGACTGTCAGAGTCTACGCTCTGGGCCAGTTGGTCACATGCATCTCTGGAGCTGACTGGACTCACCAGGCTCAGTTGGCAACCCTCAGGTTAAAGGATAGTCGCCGAGGTGCAAAGGGCTTTGGGGGGCTCCAGCACCCTTGGGCTTGCTTGGCATTGGGATTTGCTTCCAAACCACTTGGGAAGTGGTATGGTGGAAAGACAGCGGGGGAGATGTACCAGAATATCAGGGAATCTTCTGGAAACAATCAAAACCTACTTAGCCTAAAGGCTCCGACATCTTCAGGTCACTTTCCGCTGCCACTTAGAGAATTACAGTCATGGCGTAAAAGAGAAGCCAGTTTTCCTACAGTTCAGACTGTGAATTGGTTTCGATCCATAGATTATCTGCATGAGGGTTGGGAAAGGCCTGTAGGCAGTGATGTCACTGTGTTCCCCAGGGCTGTGTCCTATCAAAGGAAGTTTCTCTAACTTTGGTAAATTTCCAAGGCTTGTGCTTAAGGCAGGATGTATGCCAGCTTACTTAATTATTATCCACAAAGTCAGTGTTTTTTCCTCCCTCAACTTCTCCTAGATCCTCTCTACCTTTCTACCCAACCCACCTCATGCGTTCTCTCTTTCAAAAACAACTCAAAAATCACAAAGTATGAAGTGAAAACAAAATAAAAAAGAAACACACACACACACATCCCCCACTCCAAAACAACACAAGTAAAAGACCAGTAAGATAAAAAAGAAAAAAAAAAAAGCCAAAATAAAGCAGAAATGAAACAAAGAATCAGCAAAATCCCACTGAGTTCCTTTTGTACTAGCCAACTCCTCCTGACATGGGGCTGCCCTGCAAGGTGGTTGACATCCCCCCGTAAGACTGCACTGGAGGAACTGTTTTGTTTTTGCTTTTCCTTTTGCCAGCAAGGATCAATTCCAGATGCATCTTCTTAGTTAAGAGTGGGAGCCAGTGTCCTCTGCCCCATCTCAGGGCTGGCATGCTGTCTGGTTTGAACCTGTATAGGTCATGGACTTCTGCCACACTCGATGTGAGTTCACATGCGCATCCCTCCTGTTGTGTCTGGGAGACACCATTTCCTTGGTTTTATTCACCACTCCTGCCTCTTACAATCTTTCCCTGAACCTTGAGGGCAGGGGGTTGATTGATGGAGATGTTTAGAGTTGATGGTTCCAAAATCTCCCACTCTCTGCACATTGTCCAATTGTGGGTCTCTATGTTAGTTCCCAGGGAGGTGATCTTTCAACCTGAGGATCCGTTAGGATATTCACAAAACCAGACACATAGGCCTTGTCTATGGATCCACAAGCAATAAAAAATACCTTGTTGTCCTTCTACTTACATCCTGCAATCACTTCTGAAGTTGGGAGGAAAAACCTTTAAACACACAATGTACATTTAGCTCAACATTATGCTGACTAATTAGCCTCCGTTTCTATATCAGCACTATCTTAAGGTATCATTTACAAATGCTGTCCAGTTATTTCCATACATTTCCAAGGTACTACCTTAAAACGTCCATACTCCAGGTCTAGCTGTCACTCACAGTTCTCAAGTGTGTAGAATCACTACACATGAAGGCCGTCATTCCGAGATCATAAGAATACTACTCCAGCTGGCGTGGCAGGTTGATCTCTGAGTTCGAGGTCAGCCGAGTCTACAAAGCAAGTTCAGGACAGCCAGTGCTACATATAGAAACTCTGTCTCAAAAACAAAACAAAACAAACAAAAACCCAAACAATCCTCCCAAACCAAAAAAATAATATGCTAGTCCACCCCAAGATAAATGTTTCTTCAGAATTTAAAAAATATGTATATTTGTTATTTTTAATTATGTGTTTATGTATGGATTTGTGTGTAGAGTATGTACATGTGAGTGCAGATGTCTTTGAAGCGAAAAGAGAGCATTGGATCTCCTTGGACTAAAGTTACAGACAGTTGTGAGCTACTGTGTGTGCTGGGAATTGAACCTGCATCCTCTGTAAGAGCAGAAAGTGCTCTTAACCACCCAGCCATTTTTCTGGACTCAGCTTGTATATTTTTTTGATATTATTTCTTCCCAGTGTTTTTCTAAACATACACGAAGGATAGCATTTTAATAAAAATAATATTATGGAAAATAAAGTTCATTTCATTAAGAAGCATTTGGTTAAAGAGCCAGAAACACACTCTTGCTCTTCAAGTTGGATGCAGGTGTTTGGAGGTGACCCAAGTTTGTGCTCCAAAGAGAAACCAATGCTGGAAACCACCTCCTTCTTTTCTCTTCGCTGACTTCTTTTTAAGTCATGAAAGTGGTCTCTTGAGAGTCTGAGAGCTTGCTTTAAGGTGAGAATATGTACCCACAGGGGCAAGAACGAGACATGGGAAAATGGAGAGATAGCATGACCCAAATATCTAGAAAGTAGTTTCTGATCCTTGAGTTTCTCTTAGACTTGAAAAAATAAATGAAAATCATAAATTAGCCCTACCTTGGCTACTCTCAAAGAAACTCTCAAATAAACTGAAAAGCACTAAAGGAAAATCTATTTCTAAAATACATGTGTATTTCCCAAGAGACACTACAATGTCAACTAAAATTATTTCTTATACTGATTACATATTTTTTAAATTGAAAATATGTTGGCAACTAAAATTGTTGGAAATATAGAAATATGTTTTTTACTTGGTGTCTTAGTTAGGGTTCTATTGCTGAGATGAAACACCGTGACTAAAAGCAACTCAGGGGAAAAGGGTTCATTTGGTTTACATATCTGAATCATGGTCATTTGAGAGGCTAGGCAGGAACCTGGAGGAAAAAGCTGAAGTGAAGCCATGACGGAATGCTGCTTACTGCCTTGCTTCTTGTGACTTGCTTATCCAGATTCCTTATGCCCCACAGGACCACCAGCCCCGGGCTGACAGTGCCCACCGTAGGATGCTTCTCCTCCCCCATAAATCACTAATTTAAAAAATGCTTGAGAGATTTGTCCATAAGCCAATCCTATGAAGGCTGTTCTTTTTTCTTTTCTTTCAGTTGAGAGTTCTTCTCTCCAAATGACTCTAACTTGTGTCAAGTTGGCATAAACCTAACCAACACACTTGGTATACATGAAACCACATACGTTTAAGATTTATTTATCTTTCCCCCACACTAAAAAAAAGTTGAGAGGGGACTGGTAAATATCACATGGGCAGTCCATGGGTATAGATATCTGACTATCTCTAGAGATATAAAAGGAGAAAATATAAGCAGTAATTGGTAAATGTTATAGTTCAAGATGAGGTAATTCTCAGATAAAGGGATAAGCCAAGTTATAGTAGGAACATATGAACAAACGATTAGATTTGTTATTGGTAGATAGTATCTACAAGGTAGTAAGGGTTAACTAGGCCACGAAGTTAGTTTCTTTTCTTTGGTGTCTTAAATTACCTGAAGCAATTTAAAGTACAGAGTTTGCTTTGGCTTCTGGTTCCAGAGGGCTGGAAGCTGTAATGCTGGGAAAGGTATGGTATCCCATCAGAAGTAGGAAGCGGAGAGATTACATTTCATCTGTACACAGGAAGCATAGAGGAAGAACAGGAAGTGGTGTATTCTGTCTAATCTGTTGAATATCAGTGGTCAAAGCTCACCCCTGGTGACATACTTCCTCTAGCAAGGCTGACACCTTTTAAAGGTTCCAATGCCTCTCCAAACAGGGCCATCTGCTGGGATCAAGTGTTAAGGACCTGAGCCTATAGGGGACAGACATTACTCATTCAGAACATTACAGCCACTTAGGAGCAAGGTACTATATTCATACACAAATTATTGCAGTATGATATGCACATAAGCTGTCTATCATAAGTATATAAGAGTCTGGCAAAAACATAGACAACTACTAAATACTAAAGAAGCAAGCTTTCTTGATCTTGAGTGAATTAAATACTGCTAATAAGAGTAATTTTTTTAAAAAAGTATTTACTCTGGACCAGGAAATATTTTAAAAACATTAAGTGTACCAACTCATTTTAATATTATTATATATTGTCATATGACTATTGATAATCATCTAAAGTAGAAACTGTATGTTATCATTCAAGTTTTTGGAGCTAGGCTGGCCTAGAACTTGTGATGTAACTGAGATGACCCTGAACATCCAATCTCTGAACGTAGATTACAGAAGTGTGCCAGCACACTTATTTTTAAATGTAGTGCTGAGGACTGAACCCTGGGCTTTGTAAATGTGAGGCAATTACTTTACCATCTGAGCTGCACCTCCAGAAGGGTAGTGAGGCCCCAGCTTCCTTAAAGGAGTGAAAGGTCACATTTTGAAGTTCAGCTATTGGGCTTTGAATGTTATGTCTTTAATGCTGTAGAGACACTTATGAAGAATTTATGTGGATCTTTCCAATTAGTGGGACTTGTGTGTAAGGAATTGCTCTTGAGTCAATTACAAATATAAGATACTTAGGATGGACATGTTACCCACATTATATTGTTACACTTCTTTAAAAATTCTTGTATTAATGATTTGAGAATTTTATATGATGCATTTTCATTACATTCACCTCCCTTCCTCGGCTCTTCCCCAATCCTTCCAGCTCCCTGCCTACGCAACTCCCCTCCCTCCCTTTTTCTCATCTATCCCTCCTTTCCCCCTCCTTCCCCCTCTCTCTCCCCAGTAACTCCAGTTTGTGTTGGTCAACTATTCCTGGGAGTGTACTGAATTAATTAAAATATATTTGTTCAATTTTATGTGTATGTGTGTGCCCATGTATCTGAGAGTATTTCTCTGTACCACATGTGTGCAGTGCCCACAGAAGCCAAAATAGAGCATCATGTCCCTTGAGACTTGAGTCGCAGATGATTTGGGGCTACCATGTGGATGCTGGGAACTGAACCTGAGACATCTCTGCAGCCCCAAGAGTAGGGCTATTTAAAAAAAAAAAAACAACAAGTGTTAGTACTTTGAAATAGTTTTGGAAACCAGTGTAAGTATGAACTCACAGTTTGGATGACATCACAAAAGACTAGGGCAGTAGATTGGGAAATAGAAATTGAAGCCATGGGGGTATCATGAGAGGGCTTATGCTGAACTGAGGGATTTTGGGATCCAGTGCCAAGTAATTCAGGACACTTGATGATAACTTCAGCTTCACAGTTTGCATGGTCCCAGGACGTTGTCTGTTAAATTGCCTAACAATCTGGATTTCTGTTACAATCAACTACCAGGCCCCCAGTTCCACTGCTCCAATAACCATCTTCTCCCCTGACAGGCATCTTTCAAATTGCCGTGCTTTTCAGAAGCCTTATCACTACGCTCACATCCTCTTCTTCTTCTTCTAGCTTGGCCTTGGAAGAGAGATTAATGTAGAGCTGTCTGGGATCTGCTTGAAGCTGTGTTTTAATCTAGGTTTTCCCCTCCAGAATGTCTGTGTTAGGTGTTATTCATTTGAATGTCAAAAGTGGGCCTGAGTTTATAGTGTATTCCTTTAAGGTTTGAACAGTCACCTTTAAGCCTCTGTTCTCTTCCTTCCATCAAAGGCATTTTTCTTTCCCCTTTGGGCTGGATATATGGCTCAGTGGTTAAAAGGGTATACTCTTTTTACAGAGGCCTTGAGTCTGATTCCTAGCACCCTTGTCAGGTAGCTCACAAGCACCTGGAAGTGCATCTATAGAGGGTTGGATGCCCTCTAGTGGCCTCCAATGGTATCTGCACCCAAATGTGCATACCTGTCTGTCTGTCTTTCTGTCTTTGTCTCTCACATACACATACACACACATGAGTGAAATTTGATGTCACCTGCTGGCCTACTGTGGATTGTACTCATACACATGCCCTCACATATATACTTCTAGTAGCAGGGGTCATGGAGACTGAAGAGGCCACCCTGTAACTAGATAGGACTCCTAGTGGAGGGAGGGGAACACTAACTCACCCACAAAAACATTGACCAAAAAACTTACCCTGTCTGTAAGATGTACAGAGACAAAAGTACAGCAGAGATTGAAGAAATGTTCAGGCAATGCCCGGCTCAACCTGGGACCCACCCACCCCATGGGAGACAGCCAAACCCTGGTACTCTGCTATGCTTGCAGACAGGAGCCTAGCATAGCTGTCCTCTAAGTGGCTCCACCCTGCAGCTGATAGAAACAGATGCAGAGACCTACTACAAGACATTGGGTGGAGCACAGACAGTCTTGTTGGAAGAGTTGGGGGTGGGGCAGGAAGACTCAGAGAGGGCAGGAGCCCTACAATAAGACCAACCAAGCCAACTAACCAGGGCCCAGGGGGGCCTGTGGAGACTGAATTCCAACCAAGGACCAAGCATAGACTGGACCGAGCCTCATACACAGATGTAACCTTATGCTACTTGATATGCTGGGGTGGGTGGGTGAGTGGGGGCTTCCTTTCTTTGATGACTAGGGTAAGAGGGATAGGAGAAACAGGGAGGGAGTGTGGGACCAGGAGGAGAGGAAGGAGGGAGCTATGACCAGGATGTAAAGTGAATAATTAATAAAAATAAAACAAACAAAGAATAAAAACCAGTATTTGCAGAATATCATCTCTCTGGGGATTAGCCAGAATTGCTAAATATCCTTTCAGGCTTCTTCCTTTTAGGCAAGTACCATCTTTCCTTAGCTCATTCAATAGAAGGGAGTGAGTTCTAAACCCTCCCCTTGCCCTCTCGTACATTCAGAGCAGATTGAACATCAAAAATCTTTTCCTGGGGACCAGAGACTTAGATTCTGGTTCTGGCTTCAGTTCCTGCCTTTACCAGGTCAGGACAGAACTCATATCTTAGAACTCTGATCAGAATTAGACAGAATGACATGGGCTACAAAGAGCTACACACCTTTTTAAGGAAGTTATGAAAGAAAAAAGATGTGAACATGTACATCACTGAGGTTTCTGGGTTGAACAACATAGTCTGTTATGATCTTCTTAAAACTTAAGATTTGAGACTTACACCATTGGCAACAAAGACATCTTAGCTCTCCTCTGGCCAGTGAACTGGCCTAGGATGCCAGGTGTGAGGAGGGCCAGGTGTTTTGAATTTTTAACTGAGGTGGTGATGGCATACCAAACCACAAAGTAGGGTGATGTGAAATTCCAAGAAAACTGAAAGATGGATGGCAAAAAAGCACCTTTGTGACTGCTTACTGTTTGACATAGTTGCCCCTCTCTTGCTTTTTCATGATGAGGTGTAGACTGGATACAATTTTAGTTAAGTGCACATCAGCATGTTAGTTGTTAATAATGTACTGACCCATTATAAGACTGGTTTTTTTGCTTAGTACATAGACTTGGGTATATTTGAGCACTAGGAATTAATAGTTGTTCTCACTCCTAGCAATACCAGTGCATGAGAGACAGTAAATAAATATATACATCTTCTTGTTGCTTTTCGAGAGAGGGTATCTCTGTGTAGCCTTGGCTGTCCTAGACTCACTTTTGTAGACCAGGCTGGCCTCAAACTCACAGCGATCGGCCTGCCTCTGCCTCCCAAGTCCTGGGATTAAAGGCGTGCGCCACCATGCCTGGCTGATATCTACATAACTTTTAAAGTTAAGATTATCACAGGCAGGGGCTTTTGACAGCTTCAGGTGGACAGTGAAGTCTGTCAAAATATGCAATTCCACTTTTTTAGACACTGTCTGCACTTGCTGTGTCCATGCATGGTCACCACCTCCAGCTGCATTTGGTGTCTGCGTTCTTCCCCCCCCCCCCCCACCTCCAGCTACACTTGCTGTGTGCATTCCGCCCCCCCACCTCCAGCTGGACTTGCTGTGTGCATTCCCCCCCCACCTCCAGCTACACTTGCTGTGTGCATTCCTCCCCCCCCCACCTCCAGCTGGACTTGCTGTGTGCATTCCTCCCCCCACCTCTAGCTGCACTTGCTGTGTGTATTCCTCCCCCCCACTTCCAGCTGCACTTGCTGTGTGCATTCCTCCCCCCCCACCTCCAGCTGCACTTGCTGTGTGCATTCCTCCCCCCCCACCTCCAGCTGCACTTGCTGTGTGCATTCCTCCCCCCACCTCCATCTGCATTTGGTGTCTGCGTTCTTCCCCCCCCCCCACCTCCAGTTGCACTTGCTGTGTGCATTCCTCCCCCCACCTCCAGCTGCACTTGGTGTCTGCGTTCTTCCCCCCCCCCCCACCTCCAGCTGCATTTGGTGTGTGCAGTCTTTGCCTCTTCCAGCTGCACTTGATGGGTGGATGCATGCTCATCATCTCCAAATGCACTGATTCTGTGTGAAGACAGTCACAACCTCCAACTGTGTTTACTGTGTACATTCATGCTCATGACCTCCAGATGCACTTGTGTGTACATGTGCACTCCCAACATCTAGTAGTTGCACTTTCAAGGTGCATGCATCCTCATCCATCACTTCCAGTTGTATACATAATAAATGCATGCTACTTGCTTCTAAAACCAAGGGTTGTGGACAAACAACCCTCAGTTATACATGTCAAGGGAAGTGGTGTCAAAGTCGTGGTAGGCTGAAAAGTTGCTTACTGGAGGCAGCTTATGGAGCTCTGACCACAGCAACATTTAAAGGGTTTAAAGCAGGTAAAATAAATTGATTTAAAAGCCAGGTGAAGGCTGGAGAGATGGCTCAGTGGTTAAGAGCACTGACTGCTCTTCCAGAGGTCCTGAGTTCAATTCCTAGCAACCACATGGTGGCTCCCAACCACCTACAGTGTAATCTGATGCCCTCTTCTGGCCTGTGAGTATACATGCAGGCAGAGCACTGTATACATAATAAATAAATAAATATGTCTTTTAAAAAATAAAATTGTTTAAAAAAAATAAAATCCCGGTGTGGTGGTGCATGCCTCTAATCTCAGCACTCGGGGAGGCAGAGGTAGTTGGATCTCTGTGATTTTAAGGCCAGCCTGGTCTACAAAGTGAGTCCAGGACAGCCAAGGCTACACAGAGAAACCCTGTCTCTAAAGTGCACTTATCACAATGTGAGGTAGAAACGCTATTTCTACATGCCAACTCGCAGCCAAGTAACAAGAAGGTGGGAGGCAGACGGTGGGGTCTGTTGGGAGATGTGAATGAACTGAGCGTAGTTTTCTTGTCTTAATTTTTTGTCTGTTTCTGAGACATGAAAGCAGTCCCCTGAATGGGGAGACCTGGTGGCACTCAGAGGAAGGATAGCAGGCTACCAAGAAGAGACTTGATACCCTATGAGCATATACAGGGGGAGGAAGTCCCCCTCAGTCACAGTCATAGGGGAGGGGAGTAAGGGGAAAATGGGAGGGAGGGAGGAATGGGAGGATTCAAGGGAGGGGATAATCATTGAGATGTAATATGAATAAATTAATAAAATTATATATAAAAAAAGAAAGCAGCATTTCTCTCCTTGCTTAAAAGGAAAAGCACTTAGACATATGGGTTGCAAGCACCACTTCTGCTCCAAGTCCAGGTGTCTCCTCAGAGCTGTGCAAGCATCTCCTAGAACCAGGTGATACTGAAAGAACCCAGAGAGTTCCTTTCTTGCTAGGCTGGGACTATTCCGAGCATCCCACCATGCCAGCCCCACCTGGCTGAGGTACATCCTCTGTACGGTTTGTGCTGGTGTCTCAGTACTAACCAGAGACCGTCGCACACATGAGCCAGCCCCAGGGAACCGGCTGTGGTACAGTGCTGAATAGAGTTTTCCACTCTGTGTTTGGCTTGGCTTGATCCCTGCGGTGTCTTGCCAAACCCTGCAAACTCCTGTCAGGAGCCATTCATCCCTGGATGGGAAATATTCCTCATGCTGTTGTTGGAAAGCTGATCGTCCACGGTAAGGTTGGTGGGCTGTCTATTTGGCCAGACCCAAGCAGGGAGAAGCCAGGTTTTCCTCTGTAAAGAATGCGTCTGCAGTGGATGGTACTTGTACTAGCAAAAATATTTAGGTTTGTGGTGTTGGCCAGGCTGCTCCACTTAAAAAATGAGAAACTCATAAACGTAGAAACCCAAAAGCTTCTTACTTAAGACCGAGGGAGCCAATGACTGTTTTACTTTAATAGTCAAAGTAAAACAGGATACTGTGTAGGATGTTATCTTTGTAATAAAAGTTTGTGTTTGGGTCTATCACCTCAGGGAGCCAGTGAAATATCTGTGAGTTGAGAGAGGCATATGGGTAACTGTGGAAATGCCACAGGGATCAAGACAGCACTGGCCTCAGCACAGGGCCTACACTGGCTCTACACCAAACCCCGGGGCCCAGAACTCCCATTCTGATGCACAGCAAGGGAAGCCCATACATTAATTCAGGAGATGTATGGTATGTTTTATTTGTAACTGTCCTGTGCATATAGCCTATTTTAAAAATGTTAAGTTATATTAAAATTTTATATGCATGCACACCCGATTGTACTTTCATGCACTATGTGCATGCAGCTGCCCACAGTGGCTAGAAGAGGACATTGGGTCCCTTGGAACTGGAGTCACAGATGATTGTGAGCTGTCATGTGGGTACTGGGAACTGAACCCAGGTTCATTGCAGCAGCTTAGCTGAGCTAACTCTCCAGCCATATAGGTTGTTTATTATTATTATTATTATTATTATTATTATTATTATTATTATTATTATTATTTAAAGCAATCACTTTATTTTGTTTTTTTAAATTTTATTAATTTATTCAGATTACAACTAAATTGGTATCCCATCACTTGTATCCTTCCATTCCTCCCTCCTTCCTGCTTTCACCCTGGTCTATTATTATATTAAAAGTAAGTACCCAGATGGTAGCCATCCAGTTCAACAGATGATTATGCACAAACACCCTCACACTCCTCCCCACATGTCAGGAGGTAGAGCGTTTATCGGTATCCCAAGGCCTCATCTTGTACGTTCCATGGTCACTGCTCACCTCCACCTGTCTTCTCCCCATTGGGAATTTTGGAATGTATATAAATGGAACCATATAGTATGCACGTGAGCTGAAATATTATCCAAAATTAACTTTCTAAGACACATCATTTAATTCTAGGTACCGTTACTCACCACTTTCCATCATAGAGATTATTCAATCATAATCATATGAATGACATCATTAGTATAAATGGATATTTGGAAAGTGCTCAGTTTTGAGCTCTTAGGCTCCAGACGCCCTCCCCTACTCTGTGTGTGTGAGTGTGCACACATGTGTGCACATGTGATATGTCACAGGCTGTCCTAGTTTGCTTTCTTTTGCTGTGGTAAACTCCATGACTAAGAACAATTCCTGGAAGAGAGGGCTTATTTTTAGCTTACAGGTCACAGTTCAATGCTGAAGGAGGTCAAGGCGGAAGAATGAACCAGAGACCATGGAGGAACACTAAGTGCTGGCTTGCTCCCTGCTCAGGTCAGCTACCTCTCTTACACAGCCCAGGCCTATCTATGAACACACTCTTCCATTTTGCCTAATGGAGCATGCTCCCTCTGATCTTCACATCTCAATCTGAAGTCCACCTAGAATAGCATTTTGAGGATGTGACAAGATCAACATTAAGTTTCCCCGTTTTCAGGTATGGAAGCCGGTTGGTTCCAAACGTGTTGAGGCGAGCACTCCTTCTGCTGCTGCTGCTCTTCATGAACCAACTACACACACACACACACACACACACACACACACACACACACGTGCGCGTGCGCGCGCACACGCACATCTGGGCTCTGTGCTGTTTGTGTCTCTCTTTCCATTACACCCTCCCGGTTTCTTGGCTTTATAGTTATGATGTCCCGTAACTTGTGCTTCGTGTGTAGTGGGAGGGGGTGTTTTTGTCCTTTTGATTTTATACATAAATGTCACAATCAGCTTTATGACTGCATTATAGTTTATAGATCAGTTTGGGGAAGTGAACATATGTGCACAATTTAATTTCAATGCATGACCAGGAATTGTTCTCTCATTTCTTTCACTAAGCTTAACTTGTGTGAATTAGTCTATCAGTTGCTAGGTTTGTTGTGGCGGCTTTGGATGAGAGTTACTCTGGTGACCAGGCAAGCTTGGGTGATGCGTACGGAATCAGAGCTTGTGGAAGGGAAGGTTGGAAGCAGAATCAGGCAGAGGGAGAAAGATAACTGCAACACGAGTATACGTACGCGAATACAGTCTCCCAGAATTCCATGCTGGGTTGAACTAGTTGACCCTTTCCAACTGGCTGCTGCTGGCCGAGGACTGCCTCAGAAAGGTCTGTTCTTCTGGGAGGAGGCTCTTTGCAGACGTTGCTCACAGAACCCCTGGCAGCGAGGACATAGAATTTCCTTTGGAACCTGGTGCATGTCTAGGTGAGTGAGGGTCCAGCGTGTGGGGTGTAGCAGTCAGAGATGCCCTTTTACGTTGCATACCCTCGTCTTCATGCACATTCAAGCAATAGCTACTCTGGGACCATGACAAACGAGTCTTCCCGGAGAAACCCTGAACCCAGTAGATAGAATCATGACCCTATCTGTGCAGATGGTGTCAGGCAGAGACAGATAGTCCTGCCTTCTAGCACATAATTCCAGCTCTCCAAAAGCCCAGCTTACTGAGGGGTCTTTGTTCCTTGTCTTTGTATTTTGCTCACACCATGCTAGGGATGCCCATCAACACCTCTGTCTAAAGATCAAAGCTAACTATTCCTGTAAAGATGGCAACTCTTTCTTCTTGCCTGCTGGCCTCATGCCTGAGTGTAGCTTGGAGATGAAAGGGTCTCTGCTTTAACTCTTTGGTAAAATATGATCTCTTTAGGGGTGTTGATCTCTTGTGCTGTGGTGATGAGAATACAAAGTCACAGCGGAGTCTTGAGGAGTGATGGTGGTGGGGCGTTGTTACTGCGCTGGTACTGAGCCCCTTGTACTTTTCAAATCAAGCATCATCGTTGAGTTTTGGTTCCCTATAGAGCTGATTTTCTGCTGAGGGTTTCCTACTCTTGACAACTGAACTGCTGTCTCAACTGTGGCATGTATCAATACCGGGGGTCGGAGGTGGGTTCAAGCATCGAGGCGTGTGATTCTGTTGGTTGGTTTTGCTATGCGAGTCCGCTCTTATAACGCCCTCAAGATATCCCACCTGCCTGGTTAGCTGAGGCGCCGAGGGCAGGGAAAGCACACTCACACCAAGAATATGCATCTGGTTAGCTGAAATGAAGTCAACCCCTGCTCTAGGATGTGAGACTCCTGGGCAGAGCACATAAAAAGCCTACGTATTATGAATTTAAAAGTATGAAAGTTATAAAATGTCTTGAAACGTGTAATGACGAAGGTGGAGCTGTATTAAAGCTCAGGACAGAGCCAGGAGACAAATTAATAGTCGCAACTATATACACCGAAGAACGAAAGCCCAAACTAACAACCCGACTCCTCAGCTTATTAAAAGGAAAGAAGAGCAGCAGCGTTCTGTGCTTGTCCTAGCAGTGTCTTTATCCTACCATTGTGACCTTGTTCTTTCCCAGACTGTGTTAGAGCCACAGACTTATACTCTTTTGTGGTACAGTGAAGGCCCAAACAGTTAATATGATTTTATCTGATAAACATTTGGATTTGACTGTATTTTATTCTTTCTATTATTGTTAATTTCCCTTCAATTCTCATGTTTTCATGTGGGATGTTTGTCCTCTGGCCTGGAGACCTCTCTTTGGCATTTATTTTAGAGCAGTTCTTACAAGACAGATTTTTTTCTTCTTCCTTCTGGTTGACTGAAGACATTTTTCTCTTGTGAAACACACGTTCTCTCACTGTAGCTTTGGTGGCTGGTGGTTACTTCTCATGGCTCCTACTGTGTGATGAGCTGCAGCCATGGGCGGCAGCCCCTTCTGTCAGAAGTTCCCTTTAGTCTTTGAAGCTGCTGAATGTTTTACCCATCTGCCCCCTTTAAACTTTTTCTTTTTGCTACAGTGTGGATCTGGAGTATCCAAAAGCTGCAGCCTTGGTCCTGATTTGAGTTGCTGGAAGATTTTGGAACCTTCAAGGGGGGTTGTCAGGAGTCTTGGAGTGTTGAGAGACAACCTCAAAGAGGATTGTAGACCAGTGCTCTTCTCCATTTGTCTTTGCTTCTGTCTGTCTGTCTGTCTATCTCTGTCTCCCTATCTCCCTCCCTCCCTCTCCCCTCTCTTTCACTTTGTCTGGGTCTGCTCTGTCTCTGTCTGTCTCTGCTCTGTCTCTCTGTCTGTCTCTGTCTGTCTCTGTCTGTCTGTCTGTCTGTCTGTCTCTCTCTCTCTCTCTCTCTCTCTCTCTCTCTCTCTCTCTCTCTCTCTCTCTCTCTCTCTCTCTCATATTCATTAGGTAACGGAAAGCTGATTAACACACTTTTGATACCCTTTTCCTTTTCATTGTGATGCCAACCCAGATGTGTTGTTGCTTTTATATTTTTCCTGGTAGAGTTTTAGAGAGGAAGCTCCTTAAATGTGTGATTTGCTGTCTTTGTTGTTTCAGAGTATTCTCAGGAAGTATCACATAAGGCGCTTGTTTTCCCAGCTGTTCCTCTCCTTTGTTTCTCCTCTAACTTGACCGTGCTGTATTTATCCTCTAGACCATGCACTTGTTGTTCATCTTTTATTTTCCAACTTTTTTCTTCTTTTCTATTCTTTAATCTGGATGCTTTAAATTTACCTAGCTTTTGTTCTAATACCCCTCCTATTGATTTGAAGATTCCATTTAATCGATTTGACATATATCTTAATTTCAGAAATTACTCTTTCAGTTTGATTAATTACACTTTCCTCCATGCAATGTAAAAAAAAAATTAGTTTTTAATTTTCTTTGTGTGAGAATCTCAAAGCTCACCATACACATAACAATCTCTTCTTTCTTTCTTTCTTTCTTTCTTTCTTTCTTTCTTTCTTCCTTTCTTGAACATTTAATTATCTTTCTTGGCATGATGAATATGTTTTACATTTAAAGTACAAGTATGTCTGAGGGATTATCGAACTAACGGTGATGGTGAAGCTTTGTCTGAATCTGTGTTCCTCAGGAGGGGATTAAGGCTAATCATCCTGAGAGAGCCCCATCACCTGGTCCAGGACTACGTGTATCCAGCCCTGGATTCCTAGCTTTAATCCAGAGTCTTGGCCCTCTCACAGGCTCCTGAGGTCTGGCTTATTTATCTGGAACTGTTTGCTTTGAGGGTCTCTGAGCTCCAGGTTGTGTATTCTGTCTTCTCAGGCTGTTGACATTTTAACTGAGATTTCCAGGGTTCTGCTCAGTGTTTTCTGCTTTGTGTCTTCGATCCTCTGGTGCAGTCCTGATTTGGGGTGTGGGTGGGTGGGGATGGGGTTATTGTATCAAACGGCTCTTCCCTTCAGAACCTCAATACTCAAGTTATTCTTCAAATAATTCCATGCTGCATTTCCCTCAGCTTTTCTAATGGTTTCAGATTAACCAGACTGATGAAATTTTCTACCAGTTCGGGAATAGGAAACCCCAATGTTTCTTTCTGAAGAAAATAGATTAGATTTATCATTATGCTCCTAGTGCCTTCTACAATTCTTGACATATGACGATGCTCATTTTTTAAAGAAAATAAAAAATGCAAAGTAAGCATGAAACACGACTCCTATCAGAGTCAGAAGTCTTCTCCCCTCCAGTCCTCCTCCTCTGCAGTGTTAAGGACCAAACCTATGCATGGTAGGCAAGTGCCCTACTGCTAACCCACATCCCAAGTCCACCAAGTTGGGTTTTGATCTAATGAACTAGCCAGGACTGTGTCAAGAACTCCTTAATGCTTAGTTTAAGTACACGATGTTTCAGAGAATGTTTATCCCCAACTCAGATTCTCTCTTATCTTTATCTCCTAAAAAAACGTCTGGATCATTTCACAGGACCTACCCCTTGGTCTTAAGTCACATTGACAGCATATATGGCAATAGGATCTGGAAATGTATTTGAGATATTTCCACAAGGTGAACACTCACAGCCTGGCACTGACGTATTTGCTGCACCCTTCAAAGAATCATGAACTGTGATAAACACAGTATGCCCTAATCCCGCTTGAATCATTGATGGACTCAGTCTTGAAATTCTGTTCTCATAAACCTGAAGGATTCAAATAGTGTGTATTGAGGCATACACTTAAAAGTGTGTGTGCGTGTGTGCGTGTGTGCATGTGTGTGTGTGTAGGTGTCCCTGGAAGTCAAAGGCACTAGATAACTCTGCATCTACAATTATGAATAATAGTCTTGAGATACTTGACATGGGTGGTGGGAATGGAGCCCTGGTCCTCTGAAAGAACAGTACATGCTCTTAAACATTAAGCCATCTGCCCAGCCTCCAATACTCACATTTTAATTAAAATAATTTGTTGGGGGTGGGTTGGTGGTACACAGATGTTGTTTCATCCAGATGCCTTGTTTGTGTCATTCCTAGCTGTTCCCCGTGGCCTGAAAAAAATGATCTGTTCAAAGCAGTGGTCACTGAATGCTGAGTGTGTGACCACTACACTGATGTTTATCTTGTTAGATTATTTCATGTAATTTTAACAACCCAGGTGCTACTGTTACTCCAGTTTTCAGATGAAGAAACAGAAACAGGGAAGGTCCAGCCACCAGCCCCAAGCTATAGCCTTAGTAAGTGTCAGGATGTGTTGCTAGCACCAGTGTCAGGATGTGGTGTCAGCACAAGTGTCAGGATGTGTTGCTAGCACCAGTGTCAGGATGTGGTGTCAGCACCAGTGTCAGGATGTGGTGTTAGCACAAGTGTCAGGATGTGTTGCTAGCACAAGTGTCAGGATGTGGTGTCAGCACAAGTGTCAGGATGTGGTGTCAGCACCAGTGTCAGGATGTGGTGTCAGCACCAGTGTCAGGATGTGGTGTCAGCACAAGTGTCAGGATGTGGTGTCAGCACCAGTGTCAGGATGTGGTGTTAGCACCAGTGTCGGGATGTGTTGCTAGCACAAGTGCTGCTGTGCAGTTCCATTCTTTACTTCACATTCCCTTCACGATGAGGACAAGTAGAATTGTCTGATCCGTTGCTCTTGTTGTCTGATCCATTGCTCTCGTCTGATCCATTGTTAACTCTTGTTGGCCTCAGCACAGAAAAGGGAGTGGAACGCATACCCAAAATTTTTCTTTCATACTGGGTATCTATAACTACTCTTCAGAAAACCCTTTCTCAGCACACATAAGCTGGTCTAACCATTTGGCTCCTTTGCATTATGGTTTCTTTTCATCCTAACTTTTCTATGGGGAAGGTCCATCAAACTGAAGAAATCCATGGCCTGACTCTGCAGAAGATTGGGGGAAAGCCTGAAAGTGTTAAATGGATGAAAACATTTTCTGCAGAGGCAGGTGGGAGCATCAGGCTCTCCTCGTGTGGAAGACCAAATATCCTTAGACTAGAAAAACACAAAAGCTACCCTTTGGATGAACAGAGATCAGGTTATAGAAAATAACTATAAAATAATGATACCAGCAATGCTTAAACTGTTTGTAGGGGAGAAGCATAGGTCATTCTTCAGAGAGAGGTGAGCCAATAAATGGAATAAAAGAGACAGAGAGTTCTATTTCTACAGATATTCAAAGGTGGAAAACAACTAAGAATGCAGCAGAATATGAGAGGAG
Organism: Acomys russatus; assembly: GCF_903995435.1. Taxonomy (NCBI): domain Eukaryota; kingdom Metazoa; phylum Chordata; class Mammalia; order Rodentia; family Muridae; genus Acomys; species Acomys russatus. The sequence continues at coordinate 31,554,857 of NC_067151.1, read as the reverse complement.
AAGGGAGAGTGAGTGGCCACTTAGCTATGGTGACCCCAGGCAGGGGGCTGCCTGCCTCTGCTTATGCTGGCTAACCAGTCCAGGCTCTTCAGCAAGGGACTCTAAATGAGACCTGCTGATCATGGACAGTAGTAGGGGGAGGAAAGAAAGAAGGGGCAGAGGGAGAAGAGAGAGAGAGAGAGAGAGAGAGAGAGAGAGAGAGAGAGAGAGAGAGAGAGAGAGAGAGGGAGGGAGGGAGAGGGGAGAGGGAGGGAAGGAGGAAGGGAGGGAGGGAGAGGGAGAGAGAGAGAGAGACAGACAGACAGAGACAGAGAGACAGAGAGAGACAGAGAGATTATATAAACTACATATAAACTACCCCGGTGAATTATTCATGCTTGTTTATTTTAGACAGTGTTGTGGGATACAGCCAGGCTGACCTACAATTTACAGCCTCAGACTCTTGGGTGCTGGCATTAGCTATGTATGCCACCACACCTGGCTGCCATGTTGTCAAGGCTTGCTCTATTGTGCATCTGGAAGACATTCATGTTAATTCAGGAACTGAGACTTTGCCAAAAGGAAATTTCAGAATTTCCCAAAAGATGGATGCCTATCTCTAGTTCACATTACTTTCACAGTTTTCCCAACATACTGTATGAACTGGGTTTAGGCATTCTGAAACAATGGAGTGGATAAAATAAACACAATCTTAATCGTAATCTAAGCTTTTCAGTTATCATAATCACTGAAATAAAGCTAAGCATTTGATAACTTTATTCAAGTCTTTAGACTTGTGTCATCTTTTGAATGTAGTCTGCTACTTACTGTATCCATGAGAAATCCTTAAGACTTTTTGGCTTTCTTGTTTTTTGTATATAAGCTATAGCCTATAAGATATGTAACATCACAGCTCAAATACTGTGAACTGTTCTATGCCCTCAACTACAGTAGATTTGAATGTAGAGACTCAGATGTGACCTATCAGTCTCCAGGGGGCACAGATAGCAATCGCTGCTGGGATTCCAGTGACGAGGAGGAGAAACATTGCAGACACCAGAATTCTCTGAGTTACTCAATGTTCTCCGTCACGCAATGCTTAGAGGACTCTCAGTTTCTCGTAGGTACTGCGCTCTCATGTATGGTCATGATATGGAGTATACAGCAGGGAATGTGCATCAGAGTCCACAGGATGTTGAGTGAAAGATACATGGCATCATTTCCCCAGGACTTCTCTGTTTTCTCCTTCATGCTGGGCACCCATGCCTGTCTGTCTCTTTCTCTATCAAGAGGCTCCATTTGAAGCCTGTCTCCTGGAAATTCATCATGTTGTTTGGTCAATTTATATACTAGTTCTCTTCTTAAGGATTTATTTGTTTTTATTGTCATATGAATGAGTGTTTTGCCTGCAGGTGTGTTTGACCACATTTGTACCTGGTGTTCTTAGAGGCTGGGGGATGGCATTAAATCCTCTGGAACTGGAGGTACAGATGGCGATGAGCATCAATATGTGTGTTGAACTGAGGCTGTGCTCTCTGTGAGGGCATTCAGGGTACTTAGATGATTCACCATCTTCGCTTGTCCATCATCCATGCATTGGTTCTTCTTCAAAGCCCCAACATCAGTATCTGGTCTGCTTTGTTTTCATTCCTGCAGTTTATCAAAAGGAGAGGTAAGGATGTGCCTGAGCTGTGAGTGGGAGCTTAGCTTGTGTTTGTGTGAATGCCGTGGTGATTATTGAGCATTTGTATTTAGTTCTGGGGGTTAAGGAAGCAGGGCATGCAAGTTCACTTGGTGCTGTTTGCTTTTCTGTAGATGCTCATTTTTTTTTATCTGTTAGTAGCTTTTTTTTTTCTATTCTTGACTTTGTCTTTTTTTCCCTTTTTAAAAATTTTTTTTATTAATTTATTCTTGTTACATCTCAATGTTTATCCCATCCCTTGTATCCTCCCATTCCTCCCCCCCCCCACTTTCCCATTATTCCCCTCCCCTATGACTGTTCCTGAGGGGGATCACCTCCCCCTATATATTCTCATAGGGTATCAAGTCTCTTCTTGGCTACCTGCTGTCCTTCCTCTGAGTGCCACCAGGTCTCCCCCTCCAGGGGACATGGTCAAATGTGAGGCACCAGAGTACGTGAGAAAGTCATATCACACTCTCCACTCAACTGTGGAGAATATTCTGACCATTGGCTAGATCTGGGAAGGGGTTTAAAGTTTACCTCCTGTATTGTCCTTGGCAGGTGCCTTAGTTTGAGCGGGACCCCTGGGCCCAAATCTGCCTATCATATTGTTCTACTTGTAGGTTTCTAGGACCCTCTGTATCCTTTTATTTTGCTATTCTCCTATGCATCTCTCATTTAGAGTCCCAATAGGATGCCTTCCCCTCTGTCCCAGTTTCCTGGTAAGTGAACGCTTTCGTGGGGCGTGCCCCTTGGGCTAGTATGCAGATATAAGTGAGTATATACCATTTGATTCTTTCTGCTTCTGGGTTAACTCACTCATTATGATCATTTCTAGCTCAATCCATTTATCCACAAATTTCGGGAATTCCTTGTTTTTAATAGCTGAGTAGTATTCCATAGTGTATATGTACCACAGTTTCTTTATCCACTCTTCTACTGAGGGACACTTAGGCTGTTTCCATGTTCTGGCTATTATGAATAAGGCTGCTATGAACATGGTTGAGCAAAGTTTCTTGTTGTGTGCTGGAGCATCTTCTGGGTATATTCCAAGGAGTGGAATAGCTGGGTCTTGAGGAAGCCCTATTCCCATTTTTCTGAGTTAGCACCAGATAGATTTCCAAAGTGGCTGTACTAGTTTGCATTCCCACCAGCAATGAAGGAGTGTTCCTCTCTCCCCACATCCTCGCCAGCATGTGGTGTCGCTTGAGTTTTTGATCTTAGCCATTCTGATGGGTGTAAGATGGAATCTCAGAGTTGTTTTGATTTGCATTTCCCTGATGACTAAGGAGGTTGAGCATTTCTTTAAGTGTTTCTCAGCCATTTGATATTCCTCTGTTGAGAATTCTCTGTTTAGTTCCAAGCCCCATTTCTCAATTGGGTTATTTGGTTTGGTGGTGTTTAATTTCTTGAGTTCTTTATATATTTTGGATATTAGACCTTTGTCAGATGTAGGGTTGGTGAAGATTTTTTCCCAGTCTGTAGGCTGTCGCTTTGTTCTCTTGACAGTGTCTTCTGCCTTACAGAAGCTTCTCAGCCTCATGAGGTCCCATTTATTATTAACAGTCATATCATGAAAATCTTAATTTTCAATCATCACCATATTTCTTTTTAATATATTTTATTAATTTTTCATATTACATCTCAATTGTTATCCCATCCCTCGTATCCTCCCATTACTCCCTCCCTCCCTCCCTCTCTTCCTCCCTCCTTTCCTCCCTCCCTCCCTCCTATTTTCCCCTTTCTCTCCTCCCCTATGACTGTGACTGAGGGGGACCTCCTCCCCTGTATATGCTCATAAGGTATCAAGTCTCTTTTTGGTAGCCTGCTATCCTTCCTCTGAGTGCCGCCAGGCCTCCTCATACAGGGGATGTGGTCAAATATGGGGCACCAGAGTTCGTGTGAAAATCAGTCCCCACTCTCCACTCAACTGTGGAGAATGTGCTGTCCATTGGCTAGATCTGGGTAGGGGTTCGAAGTTTACTGCACGTATTGTCCTTGGCTGGTGCCATAGTTTCAGCAGGACCCCTGGGCCCAGATGCTCATTTAATTCTTTCTTCTGCTCTTAAGTATCAATGCCCCGTGGCTCTGTGCATGCTCTGCCAATGTAATCTGAGAACTAGCTTAGCCAACATAGAGCTCTGGCTTGATGGTGGTACCAGAATGACTGAACTTAAAGCCCAGACTCCTGTGGATTTACCTGGTGTAAATTCAGACATGACTCAGTTCTCTCACACTAAGGTAGAGATTTACAGTGACTTTACAGATAAGCACCCCACTGTCTTCTATATACTCCCATATGGTTCGGTTTCCCCAACAACTTTGCACTTTGAATTAGACTGAAGTCGGCCTGATTACAACAGTTATCAATCATAAAACTTCTGCTAAGAAATTTATCAGGATAAAATTTAACATTGTTATAAGAAATCACTTTAAAATGTTATATTCAGCATGTATGAATCTATGCTAATCTCATTCTTTTAAAATATTTTTATAGTTGTCCACTTTGGTGGTATGAGCTTATTAACTCAAACACATGCAAAGTTGTGGCAGGAGGATCATGAGTTCAAGGCCACCCTTGGCTAGAGAGTAAGTCTGAGGACAGACTGTGATTATATTGAGAATCTGCCTGAGAAAACACACACACACAAATAACATTTTGTCACATGACACAATGCTCAACAGTGATGGCCAAAGTTAGAATAACTAAAAAGAAAGCTGGAGAGCTTCAGGCCTAAGTGCTTTTGATTCTTTGTGATTTTTCTTTATTTCCAAGACTACCTTATATCCCTAAATGCATATTTGTGTCTTCTCTAGCAATTTATTTTCATAGTCCAGTAGGAGAAGTTTGTGTGTCAGCTGCATTTTAAGGAGGATTTTTCACTCTGCCTCAAGAGACCTTTGCTTAGTCCTATGCTATGATGTGCAGAACCAGTGACTTACAAAAGGGTGTTCCTTAAATGACTCTGTAAAACTGGGTGTTCCATTACTGTGCAGGAGCATACACTTGGAGGGTAAGTAGCATTTTCAAGCAGAGGTTCTAAGCACAAACGTGTTCTGGTTGACACTTCATATGAGTTTCAGTTTTCATTTATCTTCTCTTCGTTATAAAGTGTGGACTTTGGGATGGAAAGGATGGTGATATTGGCTGGTCTAGTCTTTGGCACTGTCTGAAACAGCAGCTGATTGCTTTAGCATCTCCATCATCACCACATTATGATAAAAGTCTATGGTCTGAGGCCTGAGGGGTGGCTTAGTCATTAAGAGCACTGGCTGCTCTTGCAGAGGACCCAGGCAGCCACATATAACTCCAGGTCCAGGGGATTTTGTGCCCTCTTCTGGCCTCTGTAGGTAACACACACACACACAGACACACACACCACACACACACACACCACACACAGACACACACACAGACACAGACACACACACACACAGATACACACACACACACAGATACACACACACACCACACACACAGACACACACACAGACACAGACACACACACACAGACACACACACACACAGACACACACACACAGACACGCACACAGACACAGACACACACACAGACACACACACACAGACACACACACAGACACAGACACACACACACAGACACACACACAGACACACACACAGACACAGACACACACACACAGACACACATACAGACACAGACACACACACACACACCACACACACACCACACACAGACACAGACACACACACACAGACACACACACACAGACACACACACAGACACAGACACACACACACAGACACACACACACCACACACACAGACACACACACAGACACACACACACACACACACACACACACACACCACAGAGGCAGGGGTGAGAGGCAAAAATACTCATACTTGTAAAATAAAAATAATTAGATCTTTAAAATAAACATGGGTGTCCTCTGTCACTTCGGCTTCCTTGATTTGTAAAAATATAGGAAGTCTACAATGTTTTTAGTCCCTTGGCAGATTTTCAGATATGACCTAAGACTATCAATTTTATTCTTCAAAGAGTTCATTGGAATTAATAAAGAGCTGTAGCTTACTTCTTCCAAAATTGAGCCATTAAGCTAGTTATCTGATCAAAAGCATTGTAATCCCTTGTTTGTTTGTCATTTGTTTGTTCTGAGACATGGTCTCTCTGTGTAGCCTTGGTTGTCTTGGAGTCACTTTGTAGACCAGGTTGGCCTCGAACTCACAGGTATCTGCCTGCCTCTGCCTCCTGAGTGCTGGGATTAAAGGCATGCACCACCACACCCAGCTGTAATTACTTGTTATGTTTCAGCCATAGTACTAAATGTTTTATATCAAGTTTGTCCTTTAATTCTTATGACAGTCTGAAAAGCACATAGTGTTCTGCCCTATGTAAAAGTTGTCCATATTGGGTGGGACTCAGGAATTTGAGTGATTTATCCCCAAAGTAGTGCCAGAGTCAGGGTAAAAATTTAACTCAAAACATATGCTTTTAGTCACTGTCTAATTGATGCTCACCCTCTGCATTTTCTCCTAAAATTAACTTTGGCCACAAAGAAAACATCTTGAGTTTTCTGAGGCCTAAGGTACTGGGAGAGGGTAGAGGGGATAGAGGATGCCGGGAGAACAAGGGGTGGGAAAGTCAGTATGAACTTACAGAGTCTGAAGCAGCAAACACAAGGTCTAAACAGATCTGCACCAGGCCCTCTGCATATATATATTTCAGTTTAGTATTTTTATGAGACCCCTGGGTGTATGAATGAGAGGGTCTCTGATTCTTCTGCCCTCCCTTTGGGCTTTTTAATTTTTTGTTGGCTTGGATTGCCCAACTTCAATATGGTGGTTTTTGCTTTATCCAATTATGTTTTATTTTGTTAAATATATATATATTTGTAACATCCCACTATTGTCTGTACACATATACTATGTGTCCTGGAAGTATCATTAAACATACATATATGAATTACTGTTTAAGGTATCTTTCAGATGGATCTAGGAAGCCAGATGGTAAATGCTTTTAAGTTATTGTTCGTAGATTTTTGGGGTCTGTGAAAACACAGTACAGAAAAAAAAATATCCTGCAATTCCAGCAGAAATAAGTTTCATGGAAAAAGACCTAGTTGAAAAATTAATGGACAACATAAAGCCACTGTAGATCCCGGATGACGAGTGGCTTAGAAAATGAACAGTGCTTGCAGGAGTGAAGTCTGACTGCTTATTATGCTGTGCTCCCTCCTCTGGTCACATTACACGATGTCACTAGATGAGTCAGAAATTGGGTCTACGTGGGGAGATGATGATGATGACCGCAGCTGGTTGCTGCTTCTGCAGACATTCCAGAAGCCCTGAAATCATCTTGGGAAACAACCAGAGCTCGAAACTTCTCAGTGACATTTACTAAAAATGCTTAAACATAGAGCTGAGGCTTGGTGTGCTGTTCCAGGAGCTCCTCCTCCCGGTCTCCATGAACCATTCTACATGGGAGCCCTTCATAACGCATAGCTCAGCTCCCTTGCCTTCACCTTAGAACAGACTAGCTATAACCCCACCTGCATTTCTATAGTGTTTGTCCTCATCACAAACTCTTCTGTGTCTCAGAACCAGTCTTCCTTCGTGTGGCTTGTCATCTGGAGGCTTGCATGTATGAAGCTTTGCTAACTGGTAAAAGTTTCTCATGACTGAGTCAAGACTGAGGCTGAACTGCCCACTTGTCCTAGGAGTCTCTTAGTTCCGGTTCTATTGCCGTGAAGAGACAGCATGAGCAAAGCAACTTATAGGAGAAGGCATTCAATTAGTGGCCTACTTCAGAGGGTTGGCCCGTTGTTGCGGGAGGGGGGGCTGGGGGTTGGGGGGGTAGTGGTGCTGGAGAAGCTGCTGAGAGCTACATCCTGATCTGTAGGCAGCGGGCAGAGAGGGAAAGAGAGACCGGCCCTGCTGTAGGCTTTTGAAACCTTAGTTATCACTCGCAGGATCACACACCTCCTCCAACCAGGTCCAACTATCTGGTGACTGAGCATTCAAATATATGAGCCTATGGGGGCCATTCGCATCCGACCCACCACATAATGGTAGCTCCTCAAATCTGGATTTGATTAGATACAACAAGTCATGATTTACTTTGGAATTCCTCCATCAGACTGACCCAAGACGATCAAAGGAAGAACTTAGGAGCCGCCCAAGCTGCAGAATCAGGAAACGTGTAAGTGACACCCGAGAGTCATCCTTCTGCATACAAATTTCGGACGTCTTGATGACCATGGGTGTTATCAGGCTTGGTGGCCAGTGCCTCTACCTGTGAAGCTACCTCACTGGCCTCCTCTGTGTTTGTTTTCTAAAGGAAAAGATGATCACATAGCGCAGGTCCAATCTGCCTGTACCTGTGTTGGTCCTGAGACACAGCCTGGCACATACAGCGTCTTCACCTAGGCTTTTCTCTGCCACCCACAAACCACTAGCAACTCCTTGCAGTTATTTGGTTTTTATCAGGTACCTGCCATTCTCTCGTCTCTACCAAACTCTTTCATTTACACATCATTTGCAGCAGGTTTTCTCACCTTTATGACTGATTGATTGTGCTTCTTTTTTGTTCCCCAAACAGTTTCCTTTCTACCTTTATATTGCTAGTGGCTATTGCAGCATTTCTTAGTTGTGTTTTAAAGCAGAAAATTCTTCCAGATACTTTTCTCTAGCTTCCCCTTCCACCCTTGCTGCTGTTTTCTGCCACCACAGACACAAATATTCTCAGATTTTTTCTTATTCTCTTTTGAGGTTGTCATTTATAAGGCTAACTACTCAGTCAGCATGTTGGATTTTCAGTCCAAAAGAATATTTTGAGGTAGCCAAAATACTGTGGAGGGAGAACTTGGGGGGGGGGTTAGAATTTACCAGTAAATAGCCACATGTGCCAGTTTTGGAAAACTGTTTGGAAATGGGAATTAGTCCAGGAGTAAATGGCAGTGGGAAGTTTAAGAGCCGAGCCATGGGTGCAGAGGTCCATGAGAGTGTCAAGAGTGGGGAGGTAGCCTCTGTGTTTGTCATGTTTGGGGCTGACACAATGGCTAGCGAGGCGCTGGTGGTAGTCACAGTTCCTCCTGCATGAACACGCTTAGCTCGTGTGACATGCACCAGACGGGTAATTAGGGGGTACCCCAAGGAAGGTAGGCAGTCTCCTTGTCCTGCAGTGGAGAGGTATTGGTTTAACTTACTTATAGGGGGCATTATTGCTCCTAGCTAGTGCGTGTTGGCAAACGTTCCTATTGTGAGATGTGAGGAGGGAGTCTATCTGCTGTGTTTTCTTTTCTCCCTTGTCCCCTTCCTTCCCCTCTCTCCTTTCTCCTCCCCTCCCCTCCTCTTCTTCCATTTCCTCCTTGATTTTTCTTTCTGTGATATTAGGAACCAATCCCAGAACCTGGTAAATGCATGCTGGCCAAACGCTCTACCATTGAGCTATACTCTTAGGTCCCCTGATGCTTCTTATGACTGTGTGTGTACACGCATCCTCATAAGAAAGAAGGGATCCTCCAATCACCTGCAATATATCACAGATTTAAGATGAAAATAAAATACTGGAAAACAAAACAAAACAACAACAACAACAGCAAACCCCCGAAAAACAGACCAGGTAAACATTAGAGTGCAAACTATCAAACAAAGGCTTTCTTCCAAATTTGGAAACTGTTTGCTAGTGAAAATTGATCACAGCCCTAGGGAATAATGGTGGATTGCACTAATGGTCAATTACCTCAGAAAATTCATCTTTCAGTATATGACCAGCCTAAAGGAATTCAGCAACCTAAAGGTTAATAATAGCTACCAAGCAATACTGAAAGCAACAGGATGCTGTAACAGCAGATGCAGAGAGGAGATATAACCATGGTTCATTACAGATAAGCAGGATGCAGGTGAGTGCATGCCTGTGCGTCTTTGATATAACTTACAGTGCAGGAGACCCTCGGTCTGACATAAATATGCTGATTGGTTAGATGCTTTCTGTGGTAGTTTGGATGATAAATGTTCTCATAGTCCGGGACATCTGAATCCTTCATGTCCAGTTGATGGAACTGTTTGGGTACATTTAGAGTGTATGCATGGCCTGGATAGAGCAGGTATGTCACTGAGTGTGGGCTTTGAGATTTTAAAGCCTGATGTCACTTCCCAATTTTCTCTCTCTGCTTCCCTGTCTGCAGTAAGTGATGTGAGCACTAAGCTTTTCTCTGCAGCCACCAAGTCTCTGCCCTCCCATTATAGACTCTTATTCGGCTTGAACTATAAGCCCAAGAAAACTTCCTTCTACACAATACTTCAGTTGTGGCGTTTTGTCTCAGCAGTAGAAAATTCATTAATACATTTCCCCAAGCTATCTTCACTCTAGAATGGAGATTAAGATATGAAAACCAGATGAGTCAGTAAATTCTATCATTCTGGAAAGGATTGCAGAGTTGGCTTATAACTAGAGAATTTGTCGATAGAGGTTGAAGCATTTGGAAAACAGAAAGCACCCTTGGTAAAGGAAAAACACTTGGTAACTGAATGCCAGTGTTTCCCACAATTGCCGCCCTGGCCTGTTCCACCAGCCAGGTGGTGAGAGTACCAGCATGGGGAAGGAGGCTTTTTGGGTCTTGGTATTGTTTGGTTGTTCATTGCTCCACTTTGAGGTGCTCCTAGACAGAACCACTCCAGCGAAGGCTTCAAGGCTCTGGGCTTCGGCTGTTCCGCGTTACAGCAGCAACTTTGGTGGAATTGCTGGTCTGCTGACTATGCCAGGGGAATCGCTCCCGGGAACTGAATTCAACAAGGTCTGCTTCTCCTCTTCCCATTAACCTATTTATCTCCCATCTAGGGTAGATGGGTTGGAAGAGAGGTATAAGCGTTAAAGAACCTCAAATAAAGTAGGTTTGAAAAAGGTGAAGCCAACAGATACTTTGATCATTGGACTGACATGTATGGCTGGTCCAGGGGTTGTCAATTAACTTTAAAATGGTAAGTCCCTTGGTTGATAAAATCTACTGCTTAATGCCTAAGTTGTCACGAGCTTCTTTTTTAGAGTCTGACTTCCTTTAAGGGTATTTGATGCCTGTCCCTACGTCATGATCTTGAAGAGATGCTGCTAGCCTTGTGCAAAGTGTCACTAATCCATCTGGGAGCTGATAAGAAGTCCCAAGAGAGATCCATGTTGCAGACACACTGGCAGGAAAGCAAACCTAATCACCTGTAGAAGGCATACCTTCCAACAAGAGTATTTCCTGAGTAAAAGAGCCCCAAGAGAAGGCACAAGAGTCAGAGACCCTCTTGTTCATATATTCAGGAGTCCCATAAAAATGCTAAACTGAAAGCTACAATAAATACACAGAGGACCTGGTGCAGGCATGTGTAGGCCCATGCTTGTTGCCTTAGTCTCTTTGAATTCATATTTTATCTTTTGCTCGACTGTTTTTGAGGGCCTTGTTCTGGTGTCCCCTATCCCCTTTGTTCCTCAACCTCCTTCTGCCTCAGAACATGCCAGATGTTTTCTTTTTATCCAAAGTTTCTGATGAAATAGATTTCCATATTGATGCTCTTATCTTCTGGGGGTTCCTGGTAGGCCTTTCAGATCTGCTCCACTGATCTCAGAGGCGATAGATAAGGTGTGGGGCCATGCTCAGGTAGATGACACCTGGGTTTTCAAAGGACTCAGAACACCCCCAGCTGCATCTCAGCACAATTTAAATCCTAAGCCCACAGGGTCGGATTTTCTCCAGTTTCTCCATGGGGGCACATTAGGAGTTTTCAACCAGGTTTTGGAATGCAATATTGAGCCTTTTACTCTACACCCAGGTGTCTTTGTAAATGTAGGGAAATCACAGAGGAGTCTGCAGGACTAGTTAAAACAGGCTCTCTGGAAAGAAATCCACACAGCTTAATCTTCTTCGTAAAACACCAACATGTGATTGCCAGGAATCTGCGAGTTGGCTGGATCCAAACTTGCTGGTGAGTCACTGCCGGAACGTTTGTCAGGGCTTTGCTGTGTTTTTGGATGGCGTCTTCAGCATCACCGAATGTTCCAAGGGGGAACAATACATCTTGTTTTATGTTTCTTTTCCCAGTGAAAAATCAAGCAAATATTTATACGGTTTTACCTAAACGTGGTTTCTCACTTGTGAACCAAGGCTATAATTTATCTCCAGTTAGTGGAAATTTACTTCGCTATTCTGTTCCTGTGACTTTTTTTTTTTTTTATCATCTTTTGAGTTTCTTTCATATCCAAACGTGCCTTTCTTATTCATAATGAAATCTGAAATTGGCTGTGCTAGTGGAAACCTGTGTTGTGTCCTGTAGCCTTTTAAGAGATTGCACTGTTTCCCCACTGTCCTGTACAGGATGCTGTTGTTCTTGTGCCGAAGGCAAAGACCTGGGCCCTGGACACAGGTGCTCCATGAAGCCTGAGCATTCTCTTCGCTCCATCAAAGATGGATAGATAGATTCCCTTCAGATTCTAAGCCCCGACTGTCCTTTTTATTTCCTTGGTGACTGGAATGTAAGTCTTTTAAGAAAGCTCCTTGCCAGTTATTCGATACAAAGAGGTCTTTCCTCAAGAATCCAGGTGCCTCATCTTCAGCCATCTTGGCCCAGTATATCTTACAGACATATTTGTGAGGCAGGAACTATTGAGGACTTGCTTACCCTGTCTTGGCAGAGTTTGGCCATCCACTCTGCCTGCATCCAAGCTTGCCCATTTTAAGGCAGAATTCTGTCAGTGGTCCAGGACATTTTTACCCAGTGGCTGGTTTGCCACATTTGAAGCCATCTCCATAAGGAGGTTCTTTGATGCTCATCATCTTCTTTGAGCTAGGCTGGGTGTTCCCAGGAGTTAACCTGCCTTATTGTCAGTGAATCTTTAAATTAGTAAAAACATCTTTAAATGCCAGATTCTGTAAGTCTTTGAGTTTTTTGAAGACCTTATCTATTTTATCTTATCTATCTATAGAATCATATCTATCTGTTAAACCTAGGATTTATATTCTTGTGATTAAAAATAGACTAGTAATTGACATGACCATGATTTGATCAACTAACAAGTAACTTGTATAACTTGCTTATCCTAAACAGCCTACAATAGCACTTTCAATGTATTGGAGGAAAATCTTGTATTCTCCTTGAGTTGTATGGGTGCAATACGTCATGCTACGGTAGAAGTGTATATGACATGTCTAAAGAATAACCTTAATTTGAATTCTATACCAATGTATCAAAATTAAACGTATTTTGCATCAATATACAGAGTTCTATACCAGTGAATTAAAAATAATCTTGTGAGTAACAAAGTGTTAAGTTGAAGGGTAGATTCAATAATCTACTTTTTGTCCTATCACCCCCATATAGTTCTATAGTCCCTTTTCTGTCTTTTTCAACCCTTATCTCCAAACCTAAGAAAGAAAGAAAAAGGAAGGAGAGAGATCCCTGAGCCCAACCTCATTTTCTCTCTGATTAAGACCAATAGTAACTTATAACCAACTCCCAATCAAAATAAATTATAGAGAGTTTTGGGTGACTGTCCAGGTAGCAAACTGTCTCTGTCACTTTTTTCATTTTGGAAGCTGCTAACCTGCACTTCCTGTTTACTCAGGTAATTAATTTTATTCCTTCTCAAGTCTCTGATAAAGTCGAAGACCAGATAGTTTTATTTTACAATTAAGTTTAGTTGTTTAGGAGTAAGATGTTTTTAGGTATAGATAGATGTTTTAAGTTGATAGGGATGATGAGATATGATAGATATTGATTTACATTCAGAATTTTAGAACCATCAAGATAGGAAAGATGTTTTCTTCAAAGTTGCAAAATATAAATAGCCAAAACACTATATATGTAGCATTAATGTAATTCCTGATTGTTTCATGGTTCTTCTTGCTCTATGTAGTTTACTTTACATATGTGCAATAATAGAAATGTATATATATATATATATATATATATATATATATATATATATATATATATATATATATATATATATATAAATAATCCAGGGGCCATTTTCTTTCTTTCTTCTTTTTTCCATTAAAGTTGATGGAGTCCTGTTTCCTAGTCTCTCTAGCAGAGTAAAATCCATTAGTGAGTTTATTTATTTTAAAAATAAGAAAACAAAACCACACAGATAAACGTTTCCTTGGAACATGAACAGGTATAGAAGTGAAGGACAGGGAAAAAGGACTATGAAGATAGAAATGTGTGTATTTGCACATGTGTGTACATGTGCCTGTGTATGTGTGTTATTGTATGTTTGTGTGTATATGTGTAGCTATGAGTATATATGTGTGTGCATGTGTTGTGTGTATATCTGGTTTTTGTACATTATATGAGTGTATGTGTGCAGGCCTTCTATAAATTAAAACTATATGAACTGGAAACTAAACCCTCAAGTGCTTTTAGGTCTAGCCATTTACAATCATTTTGTATTTTTAATTTGGATGATTGAGAAATTAGTTTTCCTGCATAGACCCAGTTGGCTTGGACAAATGAAGATGAGGAGACATTTTCTGCATTGATAAAAGGATTCTTGAAGACAAGAAAAACTCACTTGAAGAGACCATGCTCATGGACCAGGAATGAGACTGAACTGAGAAAACTCCAATGTGGCAAGAGGTGACACCCAAGCTCTGTACCTTACCACTGCAACAGGAGGACTGTCTGAAGTTAAAATTTTCTTTGGCCTCAAAACATCAGGTATTTTATTTAACCTTTTCTTATAAATAAGATACTTGCAATTTTTCATTTTATTTTATATGTATGGGTATTTTGCCTGCATGTATGTCTGTGGACCACATGCATCCCTGGTGCCTTCAGAGTCCAAAAGAAGGCATCAAGTCCCCTGGAACTGGAGTTACAGACAGTTGTAAGCCATCATGTGGGTGCAGGCTACTGAACTTAAGTCTTTTTCAAGAGCAGGCAATGCTTGTGTTTAACTGCTGAGCATCTCTCCTGCTGATTTTATACCAAGAGATAAAATATAACCAACACTTTTCAATGGAATCATTTTGCATTTGTAGTATTTTAAAATATATTTCTAATAAATGTAGCACAAGCCGAAGTTTTAAAATAAAATTAAGCTATATTTATACTGATATTAGTATTTAAAAAAAGTACAGATTAACCTCCCTGAAAAAGCCACAGCTCTATTAAAGATTCTGCAGACTGACTGACTGACCAGAACATCTTAAAAACCACTACATATTTTAAAATCCAGAACCCATCTGTAGACAACATGTTAGCTTGGTGTCATGCAACAACCAGCCTCTCTCTTTATACCAATATAACGTGGTCCTGATATTACTGTGTTCCCGCATCTTTCTCTCCTGCATCTGCTTCATAGTGTTGTTTTCTCATATCTGGTTCACAGATATCTGTGTCCACCTTCAGCACCCTAGGTAAATAAAGAGGAGCCTCATTTTCATTTGTTTTATTTCTTTATCATTCCTACATATTCTGACTAGTGTGCACTCATTTCCTCTGACCTGCTGGAGACTCCATGCTTTGCTCCAGCAGGCTGAGTGCTCTCCAGCCCTTTGCCTGGCTTTGTCTTGGACAAGTTCATCAGCAACCTTGGACTTTTCTTTACAATCCAATATATCAAATCCCTTATTTCTTAGACTTCATTTTCTCTTTCTCTTGTCTTGTGAGTTTCGAAGGAGCTAAGTCTCTGAATGTGTATTCTCAAAGAGAGAGAGGCCATAAGCTTGAGAATGGGGCAAGAGGATGGGAAGCTGTGGAGGGAGGAGAGGGAAGTGAGGGGAGAAGAGATGCAATTCTAGTTCAATTTAAAAACACTTTTAAAAGCTTATTGGAAGCTACATGGATGAGGGCATTGGCCTGTGGGTTCACCCATAGATATGATGGATGCTTGATTTTGATTGAAGATGCTGATATTTCCAATTATAGTTCTTGTGCTCGGGTTGGTTAGCCTCCTCCAATTCCCATGCTTTGGTATGTAAGACTCTCTGATGCTGATGCTACCATTATTCAGTGTCTGTACGGCGGGGTGGTGGTGATGGTGGTGGTGGTGGTGGTGGTGGTGGTGGGTGGAGGGTGGCTTTTTATTTTTGTACATTAGCTTGGCATTTCTTCTTTGATTTTAGGTCAAACTATTGCCTCATAGCTTGGAGTTACTGTAGATAACACCCCAGGCTAAAACCCACATTTCTAGTAAAGGTATCAGTCAAGGACACAGTTGTCTGTTTTGTGGGATAGTCAGAGTGTTTAGAGACCAACATGATATTTAAAGCAGTCTTATTAATACGTTGCCAAGGTGTAAGTCAGAATGCCTGTTATCTCTAGAGTTTGCTGGAGCATGTACCAGCATGCTATTTCTTCAGGTTCCTCTGGCTGCTAAATTAGAAAACAGTTACCCACTAAGCCTCTCAACTTCAAATTGTGTCCATTATTTCTTTGCCAGATTATTATCACCCATTCTGCTACTCAATTTCCTGTTTAGTGTGTGCATTTTTCAGGTTCCCACAGTGAACCTGAACAGTAGGGCGCGCGCACGCGCGCGCGCGCGCGCACACACACACACGAGAAGGGAGTTTCAGATTGGCCCGTATAGTGATAGGAGTCTGGATGGCTTCTCAATGGTTATTGGTAATCTGGAGAACCAGGGATGCTTATAGGACCTCATGCAAAGACTCTAGGATAGAACAAAGCAGTTGATTGAGCAGTGTAGCTGGAGACTGAAGGTCTGAAATCTCCCTGGAGAGCAAGTGAAAGTTCATGTTCCAGGCTAAAACATCTAGAAACTGATGCCCACGGTCAACAGATGTGGCCTAAAATGCAGCCACTCAAGAAAGGCATGCTATACATAAGCCAACTCTCCCTTCTTTTTCACTCCATCTGGGCCTCCAGCCTATTGGACGGTGCTACCCATGCTGAGGGAAGGCATTCCCCACTCAGTAGTCTTTGGAAAACACCCTCACAGATGCCCTCAGAAGTCATTCTTCAACTCAGTCAAAATGACAACCAAAATTATCTATCACAATGGGACTAATAGCAAGCAGGAATGTAGGAGAGGCCCTCCATGTTTACCTAGACTCTGCCCAATATCTTTTTCCTTTTCAAATTTATTCCACAAAGTTCAGAGTTTGGGAATCCATTTTATGTTTCAGTCATGTTGCTAGTGGGGGAGAATTTCACACTGTTAGAACCACATATTTTTATGAACTTCTGATTTACTTTATTCTTGAGACTGACTTTGGTTGGTGTTGTTGGTGGCGGTGTGTTCTGACATGGGTTCAGGTTTAAACTCATGATCATCTTGCCTCAGCGTCCCAAATACTTGAGTACTGGGATTACAAATGTATATTTCTGCCGGACTGACCTTTGTGTTATTGGTATATATGTATTGTCAATGTGTGTTTGGAAGCATCTAACGTCATTCGTACTGGAGAAGGTTTGCTTTTTTACCTACACCAGAAAGGCAAATGTTGTTAACACCTCAGGAATGTGATCCCTTCATAAATGGACTAGTCAATGCCTAATTCTCAGGGGGACTTAATAATGCATTAATAATAATAGTTGTTTATAAAATTAACTATGAGCTTGGTTAAAGGAAAAAGTTGTGAATCTGCCTCTGGGTTTGAAATACTGACCTGTCTTTGTGAGGTTTGTGTGCACTCTGAAACATCAGCTGTTGTCACCAGGGAAATCAGCAAGCTCAGCTGCATACTACACTGTGCATCTGAGAGCTCCAAAGATCAATTTGGCACGTGCCCTTGTTGATGTAGCAAGGAAGAACGATTTCTGATCCTGACATTGCTCACTCGCCTGGCTCACTTGTATTTCTTTATATGTCTCTTGAAATTCAAAGAGCACAAAAGCATTCAGCATAGGGGATCAGCACACACTCACCACCTACTCACGTGTCCCCCACAGTGGTAGGGTCAGGGCTTTACCATCTTCCAAAGCCGTCACTGGTTCAAAAACACCTTCACTTTGTATCACTAAGTTTACTTTCTTGAATGTTCCTTTTGGCAAAGCTACCCATGGTCTCTAAAATTTCAAAATTGTGTTCATAGAACCCTAATACTAAAGTTTATGTGTTTATTCCAGGGGGAGGTCCCTTCCGTTCTTCCTTCCCTCCCTCCCTCCCTCTCTTTCTCCCTCCCTCTCTTTCTCTGTCCCTCCCTCCTTCCTTCCCTCTCTCCCTCCTCCCTTCCCTCAATCTCTCCCTCCCTCCTTCCAACATTCCCTCCTTCCTTCCTTCTTCCCTCCTTCCCCCTCTCCCTCCCTCCCTCCTTTAGTCCTTCTTTCCTTCCTTCTTTCCTTCCTTCGCTCCTCTCCCTCCTTCTCTGCTTTCCTCCCTCCCTGTTCCCCTCCCTCCCCCCTCTTCCCTTCCATCCCTCCCTCGCTCCCCTCCTCCCCTCCCTCCCTCCCTTGCTCCCCTCCCTCCTTCCTTGCTTTCTTCCTTCCTTTTTTCCATCCCTCCCTCTCTCCCTCCCTCCTTTCCTCAATCCCTCACTCCCTCCTTTCTTCTTTCCCACTTTTCCTCTCTCCATCCCTCTGTTCTTCTATCTTCCTTCCTTCCCTCCCTTCCATTTTTTTCTCCCTTCTTTCTTTCTGTCCACCCCTCCCTCCCTCTTTCTTTTTGGTTCTTGAAATGAAACCAGGTAAGTGCTCCATCACTGGCACACCTCCAGCTTTCCAGGTTTAGGAATGATAGACATGGATGTTCTTGTTACTGTTCTACCATCCTGTTATTAAACTATTTATGATAGGACTGTGTTTTAAGGGGTATTTTAGTCTCATGCTGATTGATGACATAAAGATGGGGTGAGGTCAGATGATGAGATGACTGTCAGCCTGTTAGTGAAGGAGGATGAAGCAGCTCTGTGAATAGAGCCGAAGAGAATAAAAGGTATCAGGAATAAGCGTATATATGTAACTAAAAATTTGTTGTATGGCTTTTTAAATGAATCTGGGACATTGCAATGAATTATAGTGTTTGTCTTTCCTGCCATCATCTTTCCCTTATTGAGGATTTTAGTATTTTAAAACTGCATTTGTTAGTGAAGTTCAGTAAGATTCCAGTATTTCATTTCTTCATTTTTAAAATTTATATGGGTGTTTTGCCTACAGGTATGTAAGTGTACCATGTGCGTGCAATGCCCATGGAAGCCAGAAGAGGGCATCAGATCTCCCAAGAATGGAGTTAACAGAGGGGTCTGTGCTGCCTTGTGGCTGCTTGGAATAGAGCCTGAGTCTTGTGCAAAACCAGTAAATGCTCTTAAACCGCTGAGCCATCTCTCCAGCCCTAAGATCCCTGTATTTTATGTGATTGGCTAATCTCCTAGTGTTAGCCAGTTTCAGTAAAACCAACCTTGAGTCCCCTTTGATATATGCATGCATTTCCCCCCTCCTTTTTGGTCAGTGCACAGCTGAAGGCAAACCCTTCCTGTCTAGCTCACTCAGGCGGGGTGTGGCCGTGTGCACATGTGCACATGTGCATTGCTTGGCAAACACCATCAACACTTCCAGTCCAAACATTTCCTGAAACCTTGAAGTATGTGCTAAGTAATCAATAATTCTGGATCTTTGGATGTGTGTGGAAATTCTCCCTAGTTTGCAAAGTGTTCCATTCAAGAGCATGACTAACCCTTCACGAAGCCTTCCAATTTGATGTTGATGTAAAACATGAAGGGAGAGAGGCTAAAAATGCAAAAATAACAGATGTTCTTTTGTGTCTAGGAGAATACCTCAGAATCTCCGGAAAATATGCAGCTGTCACACCTTAGAGTCCTCAGCACACTTAGAGAAATAAAATTTAAGTAACCTTTTTACACTTTTTTATGTATGTGAGTATTTCCCCTTCACACACAGCTGTGCACCACATGTGTGAAGTGCTCAGGAAGAGGCCAGAAGAGGGCATTAGATCCTGTGGAACTGGAGTTACAGGTGGCTGTGAGGTACCTCTGGGGTTCTGGGAACCACACTTGAATCCTCTAGGAAAGAAGCCAGTGTTCTTGACTGCTGAGCCTACTCTCTCAGCTGTGCAGTTTACATTTTGCAAACAGCCTCCTGTCAGTAAGAGTTAGGAGCAATACAGTGCGGGATCAGTTTTGTCCCCAGAGCATCTGCCTGAGGAAATGCTGGTTGGTAAGACACGCAGGCCTTGTTGTCGTTAGTGGGAAAGGCAGCGCTATGAAAACAGTTGGCCTAAGGCTCAGGACTGAGTCTTCCACTGAGGTAGGATATGGCAGGATCACAGCATGGACCACAGTATTGGGCAAATGAAAGTTCTTGACTAGGAGAGATTTCTTGAACGCATGTATGCCAGGCTAACCCTACCATTGAGCTATCTCTCCATTCTTCTTCCTTCACTATTTTACTTTGGGACAGCACTGCCACCAAAGCTCAGACAGTCTTTGAACATGTGATCCTCTTGCCTCAGCTGTCAAAGTTTCCTGGACTACAAGCCTGCAGTGCCAGGCTCATTTTAGTGTAGTTACTCATTATAAATATTTTAAGTGTGCTATACAAATTATGCTATTGTTATGTTGTTTGTGGGTAATGTGTCAGAGCAGGATAGAAGTCATTTTCACTGAGGGATATAGGTACAGAATTTTAGCCTCATTGATAGAACATAACCTTTTATTCAGTGCATGATTTCTACACAAATTGTGTAACTCTATAAAGTGCAAAGACTATAGAATGTGTGTGGGAGCCACGGCTGCCTGAAACTGACACAGTTTTGGCTATTAGTCCTGCCAAAGTTTTATAGCTGGGAGCTAGTAAGATGCCGCCAGTAAAGTGATTGATTTAGACTCCCTTTCCCACCTCCCCGTCGCTAACACATACTTTCCACAAAGCACATTAACTCAATTCATGATTCTTTCAGGCAGAAGAACACCTGTTGATTAAACTTGGAGATACAGACGCTAATTTGGAATGAATCATTCATTTGTCAATTTACACAAGGTACAACTGGTGTGCATGAATTCTGTTCATGTGAAGAGCTAGCCTGTGAGAATATTCTAAAAGAGGCAGCTTCTCTTTTCATGTTTTTCTCTACCTATGATCTGTAAGTGAGCAACTTTGTTCTGATTAATGGAGCTAGTTGCTGGTTTGTAAGGACCATTTGCTTTATTTTTGGAAAATTGTCCATGGAAACTGAGTCTTGCGTGATTTTTAAAAAAAATGTTTATTTTTAAAATTATTTCTCTCTTCATGTGTCTGTGAATGAGTAGGTGCAGCTGTCTGTGGAGGCCAGAAGAGGGCATCAGAACTCCTGAAGCTGGAGTTACAGGTGGTTGTGAGCTGTTTGATCTTGGTGCTGAGAACTGAACTTGGGTCCTCCTCAAGAGCAATGAATGCCCTTAACCACGGAGCTATCTCACCAGCTCTGAAATCTAAGTTTTAAAATCTGGGGTTAAATGTTTGGGGGAAGTTATCTCTCTATTAGAGATTGACAATTTAGGGTTTACTGAACCATGAAAGAATCATTAATCTTGTTAATGATTGGCAAGTTTCATCTTCTCAGACTATGGAATTTTTAAGTTGGAAGGAAGTTTGAGTGAAGATCAACTGCCACTTATTTAGTGTGTGGAGTTCTCCGAACTAAAGTTGGCCCTTAGCTAACTTCTAAGAGAAATTTGGCACTGGAAAATGAGTGCTTGGTCTTTCCTCAGCTCACGACCTGCTTGCTCTCCTTCTGCTCTTCCCCAGGGACTCTTCTTTTTATTTTCCAGCTTCTTGTCCCAACTGAAACTTGCACTCAAAATTCTCTCTCTTAGCACTTTTCAAATATATAACACATTACTATTAACTAAAACCGGTGTGTTGTGAAATGGATCTTTCTCATCTACTTGTATTTTTAAATCAAGCTGCCTTTGAAATCGCCAGATGATGGGGTCCTCTTGTCTCTACCTCCTAATGAATAAAATAACACATACCCGACTGCAAACTGTAACAGTATCTGAGTTCTTCTGACCATGTTTAGAGTATACTAACCTCTTTGTAGTACCGTTTAGAGTGGCACATGAGCACATCACTTGAAATATATTGTTTAGTTGGAGTAGCATGAGCAAACTGTGCTCATTTTTTTTGCTTTCAAGATAAAACTTTTTATGTGCCTGGAATATGTATGTTTGGTGCCCCCTGAAAAAGGCAAATCACTGAACACGTTAACATAGTAACTGTTAGCATGTTAACAACAAACGCTGTGTGCCTCTTTAGGGAGACTGATGCCACCGTTCCCCAAAGGATTGGCATTTCACAGCAGTTGATTTCATCTCTTTAACATCAATGGCCTCTGTTTCCATGTACTGCGTCTCTGTAGCCAGAAATACAATGGCAATTACAATTAATCAACATTAACAATTTATGGTTAATTATAGTATTCTTTGCAATTTTTTTAGAACATACGATAGAACACATGTGGTAAAAGTACATAAAATTGTTCAGACTTTATACTTTATTAACACCATCTTCTCACAAGAGAATTTCAGCACAGTAGAAAAAAATTAGTCCATTGAGTGCCAGCCCTGGATAGTTACTGTCTAGTTGATGGTCTAAGCACCTCTGTCTTTTTATGATTCCATATGCTGCTGCTGCTTCTCCTTCTCCGCTCTCCTTTTCCACACTCTTCCCCCCTCCCTCCCTTTCCTCTTCTTCACCTCTGCTCCCTCTTCCTCCTCTTTTCTTCTTCTTGAGTTTGTTTTGCTTGCATGAATGCCTGGTGTGCATCACATGAGTGCCTGGTGCCTGTGGAATCCAGAAGAGGACATTGGATCACCTGGAAGCAGAGTTACAGGCGATTCTGAGCCACCATGTGGGTATGGGAGTCCAACCCAGATCTCTGCAAGAGCAGCAAATGCTCTTAACTGATGAGTGATTTCTCCAGCCCCTGACTCTGTTTCTTTAGTATCTTAAGATTATATATTATATTGATTGAATACATAAGAAACCTGTGCTTACATTTGCTTTCTGTCCAGATCTGCTGAAATTGCTTTGCCTGCAGTGAGATGAATCACAGCTTACTTGTCTTTTAATGTCACAGGTTAATCTTCATAGAGCAAAAGTTGTTTAGTTTCTGTAGCAGAAAGTCTTAGGGATTTTATTATATCAGTAGCCAGATTCCCCTAGCACGTGTTTGATTTTTTTTGCTGTGGGGAGGTCTTTCAACATCTCCTGGAAGGCACCTTGGATGCTGTGTGAAAAGCCTGGGCCAGCAGAGTTAGCGTGAGGGATGTGAGAGGATGGCTTTCAGAGGGCTGGGCTCCTTGTCATCCTCACCAAAATCCTGCACAGTGTTAGCTTCTGGGCACTGGAGTTCAGAACCATCTCACCAGGACCCATTAAGCTTGGGCTGAAGGGCTGCTGTGATCTTAGCTAATATCTTGTCATTCCCTTTTTATAATCAATTTAAGCTAATGATCTATGCTGGAAAACGCTGGGGAAAATTTGTAGGCTTTTCTTTGTTTAATGTGCTTTTTATTTAAAGTGGAAAGTTGTTCAGGAAAAAGTGAAATAATGCTTCAGAAATATCTGTGGTTCTTGATATATGAGCCAGAAATGAGAAAAGCATAGGTTTGTTTCATGTATAAAAATGCATTTTAGTATTGCATGAAAACCCAACTCTTTGATGTAGGATATCAGGAGTCATGTTAAATGATTTTTCTATTGGGATAGATAAGATAATCATTGGTTCTGGCCTGAAGGTCTGAGTCTGTTATGAGTATAACTGTGGCCATGTTATTCTGAACTCTTGGAGAATGACTTGCAGGTCTGATCTTTATTCATTTTGGACATTAGAAATGATGGTGTCACGTGTACACCTAGTGCTGTGAGAACACTTTAGGAAAGAAAGGAGTACAATCGCTTTCAAGGTATTTACAGTTTAACTGGGGACACAAATACACATGGGTCAAAGGGCATAGTCTGTGAGATAGTGTTAGATTATAGACTTTAAGGAATCTTGGAAAAATGACATTTTTTGGTTTCTATTATAATATCCTTTTAATTTGTCTCTATTAGAGCATGAGCTATTATGTTCCAGATTTTTTTCAAGCCAATGAATCTTACCATCTTGACATTTTAAAGGTCTACTTATTTTTATTTTATGTGTATGCATAATTGCCTACATGTACACTATTGTGCATGCAGTGCCCACGAGGACAGCAGAGGGCATTGAATCCAGGGGCTGGAGTTACAAATGATGGTAAATTTCTGTATGGATGCTGGGAATTGAACCTGGGCCTTTTGGAAGAGCAGCCAGTGCCCTTAACCACAGAACCATCTCTCCAGCTTCCCCATACTGATATTCAAACTAGGCACTGGGCAAAAGGTCCTCATTTCTACCACAGACAGAATTTTGCCTAAAAAAGGGGCCAGCTTGGATGCTGGCAGAGTCGATGGCCAAACTCTGTCAAGACAGGGTAAGCAAGTCCTCAATAGTTCCTGCCTCACAAATATGTCTGTCAGATATATTGGGCCAGAAGGCTGAAGAAGAAATTTAAAAATATTACAATGACATACTAGGATTTGAACAGGGATCCATTTAGAGATGATTTAGTCTAATATTTCCACTAGATACTTGTTGAAACTGAATCTAGAAAGTTCTCCAAGGAAGAGTAATGACCAGAGCCTAAGCCCAAGTCATTGATGTGGTTTATTAAGAAGCACTGCTCTGTGGTATCATCTGCTGGTGTCTGGTGGATGTAAGGTTATTTTGTCAGTACAGATGATAATTATAGCTTGGCATCCATTTATAACTTTACTTTGTCCTTTTTCCCCATGAATGTTTATTAGCAAATATTCATTGTAACATAGTACTGGCTTTTAAAAAAATTAGTATTATTATTAGAATTTATTCACATTATATCCTGATTGTAATCCCCTTGCTCTTTCTTATCTTCCTGCTCCCATTCTATTTCCCCTCCCCATGACCTATGACAGGTGGGGTCCTCCTCCCCCACTGTCTGACCACAGCCTATCAGGTTTCATCTGGATAGTCAACATTCCCTCCCTCTGTGTTCTAACAGGATCTCTTCCCTAAGGGGCAGGGATCAAATCGAGGGCACCAGAGTTCTTGTCAGAGGCAGTCCCCCACTGCCCCCCAACCACGTGGAGAATGAGCTGTCCATTGGTCTAGGTCCTCTTCTTGCCATGTCCTTGGTTGGTGCATCAGTTTGTGCAGGTCCCCCTGGGTCCAGATCCACCAGCTTTGATAGTCTTCTTGTGGCGCTCCTGACAATCTCCACACCCCAACTCTTGCATACAATTCTCAGCTCTTTGACCAGAGTACAGTTGCTTGTCCCAGTGTCCCAGTGTCTGTCCCAATCTCCCACTGCAGAGGACATCTATGTTGGGCTAATATCCACTTATAAGTAAGTGTATACCATGCGTGTCTTTCTCGTCTTGGTTATCTCATTCAGGATGATAATTTCTAGTTCTATCCATTTGCCTGCAAATTTCAAGATTTCCTTGTTTTTGATAGCTGAATAGTAAACGTACCAGAACTTCTTTATCCATTCTTTGGTTCAGGTACATCTACATTGTTTCCAGATTATGGATATTATGAATAAAGCTGCTATGAACATAGTTGAGCAAATGCCCTTGTTGTGTGGTGGAGCATCTTTTGAGTAAATTCCCAGGAGTGGAATAGCTGGGTCTTTAGGTAGCACTGTTTCCAATTTTCTGAGAAAGGGTCAGATTGATTTCCAAAATGATTGTACACGTCTGTGCTCCCACCAGAAATAGAAGAGTCATCACCTATCTCCACATCATCACCAGCTCTCACTTGAGTTTTTGATCTTAGCAATCCTGATAGGTATAAGATGGAATGTCAGAGTCATTTTGATTTGCATTTCCCTGATAACTGGGCAAGTTGAGCATTTCTTTAGTTGTTGATTGGACATTCAATGTTCCTCTGTTGAGAATTCTCTGTTTAGCTCTGTACCCCATTTTTAATTGTGTTATTTGGTTTGGTAGTGTTTAATTTCTTGAGTTCTTTATATATTTTGGATATTAGCTCTTTGTCGGATGTAGGATTGGTGAAGATCTTTTTTCCAGTCTGAAGGCTGTCATTTTGTTCTGTTGACAGTGTCCTTTGCCTTACAGAAGTTTTTCAGTTTCATGAGCTCCCATTTATTAATTGTTGATCTTAGAAATGAGCTATTCAGGAAGTTGTCTCCTGTGCCAATGAGTCCAAGGCTCTCTCCCACTTTTTCTTCTAACAGATTTAGTTTGTTTGGTTTTATGTTGAGGTCTTTAATCCACTTGGAATTCAGTTTTGTGCATGGTGATAAATATGAATCTATTTGCATTTTAACCATGTAGACATTCAGTTAGACCAGCACCATTTATTGAAGATGTTATCTTTTCCCATTGTATGGATTTGGCTTCTTTGTCAAAAATCAAGTGTCCATATGTATAGGTTTATTTCTGGGTCTTCGATTCAATTCCACTGATCAATCAGCTTATTTCTATGCCAGTTCCATGCTGTTTTTATTACTGTTGCTCTATAGTTAGTACAGCTTGAGATCAAGGATGGAGATGACTCTGGAAGCTCTTTTATTGTATAGGATTGTTTTAGCTATTCTGGGTTTTTGTTTTTCCATATGAAGTTGGAAATTAATCTTTCAAGGTCTGTAAAGAATTGTGTAGGAATTTTGATGGGATTTTCATTGAATCTATAGATTGCTTTTGGTAAGATGGCTATTTTTACTATGTTGATCCTCGTGATCATGAGCATGGGTAATCTTTCCATCTTCTGATATCTTCTTCAATTTCTTCCTTAAAGACTTGAAGTTTTTTTTTTTCATATAGGTCTTTCACTTGCTTGGTTAGAGTTACACCAAGATACTTTATATTACTTTTAGCTATTGAGAAGGGTGTAGTTCCCTTAATTTTTCAGCCTGTTTGTCATTTGTATACAGCAGGGCTACTGATTTTTTGGAGTTGATTTTTTATCCAGCCACTCAACTGAATGTGTTTATAGGAGTTCCTTAATAGAATTTTTGGGGTCACTAATGTATACTATCAGATCATCAGATCATTTGACTTCTTCCTTTTCAATTTGTATTCCCTTTATCTCCTTTAGTTGTCTTATTGCTCTAGCTAGGACTTCAAGTACTATGTTGAAGAGATAAGGAGATAGTGGACAACCTTATCTCATGCCTGGTTTCAGTAGAATTGATTTATGTTTCTCTCCATTTAGTTTGATGTTGGCTATTGGCTTGCTGTATATTGCATTTATTATGTTGAGGTATGTGCCTTGTATCCCTGATTTCTCCAAGATTTTAAATATGAATGTGGGTTGGATGTTATCAAATGCTTTTTCATCATGAGGAGATGATCATGTGGTTTTTTCTTTCAGTGTTTTTATATGATGGGTTACATTAATGGATTTCCATATTTTGAATCACTCCTGCGTGCCTGTGATGAAGCCTACTTGGTCATGGTGGATGATATTTTTAATGTTTTTTTGTAGTTGGTTTATGAGTAATATGCGTAATGAGTAAACATCATTAGGCCTATAATTATTATTATGACAGTATTTTCTAACCCTCTAGCAATCAGTCAAGACACAGACACCTGTTATATTTTAAAATAGCCTTAGTTAACCTGGGGCAGGGCAGATATTAAGCCCCTAAACTATTTCCCATAGTGGGGCAGGTATAGGATATTTGCTAATGTTCTGCATCTGGGCCAAATCCTCCATCCATGCCAGCCATGTGCCTCTTCCACCTAACCCATGGAGGCCTTCCTTTTTCCTCTCCTCTTGTCTGGCCCCTCTTCTTCCCAAGATTCCAGCTCTGGAACAATAGCCACGCCTATCTTATTTGCCTTGCCCAAGTGTGATGGCCTTTTATTGGTCAAACAGGTTAGGCTCCTAGGCAAGGTACAGGTAGGTCACAGAGACAGCAAGCAGTAATTATTATCAAAATACATCAGACCAACCTCCAACAGAAATTGGTCTGAAATTCTCTTTGTTTGTTGGGTCTTTGTGTGGCTTAGGTATCAAAGTGACTGTGGCATAGAATGAGTTTGGTAAATGCTCCTTCTGTTTCTATTTTGTGGAATAGTTTGGAGAGAATTGGTATTAGGTATTCTTTGAAGATCTGGTAGAATTCTGTAACTCTGCTGAATCCCTGTGGCTCTGGGTGCTTTTTTTTTTTTGTTGTTGTTGTAAGATTTTTGATGACTGCCTCTATTTCCTTAGGAGATATAGGACTGTTTGATTTGTTTACCTGACTTTGATTCAATTTTGATAGTCTCTATCTCTCAAGAAAATTGCCCATTTCGTTTAGATTTTCAAATTTTGTGGCATAAAGGCTTTTGAAGCAAGCCCTAATGATTCTTTGGATTTCCTCTTTATCTGTTGTTATGTCTCCCTTTTCATTTCTGATTTTGTTGATTTGAATACTGTCCCTTGCCTTTAGTTAGTTTAGCTAAAAGTTTGTCTATCTTGTTGATTTTCTCAAAGAACCAGCTCTTGGTTTCGTTAATTCTTTGAATTGTTCTTTTTGTTTCTAATTTATTGATTTCTGTCCTGAATTTGAAGATTTTCTGTTACATACTCTTTGGTGTATCTGCTTTTATGTTGTTCTAGAACTTTCAGGTGTGCTGTTAAGATGCTAGTATGGGAATCTCTCCAATTTATTTATAAAGGCACTTAGCGCTATGAACTTTCCTCTTAGCACTGCTTTCATTGTGTCTCATAAGTTGGGCATGTTGTTCCTCCCCTTTTTATGTCATTTTTCTTAGCTGTTGGCTTGACATCAGGAACTTCCTGGGATTGTCAATATAGCTGGGCTTGCCTAGGAAATATGTTCAAACTATCTCAAAAGTAGTTAACAAGTACCATAGACTAAAAAAGATTTTGTTTAAAAAACTGTTTTTCTGGGCTGGAGAGGTAGCCTAGTGGTTAAGAGCACTGACTGCTCTTCCACAAGATTGAGGTTCAATTCCCAGTACCCACTTGGCAGCTCACAACTGTCCATAACTCTAAGATCTGACACCCTCACACAAACATACATGAGGCAAAACACCAGTACACATAAAATAAAAACAAATAAAAATTTAAAAATACTTTAAAAAATCTGGATCTCATGTAGCCAAGACCTTAACCTTCAGATTCTCCTGCCTTCACCTCATGAGTGCAGAGATATAAGTGTTGCTACCATGATGGGTATATGCATTGCATTTAGAACTCCGTGTATGCTAGCATAATAAATGAACTATGTCTTTCCTTTAAACTCCAGATGCATACAGCTTTGTGTTTTCTTGATTTAGAATTCGATGGTAGATTTCAAAACTTCCAATTGTGTATTTTAAAGTGCACAAAAGATCGGAAACACTGAAAATAGAGTTTCTGTTCTTACCAGCAGCTACAGTATCCCTTCCCCAAGATTCACTTGAAACAAAGCTGAGATCTCTCACATGGAGGCCGTAAGGACCAGGCTAATGAAATATTGCTTCACATTAAGCAACGCTTGGATTTGAATTGAAGACAAGATTGAAGGTGTAAATCTTCATTCTCCTCCCTTTTCCTTTCTTTCTATCATTTGTTCTCAGCCAAGGTTCTGTGCATCCGAGTTTAGTTTCAAAGTTACTGTGCAACCAGAGATGACTTTGAACTCTTAGTCTTCCTCCAGAGTCCTTGGCTTTCTGACGCATGCCACCACATCTGGCAGGAAATGTGTCTTTTAAGCTGCCATTCTTTTCCAGTATGTTGAAGATTTACACTACAGACCAGGACATTGTGAGGACTAAAAACAAGCAGAGGCTGTAAACGGAGCTTTGCTAATTAACTTGTCAGCAGACGTTCATAGCTTCACATACTTTGTACTTGTGATATCATCATGGAAAAGATTATGGAGTTTGTTCATATATATATATATATATATGTTCATATATATATATGTAAACACAATTGATTTGAAACAGTGATGGCAATGGGGAAGAATTGCCTATAACAAGGTGACGGTCTGGAGAAGTTTACTTTGGTACAGTGCTAGAGGAGGGTTGCTCTAGAGTGTATTCCAGCTGAGACATCACATCAGTGATGAGGTAGTGACCTGGGGCTCCTCTGAGACAGAGGACCCTCATCTGGAGCTCTGTCTTCCAGTGGATACATAGAGAAAAAGGAGAATTTGAAAAGTTTAAAGAGGGTATGACTATTTACATCTATAATGAGGTAAAAGACATCTTAAGCTGTTTTAGCAGCTTATACCAATACAGGGCATAGTGAGGACTAGAATATCAGTGCCAGTAAAATTTTATTTATACTGAACATTTAAATTTTATTTTTTATTTTATGTGTTTGTATATTTTACCTGCGTGGGTGGAAGAATACCATGAGTGCGCTGGGGTAGAAAGTGGCTACCTGCAGCCTCAAAGTGTCTACACCAGAAAGCTACCATTTAGGTCATGATTTTAGGTTTTCAACCTTTGGCACCATGAGAGTAAATTTCTATTATTTATTACTTCTCACCAAGTCCATGGTACTTTGTTTTACAAGACAGCTGAACTTCATTAACTCATTTGCACATTAAAATTTCACAACTATTTATTTAAAAATAAATTTATCTCATAAAAGGAATAGCCGTAAACATGAAAACGACAGGAGCCCATGGGAACGCTTCACACTCAAACCACAAAAGAGATTCAACAAATTAGGAAAGAAAAAAAGCTGTTTTGAAGAAGCCTGGGATTGAATCCAATGCTTCAGAATGGTGGCAAAATTGGAGTGGCATCTGGAAAAAGGCAAAGAGACAGACAAAGGATAGATGGAATATTTTCTAGCAGCTTTGAAGTGCTGGGCGAGGATAGAAACTGTAGTGTTGAAATGGGGCCAGTGGGCAAGCAGGTGGCTTTCTTGGAGAACGCATTGTTGTCTGTAGGAGGGCAGTGTTGGCAGGATCCTTAGGAAAGCGGCTTGAGGGGTGGGTTTCTTGAGAAAATACAAAAGAATGCTACAGATGCCAAGTGGCACGAAGAAGAGGTGAGGATAAGAAGAGCTGAGCAGTTAGGAGAGGTTCCCATCAGATTGAGACAATCTAAGCTTGAAAAGTCATTTATTTGCTAAAAATAAATAAATCAATCTTTAAAGAACTTGCCAGTTTCAGTGGAATTGGTTGCCTGTTTCTTAAACCACACCTAAGTTCATTTTTGGAATTTCTTTTTCATTTTAATATATTTTTTAAAAAATATAGAGCAGATTTATTAAGTATAATTAAGCTGCATGGGACAATGGAAGTCTGGGATGACTCAAAGCCAGGCTCCAAGGTTCAGAAAGTCACCAGGCAAAGATAGAGCCTTTTCATACAGCCACAGATAGCAAACACAAGAAGTCCTGGGTTCAACACTGAGGGCAACAGAGAGTGCAGGCTAATGGCTTCTCAAGCTCCTGACAGAGACCAGCGTGTGCCACTAAGTCCTCTAAGACTCCTTAGCTTAGTCAACCAGTGAGTTTATTGTAGTTGCTTCCAGGAATACTGTTGAGAGGTTGCTCAGAGGCAGCAGAATCCTAGGAAAACCCACCTTCCCAAAGCCCCAAAGCTTCCCACACAACCTGCAGTCAGCTGGGAAACTGAAGAGCCTCTGTTCCCTACAAAGTGGAGGGTTTACTTGTCCCTCCTTCCCTCTCTCCTCCTTTCTCCATTGCCGCCTTCTTTATCTTTCTTCCTCCTCCTCTCTCTTTCTCCACCTCCTTTATTTTACCTACCTGATTCTCTCTTCCCAGGCTGGGACGGAACTCAGTGTCTTTACAAGCTAAGCATATACTCTCCCACTGAGAGGTATACTCCAAGTCTTGAAGGTTCCTTTCCTTTTATTCTCCCCCTCCTCTCTCCTTTCCTTTATTTATCTTTCATTTACAAACTCAGGATTCAACTCAAGGGCATGCATGTGTTGTACCCTGCTTAACCTGCTTAAACTCTGTAGCCCCTCCATTGAGACCTACTTCAGTTCCTAGCATAACTGTGGCTCCTCTGCTAACAACAGCTATTGCTCTTAGCATATCAGAAGCCATTTTGCTTCCAAGTCGCCATTTTGCTTCTAAGTCACCATTTTGATCATAAGGGGAGATTAAGTTCAGGTTCTTCCTCTCTACCTGCCTGGAAGATTGACAAGCCTTTTACTTACAATTTGCTCCCAGAATGGTGGGGAACTGAAAAGTGCCCAAGCCTATATCCCATTCAGTCAACCTGAAATGTTTTGTTTAGCCACCTGAGTACATTGTGCTCAGAACAAAATTCTTATGTTTAGCTAATCAAAATGGTGTAATGCTGCCCTCCCCATTGCTTCCCACCTGGTTATCTGGTTGTTACCTCGTTACATTTTCTTCTTATAAAAAGCCTGCCTTAGAAACAGACTGGGGTCATGGTCTGATTGCCGAATTCGGACCATGGGCCTGACCAGTCAGTTCTTGTTCAGTGTTCAAATAAACTTCCATCAATCTGAATCTGGTGTTAGAGTGGTCAGTGTGCGGCTATTCCTGAACCCTAACATATGTTCTAAGCAAGTGATCAACCAATAAGCTATACTCTAGGTTCTTGGATTTTCTTTGAGTTTATGTAAATGAACAAGTGTTGTTGTTGTTTTTAAACTAAGGATCCTGGCTGTCAGGGACAGGGGTCTCTTGAAGGACTGGGCACTATAATGTTATCATTTGTCATTCACATGGATCAAGCATAAATATAATTATCTATGCATTTTATGAAATGAAAAAAGAATTTCTGTTGAATCTTAAGTCTTAAGGTGGCTGAAAATTTGGGCTAGAAGATAAAAGATACAGCTAGTAGAAGAACTTTTTGAAGCAATGCAAAGTCCTTTGCTTCCAGGGAAATGGCGTATTAGAGGCCACTTCTGTGTGGGCTGATGAAAAAAGGAACCAGAATATGAAAGTATAGCTTTTATCCCAGAAACAGAAGTAGAGGAAGAGTGTTGGAAACCAATGAAGGAAATGGCAAGACACAGGAAAATAGTGAACACTCAAAAAGATAACGTGGGGCAGAGAAGTGAGCTGTGCAGTTCCTGGGGGAGGGCAGAATGGTTTCATGTTGATGCTGCTACTGCATTTTGCTTTCTCCTTGCTGAGTTTTAAAGACTAGGTTGCTAATTCTAAGATTTTCCATAAACTGAGAAGACATATCCAAGCCAGTAGATACACAACCATGACATAGCAAAACAGGAAGCATGAAGATATAGCACAGCTCTCCAAAGTTCATGGCTCCCCATTGCTGAGTTCAAAGACACTGAAATAGGTAAAATGACAGATGAAGAATTCAGAGATTTTCTGGAAAACATGATCAGTGATTTCAGAAAGGAAATAAACAAACAGATGAATCAATTTAGGATAGGGCGAAGAAAGTCAGCAAGACAGAGTGAAAAATGAGCAAACTGGGAGAGAAAATCAGCAATAAATGAAAAGCAATAACACAGAAGAAAGACTCAGCAAGAAAATTGAAAATCTGAAAAAAAAATCCCACAGAGTAGAAAAATCCTACTGAACCAAGTAAAGCATTACCAGTGCAAAGCATCACCAGTAGACTAAGCCAAGCTGAAGACAGGGATGGGTGCAAAGCTAATGAAATATTATATTTAAGCATCATTGAGGAATAAGGTGAGCATGACCACAGTACTCAAGAATTCTCGGATACTGTTGTGGGGTATTCATGAGAGAAGACTACTCAGACATGGGTTTAAGACAATAGGAAGTTCTTACTAGCCAACCAGTGACTACACTGGGTGTTTGGGATCTCTGTGTAGCCCTGAACCTCTCTCAGGGTGAGCTTTTCTGCACACACACAAAAAAATCTTGGTTTGACATACTTCAGTTAGCAAAAACAGTTGGCCAGACACAAAA
Organism: Acomys russatus; assembly: GCF_903995435.1. NCBI lineage: Eukaryota > Metazoa > Chordata > Mammalia > Rodentia > Muridae > Acomys > Acomys russatus. The sequence continues at coordinate 31,521,359 of NC_067151.1, read as the reverse complement.
CTACAGAAGCCAAAAAGCAAGGTTTTTACATGTAGAAAAATTTCCAAAACTATGTACTTTGATGGCTTAGGTATTTGTTTTCACAAGTTTTATGGCCCAGATGATACCTTCATCGTGGAATCAGTTGCACTAAGGTCTGGGGGCCTGTTACAAAACAGTCAAGAGGATGAACTAAGAATACATGGGGTAAAATAGATAAATATTAGAATTATATAGAATGTATTCAATGACTCAATGATTACATTATCAAAGTAAACACAGAGAAGGAAAAGGCATTTAAATAAAAGAAACATAAAAAAAACCCCAATACATTAGTGTTCTCAGACAGATAAGGGAAATAGGCCAGGGTGTTATAAAACTAGGAAGGAAACATAGTAACATTCCCCTAAGATTTGGATTTTTGTAATTTCAGTGACTTGTGGTAAACTATCCTCATTATAGCTTAAAAATCTTGAGGAGATTATATTTATATATTTTTATTATAGCATATTCTTATAATTCATCTGTTTTATCATTAACTCTTGATGTTGATCTTTTACTGTGTGGAGTTCATAAGTGATATATTTCTCAGTACTCATATCTGGGAAAAATAGGCCATGCATAGTTCATACAATACAGTTTGAGCTTGCAAGTATCCAGTAGGGGTTAGGGTAGATGCTTTCTGCTGAAAGGAAGACTCCCACATAGAGTAAAAGAAAGAGTTTATGGACAATAAAAGACTATGGAAGGCTTTTTAAAAAAAAGTTTGTGAAGTTTGGAAGACATTGATGAATTATCCCAGTATCAAAAAGAAGAAGTACATACAACATGAATTAAAGAATAAAGCCAGCAGATCATCAACCTTGGAGCCTAACATCTAACCGGTCATGTTTTCAGAAGCAATGTTGAGGCTATAGAGAAAAGAAACACATGGGCACACATCAGATGATTCCACGCAACACAACATGAGTTTTAGATAGAGAGGACTACAAAGAACCCAGCAGAGTAAAGGACCCTGGTCATTATAAAAAACACAAAATACCAAGAGAAAGAGATTTTTAAAGTGTTGCAGGGAGACCAAAAGCAGCATAAATGTAGGAAAAGGACAGGAGTCACAAGATGACTCCCACTGCTGAGCAACAGGGATATAAGTTGTGGACAAAGGATCAAAGGTAGGCTGTAGACCTTGCAACCTGGAATTCAGTACCAAGCTAAACTATCTATCACATGCACAGCTACACCAGCTTCTCTGAGACACAGTGTTATAAAGGCTGAATATGTCCCCCAAGTGCTTTTTATTAGGCTGTGTGGTGGTTGGTTATTAGATAGATTTGAATTTTTTTTTTTTGAGACAGAGTTTCTCTGTGTAGCCCTGGTCTGTTCTGGACTCCCTTTGTAGACCAGGCTGTCCTCGAACTCACAGCGATCCATTTGCCTCTGCCTCCTGGGTGATGGGATTAAAAGCATGAGCCACCATGCCCAGCTAGATAGGTTTGATTATGGTGTCATCAACAAAAGAGCAGATATTGACTATCCCCTAAGCTGGCTCCAACTCTGACAGGTTCCATGTGATCTTGGTAGTTGGAGCTCAGCTGTGTCGCGGCGGTTCCCACCTTAGCTGTCTTGCCAAGCTGCTCCCTTTTCTGTGCCTCTGTTCCCCTTATCAAATTTCAGAGCTGGTGTGAAAATCTCACCTCATATTCAACTCCGTATACTAGTGATTCTGTTTGGGCCAAGAATAAAGAGACACTGTGAGACATGGATTTGTAGAGTGGGAAGACGGTGGATGAATAGCTTGCTATGCAAGCTTGAGTACTGACTTTGGGTTCATCACTGACCCATCACCAATACTCTATATGAAACAGTGCGGAAGAATAGAACCCAGAAGACTGCTCTCTCTGCAGCACTCTGGTGTCACTTTGAATGGCCCATTGTAGTCTACTTACAATTTCAGTGCTTGGGAGGTGAAGACGGGGGTGGGGTGTCCCTGGGATATCTGTCTAGATATGCTAGCCAAATTAGCAATCTCTGTGTTCAGCAGAAGAAAGTGTGGCTGAGAAAGATTCCACAGATCAACCCCAAACCATCAGATGCATGCAGACAAATGAATGCCTGAAGACATATGAGCACACTTATGTGAGTAAACACACACTCACACGTACACACTCCATATTTATATGGCTTTCCATTAAAGCTGTGAAAAGCTGATTATACCCTTCAAAGATTATTCTATCTATCTATCTATCTATCTATCTATCTATCTATCTATTTATCTATCTATCTATCTATCTTTGCGAACAGCATAGGTCTAACTTCTTTGAGTAATTTCAGAATTAGTTTTTTTTTTTTTTATCAACTTGATATGAGGCTAGAAATGCCTCCATTAGATTGTCTGTAGACAAATCTTTGAGGCATTTTTCTTGATTAATGATTGCTGGGAAGGACCCAGGCTGCTGTGGGTGCTGCCATCCCTGGGCAGGTGGTCCTGGTGTGTACAAGAAAGCAGGCTGAGCAGGCCATGGGGAGCATGGGGTGTGCTCCACAGTCTCTACTTCAGTTCCTGCCTTGCATTTCTGCTCTGACTTCCCTCAGTGATGAAACGTTACCTAGAAATATAAGAGGAAATAAATTCTTTCCTCCTCAAGTTCCTTTTGGTTATGTTGTTTTATCACAGTAATAGAAATCTAACTAAGGCAGAAAAAAAAAAAAGAAGAAAGGAACACAGCGGCCTGCTCTCCCTGCCCCACTCTGGTGTCATCTTGAATTGAAAATCCTGATGACATGTTACCAATAAAGAAAATTAATGTCTTCACTTCATAAGGAAGAAAACTGATAAGGTAGCCATCATTGACTGTGATCTGTTTTGTTTTTGTTTTGTTGCATTTGGACCTGGATGAAGTCCTTCCCGATTTAGAGATACAGGCAACATCAGTTAGATTGTTAAATTGCCATTGGTTTCTGCAGATTGGACTTTTCAAATGAGGCAGAAAATCAGTAGAAGAAAAGTTGGAGCAACATGTCCCCAGTGAGTTGGTTTTTGTGCTGCACACAGAAAATTAAAAGTTGAGTGAATCTCCCAGTGAAGAAATAGCACGCTGGGTCGAATTAATACAACGTGGTGAGTATGTATGAGTCATGCTATTGAGTTTCATAATGATCTGCAGGGAATAAAGAGGTGATCGCTAATGTTGACAGCACATAAGGACATGGTGGAAAATGTCCCAGAGTCAAGGCCTTTCATATTAAATAGCCGATAACCAGGTTGTGCCCATTTGTTGCTTGCTTTGAGACAAGATTTCACTATGTTAGGGTGAAAGGCTGGGCCATGGCAGACCTATGAAGCTATCCCAGCAATCTGTCTTAAATAGGTCAATTAAAGATAAAACTTCAGCTAGAGGGATGGCTCAGTCATTGACATGATTGCCTTGCAGGCCCTGAGTTCAACCCCCAGAATGCATGTGAAACTATGGGGCTGGTGGCGTCTTTGTAGCCACAATACTGGGGAAGCACAGGCGAGATTATCCCTGGGGCTCATTAGGAGGTCAGTCTGACCTAATCGGTGAGCGCCAGGCCAATGAGAGATGCTGTCTCACAGGAGGTAGACAGTGTTCTTCAGGATGACACTTGAGGTTGTTCTTTGAATTACACATTGTCCTGTTGCTTACACACACACACACACACACACACACACACACACACACACACACACACGTACAAGAAGCAAAAAAGAGAAGAGATATAGATAATAGTTTTATTACTATTTACCCACATTGTTTTTAAATTTTATTTATTATAATTTATTAATCTTACATCCCAATTATTATCCCCTCACTTGTATCTTCCCATTCCCACCCTCCTTCCTTCCCTCTTCTGTTCTATTCCCCTCCTCTAGACCTCTTATGGGGGGTCCTCCTCTCCCACTGTCTGACCACAGCCTGTATCCCCTTCCTCAGGAGCTACTGGACTGAGAAATTTTTTTAGTCTAGATTGAGTTTTACACATGAATGAACTATTAGAAAGTTGAATGAATGGTTTTCAGTAAAAGCATGTGGTTATTCAACTGGACAAATGTGCACTTCAAACATACCTGGCATGAATTCCAGGAAAACTGACTGACAATAGTTTTATTTGAAATAACCAGAAAGAGGAAAAATGTATTCATGGATGTAAAAAAGAATTAATGATAAGTCTTGGCTTTCTATCTTTAGGGGTTTTTTTTAACCCATAATCAGCTTTGATTACTGGAATGTATAGATTAATGGAATGTGAATGCCTGTGTATTCATATTTGTAACCAAATTAAGCAACAGTTTTGAGTGATCGTCCTCTTTGGTTGTGTATTTCTTTCCTCTTCTTAAAAGTAGAATCCTTGGGCTGGAGAGATGGCTCAGCGGTTAAGAGCACTGTCATCTCTTCCATAGGTCCTGAGTTCAATTCCCAGCAACCACATGGTGGCTCACAACCATCTATAATGTGATCTGGTGCCCCCTTCTGGACTGCAGTTGTACATGCAGGCAGAGCCCTGTATACATAATAAATAAATAAATAAATAGATAGATATTTTTAAAAAAGTAGAATCCTTGTTCACTAAAAGGAAGTTACAGTTTTTACTTCTTGTATGCCAACTACTTTTCTTGCATGGGTTGATGAATGAGAATCCTATATTATCACCATTTTTTCATTCATTCATTCATTCATTCATTCACTTGGTCCCTGCTGACTGAGAAACTTTGTGTAAAGTTAGGGATTTTCTTCAATGAGAAATTAAAGTCAAAAATATCACTTCTTGTCTCATCTCTTCTGGGGAGAATAAAATGTAAAATATTTATATATAAAAAACCATGAAAAATATACTGTGGGGATTTTTTTTGTGTGTGTGCGTATATTAGGAGCATCAAAAAGTATTCAGAAAAATCTTTATAAATATACACAAATGACACCAGGCTATATAATGGTGGGATAGACTATATTAATGTCTTTCATCCAAGATCAAATCAAAGTTTGTGTATGGTATTATTGTTAATATTAAATATGTCATGGACTTTTAGTTTCTGTTTTAATCCAGGCCTCTACATTTCTTTTTTACATTTAGAGCTTTACTACTTGGGATATTTAGGATAACACAGTGAAGTCCCAAATTTTACCAAAGTGTTTTACTTATTTCTTCATTTTTTTTGGCATTTTCCTTAATCCTCAATGTTATTAGAAACAAACAAATGAAAAAACAATGAAGCTAGCAAGCTACCAGAGAAATTTGTAATTCATAGCACACATTTTCTTTGGATAGTTTTGAATTCCACAATTTAAAACTGAGAACATAGGCCCAGAGGGAACTAGAAAAGTATTAATCAAAGGATGATGGAAGATTGGCTTTCAGGTCCAGGATTTCAAGTCTTTGCAGTGAAAAGGGAGAAATGGGCTGCCTTATACATCCAGACTTAATGGGAGAGGCCAATGACATGCAGTCAATTTTACTTTAAAAAACAAAAACTTAAAAAAAAAACTTTCTGTGTGTCATTTAATGCCTTAACATTATTTTTCTTGGAAATATGAGTCACTTTGGGTGAATTTCTGATTTGAAAGGATGCCACATTTTAGCCCACCTACGGGGAAGCCAGGCCCTTGTGGTGTGAAGCAAGCCCTTTCTGACCAGGAGACCACTAGCCGGACTACGGATGAGTGGGGCACGGAAAACCAACAGGCTGGGAGAGGTGCTGCTTGCCCTGTGTTGTTACTGTGGGCTGAGGGTCCTGAGCCTGCCAGCTGTTTCTGCCTGCCTCCACTTTGACTAAAAGTTCCTTGTTAGAGGCAATTTTTTTTCTAGCTGAATCAGCTAATGTGTTGTTGTTGAATTTGAACTCTCTGCAAGTAAGCATGGCTGTGACATTGAGGAAGGTTGTATTTGTGGGTCACCTCTGACTCCCTTCTTCTCTCTTAAGATGTGCCTTTAGGGGATGGGTGATGGCTCAGCTGTTCCAAATACTTAAGGCTCTTGCCAAAGGCTTGGGTTCAGTTCCCAGCACCCACATGGCATCTTATAATCATCAATAATTCCAGTTCCAAAGAATCTGATGCCCTCCTCTGACCTCATATACTGCATATATGTGGTGCACATATATACACAAAGGTAAAAACGTTCATACGCACAAAACATAAAATAAATAAATCTTTAAAAAAAATTCCCACCTTCTGCCACAATTCTATGAATGTTCTCTTCTGTCTGCTGCCTGCTGTGATTTCTGCTCTGGTTGAGGATGAACCTGTAGTCAGTCGTGATGTTCTGATAAAGATGGAGATATTCTCTTTACTATAGGTGAACCTGGACTGCACAGTGAAGCATGGTTCTGCAGTCTGGACCACTCAGGTCTGGCTCATGAACTCACCTGAAAGGCTGCATGTACCTTTCAGTGTGCAGCTCTAGAAATTGCAACTGGTGACACTCCTTGGGCAAGATGTAGGCATCTCTTTTCCTGTCAATATCCTTCACAAAAGACTTGGAACTCTGGTCTCTAACAGTCAGGAGCCACCTTTTCTTTTCTTGTCAGGATCTGGCCCTACACTTTCAACCTCCGAGAGCTGAAATTTCAGCTGAGTGGCACTGTGTCTGACCTGATGCTTGTTCTCCTGTAACTTTTATTCACCTGTTTCAGTTGTTGTCTGGGAGACATACTGCCTCCTTCTGCTAAGTTAGGCCTAGTCCTGGAAGCTTCCAGCCTCTGTACAATCTAACCAAGGCCTAGAATGTTTTCAGCCTCTGAAACTTACTGCTTAATAAGCTCATCCTTTCTTGTTCTTACTGAGCTCTGGGCTGGCTGCTTCAACTCAGCTGTTCTGGCTCAAACTCCTCTCCCAACTGACCTATTCAATCTGGTGTTTCTCGTGGCCTCTGAATTGCTCTGCTTGGCCTCAAGCCAAGCAGTCCAGTCATCTGCTCTAATCTCTTGGCTCCTTCTCATTCTCTGGCTCATTCAGTCTTCACCTGAGTTCTCTCTCTGCAGCCTGTCTCTCCATTACTGTTCTGGTAAAACTGCCTCCTCTCTCCTCATTCTCTGTGTTGCTCCCTTAAGTAGCTTCTCTTTCCTTTCTGATCTTATGAGAGTTGGGCATGTCCTATTCTGTCAAATCTTTCTCTGATTCATCACATTTTCTGCCATTCAATTAAATATCACTTTCAAACATGGATGCTTCCTTCTACAAACTAACTTTACCTTCATTGGGATTAGAGGTATGTACCACCACATCTGGACCTAAGCCTTTCTCTGCCTGAATTTGCTCTATGCCAGGCTGGCCTTGAACAAAGATCTACTTGCCTCTGTCTCCTGGATTAAAGGCATGTTTGTACTTCAGCTGGATCACACAGACCTAGAAGGTCTTTGGATGTGATCTTTTGCCAGAGTAGCCATGTCTGAATTAAAATTCCCCTACATTCTTAACCAGTTCATGTGGAAGGAAGGCAGTGAGCTCATCTTGGCTGGACAGCTTTGAGGGCTTTCCTCATATCTTTAATTGCATCATTCTCTTCTCTGGAATGCTAAGAGTAAGCAGGTGGGTGGTGTCAGGGCAGAGTGGAGGCTCAAATCTTTCTCCCAACATTTCTTTTGATTTTATGGTGGGAAGCACAAAGGAAATAAAAATAAAGACCATTTCTATATCACTCTCTCCAACCATTCTAACTGATTTTATTATTACCCTCTAGAAAAAAAAAGGTTCTTGTAGAAATAGGGCCAAAGACCCTTCCAATTTGATTTCCTCATCCATGTTCATAATTTATGGAGTGAAATCCAAAGTTCTTGTTACCTTGCCATGACACTCAAGGCCCTTCTGATCAAGTGTGTGGTGGCGTGTTCAGTCACATTGCTCTTGATGCTCTTTGCTAAATCATTGCTTCAGGCTCATTGAGATCCTGGCAGTTGTTCAGACATTCATCTGTGGGGTACCTGTTATCATCATTTGCAGTGTTTCATTCTAAAAAAATATCTTCATTCATTACCTGGATAAATATAATAGGGTCTTTACAATTCATCTTGGACAAGATTAGCTCTTGGTGGACACCTTCGCTGAGTGATTGATCCATGTACCTCCTGCCGGTGGGTTCAGTTTATCCCAATATTTCTTTTAGAATTTCATGCTTGTCTGCTAAGATCCTTTATCTCTACATGCTCACACTGCAGTGCCCAGCATATAGTACTCAGCTGATAAATACTGCTGGAGCTTCTCACACTGCTTCCTCCCTTCCTGTCATAGCCATGGCAGTTGTTGAATGCTGAATGTTTATCAGAATAATTGACTTCCTTGTGATAGAGGTAGACTTGAGAGTATAGAAATATTGGCAATATTTTAGTGATACTGACAGAATGTGTTTCTCACTAAACATTTTTTGTTTTTCTGTTATCACCATTCTTTTGAAATACAAGTAAGCAGATTTTAATAAACGTTTCCTAGTATTTGTGAAATAGTCCCCAAAGAGTAAAAAAGAAATGTTTCATGATTCAAATTCTGGAATATCATTTTTTTAATCATTTCTAAGCACTCATAAAGAGAGATATTTTCTCTAGCCCAAACAATTTAGATTGTGTTGTTAGGAGTTAAACATTTATACTTAGTTACATGTTGAAACAAATATTAAAAATAAAAGCAAGCTCCTATAGGATACAGACCATATTATGTTAATGGCTTTGAACAGCACCCTGAAACATTTATGGAATATATGCTAAATATTTAGTAAAAATTACACAGCCTGTGAGAATTAGATATCAGAGATTTAATTTGTTAATATTAGGCTAATGTAGAAAGGGACCATTTGTTTAGGTTTTTAACTTACCTTTAAATCTACTGGGCAGAATTGTCAAAATGTTTTTAGGTATAAATTTATTTCTTGTTTATCTCTGTGCTCAAATTTGTTCAATCTGGGAAGAATATTTGAGTGGGGTGTATGACTACTTGGGGACTGAAAATGTGGTGTGAATTATAAAGATTGGATTCTTAATCACAATAAAACCTTCACTGTTGGACAGTTTTTCCTAGCTCATGAAAGTCTTACGTTCACAGGAAAGTATCTTTATTCATTTATCCTTAAATACATACACACTTGGCATCTGTCTTATCATGGCTATCCTGCGCATGAGAAAAACCTTCACTATTTGCATGCCTATGTACAGATGTTTACATATGCCATAACTTTATAGCTTGTTTTGGGAATGGCTTGAATACTAGGCTGCAGATATGCATGGACATATGTTTTTGTTATGGTTTGTGGATTCTTCTTGTATTTGCTACTTGTCTCCCACTCTGACAAGAGGAGCTCAGAGGAGAAAGGATTTGTTTCAGCTCATAGTTCAAAGGTAGGGCCATCTTTGTGGGGAGTGATGGCAGCAGGAATCTGAGGCAGCTGCTCACAGTGTGTCTGCAGTCAGAAAATAGAGGACCATGAATGCTTGTGCTTGGCTCATTTACTTCCCGTGGCGTGGTACAGCCCATGGCACACAGATCTTCTTTCTCCTTCTTGATCTGTTGTCTTCAAGGACCAGCTAAGGGGCCCTCTGTTCACTGTGAGGTTTTTCTTTGGCCTGGCTCTCAGTGCTCTTTTCTTGTCTTGTTTCCTGTTCTCTATCCACACTCCCTGAGCACGTCACAGGAAATCAGTTTACCGAGTGGTGCCATTCCCTGGCTGGGACCTTAGACTGTGTAAGTGGAGAGAAGATCTGATGAGCAGCAGCATGCATTTATATGTACATGTTTCTTGATTGTAGTTATGATAGAGCCAACTGCTTCATGTCCCTGCTGCCCTGATTTCCTTACTATGTTGGACTTTACCTTGAACCGTGAGCCAAAAAAGTCCTTTCTCGTCTAAGTTGCTTTACTACATGACCAGGGGAAGAAACTAAGTTAGTGATGGCCTCATTACCATCTCTGCAAAATGAGTAACTTGTGATCTGTGGTTGCAATCTGGTAAGCTTATTTTAGTTTATTATTTAGTTTATTATTTAGCTTATTATTATGGAACCATTTTCAATTGATTTGAAAAGTCTCTGTGTTACAGTGAGAATAATGAAATGGTGTACTTTAACTATTATCTACGTAGCCTTTTTCTCTCTGCAATGTCAGTTGGTCACCTTCCCACCTGAAATCTAGGCCATGCTAACTCTGAAGGAATTGTCTGCACATGTTAGTAGAGAACATATTTTATTCTTCTGACATGACTCATACAGACTGGAAGATGAAAGGATGAGAAACTTCAGACTAAATGTGGTTTTAAATGTTATTCATTATAAATTCTTTGGAAAATCACTCTATTCATTAAATAGAAATGATTTTCTAGTCATCCAGTAAACAAATTCCTTACCAGGCAGGAAGGAACAATCTATGTTTAATTCTGAAGAACTCATTCTGGCTGTTTCTAGAGAGAACTCAGAAAGATTATGGAAGTGGAACAAACTCAAGTGTGGTTGGAAACCAGAGTGGGTAGTGGAGACCAGTGTCCAAGCATCTGGATAAATGGATCCAGAAGATGAGAGACACCATAATTTAATAATTCTACCAGATGATGGGAGACCAGTTGAAAGGGAAAGGATCCATTTATTAACTAACTTCCCTGTGATGAAAATTGCTGTGCTGATTTTAGAGAGGGAGAAAGGTACGAGGGTTGGGGCTTCTCCAGAGCGGTCTATGGCTAGTGCAGGTGAAATGGCTGACACTTGTGTGCATGCAGACAGCACTAATTGACACAGAGGGTGTAATGTTAAAGGGAGGGAACACGAAATTGGAAAGGGATGGGGAAGGTTTGGAAGGAATTGTAGGGTAGTATATTTGATATAAATGTGTTATATACATGTATGGAATTATTAATGAACAATAATGAACAATGGATGTATATCATCCGGAAGTGGTGCTAGCAGGAGCCAATGATATGCAGCCTTGGCTTAAAGTCAATACAATATGTTTCTAAGTAGTAAATATTTCATTAACTGGAAAATTCATTACTAAATTACCAACCATTCATATTTTGTTACTAAATGCTGAGGGCATTATCCGTGGTGCTCCAGTCCTTCCTCCACATGTCCTGTATCTCATTCTAACTCTCGTTAGCTACAGAGTTCAGGTTCATTACCAATCCCTCTTGGATTGAATGTGCTAGTTGCCTCAAGAGTTGGCGAAAATGATTTAACAACCATATTGGAATCAACCACTTTGCTTCAACACGTTTGTGAACCTGACAGTGTTCATCTTTGCTTTACAGTGTGGGAAGATTTAACTGTGAAGCACAAACACTAAATTACCTTTTAAATCCAGTAAAATGAGCTGAACTAAATTCTAGGTTACTGTGCTTTGTTTTAGGCTTGAGGTTACATTAATAAATGAAACTTTCTTCTTGAGTGAAACACTCTATAAGCTTTCAACCATCGTGGTCATTTTCATAGTATTATTTCAATTACTGTTTCCAAAGCAAGCCAAACTGAAAAGGATCAAAGTTACATACAAAAAAAAAAAAAAAAAGCAAGCACAAAAGTACATTCTAAATTACATTGTGGTGTCTGGCATATTGGATTATGCAATGATTTTTCTTTGGGGATGTTTGAAATTTTGTCTTGGATATAAAAGTATATATGCAGACTAAATATTCATTAATATGTTTTACAGTGGAAAATATGTCAAATGTACTTAAATGATTATACAACTTGCATAAGTCTCTCAACTTCTCTTGAGATGATTTCTTGCCAAAGGGGGAAAAATTAAGTCAGAAATTCAGATTTCTTTAAATGCTTTGAGCTGTTGATACTTGGCTTTTGGTTCTGACAGAGATTTTCGAGTTTATAGTGGTATTTTAGATGTTTCAAAATATGGTGAAATTAGGTTAATGTTAAAATGCTTTTGTGTGATTGCTCTCAGTGGAAGTGATCAAAAAGATTTAATGAGCATGGTGCTTCGTTAACTAACTTGCTTTTGTTGATTGCTTGTTCTCCAAGTGTGGTGGCTTGGATGGTAAGCCCTTCATATTCTCAGGCATTTGAATCCTCTGTCCCTGATTGGTGACACCATTTGCAGAGGCTTAGGAGATGTGGCCTTGATGCAGGTAGCATGCCACTGGGAGTGGGTTATGGGAGCTTAAAGACTTGTGCCATTCAAGTTCACCCTGCTTCATGATTGGGATTTGCCATGTGAACTGTCAGCTGCGGCTTTGGCCACCATGTCTGCTATCTGTTGCCGCACTGTCCCTGCCAGCATTGGTCCTAACCTCTTGGCATAGTAAGCCCCAAACAAACCCTTCTTTCTCTAACTTATCTTGGTCTTGGTGTTTATCGGTCACTGAAAGTAACAACCACACCAAGCCTTGCCCATTTCCCTGCATCAGAATCCTGTGGTTGTCTCTGCCACTATCACCTTGACTTCTCCAGAGAAGAAGTATCAAATGCTCAGTCAATACCAAGGCATGATGTACACGTAACCTCAGAGTTACACATAGAATCCTCTTGTCTCACAGGGGAAACATCACTGCTCGTTTAGATCACTTCTCTATCACAGTCCTGATTATCTTCCTGACACCCAAGTTCCTTACTTGGGAGCATTTGGCTCCTGATGGGGTGCAAGTGGCTTCTGTGCAGGCAAAGGGAAGTCCCCTTCTCTGCAGAAGCGGGATAGGGAATCACTTTCTGTGGTTTTTCAGAACATTGTCTTTGTAAAAGTGGACAGAATGGAGACAGCGGTATATTTTAAAAGCCACCAGTAAGATAATGTATTAGAAACCATGAGGACAAATACTGTTGGGAGAATCTTTTTATTAGTCTCTAAATAACATGGAGCAAGCAGCAGTGCAAGCCAACCCTACTTGGGACATGGTCCTGATCAAGAAAACAGGGTTAGGTGGACAGCCCTGTGTGTGTGTGTGTGTGTGTGTGTGTGTGTGTGTGTGTGTGTGTGTGTGTGTGTGTGTTCACGTACATGTATGAACAAGTTCATGTGAATGTTGAAGGTTGATGTCAGGTGATACACCATCTCCATGCACCCTAAGTTTTTAAGACAGAGTCTTTCCTTGAAGCTGGAGTTCACTGATTTGGCAAGATTTTATGTTGGATAAGCACTTGGGATCTGTCTTGAGATCTCTGAATATGCCTGCTCCTAGCCCCGGGGTTATGAATTCAGATCCTTGTGCCAGGCTTCCTGTGGTGCTGAGACTAGAACCCACATCCTCACAGTTGCATAGTAGACACATCACCCGCTAAGCCATCTCCCCAGTCCTATGTATTATAGCTTAATTCTAAGGAGATTTCAATTTCTGTTTCTGAACTTGTGCCTCAAGTCATGTCTGTCCTCAGTAAGCTAAAACTAAAAGTGGAAAGCAGGAAAAAGAGTATCTAATGTGCCACACTGGGAAGATGAGCAAAAAGATCCAGTGAGCCTCCCAAGTCCATATTCTGGTTCTAAGAACAAAGTTTAAATACAGGACCAAGGATTTGTACATCTAAGCAGACCCAGTCTAGGTATAGTCCTTCCCACCATTGACCCATGCTTGTCTGGGCTTCAGTTTCATCCTGTAAGGTGGTCTGACAACTTGTTAGAGCTGTGTGGAATCTCCTTCCAGCAGACAGGATTCCCTCTTGAGTGGGAGCCTTTTCTTTTCCCACTGTAAGATTCTTGTGGGGAATTGTCATTCCTTTGGAGTCCATTGTTTCAATAGTCTGATATGTTAGAGACCCAATTGTCTCTTTAGAATGTTTTCATTTCTGCCAGGCCCGCTGCAATACCATCAAGTTGCTACCCTCAGTCTCAAGTGCTCTTCCAATATGAGAAATCCTCACATAAGAGTCTAAATTGATAATGCCCTTAACTAGAGAAGCCACCCACCTCTGTTCCTATAAGAAGATGGACTCTAAAAAGAACTATGTTCCTTCCGCATCTTCGAGTCTGAGGCACTTTCTGTTGTCAGTTTTCCAGGGCCATGCTTCTGATAAAACACTAAACTGCTATTGTCAAAGAGAAGTGGTTATATGGGACGAAAAGCTTTGAATTCCTGCGTGCTACAAAACATCCTTTAAGTATCTTGACCTTTTCTCTCTGTTTTTTGTTGTCTCTTTGTGTGTTTGATGACATGATTTATGAGCTGTAGCCAGTGTTGTGACAGAATTTGGTATGTATTTGTGTTCCAGAACTGCAGATAATCTGTCACCTAATTGGAATATTGCATATAATATCATTTTTATTAGAAGAAATGAAAACAGAAGCCAGAACAAACTCCAAAAATTATGACTGTATAAGATTTTATGCAGCAGAACTTTATGAAGTCTGTATTTTGACTGGAGACAATTTTTTCTTCTTTGCATCATTATATAGGTTAGTGATTTGTATGCTGCTTCTATTTCAAGACAAACTGATGCCATCTTCATGGCTTTAGATGGCCCTGATCACGAAAGATCATCACAATTGGACTTGTTGGGTTTTGATATTTCCTCTTAGAAGGAGAGGGATGGCAAGGAGCATCAGACCCTCTCCTAAGTGTTCAGCCAGCTCTCTCATATACAATTCTGCCCCAATTGCAGTGTTCTTGTGGTCCAGCAAAGGACTCGAGGACACAGGTGGGGAGAGACTCTGGGAGGGGGCCCGATCTATGCAACCATGAGTTGGGGCATCGTTCCTGCTGGCTGAAGGTATTCTACTGTGGTTGCTTTTAGGCATCCTCTCCAGCCTGTAACCCTTCACTCATTGCTCTGTAAGTAAGCCTCATTGGTTTCCCGGGTAGACCTTAGTGCTATCATACCTTGATCTGTCCTAAGGACTTTGATTGGGAAGGTTTTACTTACATCGGTTCCAGGGAAATATTTTATCAATAGGTGCTGATTGTTGGTAATGATGATCCTGTCAATGAGTGATTTGTGTATTTACAGAAGCCACAGAGTTATCATATACAATTTGTTTAGAGTGGTAGTGGTCAGTAGCTTGCACATATGCTATATAGGTGTGTATGTATATTACATATTAATATTACAAGATGTACATGTGTTATAAATTAGGCTATACACATATGCCATAATTGTTCATATTTTTTAAGAAACAGAGACTAATACTGCAGCTTGTAACCATGAGGAAATCAGTTGGTAGTACACATCACTTCCTTTGCCACCTGTTGTTCTGTTTCCGAGGAAGTGAGGAATGCTAAGAAATTATGTGAAGATGTAAGGGGGCAATTATCCTCTTAAGGTGTTAAAGTGACTTAGTCAAAAGGTTCTGCTGAAATAGGCAAAGGATAAAAAGCATGCAGTAACTATCATGAAATCAGAAAATCAATTTGTCTTATTCATATTGCCAAATTCCCTAGGCTTCTTCAGTAGCTCTGAAGCAACAAAACAAAACAAAAATACCAATGCTGTTTGCTTCCAGCAATGTCAGTTACCCGTTGCTTCTGTCCCACTTTTCTGTGTCAAAGGGCCTTAGATTGTCCAAGGTCATGCCTATACAAGGTGCACTGACAGCTCCCACAGACTCCACCGCTAAGTGTCCACTGAATGGACTGATAGCAGGACTGAGTGGTGGGTGGTAAGTGGGAGAGGTCTAGATGTTATTTAAATATCAGAACCCACTGCAAAAAAATCTAGCATAAACATTTAAAACCAACATATGATATGATTTTCATCAATTAGAATTTTAAAATCAACTGAAGACTTTATAAAAATGAATTAAAGCACTCGTGATTGAGATCCTATTAGGAACTGGACTTCTTAGAAAATTGGCCTTCAAAACCTGTGGGGACTAAATGATTGGAAACTGACTGTATTTGTGGCTCTCGACTATTTATACAACTCTTTTTATACTCTATTTATACAACTGGGGACATAAATGCAGCTTATTGCTGTGTCCTGATGTGTTTCTTCTAATAATAGAAATACTGTTTCCTTGATGTATTCAATATGTTGGTCAGATATGATGCAGTCAGTTTGAATTTTTGTTCCTTCATGAAATCAAGGCAGACATGTTTTAATAACTATGTTTGTTAGTAAACGATTTGAATGGTGCAGATGCTAGAAGTCAGCCCTGTGAGGCAGATGGTATAGCTTTCATTTCCTGGTTCCTCAGCATCAGAGACTTGAATGGAAAGCTCTTACTCTTGGTCTTTAGTGAGAGCCTGTGTCATGTCTGCTCTGTTTGCTTCTTTTTATTTTGTGTTTATTTTTTAACCAGACCCAAAAAATAAAGGATCTTTTCATTTTGTTCTCTCTTCTCACACTGTGTCCAATAACTTGATCCTGTTGAGAGATAATATATCATGTTTCTCCCTGGAAAGGGAAGGGATGGGACACAAAATAAGCCCAGATATTTGAGGGCCCTGAGTATTTCATTAGCTGGATTTGGCCCTGTCTCCCTCTAAGCTGAGTCTCAGTTGTAGTCCTTGTTATGTGGCAGCTACATTGTGAATTCTGGGCAGGTGGCTCCTCTAAGCCTGACCATCCCAGCAGAATTTATCTGTTAATACCTGAACAGAATTACTTCTAGGGGATGGCTCTTACTGACCTGATGGGTGTTTTGGCAACATTACTGCATGTGGGGCCATGGGATCCTGGGCAGAGTAGAACTGGGTCAGGCCAGGGGCTCCTGCTGTTGTGTGTGTGTGTGTGTGTGTGTGTGTGTGTGTGTGTGTGTGTGTGTGTGTGGTAGGGGGCTTTATATCTACCAAAATGTTGAGAAATGTGTGTGTAAAATAGGCTGAAAATAAATATTTGTCCTTCCACTAGCTTATTGACAGTTATGCACAAATAAAAATAAAAATAGATTTGATACATCCTAATGATAGTGCATAGATACCACAAACAAATCTCAGAATTACATTGCTAACTTGTGTGTGCATGTGGGGGTGCAAGCCACAGTGTGGGTGTGGAACTCAGAGGACAGCATGGCAAAAGTAGGTTCTCTCTTCCCATCATGGGCTTCCTGGGGCTCAAACTCAGGTCATGAGGTTTGGTGGCAAGTCCATTTATCGACTGAACCATCTTTCCAGCTCCAACAAACCACAAATTATATAAAGATGAGTATTGATTTATTACAAAATAACTTCTCAGTTCTGGTTGTGTAACTTACTGCCCAAGAGAATAATGTTTTTAAGCCTTTCCTTGCAAGTATGCTTGGACAAGTGGCGTGGATTGCTACAGGAAAATCTAAGATTAAAAATGCCAACAACAACTCTACTGTGATTTCTAGGAAGAAATTGTCCCTTAGTAGACCACCATCTATAAACAACAAACTAATTTCATATATGATCATCTACATATTTTCAGAGAAATTATGTTATGTATTTATTCATTCTAAAGACAAGTTCTCACTATGTGTATTAGCTTAGATTGGCTTCTAACCTGCAGCTCTTTTGCCTGAATCTCCTGTGTGTTGGGATCAGAGGTGTGCACTACCATGTTCAGCTGGAAATTTTGTTAGCAGATAGTTTTCAGACAGAAGGCTACCTAAATACTCTTCTGCAAGGAAGAATACTTTCAGAATGATTATCACCTTATAGAGGCTTCTTATATTTTAAAAGATGATCATAGTTATAATCTCTTTCTGAGAGAGTGTGCGAACACAAGGAAAGCATCAGGTAGGTCCCTAGATACTTAGGAATACCTTAGACATAGGATATGGCAGCTTTGAAATTTGTCTTTTTAATATGATGCTTGTTTTAACTTTTGTTTTATGTTTCCTGTAACATTTTGTCAAGGCAGGATATTTTCCATGAAAACCCTCTCCTCAGCTATCATCAGGAAGACACTACAAACCAGAGCTCATGCTTCCCTGGAAAAGTCATTAACCCATTGCAAGCCTGCCCAGACCCAAGGCAGAAAGTGTTTTTCTCAGAAAGCATGGACCTGGCAACAAAGGGAGCTGTGTTTTTGGAACTAAGATTTAGACAGTCTTTATTTTAAGCTACGTGCACAAGCAACACTTGTTCTTGACTTATACCTATAAGACGTTGCTGCTACAATTCCTTCCCATGGGGAGATGCAGCAGTGTCTACCCCCTCTCCTAAGGTCCCAACAACAAACTGAGACATGATCCTGCTAAAGGTCACTCTAGGTAACTAATGAGTTTATTGGTCTCCCTTACAGAGCATAGATGAGGGGTTCCTTATGTGAATAGGGATACTTTTCCCACAATAAGCTACTCGTACATAACCTTTACCCAACAGAGACAGGGGCTTCTCCAGAGCTGCATAGATGGAGCCCCCTCTCCCAGTCTTTCCCAGTCTATAACTCCTCCCTGAGGCCACCATGCAATTAAGGAAGATTGTGTACAATCAGTGCTAGGGAGGCCAGCTACTCAAGTGTCTTGTCACCCTCCCCATCTCTCCAAGAGGGTGTATAATGAACAAGCTCAGCTAGGACGATCTTTTGCAAGGAGGTACACCTGAACTCTCCAAGATGATGGTCTGCAAACAGTCATCCATGATAGACCTCTAGCTGCCACCTCAACGGACTTATTGAAGAATAAATTGATGCATTCATTTAAAAGATTTTTATGTAGTAGCTATTTATGCTGAATATAGCCATGAATTCATGAGGGATAAGCATGCTGTGAATCTCATTCAACTTGTAGAACCCTGCACGGTATTGTTCTAAATGAAAGTACCCATGATTATAGAGTTTATGTATCTACATATTGTAATTATATGTTATATCTTATTAAAATGACCTAAAGGAATAAATGTCACATGCTCTCAGTGTGTGAAGAGTTGGTCCTGTGGATCAGTTGAACGACATGGTGATCTTAGACACTGAGAAGTGCAGTGATGGGCTGAGGAGATCAATAAAAGCACTAACACACAGTTGGGAGTGGGGCTCAGATTGTGTTCTTTAACACAGCACAGCAACTACCTAACAACAGTGTATGATAAAGTTCAAGTGACCAGAAATGAAGATGAGAGGTTTTCTGACACATGGAAATGGTAAGTGATTGAAAAGACAGTCTCATTACTGAATTATTCATATTTTACACCTGCATTGACTTACTATTCTGTACCTATAAAGTGGTACAAATATTTTGCCACAATAAAAAAATAAATAAACCTAACCAGATAAAAGAGGGAGGAACATCTGGGGAGCACTTGCTTGCAGAGTTCAGCAACATCAGGACCACTTACAGTGTTCCAGACACCAAGATCATAATGTCACCAATGACTAGGTATTTTTCTTTTGATATTTATTTATTTGTTATGTGTGGCTGGGTATTTTGCTCACATTATGTCTGTGTATCATATGTAAGCCTGGCGCCCAAGGAGATCAAATCTTCTGGAACAGGAGTTACAGATTGTTGCGAGCAACCATTTGGGTGTTGGAAACTGAACTCTGATCTTCTGGAAGAGCAGCCAGTGCTCTTAACCACTAAGCCATCTCTCCCGTCCCTTGTTTGTGTGTTTTGAGAGGTTTCCCAGGCAGTCCTCAGATTTGTAGCAGTCTTCCTATTTCAGCTCCCAAGTACTGAGCTTACAAGTTTGTTCAACCATACCTGGCCTGCAGAGACTACATTTAATAGATATTTGTATTTACAATTCATGTTTCTTGTCAATCTAAAAATAATCATAAATACTATTTTGTTTGCTTGCTTCGATTATATAATAGATGCAGTTTTATTTATTTATTCATTCATTCACTTCACATCCTGGTTGTAGCCCTATCCCTCCTTACCTCCCAGTCCCACTGTCCCTCCCTCTCCCCCATCTCTCCTCCCCTATTCCTCAGAAAAATAGACAATCTCCATTCCCACCCACCCAAGCTCATCAAGTTGTATCAAGACTGAGTATGTCCTCTTCCCCTGTGGCCTGGCAAGGCAGTTCCACCAGGGGGAAGTAATCAAAAAGCTGGCAAGAGAGTCCATGTCAGAGAGATCTCCTGCTCCCTTTACTAGAGGACCCACATGAATCCTGAGCTGCCCATCAGCTACATTTTTGTAGGGGATTTATGTTCAGTCCATGCAAGGTCCTTGGTTCGTGCTTCTGTCCCTGAAAACTCCTCTAGGCCCTGGTTAGTTGCTTTGTTGGTCTTCTTGTGGAGCTCCTGTCACCTCTAGGTTCTTTTTCCTTCACCCCACTTTTCCACAAAGCTCCCTACGCATTGCCCAATGTTTTGCTGTGAGTCTCAGCATCTGTTTCAAGGCACTGCTGGGTGGAGCCTCTCAGAGGACAACTATGCTAGGCTTCTGTCTTCAAGCATAGCAGAGTATCATTATTAGTGTCAGGGGTTGCTTCTCTCTCATGAGGTGGGTCTTGGGTTGGGCCAGGCATGGTTGGACATTCCCTCAGTCTCTGCTCTATCTGCTCTATCTTTATCCCTGCACGTCTTGCAGGCAGGGTGAATTGAGTTGAAGTTTCTGTGGGTGAGTTGGTGTTCCCCTCCCTCTACTAGGAGACTTGTCTAGTTACAGAGTATCCTCTTCCATCTCTATGGCCTCTGCTACTAGGAGTCTCTGTTAGAGTCCTTCTCATGTCCCTCCAGGAGCCTACCCTGACTTAGTACAGGTTAAACATTCTACAATGATGCACAGGCCCAAAGAAGATAAGTAACAAGGAGGATCCAAGGGAGGATGCTTAAATCTCATTCAGAAGGGAAAATAGAATAGACAGAGCTAGTGGCTGAAGAGAGGGAACAAGGTACGAGAGGAAACACAGAGAGATATGAGAGTGGAGATCAGATCTGGGAAGAATGGGGGCAGGAAGACAAAAGATCTGCAGAGGAAAGATAAACTGTGGGTGGGCCATCTCTGTGACAAGACAGGTGTAGTTTTTAATGTAAATTATATTTTGAAATTTCACATTTTAAGGCTGGGAGGAAGATTTTGTTCTTCATAAATAATATTGGTACATTTACATACTGGAAAACAGAACACATTTCTTTTGGGGTCTGAACACAGAGTGTTGAGTTTGAAATCCTTGGCTAGCCATATTAACTGAAATAAAATTCGGGGAAGAAACAGAACAATTTATTGTAGCACAGGCCAAAAATGACTGAACTTAAGTCAACAGCATTTTTCCATACCATTTATAAGACCTGGCTTCAAGGCTCATGAGGGGAGGTGAGCTTTAGGAATCAAACAAGCACAGATCTCTAAAGTCACTGGGTTCCAGTGGTGCCATGGCGCCCCTGGGAAGGGATAGCAGGAGAGTTTGTATGTGGTCTGGACCCTGTGCTGGTCTGGCTGGAACTGACCCCAGGTCTTTGCCTTTTCTCTCTCACAGCTGTTGCCCAGGAGCTAACCAAGCTGGAGGCCAGAGTCTCCCCAGCCAGACCTTTTTTTTTTTTCCTGGCCCAGAGAGGCTGCCATCCATTCCAGTTCAGTGAAACGTTACTCAGTTTTCATTTCAAGACTTTTGACATTACTGGAAAGAGAAATTGGACAGATGTCCTGGCCATTCTCAGACATGTACCAAACTGGAGAGAGGTCAGAAGCCACCCCACCCAAGTCCAGGTACAGCCTGTGTGTTGTGTACTGTGTGCCCTGCTAACTGCTGTTCAGGTAGCCAGCCGTTTCAGTGAGGAGAGAGATACTGCTCACTCACAAATCCTCACGGCACACTAAGAGGTTAGGATGGTTTCTATTACTCCTTGGGTGTTTATTTCAGTGCACATGTGTCCTGTGGAGGACATAGGAGGACAGATGCTTCTGTGGGATGTGCTGGTGGAGCCAGACCTTGGATCATTCTCACACATTCTGCCAGAATAATGTTGTAACATGTAGTCAAACTTAAAAGGCACAAGCGGTGATATTTTCACTGCCTCCCTACTGCCTTACAGTTTTAGGGGGACAAACCATTATAGAGTACCTCCTGAGAACCTTACAAACTTGTCATGTTGCTGAGTTCTGGGTGCAGAGTGATGGACTAGAGTGACGTGTTCTCTCTGAGACTGGCATACAACAGTTACACAAATGATTAGTCACTCTGAAATCAAGAACACACAAAGAAATCAGAGTGGGCCCTCAGTGTTGGCCATGAGGTCATTGACTTCACACCTCTAAGAATGCAGCTTCACAAGTGGAAGACCAGTTTCTGGAACAGGAAGAAAAAATTCTAGAAAACACACAGGCTCTGGGAAGATAGAGGGTTGTATGCTGACCATACCAGAACCTGGCTGGTCTGTGGCTCCATTTCCTTTCATTTTCTTTTGCCAGAGTGGTGCCCCATGTTCATCATTTGGTAGTTACCTGCCTATTCTGCAAAGTGACTACAATATAGTATTAATATCTGGGTGAGGCATGTACCTTTGGGGGCGTACAAACTCCTCTATTAATGCCCCTTCAGAATATCTTTCTTTTCATACAGCTATAACTTTATGACAAAAGTTGGATGTGCCTAGAGATGTGCTGTCTGCCATTTTTTTACATAAACTGAGCATGTTCTCTTTTATTCCTATTTGCTATTTTAACTTATCAACCATATTCTCATTGACCTTGGGCTAAGCAAGTCCCAAGTTATACCTATCATCTTTGCTTCTGAAATTATGACTTTGAACATTTTGCTCAGTGATGGGCCTGGTTTAATATACTTTCCTGCTCAAGTCTGTATAGGCTCCCTGAATAAAATCCCCTTGATGGAGTCCCTGTGCTTTAGAAAGGCACTCTATTCTTTTTGTTTTTCATTTATGTGTGCCTTTCTCTTTGCATTCACCAAAAAGCAAATCCAAATTCCTTTCTTTCCAGTCTGATGTGGTAAAGTCTTATGCTCTTGAAACACTTGGAGGTTCATTATTTAGTTCATAGGATACTTGTAAGAAATGCTCTTGAATTATTACTCTTCATCATTTTGGACAGAGACAGCATGCAGAAGATTGGATGACTTAGCAAAAGACTCTGGGGACTTAAAGGTCAATGGCAGAGTGCCAGCATAGTGGAAGCCCCATTACTTTGCAAAATAAAGACCTTTTGCTATGTTTTCACAAAGTTGAATGAGAATAAAAGAGATGTCTAAGTCTTTGCAATGAAGATCCTAATCTCATTCATGAGGGCTCTACTTTTATGAACTAGTTACATACTAAAGCTCACCCTGGAACTTACCATCTCCTGAGGGGGGGGTCAGGATTCCTATTTATGAATATGCATTTACATACCAGGTGTAAGATGTATGCTTTTATATGCCTTTAAATGTATGAAGAAACTTTTTGGCCGCCCCATGCTATACTTCTCATAACACTTCAGACCAGTTGGCTTCCATGGAGCTCTTATTCACCCCAGATGCTCACATGGGCTTCAAGCACAGGGCATTCCTGACTTGACTGTGTTTTTCTTTCTCTAATGCCCTAGACTGTGGGATAACCAGGCCTTTCTTTCTGAGCA
Source organism: Acomys russatus (assembly GCF_903995435.1). NCBI lineage: Eukaryota > Metazoa > Chordata > Mammalia > Rodentia > Muridae > Acomys > Acomys russatus. The sequence continues at coordinate 31,498,089 of NC_067151.1, read as the reverse complement.
TCCCTCACATTACAGTGAGTATTTACACAAATATATCCAAAATGAGTCTGCGTGTGCGATGACAGGGATACAAAGTCACATAAATAAACCACTCTATTCCTTTAACCCAGGGGTAGGCATGAGTTGAAGCCAGAAACTGCTGCATAAGCTCCCAGCCTGCATTATATAGATAACCCAAGCCTTTGCTTTAAGACACAAAAGCTGATATTTATTTGGTTTTTACTTCTTTAACTCAGCTGAGCTTCTGAGAATATAGCAAATGTCCCACACTTAATGTGCTGTTGTTACCTTGTCTAGATGTGTTACTTCCCTGTGTGTGTGTGTGTGTGTGTGTGTGTTTTTTTTTTACAAAGTCTGGATGTTTATTTGCAGGCTTGCGTCTGGTGGAGACGTAGACTGTGGTTGTAGCCACCTCGGTGGGTTTGCTAATGACTCAGATGAGTACATGCTTATCAAATATTTAAGTGGCACAGAGACAGCAACAGGTAACGTGGTTAGGAAAGTTATACCAGGGAAATTAGAACTCTGAGGAGAGAGAAGGCTTGGTCAGAAATGTGTAGCCTGATGAAATGCTTTATGTGAACGTGACTGAGTAGTGTAGTCAGTGTTTTCAACGTTGTCATTTATGGGAGCCTTGAATTACACGTTAACCCTTCAGAATCTGAAGAATTAGTACCTGGACCCCCCCCCCCCGAGATTACTAAATCCCCCAACACACAAACAAATCTCTTACATCAAATACTATCTGTATGTAGTGGACATACTCCCACCCTCCTGTTTATTTTAAATGATATCTGGATTATTTAAAATACCCGATTCACTAGAGTGCTATGCAAATAGCCACTCTGCTATATTGCTTAGGGGACCGTGACAAGGGAAAAATCTGCCATGTGTCAAGTACACACATATAGTTTTTCCACGTATTTTTGATCTCTAGTTGGTTGGATCTGGATATGTGAAAGTCAACGTCACAGAGAGCTAACAGTACATGTTAGATACCACAAAACTGAATACACTTACTTCTTCCAGATTTACTCCATCTCTGTTATTCAACCCCTTTCCTTTCTGCTGATTAACAGGCCTTGCAAGAGGTCTTGGGGTAAGAGTCCATTTGTATAAAGCAACACTTACAGACACTCAGAAGGTTCAGTAAACAGGACCAGAAAGAATCTGTCACTACAGCGATATGATGTGCATTGGGCCTTTGGCTTTTAATTTCCTCATGAGGGCTTCTGTTAGCTCAGCATCCCACTTGAATCTAACCCCCAAATTTTAAACAATCACTTGTTTTAAAAAAAAATTTTTTTATTAATTTATTCTTGTTACATCTCAATGTTTATCCCATCCCTTGTATCTTCTCATTCTTCCCTCCCTCCCCCCCATTTTCCCATTATTCTCCTCCCCTATGGCTGTTCCTGAGGGGGATTACCTCCCCCTGTATATGCTCATAGGGTATCAAGTCTCTTCTTGGCAACCTGCTGTCCTTCCCCTGAGTGCCATCAGGTCTCCCCCTCCAGGGGACATGGTCAAATATGAGGCACCAGAGTACGTGAGAAAGTCATATCCCACTCTCCACTCAACTGTGGAGAATGTTCTGACCATTGGCTAGATCTGTGTAGGGGTTTAAAGTTTACTGCCTGTATTGTCCTTGGCTGGTGCCTTAGTTTGAGCGGGACCCTTGGGCCCAAATCTGCCTATCATAATGTTCTACTTGTAGGTTTCTAGGACCCTCTGGATCCTTCTACTTTGCTATTCTCCCATGCTTCTCTCATTTAGAGTTCCAATAGGATGTCCTCCCCTCTGTCCCAGTTTCCTGGTAAGTGAAGGCTTTCGTGCGATATGCCCCTTGGGTTAGTATGCAGATATAAGTGAGTATATACCATTTGATTCTTTCTGCTTCTGGGTTAACTCACTCATTATGATCATTTCTAGCTTAATCCATTTATCCACAAATTTCGGGAATTCCTTGTTTTTAATAGCTGAATAGTATTCTATAGTGTAAATGTACCACAGTTTCTTTATCCATTCTTCTACTGACGGACACTTAGGCTGTTTCCATGTTCTGGCTATTGTGAATAAGGCTGCTATGAACATGGTTGAGCAAATTTTCTTGTTGTGTGCTGGAGCATCTTCTGGGTATATTCCAAGGAGTGGAATAGCTGGGTCTTGAGGAAGCCCTATTCCCATTTTTCTGAGATAGCACCAGATAGATTTCCAAAGTGACTGTACTAGTTTGCATTCCCACCAGCAATGAAGGAGTGTTCCTCTCTCCCCACATCTTCGCCAGCATGTGGTGTCACTTGAATTTTTGATCTTAGCCATTCTGATGGGTGTAAGATGGAATCTCAGAGTTGTTTTGATTTGCATTTCCCTGATGACTAAGGAGGTTGAGCATTTCTTTAAGTGTTTCTCAGCCATTTGATACTCCTCTGTTGAGAATTCTCTGTTTAGTTCCAAGCCCCATTTCTCAATTGGGTTATTTGGTTTGGTGGTGTTTAATTTCTTGAGTTCTTTATATATTTTGGATATTAGACCTTTGTCAGATGTAGGGTTGGTGAAGATCTTTTCCCAGTCTGTAGGCTGTCACTTTGTTCTCTTGACAGTGTCTCCTGCCTTACAGAAGCTTCTCAGCCTCATGAGGTCCCATTTATTAATGGTTGACATTAAGGCCTGGGCCGTTGGTGTTCTGTTCAGGAAGTTGTCTCCTGTGCCAATATGTTCCAGGCTCTTCCCCACTTTTTCCTCTAAGTGACTTACTGTCTCTGGTTTTATGTTGAGGTCTTTAATCCACTTGGATTTGAGTTTTGTGCAAGGTGACAAATATGGGTCCAGTTGCATTTTTTTTTTTTTTTTTTTTTTTTTTTACACATAGACCTCTAGTTAGACCAGCACCATTTGTTGAAGATGCTATCCTTTTTCCATTGAATGGATTTGGCTTATTTGTCAAAAATCAAGTGGCCATATGTGTGATTATTATGTGACGGGAAGTTTTTCTTTTCTGGTCAATTCTATTTGGTGTTCTGTAGGCCTCTTGTATGTTTATAGGCATCTCTTTCTTTAGATTGGGGAAATTTTCTTCTATGATTTTGTTGAGAATAGTTTCTGGGCCTTCGATTCTGATATCTTCTCTTTCTTCAATGCCTATTATCCTCAAATTTCTTCTTTTCATGGTGCCCTTAATCTCTTGGATGTTTTGTGTCAGGAGTTTTCCAGATTTGGCATTTTCTTTAATGGTTGATTCAAGATCTGTGATTGTATCTTCTAGCCCTGAGATTCGTTCTTCCATCTCTTGGATTCTGTTAGAAAAGCTCACCTCTGTGTTGCTCGCCTTCTTCTCTGAGGTCTCACATTCTCGTTTTTCTTCTGTCTGTGTGTTTATCATTGAATCCATTTTCATTTTCAGATCTTGAACTGACTTTTTGATTTCTTTCATCTGATTGTTTGTATATTCCTGAGTTTCTTCCATTGCCTCTTTATAGGTCTTCAGAGCTTGAACCGTTTTATTTATTTCTTTTATCTGGTTGTTTGCATTTTCCTGCAATTTTTCCAGTTCCACTGTATATGCTTCTTTTATGTCTCTCACCTGTTTGTCTGCGTCTTCCTGCATTTGATTACGAATTTTATTTGTTTCCTCCATTACCATCCTCATTACTAGGGATTTGAGGTCATTTTCTTGTATTTACATTGCATTTGAGTTCTCTGGGTTGTTTTCTTTGAGATAGCTGGAAACTGGAGACGCCATGTTGTTTTGGGGTTTTTTGCGTATGCTTTTTCGCTGTCCGTTAGACATATTGTCGTTGTTGTTTTTGTTGGGTAGCTTCCAGAGTTGGCTGGTGGAAGTCTGATGATAGATTCACTTGTTTTCTCAAGATTTCCCTAGGCTGGGAGCTCTAATGCTTCACTTGTGTGGCTGTTAGGAGGTTAGCCCTGTTTTGGACTCTCACAGCCAGTGATCTTTAGCTCCTCCGTGCTGTGGGTCCTGCAATCGTTCTGGGTCTCTGAATGAGCGTTGGGTCAGGCCAAGGTATCCATAGCCTTCTGTGTCCCCTGCCAAGTCCAGCCAGGAACACTGGGCCTGAACCACGGGCCGTACTCAGTTAGCTTCTCAGGGCCTGAACCATCTGCCGAGCTCAGCTAGGGATTCTGGGCCCAAAAATGCACACAGGGTCCAGCCAGAATTTTTGGGCTGGGACTACGCACCAAGCTCAGCTAGGGGCTTTTTGCCCAAAGTGCGTGCTGTGGTCAGTTATTGATTCAGCGCCCGAACTGTCCACCAATCTCAGCCAGGAAATCTGGATTCAAACTGCACACTGTGTCCAACCAGTCTTAGAGCCGGTGGAGCTGAGTGCTCTGCCCAGCCTGCGTCACAGCAGGAGAACTGCGACTGTGCTGAATTAGCGCCAGTGGTGGAACTGAGTGCTCCGCCCAGCCTGCGTCACAGCAGGAGAACTGCGGCTGTGCTGAATTAGTGCCAGTGGTGGAATTGAGTGCTCCGCCAGCCTGCGTCACAGCCGGAGAACTGCAGCTCCGCTGAGTTAGCGCCGGTGGTGGAACCGAGCGCTTCGTCCAGACTGTGTCACCGCAGGGGAGCTACTGCTGAGCTGAGGTGGTGCCTAAGGTGGAACTGAGCACTCCGCCCAGCCTGCGCCACAGCAGGAGAACTTCTGCTGCACTGAGCCTGCGCCGCTGGTGGAACCAAGCGCTCCACCCAGACTGTGTCACTGCAGGGGAGCTGTGGCTGTGCTGAGTTAGTGCCTCAGGCAGAATTGCTTGCTGGGCTGGGCCAGAACCCGGGACTCTGGGGCTGAACTGTCCGCCGAGTGCAGTCTGGGTCCCAAGGCACCGTGCGACCCAAATCCTGCCCAGATTCCCCTCTCCTGCAGCAACTCCCACCGGCTACCACACCAATCACCTTCACTGGAAGGCTATGAGCTGCAAACCTCAGCCACCGCCGCTGGTGCTGCTGGTTCCGCTGTTGCTGCTGCCACTGCTGCCTCTGCTGCTACCACTCCGATCCGAGAAAATTCACGCTCCTCCCGTGTGCGGGGGCATGCAGGTCCTCCGCACTCTGGTCCCTCAGAACCGTGGAGCACTCCCGCTGCCGTGGTGTGGGGACTTCGGTGTTCCTGGCTCAGAAATCTGTGCAATTCCCCAAATTGTTCACTGGAGCCTCCAAACACGGTCCACACTGCTCGCCGCCATCTTGGATTTCCCAATCACTTGTTTTAAAACCAACTCAAACTAGCTTATTTATAGTCATTTTGAGCCAGACTGATTTTGAGCCAGAACAGCCAGAACTGCTGCTCTCTCTTTAAATGTCATTCTACCTCTGCTCACTATAGATGTTCCCTAAGACATGAGTCCCTCCACCCTGCTGCTAGCTACTGGAATTCTGGAACTCAGAGATTATGCACTGGGCTGCTTCCAAAAGTACTGGCTCCATAAGCGTTGCCTTGCTCTCTTCTGCTTCTTAGATATAATGGTGCGAGCACCCTGGAGAGATCGCATCTGTGATGTTCCCCATAGGTGAACCTGTCCATGTCCCACTGAAGATTTCTGTGTGTTATTTAATGTCCCCCACTATATTTTTCTTTCATAGCTCCTAAGTGTTCTAAACACTGTCCCTATAGGAGGTAAGACTGGGGAGAAGGCAGATTTAGCTTACAAAAATGACACGGAAAAGTATCTAGGTATTACTTCATGAAGACTATAACCATTCTCTAGGATATAGAATGAGTTAAAGAGATCAAGAGTGCAAGTGAAAGTACTGTAGTCTTTATCAATGAAAGCAATGTAGGGCAAGCTCTAGAGAGAAGCCAGTTATGGGTTTTGGGAGCTAACTGGAGACTGGAGAGTAGATGAATGAAAAACAGTGAGGCACCCAAGAAAATTTCCATTGTATGTACCTGAAAACTGTAATGCTTAACCTCGGAAAGGAGGAAATGAGAGAGAGAGAGAGAGAGAGAGAGAGAGAGAGAGAGAGAGAGAGAGAGAGAGAGAGAATGCACAGATGAGACAAGGGAGATAAGGATAGCCTAAATAAAGTGTACCTTATAGAAAGAGTATATTTGAAGTTCTTGGAGTGGACAGGTGCTTTCAGAAGAGTGTGTTGTAGAATGAGATAAGGACGGGAGGCAGGGTAGAGAGGGGAGTATGGGGAGGGGTAATTATGAGGACCTTCGAAATAGTCACATGGAAACCTTCCATTGTAGAAACTTCCTGAAATTTATGCATAACACATCCAAAAAGAGTTTAAATGAAATTATATAAAGGGAGTACAATGTTTTCCCCAAACATTATATATGCTATTCAATAAAAATCCCAGTGACAGGTATGGGTTAGCTCTTTTTGAGCTGTTGGTCAGTGTGTCCCATATATTCTCCTCAAATATTACAGGCTGCTGCTATTGCTACTCTCTAGACCATGATGGCATGATCACATGTTGAAGACCCAATTACTTGAGTCATAGGTACTGACCTGGAATCTTCATGGTGCTGAAAGGTTTTATTCAGGCTACCAAAGAAGAAAATCCATTGATAGTCTTAGCCAGATGTGAAACCTACAAGCTACAAAAATGACTGATCTTGCATGATATTCCCACTGGTGCAGTAGTGGTAAGGCAGTTATGGGAGTAACCAACCAGTTACTGATTGGATTTAAAGCCTGCTGCACAAGTTAGAACTCATACTTAATGAAATGAATAAACAATTCTCAAGAGAGGAAGAAAAGAAGGGCCAATAAACACAAAAATATTAAACCACAGAGAAATGCAAATTAAAACTATACCGAGCTTCAACTTCACCACCACTGAGAATGACATTCATTAACAAAACAAATAATAACTGGTGATAAGGATGGAGAGAAAAAAATTTTTTATCCACTAGTGGTAAGAATGTAAAATACTCCAGTCACTATGGAAATCAGTATGGATTAAACACACACACACTATAACTAACTCAACAGTTGACCCAGATATAGCACTAAAACTTACCCAAAGAACTCTAAGCCAACATATTACTTACACATCAGTGTTTATTATAGGAGTAATAATAATATGTAAGCTATGGAATAAATGTAGGTGTCAACAGCAGAGGAATGGATAAAAAAATTAGGTACACATGCACAATGGAATGTTTTTTCTCATCCATAAAAAAGAACTGAATTATATCATTTGAAAGAAAAATGGATGCAACTAGACATAGTTGAATTTAGAAACACAAATATACCATTTTCTGTCTTGTAGATTCTAGGTATATATATAAATCACATATACATAGTACATGAAAGTAGAAGCCAATTTTCCTAGAGGAATGAAGGTGAGATTTGGGAGTGAGCAGAGGTATTGAGTTTAGAAGCATATGCTCAAAGTAGAGTGTGAAAAATGTTCTTATGAAGTTATACTTCTGTGGAAGTCTTCGTATGAAATTCAGTATCACATATAATGGATGTATAATTAAAATATTTGAGAGAGAAAAGGAGTGAGAGAATATACAAAAGCAGGGTTGAGAAGACATTGAGCTATTTGGTTGTGTTCAGAGAAAGAAAAGTGAAAAAAAATGAAAAGTGGTTCCCAACGGTCTACATACTGCTTCCAAATCCTCAGCTCACACTGCAGTTTATTTCTTTGGATTCTGTGAGGTACCTACTTAATCTTTCAATAAACGTTTTCAACCATGTCCTGGGCAATATGTACAGGAAATCTAAAGTCCAGACAGGTCAAGTATTTGGAAGGTGTGGAGCAAGCTGTCAGATCTGGGAACAGACCCAGGAATCAAAGCAATTTTCTTTGAATGCATGGAGCTGTTGGCAATATTGGAGCCAGGGAAAAATGTCTTGAAACCTCCATCAGGGCCTATGTGTCTTTGAGAATTATGTTAGTAGCCTTTAGTTTTCTAAATACACAGGCTCGTTTGTTAATATTTAGTAAGCAACCTTGCCTCATCTTATTGATATTAGTCCTAATCCTTTAGTGGGCAATTAAATTCCTAATCTGAAGTGGAGATGGCTCTTCTCCTTAGTGTCAGAAACATGAAATTCCTACTCTTTGAATTAGTAAGAACCCCAGATATCTACATAGCAGAAAACTCCATATGATATATAGATCTTATTTTATATATTAAAACTTACATCTATTCCAAGGAGTGGAATATCTGGGTCTTGAGGAAACCCTATTCCCAGTTTTCTGAGATAGCACCAGATAGATTTCCAAAGTGGCTGTACTAGTTTGCTTTCCTACCAGCAATGAAGGAGTGTTCCTCTCTCCCCACAGCCTCATCAGCATGTGGTGTTGCTTGAATTTTTGATCTTAGCCATTCTGATGGGTGTAAGATGGAATCTCAGAGTTGTTTTGATTTGCATTTCCCTGATGACTAAGGAGGTTGAGCATTTCTTTAAGTGTTTCTCAGCCATTCGCTATTCCTCTGCTGAGAATTCTCTGTTTAGTTCTGAGCCCCATTTCTCAATTGGGTTATTTGGTTTGGTGATGTTTAATTTCTTGAGTTCTTTATATATTTTGGATATTAGACCTTTGTCAGATGTAGGGTTGGTGAAGAGCTTTTCCCAGTCTGTAGGCTGTCACTTTGTTCTGTTGACAGTGTCTCCTGCCTTACAGAAGCTTCTCAGCCTCATGGGGTCCCATTTATTAATTGTTGACATTAAGTTCTGGACTATTGGTGTTCTGTTCAGGAAGTTGTCTCCTGTGCCAATGTGTTCCAGGCTTTTCCCCACTTTTTCTTCTAACCAGTTTAGTGTGTCTGGATTTATGCTGAGGTCTTTGATCCACTTGGACTTGAGTTTTGTGCATGGTGACAAATATGGGTCTAATTTCGTTATTTTTACATGTAGACATCCAGTTAGACCAGCACCATTTGTTGAAGATGCTCCAGTACACAACAAGAAACTTTGCTCAACCATGCTCATAGCAGCCTTATTCATAATAGCCAGATCATGGAAACAGCCTAAGTGTCCCTCAGTAGAAGAATGGATAAAGAAACTGTGGTACATTTACACTATGGAATACTATTCAGCTATTAAAAACAAGGAAATCCTGAAATTTGTGGACAAATGGATTGTACTAGAAATGATCATAATGAGTGTGTGAACCCAGAAGCAGAAAGAGTCAAATGGTATATACTCACTTATGTCTGGACACTAGCCCAAGGGTCATGTCCCATGAAAGTCTTGACTTACCAGGAAAGTGGGACAGAGGGGAAGACTTCCTATTGGGACTCCAGGTGAGAGAAGCAAGGGAGAATGGGGAAAAAGAAGGACCCGGAGGGTCCTAGAAACTTACAAGAAGAGCACTATGATGGGCAGATCTGGGACCAGGGGTCCTGCTCAAACTATGGCACCAGCCAAGGACAATACGTGCAGTAAACTTTGCACCCTTACTCAGATCTAGCCAATGGACAGGACATTCTCCACAGTTGAGCGGAGAGTGGGAACTGACTTTCACACGAACTCTAGTGCCTCATATTTGACCTTGTCCCCTGGATGGGGAGACATAGTGGCACTCAGAGGAAGAGACTTGATACCCTATGAGCATATACAGGGGGAAGAGGTCCCCCTCAGTCACAGTCATAGAGGAGGAGAGTAAGGGGAAAATGGAAGGGAAGGAGGAATGGGAGGATACAGGGGATGGGATAACAATTGAGATATAATATGAATAAATGAATAAAATATATTTAAAAAAACTTACATCTAGCTGGGCCCAGTGGTGCATGCCTATAATCCCAGCACTAAGTGAGGCAGAGGCCGCCAGATCTCTGTGAGTTTGAGGTCAACCTGGTAGTCTACAAAGTGAGTCCAGTTCAGCTAAGGCTACACAAAGAAACCCCATCTCAAAAACAAAACAAAACAAGACAAAAACAAAAACAAAAACATACAACCACAACAAAAGAAAACCCAAAAAACCTCAACCACCTTACATCTTTGTATATTCTGGCAAAGTACATGGGTACCTCTAGAATTAAAAAAAGAAAAGCAGAAGTAAGCACAAAATGAAGAATTGGGACTAGGAAATAATGACTGTTGGCATGGAAACTAGATATGGGTGCTTCCAACAGTATAAGTAATTTCCTTTTATTAGGAAAATTTTGATCAGTTTTTTTTTAGTGCACATTCTTGAGATTGTCATATTAAAATAAAATGTTAAATCAAGGAAAATTGATTTATTTCCCAACTCTTTACTAAAACAAAACCCATTCAGGCTAATTCAGCAAGTACTGCTCTTGCCTGCATTCCTGGTGGGAAATATGAGAGCAGTTTTAAAAATAAAATTTCAGTAAGCATACTTTTGGATAAGACAAATCACCATGTACAGAAATAATTTATTCAGAAAGCATTTTTCTTTTTCCAAAGAGTTTTTTTTTCTCAAAAACCTTTAACACAGTCATAATAACTATGCGTATGTATGGGTTATTTTAATCATGAGCTATTCCAATAATGTACACAACATGTAATGATGAGATGAGAACATTAGCTGTCATATCCATTGCCTCAGATATTTATCTTTCCTTTCTGTTGGGGCACTCAAATCCCCTCTGCTGGCTATTTTAAAATGTGCAATTAACTGCTTTTGGACCTAATTTCCCACACACTGTTGGAAGTTTTTCCTCCTGCGTAGCCGCAGTCCCATACCTGTAAACTGGCCTTCCCTCTCCTGCCCTGCCACCCACACACCTTCCCACTCCGGGCACCACGCTGTCTGCTCCATTCCCACGAGGTCAGCTTTGGGGTTTGCCCCCCAGAGTCTCCCTGATCTCTTTCGGGATGAACTCATCGCCTCCGCTTCTGATTATCGTTATATTCTGACATCTCCAAAGTGTCAGAAATGGAAGGATCCATCACTTGTGATCTCAGGTCCAGACGCAACACCCAGCTGCTCATCCGATAGCTGTCTGTGGCTTTAAAAACCTGCCTCTTCCCTAAGCTAAACTCAGCTGTTCTCCCATCGTGTTGGTCTGAGAGTCTGAGTGCACATAGTCTTTTATGCCCTGGTATATGTCCTCATTTAAACCATATATTTAAAAATTATTTAAATAAATAATTTAAGTTATTTATTTGATTTTCTTCTTTGAAATATCCCCTTTTCTCACCTCCCACACTTAGATATCTCATTCATATTTATTTTTAGGTATATTATTTTATGATATATTCTTTGTATTATATTTGTTATAGTTACACAAAATATGTTATATAATGATCATTTATATCATATTATCTATTTATATTAACACATAAAGTTGTATGCATTGGGGGCAGTGAAATCCCTTAGGAATAAAGGTGCTTGTCGTGCAAACCTGGTGACTGAGTTAGATCTCTGGACCCCATGTGAAATGTGGAAGGAATAAACTGACTTTAAAATATGGTCCTCTGGCCTCTGCATGTGTGCCATGGCATGTTGCCCATGCACACAGGCATCATGCATGCACGCACACAGATAAACATAATAAAAATTGTATGCCTTTGCCATACCATTATGGAGAGGTTCATCACATTCCTTAATAGGCATGTTTCCTCACATAGCTATCATTTTTGTAGTAAGAACCTTCAACCCCCCCTCTCTTTTTTTAAATTTAATTGATGTATACAGATTACATCTCAATTCTTATTCACTCACTTGTATTCTCCTGTTCCTCCCTCCTTCCCTCTTTCATCCTGTTCACTTCCCCTAGGTCTGTGACAGAAGGGGACCTCCTCTCCCTATCAAGTCTCATCCTGGTAGCCTGCTTATCTCTTCTCTGAGTGCCACCAGGCCTCCCCACCCAGGGGAAGTGGTCAAATATGGGGCACCCAAGTGCATGTCAGAGTCAGTCCTCACTCTCCACACAACTGTGGAGAATGTCCTGTCTATTGGCTAGATCTGGATAGGAGTTCAATGCTTACTGCATTTATTGTCCTTGGTTGGTGCAGTAGTTTGAACAGAGCCCCACCCCCGCCCCGGATGCAGATCTTCCCATCATGATGTTCTTCTTATATGTTTCTAGGACCCTCTGGATCCTTCTATTTCCCCATTTCCCATACTTCTCTTACCGAGAGTCCCAATAGGAAGTCCCTGCATCTATCCCAATCTCCTGGTAATTGAAAACTTTCATGGGACATCCCTTTTGTGCTAGTGTCCAATTATAAGTGAGTATATACCATGTGAGTCTTTCCGGGTCTCGGTTAACTCACTCAGTATGATCATTTCTAGTTCCATTCATTCTGCCTGAAAATTTCAGGATTTTTTAATTTTAATAACTGAGTAGTATTCCATAGTGTAAATGTACCACAGTTTCTTTATCCATTCTTCAACTGAGGGACATTAAGGTTGTTTCCATGTTCTGGCTATTATGAATAAGGCTGCTATGAACATGGTTGAGCATATGTCCTTGTTGTGTGGTAGAGCATCTTTTAAGTATATTCCAAGGAGTGGAATAGCTGAGTCTTGAGGTAGCTCTATTCTCAGTTTCCTGAAAAAAGCGCCAGATTGATTTCCAAAGTGGTTGTACAAGTTTGCATTCCCACCAGCAATGAAGAAGTGTTCCGTTTCTCTACATCCTCTCCAGCATGTGGTGTCACATGAATTTTTCATCTTAGCCATTCTGATGGGTGTAAGATGCTTTCTCAGAGTTGTTTTGATTTGCATTTCCCTGATGACTAAGGAGGTTGAGCATTTCTTTAAGTGTTTCTCAGCCATTAGATATTCCTCTGCTGAGAATTCTCTGTTGAATTCTGAGCCCTATTTTTTTTTAAAAGATTTATATATTTATTATTATGTATACAGTGTTCTGCCTGTAGGCCAGGAGAAGGCATCAGATCGCATTATAGATGGTTGTCGCCCACCGTGTGGTTGCTGGGAATTAAACTCAGGACCTCCAGAATTGCAATCAGTTCCGTTAACCTCTGAGCCATCTCTCCAGCCCAAGCCTCATTTCTTAATTGGGTTATTTGGTTTGGTGGTGTTTAATTTCTTGAGCTCTCTTTATATTTTGGATATTAGACCTTTGTCAGATGTAGGGCCGGTGAAGATCTTTTCCCAGTCTGTAGGCTATAGCTTTGTTCTGTTGACAGTGTCTCCTGCCTTACAGAAGCTTTTCAGTTTCATGAGGTCCCATTTACTAATTTCAACTCCCACTCTCTCAGTGTCTTCAACAACATTCTGTAATGTCAACAGCTGTACTCTATGTTGGACACTAGGTGTCTCATTCTATGTACGAGCCCCTTCTGGGGGACTCCCTTTTCCCCTTTCAGCAAACTGTCCCTGGCAGCCGTCCTGCTCTCCAATTCTATGAGATGAAGGAAAACAGGAACCATGTCAGATTCTCAGAAGTATTTTTCTGCCTCTGGCTTATTTCATTTTACATAATGTCTTACAGGCGCAACTATGCCATTGTAAATGGCAGGATTTCCTTCTTTTGTGACCAAAGAGTATTGCCCCATAGGCTCATTTTGTCAGTGTATCTCCACTTCACTGCTGGCATCTTGCTCTGGTATAAACCATGTTTCAATTAAACTGTTGCAACATGTCCTACTTAGCTTAGGCTGTCAGCTTGGCATAAACCAGATTCATCTGGAAACTGGGAGGAATCCCGAGAGTGAGCCAGTTAGCAGCCTTCCTCCATGTTCCTGCCTCCAGGTTCCTGTCTTGATTGCCCAACCTGACTTTCTTCAGTGAAAAATTGTGACCTTGAAGTGTCATCCAAATGAACCCTTCTTCTACCTAGTTCTTTTAGTGAGAGTGTTTATCACACAACAGAAAATCAAACTAGACCAGGATGGCTTATTTTGTCTGCCAGGAAGTTTTGGCTGTTCTATAGTAGGGGCCCTCAGGTCTTAATAGTCTGAACCAATAAATATTTCTCTGGAGGCATCCTTCTGTTCCGTTAAGAATAGGCTGGGGTGCATCTGCTGACTTCAGGTCCTAGGGGACTGGACCAGTCATCACCTCAAGCCTTTCCAGTTATTGTAGTAAAGGAAAATAAGTGTAAGAACATTGGATGGCCACATGCCGGCAATTGAACACTTCTTTCTGGAGCCTTAGTAAAGATTTAGTGACTAGAGCTAGTCACGTGACCTCTGTGAAACAGAAGAAACCAGGAAGGAAACTGTTTTATGTATATGGTGTCAAGCTGTCTATTTTTAGTCTTGACTTCTTAGACTCAATTCTCTGAATAGCCAGAAAACAGACACTTTCAGATTATTTTTCTTGCACATAAAGTATCCAAAATTTCAGTGGTATTCAAGGTCCCATGTATCTTGACCCTCAGGCCCTCTAATCCATAGCTGTTCCTGACTCTGCCATGTGATCTCACAATACATAATTTGCATTCAGTCCTTCAAAACTGGATGTGTGGAGCAGCCTCCATCCTACAGTGTGGAGCAGCCTCCATCCTACAGTGTGGAGCAGCCTCCATCCTACAGTGTGGAGCAGCCTCCATCCTACAGTGTGGAGCAGCCTCCATCCTACAGTGTAGAGCAGCCTCCATCCTACAGTGTGGAGCAGCCTCATCCTACAGTGTGGAGCAGCCTCATCCTACAGTGTGGAGCAGCCTCCATCCTACAGTGTGGAGCAGCCTCATCCTACAGTGTGGAGCAGCCTCCATCCTACAGTGTGGAGCAGCCTCCATCCTACAGTGTGGAGCAGCCTCCATCCTACAGTGTAGAGCAGCCTCCATCCTACAGTGTGGAGCAGCCTCCATCCTACAGTGTGGAGCAGCCTCATCCTACAGTGTGGAGCAGCCTCCATCCTACAGGGTGGAGCAGCCTCATCCTACAGTGTGGAGCAGCCTCCATCCTACAGGGTGGAGCAGCCTCATCCTACAGGGTGGAGCAGCCTCCATCCTACAGTGTGGAGCAGCCTCCATCCTACAGTGTGGAGCAGCCTCCATCCTACAGTGTGGAGCAGCCTCCATCCTACAGTGTGGAGCAGCCTCCATCCTACAGTGTGGAGCAGCCTCATCCTACAGTGTGGAGCAGCCTCATCCTACAGTGTGGAGCAGCCTCATCCTACAGTGTGGAGCAGCCTCATCCTACAGGGTGGAGCAGCCTCATCCTACAGTGTGGAGCAGCCTCCATCCTACAGTGTGCAGCAGCCTCCATCCTACAGTGTGGAGCAGCCTCCATCCTACAGTGTGGAGCAGCCTCCATCCTACAGTGTGGAGCAGCCTCCATCCTACAGGGTGGAGCAGCCTCCATCCTACAGTGTGGAGCAGCCTCCATCCTACAGTGTGGAGCAGCCTCCATCCTACAGTGTAGAGCAGCCTCCATCCTACGTGTGGAGCAGCCTCCATCCTACAGTGTGGAAGCCTCCATCCTACAGTGTGGAGCAGCCTTCATCCTACAGTGTGGAGCAGCTTCCATCCTACAGTGTGGAGCAGCCTCCATCCTACAGGGTGGAGCAGCCTCCTCCTACAGTGTAGAGCAGCCTCATCCTACAGTGTAGGAGCAGCCTCATCCTACAGTGTAGAGCAGCCTCCATCCTACAGTGTAGAGCAGCCCATCCTACGTGTGGAGCAGCCTCCATCCTACAGTGTGGAGCAGCCTCCATCCTACAGTGTGGAGCAGCCTCCATCCTACAGTGTGGGAGCAGCCTCCATCCTACAGTGTGGAGCAGCCTCCATCCTACAGTGTGGAGCAGCCTCCATCCTACAGTGTGGAGCAGCCTCCATCCTACAGTGTAGAGCAGCCTCCATCCTACAGTGTGGAGCAGCCTCATCCTACAGTGTGGAGCAGCCTCCATCCTACAGTGTGGAGCAGCCTCCATCCTACAGTGTAGAGCAGCCTCCATCCTACAGTGTGGAGCAGCCTCATCCTACAGTGTGGAGCAGCCTCCATCCTACAGTGTTAGAGCAGCCTCATCCTACAGGTGAGCAGCCTCCATCCTACAGTGTGGAGCAGCCTCCATCCTACAGTGTGGAGCAGCCTCATCCTACAGTGTGGAGCAGCCTCATCCTACAGTGTGGAGCAGCCTCATCCTACAGTGTGGAGCAGCCTCATCCTACAGTGTGGAGCAGCCTCATCCTACAGTGTGGAGCAGCCTCCATCCTACAGTGTGGAGCAGCCTCATCCTACAGTGTAGAGCAGCCTCCATCCTACAGTGTGGAGCAGCCTCATCCTACAGTGTGGAGCAGCCTCCATCCTACAGTGTGGAGCAGCCTCCATCCTACAGGGTGGAGCAGCCTCCATCCTACAGTGTGGAGCAGCCTCCATCCTACAGGGTGGAGCAGCCTCCATCCTACAGTGTGGAGCAGCCTCATCCTACAGTGTAGAGCAGCCTCCATCCTACAGTGTGGAGCAGCCTCCATCCTACAGGGTGGAGCAGCCTCCATCCTACAGTGTGGAGCAGCCTCCATCCTACAGTGTGGAGCAGCCTCATCCTACAGTGTGGAGCAGCCTCCATCCTACAGTGTGGAGCAGCCTTCATCCTACAGTGTGGAGCAGCCTCCATCCTACAGTGTGGAGCAGCCTCATCCTACAGTGTGGAGCAGCCTCCATCCTACAGTGTGGAGCAGCCTCCATCCTACAGTGTGGAGCAGCCTCCATCCTACAGTGTGGAGCAGCCTCCATCCTACAGTGTAGAGCAGCCTCCATCCTACAGTGTAGAGCAGCCTCATCCTACAGTGTGGAGCAGCCTCATCCTACAGGGTGGAGCAGCCTCCATCCTACAGTGTGGAGCAGCCTCCATCCTACAGGGTGGAGCAGCCTCCATCCTACAGTGTAGAGCAGCCTCCATCCTACAGTGTGGAGCAGCCTCATCCTACAGTGTAGAGCAGCCTCCATCCTACAGTGTGGAGCAGCCTCCATCCTACAGGGTGGAGCAGCCTCCATCCTACAGTGTGGAGCAGCCTCCATCCTACAGTGTAGAGCAGCCTCCATCCTACAGTGTGGAGCAGCCTCCATCCTACAGTGTGGAGCAGCCTCCATCCTACAGTGTAGAGCAGCCTCCATCCTACAGTGTGGAGCAGCCTCCATCCTACAGTGTGGAGCAGCCTCCATCCTACAGTGTAGAGCAGCCTCATCCTACAGTGTGGAGCAGCCTCCATCCTACAGTGTGGAGCAGCCTCCATCCTACAGTGTGGAGCAGCCTCCATCCTACAGGGTGGAGCAGCCTCCATCCTACAGGGTGGAGCAGCCTCCATCCTACAGTGTGGAGCAGTATTCTGAGCTTGGTTGGCTTATCATGTCCTGATCTTATTCTTTGGTTCTTATCAACTCTCACAACCTCAGAGACATCATCCCCAAATTTCCATTGAACTCCATTTATGTACTTCAAAGCTCAGTTCTTCAACTGTCTGAAACTATTTTGTATTAAGAAGTGAGTATGGGTAGTTTTTACATGTGTTCATATTCATGTCATGTGCATGTGTTGACATACATGTGGAGGCCAAAAGTCAACAATGAGTGTCTTCCTAAATCACTTACCATTTTACTCATTTAAAGACAAGGCTTCACATTGAACCAGGAGCCTACCAATTTTGCCAGACTGATTGGCCAACAAGCCCTAGGTATCCTTTCTCTGCCTCCCCAGCCTTGAGATCACATGTGTGGGCTATGCTTCCCTGCTTTTCATGTGTGTGCTAGGATCTGAAATAAGGCCCTCTGGCTTATACAGTAAGTACATTGATGACTGAGCCATCTCCCACGTCCTAAAGCTATTTTACATTTTTAATTAGCCATGGCTACTATGAAAATTTAACAATGCAAAAGGAGGAAAAAGAAGTAGGATAGGAACGTACAGACAGAGAAAACGAGTCAGAAGGTGGCCGGGTTTGGGAAGCATGTCTCTAGGGAGGGATTTTGCTACAGTGGTTTAGCAGGGCTTGCTATAACCTAGCCTACTGAGAAAGGCTCCACCTGGGTGCAGGCAACCTGATCATAGATGCCGAACAGCTACTTGAGACTCAAGATTAAAGTGGCCAGCTCACCCAGCAGGTGGCCTGCACAAACTGTTGTACCATCCAAGGACAATGTATGTAGTAAACCTAGACCCCCTGTTCAGATCTAGCCAATGGACAGCTCATTCTCCCCAGCTGTGGGGGAGAGTGGGGACTGGCTCTGTCATGAACTCTGCTGCCCCCAATTTGACTACTTTCCCTTGGTGGGGAGGCCCTGTGGCACACAGAGGAAAGGGAAGCAGGCTATCCCGATGAGACCTGACAGGCTGTAGTCATATGGTGGGGGAGAAGGCCCCCTTCTGTCAACGGTCTAGGGGAGGGGAATAGGGCAAAAGAGGGAGGGAGGGTGGGAATGAGAAGACGATACAAGTGAGGGGATAACAATCAGGCATGCAACCTGAATGAATTACACACACACACACACACACACACACACACACACACACACACACACACACACACACCACACACATGGCCAGCCTCTTGACTCGGCACATTGAAATTATAGGGGCAGTTTGTACATTTGGTAGCATGAAAATCAGATAAAATTATTTAATAGATTAAAAAAACATTAAAATGGTGAGAACTCAAGGGATTGATCTCAAACTTTTAACTCAAAGTTTTCTTCTAAAAGCTGGACTCTTATACATCTCTTAGTATCCACATAAAGGGATGTTTGCCATTTGTGAACTCTGTGTTTTTAATATGACTTCATGACATGAGCAGGCATATGCCATGCAAATATTTTCCTAAGGGGCAACATGAACAATGAGCTTGGTAACATTCTTACAACTGGGGACAGCTTACATAAAAGGGGAAGGCATCAGCGAGGCCAATCATGTTATGCCCCAGTTTTGTGGCTTAATGGATATCTGCTTTAACAGCAATCAGGCTCAGAAATACATGGTTGCTTACAATGATTAGATATTTAGGTCAGATGTTTCCAGAAACTTGGTGAAGTAATTAGAACTGGAGGTTATTGGCAAGAAACGAGAGCAGGAAGCGAGACGCAGATGAGATTTTGATGTGGAACTTTCCAGATCTATTTTCTTACATTAAATGGAGATTATTCTGCCTCTTCATGAAGCTTGGACAGGGACAAGAAAGAGAAGGATGGAGCAGGATTACAGTATGTCCGTGCTTTACCTCCTTTAAAAGAGGAGACCCGACTTTGAAAGATTAACTGAAGATACACAGCTGCCTATTAAATAGAAATAGAGATATTGGTTAGTTATGGTATAAGCTGTCCACAAGGAATTGTTAATTATATCACAGAAAATCATGAGTGGAGACCCTGGGAATCAGATTTCTTGAGTTAAACTCTGGTTCTGTCAATTCCTTAAGCCATGCGTGTCTTAGGTGTCTCTTTTCCTGTGCCACAGGGTCATCAAAACTTAATGACTGGATACCACACCACCACCAGACATTTTAAAAATCATAATGAGCTTTTATTCACTATAAATTTATTCCTAGTGAGTTTTTTCTCTTAAGGCTACGATTTGTTAGGAAAGATGATGCGGAATGCCTCTTGCTAAATTTATTTAAAAGCAAATTTCACTCTATGTATTCTGAGAAGATCCACATTAATTGTGCCAGGATTTTGATGCTGGGATCAATGGAATTGGCTGGTTCTCCTTAAGACTATTTCTTTAACCCAAGTGACTTTCTTGTCTCCATTCCTGATGTTTGTTGTGGGGTATCCACCAGAGAAGGCTGTTTAGACATGTGTTTAAGCCACTAGTCTTAAAAAAAAAAAGCAGTGCAGTGACTACACTGGACGTTCAGGAGCTTTTTCTCAGAGTGAGCTTTTAAGCACAAAACCAATATCCAGGGTTGGCATACTCCAGTCAACAAGAACAGTTAGCCAGAAGCGGAACTGCAGAAGCCAAAAGCAAGGTTAGTACATTTAGAGACTTTCCCAGAATCATGGACTTTGATTAATTAGGTCTTTGTTCTTGTTTTTTGGCAAGTGGGGCTGTCTACATGCTGAGTTTTATGGCCTGAATGGTACTTCCATCAGAGTTAGTTGTGCTAAGGTCTAGTGCCTGCTACAATGCTGTTGTTGTTATAATGTCTCTCCATGTAGATTTTGCTGTCCCGGAACTCATTATGTAGATAAGACTGGCTGTGAACATATAGAGATCCATGTGCCTCTGCCTCAAGATTGCTGGGACTAAAGATGTGCACCACCATTCCTGGTTCCTGTTGCTCTCCTTAAAACAAATGTAGCTATATTGAGTGTTCAATTTCTTAGAAGAAGAAGAAGAAGAAGAAGAAGAAGAAGAAGAAGAAGAAGAAGAAGAAGAAGAATACTTATTAACTTATCTTCTTCTAGACTTCTTATTTAAGTGTACTAAAATTGGGCTAAAAATTAAAATCAAATATTCAAATAAATAACAAAAATATGTGTTCATTTGAAACAGAATATTTAGAAGAACTTTCGGAAAATCAATTTTAGGAAATTAAAAACAATTGTTTTATTTAAATTTTAAAGATTTCTTTATTTTATTTCATGTGTGTGAGTGTTGGCCTCATATGTAGATGTACACCACATGTGTTCAGTATCCTTACAGGCCAGAAGAGGGTGTCAGATTCCCTGAAACTGGAGTTACAGATGGTTGTGAATTGCCTTGTGGGTTCTGGAACCAAACCTTTGCAAGAGCAGCCAGTGCTCTTAATGGTGGAACCGTCTCCCCAGCATATATGTGTAGGACAGAAGACAACTTGTAAGAGTTAGCTTCTCCTCCTAGGAACTGAACTCAGGTCATCAGGCTTGGTGGCAGGTGCTATTATCTACTTGGCCATCTCATGGACCCTGACTGTGGATTTTGATTGACATTTTGCTAATGTTGCCCATTGGCGTCTTTAAAAACTCAGTTATGTTATATAAATATGTTTTTGTCTTAATCCCGGGTGTGAGGTATGGGGCTACTCCAGACTGTCCACAGCAGTAGACTATTTATCTTGTGTGGACTCTGAGAAGGGCGTGATCTTTGCCGGCTGCAGATAATTTAATTCTGAGGACTCTGGAAACGGGATAAATGCCAGATCCCAGGGTGGGGTGCTCTAAGAAAGAAGAAGGGGGATGCTGGTGCTCCCCCTGCTGCTCCTGGATGCTGTTGATGCAGTTTGATGAGGAGAAGAAGTTGGAGAGGTCCTAGAATGAAAGTTGGACTTGCCCCCAAGGAAGCCAAGGACCCTAACAGGCCGGAAGTAGCTAAAGAAAACTATGCCCCATCTCGCCACTAACCTTTCTCTCCTACCTAGTGTTAGGGTGTTGGAAGGGGTTGGGGTGGAGAGGGAAGAAAGAGCTATCAAAAACCTCAATAAAACAAAAAAAAATTTTTTAAGTGCCTACAAGTGGCACTAGACGTTGGGCCTGGAATAATGGAAAATCTGGTTTCTAATGCTGTAGCGGAGACAGCATGAAGGAATGAATAAGTTGTTTCAGGAAATTAGCAAAAGGTTTACTATGGCTCCTACCACTGGGTCCTTTCCTGATTTGCTCCCGGAGGGAATTTTCTGTTTTGCTTTGTCTTCTTTCTGTATGCCATTTCAAAAAAAGGTTGGGAGAATGGTGGAACAACTGGAAAACTTGCAAATGGATATGGATGGGTCTGAGGAACAAAAAATGGACGAAATAGGAAAATCAGAAGGATCACAGTTCTATTGTTTTTGAAAAGATTGCAGAGTTGGCCGTGCAACTAGAGAATTCTTAGGTAGAGGTGGAAGCACTTGGGAAGTGAATAGTCCCATTGGAAAGGGGAGAAAAAGGGGTTCAGACCTGGTAACTGAGAGCCAGGAGTTTCCTGCAATCCCATACTCACTTTTGGTGTCAAGTTTCCTGGGGAGGCTAGGGACCCAGGAGAAGCAGAAGGCTATCCAGGGCAAAAAAGTTACAGAGAAACAGCTTGTTTTGAAAGAAAGGGTTAATCTTGAGCAAACTGAGCTGCCAGGGGAGCAGCCTGAGGTTAGGAGACTATCACCATTTGTTTGCCCAGTAACCACCAAAGGCCTTAGATATCAAAATGCTCAGTGCTTTTAAATGTGTTAGATTTTTGTCACTTGAAAAGAAATTGTTACCAAACTGCTAAAAGCCTCAGAGCTCAAAATGGCCAGTGTGTTAACTCTGAGAAATGTGCATTCTGCACAAGCCATTTCTGGAAGCACTGGGTTCTTGGCAAGAATGCTTTAAGCTTCCCAGGATTTGTTGGTGCCGTGGTAAAACGCATCATTTGAGTAGCGAATGCAGGCCCAAGAGGGACATATGACATAACCTTTTGCCATTAGGAAGCAGCTTTGGAGTCCTAGCTCAAGGCTCAGCAGCAAAAAGCATAAGCTGTTCCAGCCAAGAGCAGCCAAGGGTTACCAGGTTAGAGAACAAACTATTGATCCAAAATGTCTTTGGTTTGCTGATAATCTCCTTTCAAGAAAGCAACAACAAGTCTCACTCATATTAGAGAAAAAGCCATTTTTTTTTTTAAGACTAAAGGGGGAATATGTAGTGGAAGTTTGGTTTCTTTTTTTTTTTTTCTTTTCTTTTTTTTTTTTTTTTTTGCATTTTTTTTTATTAATTTATTCTTGTTACATCTCAATGTTTATCCCATCCCTTGTATCCTCCCATTCCTCCCCCCGCCAATTTTCCCATTATTCCCCTCCCCTATGACTGTTCCTGAGGGGGATTACGTCCCCCTATATATTCTCATAGGGTATCAAGTCTCTTCTTGGCTACTTGCTGTCCTTCCTCTGAGTGCCACCAGGTCTCCCCCTCCAGGGGACATGGTCAAATGTGAGGCACCAGAGTACGTGAGAAAGTCGTATCACACTCTCCACTCAACTGTGGAGAATATTCTGACCATTGGCTAGATCTGGGAAGGGGTTTAAAGTTTACCTCCTGTATTGTCCTTGGCTGGTGCCTTAGTTTGAGCGGGACCCCTGGGCCCAGATCTGCCTATCATATTGTTCTACTTGTAGATTTCTAGGACCCTCTGTATCCTTTTATTTTGCTATTCTCCCATGCGTCTCTCATTTAGAGTCCCAATAGGATGCCTTCATAATAGCCAGAACATGGAAACAGCCTAAGTGTCCCTCAGTAGAAGAGTGGATAAAGAAACTGTGGTACATATACACTATGGAATACTACTCAGCTATTAAAAACAAGGAATTCCCGAAATTTGTGGATAAATGGATTGAGCTAGAAATGATCATAATGAGTGAGTTAACCCAGAAGCAGAAAGAATCAAATGGTATATACTCACTTATATCTGCATACTAGCCCAAGGGGCATGTCCCACAAAAGCCTTCACTTACCAGGAAACTGGGACAGAGGGGAAGTTTGGTTTCTTTAAAAACTGTTATGGTTTTAATTTTAATCCCGGGTGTGAGATGTGGGGCTGTTTCAGATTGTCCACAGCAGCAGGCTCTCTGCCTCATGCAGGCTCTGAGAAAGGTGTGATCTTTGCCAGCTGAAGATTGTTTAATTCTGAGGACTCTGGAAAGGGAATAAATGCCAGAGCTCCAAGGAAGAAGAATGCTGGTGCTCCCCTCTGCCGCTTGGGGCTGTTGATGCGGTGTAATGAGGAGTTGGAGAGATCCTGAAATGAAGACTGGACTTGTCCCAAGCAACCCATTGACCCTAACCAGCAGGAAGTGGCTAAAAAGAACTACATCCCCTCACCCCGCTAACCTTCTTCCTCTCCTACCTGGTGTTGAGGGGTTGAGAGGGAGGAAGAGGCATAAGAATGCCAGTAAAATAGAATCTAAAAAGCACGCCTTCACTTAGCAGCTTATTTTTCATCTGTTTTAGAAATTATTTTCAGAAAGGCGGATACCTGTGAGCTGTGTCTAAGGTAGGTTCTGAGTTAAATCCGTAGTCCTTCAGGGTGATCACAGTTGCTTCTGGGGAAGCTCACTTTTTCCTCTCATCCAACCTAGCCCTTTAAGGAAGAAATGTGTCTGGCTATTCTTGGAATATCTGTCTCGTGTCCATCGTGGCACTGCCTCGGGCCTTCAGACAGATAAAGTATACCGATTCTTAGGCAGTTAGCACCAGGCTTTCTACAAATTAGCAGTATCAACATCAGTGTCTTTAATTTTTCTGATTACCTTTTGAGAAGTTGGCACAATCAGAAAATGAGCCATAATTTCACCCTGTACTATAACAATGACTTCACTTCCAATATGGCCCTGCATTACCGGGCAGATGCAGTCCTTACAGCCTGGGTCTCATGTAAGCTTCCGTGATCTCTGGAAGCAGTCCACTGATGAGGTGTGACCAGAGAATGTTTGAATAAAAATACTTCCTCAGTGTTTAGGATTTGAGATGACATATTCCAAAGTATATCTTTTTACTAATACTTCCTTCTGGACCACCAAGATAACTTCTGTAATTTTGTTTCTTTTGTGTCACTTCATAGAGACCCAACACATGTTTGACATACCCCAGTGTCCTGTGCATAATAAGAATGTAGTGACATAGGCATAACTCTGGCAGTTATCAAAATCTCATGCTTTATTTCATATGTGTCTAATTTCCTCTGTCTGTTTATAGCTTGCCTGTGGCCCAACTTTGCTAATTTTGGAGAGTGGATTCAAGGGTTGCCCTTGTGGGTAGATGTCTTTACAATCCTGAGATCTCATAATTCTGTGGCTTGATAGTTAACCCATAAGTCACTCAAAATATATTTCAATTTCTCCTTCCTTCCCCCCTTCTTCCCTCTCTCCTGTCTTTTCCTCCCCACCCCTCCTTTACCCAACAAGAATAATTGCAAAATAAGAATGATTACAATTTACCTGTAAAATAATAGTGTACATAGTGTATTATTGTTCAAGCAAAAATTGGCATTTAAGGACCTCAAGTCTCATGAAAGAGCTCAGTTTTCTGGGACTCAGGCTACTTTGAGATTTCTCCAGTGTCATCCATTGGGAATAATTTTCGTTCTTCTAGTATTTACATTGTGCCTTCACAAATATGTTCTAGGGAGGGAGGGAGAGAGGGGGGATTAGGGAGTGGAGGGAGGAGAGGATGGGGAGAGCTTACATTTGCCTTTAAGGTACATGATAGTAACCTCATCTCTAACAGTTCACAGTGTGTGGGTTATATGGATGGATTGGGTGGACATCTCCACAGTCACAGGTGATTGTGAAGAGGTTGGGAGGATAGTCCCTTTGTACCTCTCCCTACTGACAAGGCACTATTGCAAACAAACAAATAAACTCTTATTGAAACATGCTCAGACATTACCCCCACTCACCACCGCACACATTATCCAGAAGTTCCTCTTTAGAATAAGGGAATTGTGTTCAATGTGTCAACTGAAACTTGATTTAGTGGAAATGAGTCCATACCCATTTTGAATTATAGCTGAAACTATTGTGTAAATGCCTCAAGCTTTGCATTTAGATGGGTAAACATTGTGCTGTCACTTGTGTGCTTTCAGCAGCCTAGTCTTTATGATTCTTCATTGATTCACCATGAAATACCTATAACAACACAAACCCTTAGTTGAGCAACTATTGGCAATTGATAGTTGCCAGGAAAGGGGAAATCAGTTTTCCTGAATGATATGACCCTTGGAAAGTTGACCATGCCCCTGGGGAAACCTGATGCCCAGGAGTATTTGAGTAACACAAGTTGTAGTTGATAAGTTAAAAAGAAAGAACACAGGATGTTGGGTGGGTACAGAGGTGGGGGTGGATCTGGGAGAAGTTGGAGAAGGAGGGTGAATGTGATCAAAATAATTGTATGAAATTGTCAGAGAATGAATAATAATGTATTAAGAAAAAAGGTTTTAACGATATTTGTAATTTTTATCTGATTATATGGTCTCGAGTAAGTAATTTCTCTTGATTATGATTTTTTTAAAAAAAAGTGTCAACAATTATAATACATGTCAGGCTTCATAAGAGTCAAATGATAAAATGTATTTGAAACACTTGAAAAATTCTAGTACTCTGCTCTAATATGAGTTATAGGTATACCTGGTATTAATACATCCCCAAGCTATGCTGAACTCTTCATAACCTGTTGAGTGATGCTTTGATGTGCTTGCTATTTATCCGCCTTCACCAGGAGGGAAAGGGGACACAGAATTTTAGCTTACACAGCAATCCTTGCTAAGAGCTAAGAGATCACTGCCAGGTGGGCTTATCCAAAAGAAATACTCATAAAACACACTTTATAGTAATTCTAGTAATGGAGTGTTTCTGTGCGTGAGGACAGTGTACTGAGGACAGTCCAATTGAGTCAGCGCTCAGAGAATGTAGTGGAATACTTGGGTCAGGCCTGGCAGCTGGGCTGGGGATGCTGGAGTGTGCTCAGTGTCCTGGTGAGATCAATATTTAACATGAGGCCATGGAAGATTTTTATGGATCTGCAAGCTGTGACTTAGAACAGTTGGAAAAATGACTACAAGGAGACAGAAAAGCAGGGAGATGACTAAGAGTCTATTTTAACACTTTGCTTAAGACTAGAGTAGGGCATTTGGTCATCGGAAGACTCCACAGTGAGTTTGTGTCTAGGAATGTGAAAGTGCATTATTAATCGGTGTGTTCAGGAGGAAGCTGTCCATGGGATACTTTTGGAAAGTCTTCAGGTATGCATACGAGTCACCAAAGCAGCTCTTGCCTAACTTCCTGGGGAAAGGCGTTAGCTGTTGTGTCACCATTTGTGACTTACCTGTTTTTTTGTTTTTGTTTTTGGGGTTTTTTTGTTGTTGTTGTTGTTGTTATTTTGTTTTGTTTTTCTTGGCTGCTTCAAGCTCATCTCTCATTTGGGCATGCTTTGTTCTATCCTCCATGTTGCACATGTAGGTTTATATTCTATGTATGTCTTGAGGCCAACAGCTTATGTTATCATTGAAAAAATAGTCCCAGAGTTTCAGTAAAATGCTGGAGATGATACTACACAAGTCCTGACAGTCCTTAGCTGGAAGCCTGGATGAGTTTGGAGGTAGACAACATGGAAAATGGAGGTAACAGCATTTACTATCAGTTTTGCCCACTGGCAGGCCTAGCATTGGCCAATAAGTTTACTGTGCTGCAAGGCCTCAGGTTTGTCATTGGTGGTTAGCTGCCTGTCTTGGGGTGACTGGCATTGGTGGTTGGTTGTAAGAGTCTGATGTATGAGATGCTTGGGGCATGGACCCTCCACAGGTCAGCTTTGTATGAGAAAATAGCAATGGAGTATCAGTTATCATTATGGTGGTTTGAAAAGCATTTTTTATTTAATTAATTTATTGAGATTGCATTTCAATTGTTATCCCCTCACTTATATCTTCCTGTTTCTCCCTCCCTCCCTCTTTTACCCTATTCCCCTCCCCTAGGTCTGTGACAGAAGGGGACCTTCTTCCCCACCATGTTGGTCACAGCCTATCAAGTCTTATCCTGGTAGCCTGCCTATCCTTTCTCTGAGTGCCACCAGGCCTCCCCACCCAGGGAAAGTGGTCAAATATGGAGCACCAAAGTTCATGTCAGAGTGAGTTCCCACTCTCCATACAACTGTGGAGAATGTGCTGTCCATTGGTTAGATATAGATAGGGGCTCTACGTTTACTGTATGCATTGTCCTTGGTTGGTAACGTAGTTTGAGCAGATGCCCCTGCATCCAGATCTACCAGCCTTGATGGTCTTCTTGTAGGTTTCAGGACCCTCTGGATCCTTCTATTTCCCCATTCTCCCATACTTCTCCTACCCAGAGTCCCAATAGGAAGTCCCCACATCTATCCCCATCTCCTGTTAAGTGAAGACTTTCATGACATCCATTTTTAAGTAGACCCTCCCATCTTTCCAAATCCTCTGCATCCTTCCTTCCTTGTTATCTCCCATCAACCTTTGCTTTCATGTCCCATGTGTCCTATTGCTCTTCTGCTGCCTTTCTCTGAATACCCTTTAACTCTTTTTGGGTTGCTTGTTAGGTTTTTAGCTTTTACCTACATTTACACCCTTAATACACATACATGTACACATTCCTAGCTGGGGTCTGTATAGGAGAAAGAATATATACTGTTTGTCTTTCTGGGCTTAGGCTGCCTCTCAGTATAATAATTTCCAGATCCATCCATTTTTTTTTTCAGATTTTATAGTTTGGGTTTTCTTAGGAGCTGAATAAAATTTCATTGTATATATATACACCACACCTTTATTATCTACTCATCTGTTAATGGGCATCCCAGCTGATTCCATATCTTGACTAGTATGAGTAGAGTGTCAATCAACATGGATAGAAAGATGTCTCCATGAAGGATATGGAGTCCTTTGGGCATATGGTGATGTCTCAGGGAAGTTATATTTCCATTTCCCAGTTTCAGATGTTGAACAGTTTAAAAATACTCATTGCTCATTTGTTTCTTTTAAGAAGTGTCTATTTTTACATCAGCTCACTTTTGGAGAGAGAGAGAGAGAGAGAGAGAGAGAGAGAGAGAGAGAGAGAGAGAGAGACAGACAGACAGACAGACAGAGACAGAGAGAGACAGAGACACAGAGATAGAGACACAGAGAGAGAGAGAGACAGACACACACACACACACACACACACACACACACACACACAGAGAGAGAGAGAGAGAGAGAGAGAGAGAGAGAGAGAGAGAGAGAGAGAGAGAGAGAGAGAGAGAGAGATCTTGTATTCTGGATATTAGCCACCTCTGAAGTATAGCTGGCAATGATTTCCCCCTATGACAATTCTGTTGGCTGTCCTCTTTGCTGTGCAGAAACTTTTAAATTCCATGCACTACCATTTGACCATTTGTCAATTCTTAGGGCTAGTTCTTGCCTAACCAGATGCCCATTTAGAAACCTCCTGCTTGTGTGCATATCTTAAAGAATATTCTTTATGTTTTCCTCTAGAAGTTTCACTAATTGGGTTTGGAATAAAGGCTTCAGGTAGCTGTTTTAACACTATCCATTGTGAGCAAATCCCATTGGTTCTTTTAGTTTTCTTTTTGTAAAGGTGGGTTCAGATTATGTAGTCTATGTTCTGCCAGCTTAAGTATTCTTTGATGCTAACATAAGAAAGGCATATGGTACCATATTTACATGGAATCATTCCCATTTTTTACTTAATATGCTAACTAGAAAGATTCTTTTAGCTTTTAGTTCAAAATATTTTTCCCTTTCAAAAGAACTGCAATGTTAGGGAATATATTACATGCAATGGAACATGCGTTTGTGGTTTGGTATGAGACAATCCACTAAATTGTTGTGTTTTTTCCTTTCCTGATGTTGGATACAAAAGTTTAGTGGCTTCATCAGTGATTATGAGCAATGAGCTCAGAGTTCCATTTGCAATCAGTGAGGCTGAGAGCTGTAAACACTCGACTGCTGCCCGGGAGAGCTGAATGTTCCAGCAAACACACATGACACTGGAAAGCCCAGGATTAGTTTTCAGTGTCTCTGCAACATGCTGCCCGACAGTTGTACCTCAAGCTAGCAGAATGTTCTCTGCATTTAGGGTACGACTGAAAACTGGTAAGACTCCCTCCATCTTCAGTGCTGGATGCTTTGAAATCAAGTGCTCACCAGCCACCAATTTCCTCTATACTCCCTCCTGCTCACTACAGTTTTTAACATTTCCTTTTCTTTTATCTACATGAGTGCCTGCATGTATGTATGTGCAGTACATGCATGTAGTATCCAAAGAGGCCATAAAATAGCATCCAATGCCCTGAAACTAGAGTCACAGATGTTTGTGAACCACCAAGTAGATGTGGGAACAACTGAACCCATGGTCCTCTGCAATAGCAGCCAGTGCTCCTAACTGCTGAGACATCTTTCCAGCCACCCCACACCCCCATATTAAAACTTGTTTGCTTGAGATAAAATGAATAAAACTGTTCTAATTGTGGAATCATAAGATATTGTTTTTAAATTATCTGTATTATCAGTAGGTCCGGCTAGCGATCAATTAAGACACTTGTTATATTTTTAAGATAGCCTTAGTTAACATGGGGCAGGGCAGACATTAATCCTCTAAACAACTTCCCATAGTGGGGTAGGCAATGGATC
The DNA here is from genome assembly GCF_903995435.1 of Acomys russatus. Classification (NCBI taxonomy): domain Eukaryota; kingdom Metazoa; phylum Chordata; class Mammalia; order Rodentia; family Muridae; genus Acomys; species Acomys russatus. The sequence continues at coordinate 31,468,211 of NC_067151.1, read as the reverse complement.
GCTGCCTCAATCCCATGTCATCTGCTTCCAATAACTTCTATCAAGCTACCTCCCATCCATAAACCCAAATACTTGTTAATTCTTTATCTGGCCTGGATTCTCTATCCATGCTGGCAGCCTTCCTCTCTTCCCTTCAAGTCTCTCTCCTTTTTCCTTGTGGCAGTCTTTCTTTTTCCCAGAATTCCTCTCGCTCCTATCCCAACCTATCTCCTTTGCCCTGCCCAGATGGGATGGCTTTTTTATTAAGCAAAAGGTGGGTCACACAGACAGCAAGCAGTAATTAGCATCAAAATACATCAGACCATCCCCAACAGTAAGACTTTGGCCTTGAAAAAAATCCTCACTGTATATATTTATGTCATGGATGGGAACAAGTGTGGTTATTTCTTCTGTGGAAGGGAAACATTTGCATTAATATTATGGTTGTTATGGTCAAACTGGGAAAAGGAAGGAAGGAAGGGAAAGGTGGGGGATGGGGTAGGGGCTAGATGAAAGAAGCTGTATTTTGGGGAAACGCATGTTTGACAATATTTTGTTAATGAAATTACATCTTGACTTGTAACATTGTCAAGGGAGGGTCTTTACAGGTGGGCATTCAGAAATGCTCATGATGGGGACTGTGAAGTGAGCATTTCACTGTCCCTGCACACCCCAGAGGGAGAACAGCATGTCTGGGGCTGGAACTCTTCCCTGGAGAACCCATTTTTACTCGCCTCCCTGTCAGAATAAGCATAAAAATACCATGATGGGCAGTTTCAGGTCTCAGCACCCATCTCCCCAAGGCTAAGCATTGTAGATAGAAAATGTTAAGGGTCATTTATCAACTGTGCTTTAGAGATTAGTAAACAAGCCACAAAGATGCAAGGTGGCCATGGAAACCCAGATTTATAAATGCCGATGTCATTCATCCAAGCAAGCTCTGTCTTCATGGTCCCAAGGTGATGGAGGCGGTTGCCGGTCTTACGGCTCGTTTGTGGTGAATGTGCAAATGCAGGTATCTATTTTCCACCAATAACAAGGGAGAATTTAATGTGTCTTTAGGTCTAGATCATGTGCTCATTACAAATCCGACTAGAGCTCGTCTTAGATTCAAACTCTTCATACACTAGAGTCAGGGCCTATTCAACCACAGGATCAGGAAGGCGGGAACACAGTGATTGCTCTCTTAGAAGAAAAACAGGCAACAACCATGGAAGACAGCGTGACTCGTAATGTTATTGCGGGTTGTTTTTTTTTTTTAATCTTTGATCTTTGAGACAGGATCTCAAGTAGCTCAGCTTGTCTCAAACTTGTTAGCAGAGGCTAACCTTGAACTTCTGACCTTCCTGCTTTCCCTCCCAAGTTCCAAGATTACAGGTATATGCCACCAAGCCTGGTCTGATCGCTACTGGTTTTAAAACTTAAAAAATCACAAGTTTCTGGCTATTATGAATAAGGCTGCTATGAACATGGTTGAGCAAATTTTCTTGTTGTGTGCTGGAGCATCTTCTGGGTATATTTCAAGGAGTGGAATAGCTGGGTCTTGAGGAAGCCCTATTCCCATTTTTCTGAGATAGCACCAGATAGATTTCCAAAGTGGCTGTACTAGTTTGCATTCCCACCAGCAATGAAGGAGTGTTCCTCTCTCCCCACATCCTTGCCAGCATGTGGTGTCGCTTGAGTTTTTGATCCTAGCCATTCTGATGGGTATAAGATGGAATCTCAGAGTTGTTTTGATTTGCATTTCCCTGATGACTAAGGAGGTTGAGCATTTCTTTAAGTGTTTCTCAGCCATTTGATATTCCTCTGTTGAGAATTCTCTGTTTAGTTTCAAGCCCCATTTCTCAATTGGGTTATTTGGTTTGGTGGTGTTTAATTTCTTGAGTTCTTTATATATTTTGGATATTAGACCTTTGTCAGATGTAGGGTTGGTGAAGATTTTTTCCCAGTCTGTAGGCTGTCGCTTTGTTCTCTTGACAGTGTCTCCTGCCTTACAGAAGCTTCTCAGCCTCATGAGGTCCCATTTATTAATGGTTGACATTAAGGCCTGGGCCGTTGGTGTTCTGTTCAGGAAGTTGTCTCCTGTGCCAATATGTTCCAGGCTCTTTCCCACTTTTTCCTCTAAGTGGCTTAGTGTCTCTGGTTTTATGTTGAGGTCTTTAATCCACTTGGATTTGAGTTTTATGCAAGGTGACAAATATGGGTCCAGTTTCATTTTTTTACACATAGACCTCCAGTTAGACCAGCACCATTTGTTGAAGATGCTATCCTTTTTCCATTGAATGGATTTGGCTTCTTTGTCAAAAATCAAGTGACCATATGTGTGTGGATTCATATCTGGGTCTTCGATTCGATATTCCGCTGACAGCCTAAGTGTCCCTCAGTAGAAGAGTGGATAAAGAAACTGTGGTACATATACACTATGGAATACTACTCAGCTATTAAAAACAAGGAATTCCCGAAATTTGTGGATAAATGGATTGAACTAGAAATGATCATAATGAGTGAGTTAACCCAGAAGCAGAAAGACTCAAATGGTATATACTCACTTATATCTGCATACTAGCCCAAGGGGCATGTCCCACGAAAGCCTTCACTTACCAGGAAGCTGGGACAGAGGGGAGGGCATCCTATTGGGACTCTAAATGAGAGACGCATGGGAGAATAGCAAAATAAAAGGATACAGAGGGTCCTAGAAATCTACAAGTAGAACAATATGATAGGCAGATTTGGGCCCAGGGGTCCCGCTCAAACTAAGGCACCAGCCAAGGACAATACAGGAGGTAAACTTTAAACCCCTTCCCAGATCTAGCCAATGGTCAGAATATTCTCCACAGTTGAGTGGAGAGTGTGATATGACTTTCTCACGTACTATGGTGCCTCACATTTGACCATGTCCCCTGGAGGGGGAGACCTGGTGGCACTCAGAGGAAGGACAGCAGGTAGCCAAGAAGAGACTTGATACCCTATGAGAATATACAGGGGGAGGTAATCCCCCTCAGGAACAGTCATAGGGGAGGGGAATAATGGGAAAATGGGCGGGGGGAGGAATGGGAGGATACAAGGGATGGGATAAACATTGAGATGCAACAAGAATAAATTAATTAAAAAAAAAAAAACAGTGGGAAGACCCAACCCTAAGGGAAGTGGTGCCAGCCGCACACCTGCCTGCACCTGTGTGCCTGGGCTGGATCCCGGCTTGCCCAGCCACCACAGCTCCATACAGGGAACAGGACATGACATGAATTGATGTGGCAGGAGAATGTCAGCACTGTGCTGGGAATATAAAAGCTCAGCTGGAGATTCCCTTGAATCAGACTTTTTCTTAAAATAAGGGGCATGCCTCCAAGATCCTGTGGACACACAAAGGCACAGTGGAAGAAATCTCTCACAGAGAGGTGCCCCCTCCAGTTTCCAATCCATGCCATTGCCACCCCTAATTTTGTGGAAGTCTTTCTTGCCTCTCTCTGCACTTCTCTTACCACAGCTTCCACAACCCTCAACCCTCCTCCCTCCCCACCCAAGCCACTGCTGGCAGAGCTCATGGTGAGACTGAGAGCACACTCACAGGCTGGCTTTCCATCACCCACCACACGTGTGACCCTGTTAGTTCCCCCTCCCACCCCCACTTTGTTTTCTTTTTAAGATAAAATGCCTCTACTAGAGGGAAATGTTTCCTTATGGAATAACAGTCAGGACTTGAGATAGCCGGGAACACGAGTTATTTCTTCCTCTCAATGTTCAGGAAGTCCAGCCAATTGTCACTAGGCAGTCATAATTGTCACTCTGAGTTGGAGTTCAAAGCACATTTCTCAGAGGTCTGAATTGTGTTTTCCTTATGAGTACATAACCAAAGTTGAAATTTCAGCATTTATGTGAAAAAAGAAACACAATTTTAACTTGAACATGCAATAAAGTCACTTCTATGAGCCCTAGTTATGTACTATCAGATTTTTTTCTCTTTTTAAAGAGATTTATTTTCTTTTTCAATATGTGTGTGTGTGTGCATGCATAGGTGTGCAATGACTGTAGAAGCCAAGAAGAGGGCATCATATTCCCTGAAGAAAGAGTTACAAGTGCTTATGGGTGCTAGGAACAGTAACTGGACCCTCTGCAAGAGCAATGTGCTCTTAACCACTGAGCCATCTTTCAATCTCCTGAGGATATTTTTAAGCTGTTTGTTGTTGTTTTGGTGTGTGTGTGTGTGCACGCGCATGCATGTGCTGTTTTTAAATCTACGCGTGACAGAACTGAGTGGTCATCCCATGGCTCCTTCATTCAAAGCTAAGGGAAGAATACTCCTTCACAGTCTCTTGCTGTCACTGCAGAAGGCAGTTCCATATTACTGTTCAGGACCTAGAAACAAAAAAATGTTTGCACACTTATTTTTCACCTAATCCACAAAGTTGGCTTTGTGTTACCAGAAAGGAGTTCAGTATTCAAGCTAGTGGTCAATTATCTCCGCTTCCCTTAAAATACCAATATTTAAAGTTGTGTCTGTAAATAAACTATGTCCTTTCCCTCCTCCAAAACTAAAACATAAAATATTAGACTATCTTTTGAAGAAAGTATATTTTTTGTGAACAAGTAGCTGCTTTCACTGCCAAAACAAAGTCGAATGTTTCACGCGTCATTTTAAAAGTAGCTGCTGTGGCTGTCCTGTGGCTTACTAATGGTCGTTTATCAGAAAATTAAAACAGCTGGATTCAATTCCCTCTGTTATCTTTAGCTCCTTTATCTATGCTGGGAAATTCATCCAGAATATTCCCTTTTCAATTTAGATACAATACTACATTCAGCATATGGCTCGACTGTAAGACAGGAAGAGCGCTCACTAGCAGCTAAGGTTCATCCACCGTCCCTTGAGAAAAGACACATGATGCAGCAGCTGCAGCAAAATCTAGGCCTTTGATTGATGCTTCTCCCAACACAACAAGATCTGGGTGAAATGAACCACATTTACTGTCCTAAAAACATGGCCAAGGCATCACCATCCCTCACGGTACAGGGCAGTAAGACCAGCAATGTTGTCCAAAGGAGAGAGGTGTGAGTTACCAAACTGACAAATCTTCAACAGGATCATAGAAGATGGGAACAAAGCAGTAGAAAAGGAGAGAGAGAGAGAGAGAGAGAGAGAGAGAGAGAGAGAGAGAGAGAGAGAGAGAGAGAGAGAGAGAGACAGAGACAGAGAGACAGAGAGAGACAAAGAGAGACACAGAGACAGAGACAGAGAGACTTTTAAAACTTAGGGCTCCCTTCTGAGGATGGTGCAGCATCTCCCACACAGGCAACTGGAAGCAGCATAGGATGCACTTCCCATCCCGGGGACCTTCATATCAGAATTGTATCCTATAGTTTTGACTGCAGCAGACAACATGAGGCACCTTGAGGCATGAGCAGTGGCATACAGCCTCCCAGAACACTTGCTTCTCTCTAGGACACTTGCACACGCCCTGGATACAACAGAAAGAGGACAATGACAAGTTGTCAAATAGAGAGCAGACTATGGCCCGTGCCAGAGAGAGGTTTTCCTCATTTGCGTTATCAAGATATGGAAGAAAGAAGTGCGTTCAAAAGAAGGGCCCTGCTCTCAGGAAGATGATACCCTACTAGGAATAGCTCCAACATTATCTAGAGGTTATGGGATGCTGGGGGAGGGCTAGTCAGAGAGAAGACTGTGGGAACACTTGTAGGAGTTGCTGGAAGCTAGCACTGGGGAGATGAGCTACGCTCTGGAACAAAGTTCATGTCTCTCCCAGGGGCCCATTTGTTGGTTGCGTTAAAGGTTTTATATACTCCAAATGGAATTCAACCATGCTCCATAAAACGTCACAAAGAAGGAGCGAAGTTAGAAAATCCTGTGAGGCACAGAAAATACGTAGTTCCTTTCAGGAAGATAACAGCAGCACTTAGAATTGCCATAGGTAACTGTGATCTCATTGCGGGACCAGTAGAGTCTGGATTATAGGGCGAGGTCATAGGAGTATGTGGGAGAAGCCTCTGCTAGAAGGAAAGGTCTAAGGAAGGAACACTTCTTTTCTCTGAAACCCAGGACATCTCACTTCTGGAGCACATTCTGCAGGTTCAAAGACTACCAACCTCCCCCCTTTGCTACAGCGCTGTGAAAACTTGTGATTTTTTTTTAATTAATTTATTCTTGTTACATCTCAATGTTTATCCCATCCCTTGTATCCTCCCATTCCTCCCCCCCCCCAATTTTCCCATTATTCCCCTCCCCTATGACTGTTCCTGAGGGGGATTACCTCCCCCTATATATTCTCATAGGGTATCAAGTCTCTTCTTGGCTACCTGCTGTCCTTCCTCTGAGTGCCACCAGGTCTCCCCCTCCAGGGGACATGGTCAAATGTGAGGCACCATAGTACGTGAGAAAGTCATATCACACTCTCCACTCAACTGTGGAGAATATTCTGACCATTGGCTAGATCTGGGAAGGGGTTTAAAGTTTACCTCCTGTATTGTCCTTGGCTGGTGCCTTAGTTTGAGCGGGACCCCTGGGCCCAAATCTGCCTATCATATTGTTCTACTTGTAGATTTCTAGGACCCTCTGGATCCTTTTATTTTGCTATTCTCCCATGCGTCTCTCATTTAGAGTCCCAATAGGATGCCTTCCCCTCTGTCCCAGTTTCCTGGTAAGTGAAGGCTTTCGTGGGACGTGCCCCTTGGGCTAGTATGCAGATATAAGTGAGTATATACCATTTGAGTCTTTCTGCTTCTGGGTTAACTCACTCATTATGATTATTTCTAGCTCAATCCATTTATCCACAAATTTTGGGAATTCCTTGTTTTTAAATAGCTGAGTAGTATTCCATAGTGTATATGTACCACAGTTTCTTTATCCACTCTTCTACTGAGGGAGACTTAGGCTGTTTCCATGTTCTGGCTATTATGAATAAGGCTGCTATGAACATGGTTGAGCAAAGTTTCTTGTTGTGTGCTGGAGCATCTTCTGGGTATATTCCAAGGAGTGGAATAGCTGGGTCTTGAGGAAGCCCTATTCCTATTTTTCTGAGATAGCACCAGATAGATTTCCAAAGTGGTTGTACTAGTTTGCATTCCCACCAGCAATGAAGGAGTGTTCCTCTCTCCCCACATCCTCGCCAGCATGTAGTGTCGCTTGAGTTTTTGATCAAACCTACACATTAAGACAAACTGTTTGACAGAAGGTGAAAGGTTTTGTCCACACTGTTGCACTTTTGAAAAGTGTGATCTTTATCTTGCAGAACAAATGCCTTTATGGTAGGTTTTCTTCTCTCATTTCTCTTACTTTTCAAGGTCAACAGAAATAGCTTCAAGTGCGCACTGGCCTCCTTGACCTATGCTGCAATCATTTCTTAGATCCAAATATGGATGTGACCATCTATGGATTGCAAACAACGAATAAAATGAACAATGGAGCCACATTCCACTAACTTCAACTGGGTGAGGTCAGGCCTAAGATTAAAATTAGCTCCCCAAGGGCAAATATATCTTTCCATCATTGATAAGTGCCTTACAAATTTGACCAAAGACCCAGAAAGTCTGAGATCTTTACACATTACCAATGTAAGAAAACATGAACAGAATGCATTTAACATTCTCAACACTGAATAGCTGGGGCGGGGGATCCCTCTCTCAAGGAGGCTTCACACTTTCCCTATTTTGACAGTTATCAATTAAACACAGGAGGTATGTTCTACCTCATCTTTTCTTGTGACCTTTGCTCGTGTCTTTTGCTTTCCCACTACTGAAATTCAAGTGACTCTAAGAATTAGGTTAATCTCCAACTTGTTTCCCTCCCACCAAGAATGGTGCACCAAACCTCTATTTGAGCTCTTACACCTGTACATCACCACATCACCAGTAATTTACAGTTTTTGGTTGCACTGAAGTTGTGATTACGTTAGGAATAATGTGATGGAAGTACGGCTGTGAGCACCCAACTCTGGTCCTGTCTCTTGGTGCTGGTTTTGATACACACAGGTAACTAGTCTTAGCATACTTAATACACATGTGGGAGGGAAAGAAGGAAAAAAGGAAGGAAGCAAGGGAAAGAGGAAAAGAGGAAGAAAGCAAGGGAGGCAGAGAGAAAGGAAGACTATTTTTTAAACCAGCAGTCAATAATTTTGTATGTGTTTCACCTTTAAATATTACTAAAATGTTCTAGATACATCATGATGAATATTTCAGTAACCTTGGAAGAATGGAGAGATGAGGGATGATCTCAGGTCCTATTCTGGCATACGTTGCTGTGATAAAACACTGACCAAAACAACAATAACAACACAACACAGCACAACACAAAACAAAAAAAAAACACTTGGGAGATGAAATGGTTTATTTCACTTTACATGTTTTAGCCCATTGTCGTAGACTTAACTTCAGTAGTCAACTTGATACACCTGGAAAGAGAGAACCTCAAGTGGAAATTGCTTCCATCAGAATGAATTAAAGACCATGGGGTCTTTCTTCATTGCTAATTGACGTGAGAAGATCAGCTCATTGTGGGCAGTGCTACCCTTGCGTGGGTGGTCTGGGTTGTATAAGAAAGCAAACTGAGGAAGCCACTGCTTTATAGCTCTTGCCCTGACTTTCCTCAGTGATGGACTGTGGTGATATGAAAGAGTGAGCCAAATAAATCCTTTCCTCCCCCATGTTGCCTTGGGTCACAGTAGCAGAAAGCAAACCAGAACATCTGTCGTGGAAAGACACGAGGTAGAAACTCAAGGCAGGAGCTTCAAGCAGGAACCACGGAAGAATGCTGCTTCCCAGTTTGCTTCCAGGATCATCTGTCCTTACGAGGGTCTAAACCTCACCTTTGTACTCTAGAACAAGGAGCTTGTCAGAGCTGGCCAATGTTTTATGACCATGCATATGCAGCTAGTCACAGAAGGGGCAAGGTCTGCTTCTGTAAGTGAGGGCTCATGGTTTTGAGTCACTCTTTTTTTTTTTATTATTAATTTATTCTTGTTACATCTCAATGGTTATCCCATCCCTTGTATCCTCCCATTCTTCCCTCCCTCCCATTTTCCCCTTATTCCCCTCCCCTATGACTGTAACTGAGAGGGACTTCCTTCCCCTGTATATGCTCATAGCGTATCAAGTCTCTTCTTCCTCCACCCACTGTGGTTTGAGGAAGATCACCCCAAATCTTCATCCACCATGATTCCAGAAAGATCACCCAAAATATAAAAATTGAAAATAACATTCTATAGGGTTGTCCCCTATAGAAGGTGCCTACATCAGGCACCTGTTACCTATGGCACATTCTTTAACTTCATATCACATCACACTGTCAGGCAGGCTAAGCATTTGCTTTCCCATGTAATCCTGTACTCTCTTACTTCATGACAAGGGTTATTAAACTGTGACACTGGCCCTCCTGTTTCATTTACTGAAATCAGCCATGGGAGTCTTAGGATGTGATCTTATTTGGAAGTGGGATTGCCACAGAAGTAATCCAGTAAGATAGAGTTACACTTGAGAAGGGTAGGCCATTCACATGTTATGACTGGTGTCCTTGCAAGAAATCTGGAGACAAGTTCACAATTAGAACACCCTCTAATGGTTATGGTTGTGTGAATAAAACCCAAAGGACTTCTATAAGGACAAGGGAACCCTTCACCTGTACCTTCAGAATACCATGGGTCTACAGATGCCTCTATTTTAGACTTGTGGCCTTTTGTATGATCAAGTAATGCATTTGTGCCTTTCTAAGACATCTGGTTTTCAGAACTCTGCTATGGTTTTCCTAGCTAAATAACACTACCTTCCCCAGCTCTAGAGTTCAGTGGCCATTACAGACTGTCCCCAGTTTTGTTTTTTCAGAGCAACAAGTCTTCAGAGAGAGTTCATAAAGAAGAGTTTTATGCTCAAATCTTCCTGGACTCTGAAACACACTTCAAAAGACTGTCTTGCAGAACTTCTGAATCCAAGAATCCACAATTCCTCATAGGGGAAAAAAAAACAACTATCCATCCATCCATCCATCCATCCATCATCCATCCATTCATGCATCTACCCATCTATCCAGCTAGCCAACCAACTAGCTGGTGTACCAACCACCCAACCATCCAACAAGGAATCAACCAGAAAACAACAACAAACCCCCACAACAAACAAACAAACAAATACATTTCTTCACTATAACTGTCTGAGACTTATATGCCACTCAGATGCAGTCATTAGATTAATAAATGTCCCATCCAGAGCAATTGTTGTTATAAATATATGCTTTATATATATATATATATATATATATATATATATATATATATATATATATATGCTATTTTGAAATCAGGATTATTTTCATATCCTTCATGAAGACTGGATATGCTTTTCCATTGGCCCAGACATTTGTTGCTAATTTATGCTGTAGAATGCTCTAGAGAGCCATCAGTGAAATGCCCCATGATCTGTTCTAAAATATCTAACTTCAGGGCTAGAGAGATGACTCAGGACTTAGAGGCTAAGAGCACTTGTTGCTCTTGCAGAGGACCTGTGTTCCATTTCCATCTCCCACACAGTGGCTCACAACCCTCAGAAACTCCTGATGTAGGGGATCTGACATCCTCTTCTGGCTTCTGTGGGCACTGTACACAAGTGGTGCATAGACATTCATTCTGGCGAACACTCACACATATAAAATAAAAATTTTAAGCATAGACTCTCATCTCTCCTATCTACAAAGATACAATGGCTTTTATTTAAAGAAGATGTTTCTCCTAATTTATTTCTGTAAATGAGTTAGAATATTAGAATATTTTGGGTAGGTACATTCAACTAATAATTATGGGCCTTCAAATAATTATCTTATCAATACTGCATTCAAATAAGCCCAACATTGGAAGGAACCTCTGGGCTCACGTTTTTGCTTTTGTTTTCAGCAAGATAATGCCAAGCACTTGCCTGTAATTCTCTAGTCAGGATTCTTGTCACCCACAGCATGAAGCCATCATGTGCCCCACAGCTTTGATGTTTTTGTTCGCCACAAGAGGTATGCTTGTCATTGCTTTGCTTTAAGAGTCTTTGTGTGCATGTTTTATCTGCTGTGTTCTATCTGCTTACATTCATTTTTTATTTTTTCCATTGTTATGTGCTGACTTTGTGACATCTACTCTCTAAATGCATCTCCAGCCACACAAAGATTATCTGTTTTCAGATTCTTGAGGTAGGGTCTTGCTGTGTAGCTCAGGCTGGCCTCAGGGTCTCCTTCCCCTGCCTCAGCCTCTCAGGTGCTGGGATTACAGGCAGGCACCATCATGTGTGGGAAGCCATGCTAAATTCTGCCATGTGAGAAATCCCATGCTTAGGCTGTAGGCTGTGACCTTCCAGTTGTTGAGCTCTGTTGGAGGAGGTCTTTGTGTTCCAGGCCATCCTTGGACTATTTACCTTTGAAAGAAGTAGGGAAATTCCTACTGAGAAACATCTGGAGGGTTAAGGACATCCTTTCAGAGAGCTACTCAGTAATAGGAAGTTCTTACAGAGAGCTATTCAGGCTACCGTGTTCTTCTTGCCTTGGCAGCTAGGGAGAGAGGGATCAGAGTAGAGCCTATTGACCTTACTATATAAAGTCTTACTAGTCTGCATTAAAAAGAGTCTTGATCAGAAATTTCCTGACTTTATTCATTATTTCTCGTGTCTCTGTACCCTACTTTCCATCCCCACTCCCTCTTTCAGGTGAACCCTGATTCGATTTTTCCCGCGGGCGGGGACACGACATTTGGCGCCCAAACAGGGACTGAAAAATGAGGGATTAAGTAAGGGATGTTGTGTGGAAAGATGAGTGAAAGACAAATGGACCGTTTGCCCCGAAGTCACCTGCTTCTCAGAGGAATGGCAAGGTAAGCAACACAGATATGGGACAGAGCAATAATAAAGATTTATTCAGAGAGACATTAGAAAATAAGTTTCAAATGTGAAAAATAAGAATAAATAAAGGACAGTTGGATAAATTTTTAGATTACGTCAGTGAAGTATGTCCATGATGTCACTAATGGATCTGAAGAGACATCTGCCATGTTTTTTTCCCTTTGGGTTTTGACCAGGGATGTTCTTGATCCTTGACATGGGAGTGACAAAATGAGAGATTTATTATCACAAGCTAAAGCAAGTAGCCAAGAAGAGACTTGATACCCTATGAGAATATACAGGGGGACGTAATCCCCCTCAGGAACAGTCATAGGGGAGGGGAATAATGGGAAAATGGGGGAGGGGAGGAATGGGAGGACACAAGGGATGGGATAAACATTGAGATGTAACAAGAATAAATTAATAAAAAAAAAGAAAGGAGATATAAGGGAATCTAAGAATAGCGATAAGGAAGATCTAGAAAGAAAAGCTGCTTGCTCTCAAGAGCATGACTGGCAGCCTCCATCTACAGCACCCCCAGGGCAACAAAATCCCATTTAAAAACTTTGAGGACAGGTTCAGGCCCTGGAGAAGGAAATTAGCTTAGCTAAAAACCGAAAACAATTAGAGAAAGAATTAAAAAGAATAAAGATTGATGATGATGTTGAAAAAAGTCATTGCGGACAGAAAGAAAAGGCTTCCAGTCTAGTAAATAGCCTTTAGAATATGTCCCCATTAGAGACTGGAATGCCAAGAGATAGAAACACAGGGCAAGAGATAAGCAGTGAGCTCACCTCTCCAGTTTCAGGAGCACTAGATTTTTAAGACAGCCGAGTCAAACAGTATGCTCCTATAGAATGGAAACAACTCAAATAATTAAAGACTGCTTATGCTCAGTATGGACCCAAGATCCATTTACTATAACAATGGTTAATGCATTAATAAATGCCAACCTTGCCCCTGCCAATTGAAATACCTTAAACAAAACGTGTTTAGATTGAGAAAGTAGATAATTTTAAAATATGAAACAGAGTTGGTAAAAAAATTATAGAAATGCTATATTATGCTTTTAAGCCTATAAAGGTTCATATATATATATATATTTGTTTGTTTGTTGGCTTTAGTTGAAGATAGTTTAGACCCTAGATATGCCATTCCTTGTCAAGTTTTCAAAACTGCTTTTTGTCTTGCCTATCAGACTGTTTGCTTTATGATCGTCATGTCAAATTTTATGTCTATGCCTATAAATTTGTTTAATTGCTTAAATATTGTTTCATTTTTCTATACGTTGAGAAAGGGCCAAGCTTTATTCGCTGGCTAATTTTCCAAAAACAGTGCAGCATGCACAACCCAAAAGGTGGTAAGAGTCCTGCCTCCATGCAGTGCTGGCCAGCAGCAGGCCTGCCCTTCGCGGGGCCTAGACCCAGGCACAGTGGCCACCCACGGGAAACAAGCCCAGGACTGTTTCACAGGCACTGCTCCTGGCTGCTGCCTATGGGACTCAATTCTTACAGAATAGGAATGGCTATAAAAACGTGGCTGGTTAAAAAATATAGTCTAAAAAAATGCCTTAAACTTAAAATTTTTTGTTTAATTTTACTTGTAGGAGACTTAACAATTTTCCAAGTTGTTCTAGGGAATGGAGTTAATTCCAAACTCCTTAGCTACAAGGTGTTTATAATTTTCTTGTTTCTTTGCTTAATTTTTACTTGAGAAATATTTCTAAAATTTTTTTTAGATTCTCAAAAAGGAGAGATAAACTAGTTTTGTCCTTGAAACTAGACAGCTGGAAGTTTCCAGCTTAGATCAAACTAGCTAAACAAGCCTAGGACTACAATGTCCTTGAGCCAGATAATTTTACAGACACAGAATAAGAACATACTGATTTAAAAAACACTGAAAAGGTAGAACAGCATCAAGCTGTCTATTCATCAGCCAAGTTACACTCTTTTGGGTGTAACTTTGTACTGTGCTAAATACTAATGTGAGAGAGATACCTGTACCAGACCCATCAGGAGATTCTCAGCATGCTGGAGATTTACTTGTACCAGACTCATCAGAAGATGCTCAGCATGCTGGAGAGATACCTGTACCAGACCCATCAGGAGACACCGAAGCCCTTACTACTTAATATTGGAGGGAAGAATTTGGCTTATGAAGTCAGGTCTGGGCATAATGAAGGAAAATTACTACTCATTATCATTCCTTTCCTAGATGAGTGAGGCAGCTTGTTAAAAGGAAGTTCAACATTGCTTCACACACAGTAAAAGAGAGACAGGAGAAAGCAATGTTTAATTCTCTCTGTGATTTTTGCAGTATCATGTTTATAAACAGGGCTGTCTTAAAGCCACTAAACTATACAATCTAAAACACGTCACCATTCATGTGCTATCACTGAGGCCATTTTTTTTTTTCTGTAAAGAAGGGCATGTACAACAAAGCTTATACTGAATGCAGCCCATTTCATCACTAACACACTGGCTGCAAGGTCAAGCATTTTCTCAACCAAACATTTTTGACTGTGTTCCCATCTTCTCTTCAAGGTGGGGTTGCTTTCCCTCTCCTCACGGTTATGGTTGGCAGGCTTAGGAAGATATGTGTGAATACATCATTCTGTTCCCTTGGCACGGAAGTCTGTGCTACTGGGGTTTGATACAATATGTCCTGGCTTTCCTTGGCCCTTCATGTTCTTTGATCATTTGTTTGCTTTGCTTTGCTTTAGGGACCGACTCTAAACATACACCACATAGAGCTTAACTGTTCAGGGGCCTTGACATGTTTTCAGAACACACACACAATCAGAAAAGCAGTTTCTAAAAAGTTCTCCTGTTTCAGTCTTGATACACATCAGAAAATAAATAATAATAAATAATAATTCAAATTTACTGAGTCTTGGGCATCACATATTTAAAATTTTCACTAATTTTTAATTTTATTTTTAGAGTTTATTACTTTTTTCTAGACACCAATCAATATATACATTTTACTTTTCACAGTTCTACTTCCTTCCATAGAGAATGGCCCTGACTGCTTGTGTGTTTGTTTGTTTGTTTTCCTGACATTGACTTCCTGAGGAGTTTATATGAATTTTTCAGGTCTCCATAATCTTTCCTTATGTGATGCCTGCTTTCTAATCGAAGTCAAACATTTGGGGGCAAGAATTCTAGAGGGTCTCAAGCAACTTTTGTTTGTGTTACATAACAACCAGATGCCCAATTGTCATTTGGTCACTGTTAAATCCTTTCCCATATAAAAGCCCATAAACTTTTAAAATTCATAAATAACCAGTGAGGCATTATACCAGGTCCATGAGAAGGGTCTGTTTTCAACAGTGTCCGCTCACCAGCTTCAGACCCTCTGTGAAGCGGTTACGACATTGGGGATGTACAATCCCACAGAAGGATCAGCCTTAGGAAGGTGCAGGTGTCCTGGACTTGCTGACCCTCTCCAGGTTGCCACATTTGTTGCAGCGTCGTGGATGACAAGAGTTAACAGTCCTTTGTATTTTCTGCTGTGCCTGCTCTAGCATCTCCTCTTTCACTATTGATGTTTTTTGCTTGGGTCTTCTGTCTCTTCAAAAGTATTCTAGCTCAGGACTTGTCTCTTTTGCTCACTTTTAAGAGAATTTTATCGCAATGAATTTGGGAGGGGGTATTTTTTTTTTAGCTCATTTTGTTGATTTTCAACCCCCTTCCCCCATGTTTTATAGTTTCTATGGCACCATGGCAGGTGTTTTAGTGCTTTCAGCTTTTTGGGCAGGCACTGATGGCCAACATCATCCCTCTTGGTGATACTCCCCCACAGATTTTAGTGTGTTTTTATGTATAGATGGGTTTACTTCAAGAGCAATTTTTAATGTCTTTCTCAATGTCTTCCTTGACTCAAAAATAAGCTGTGCAGTTTCCATGTCTCTGTGGAAGTTCTCAGAGCGCTTTCTTTTTTTTTTTTTTTTACTGATTTCTAGCTTTCTTGTGTTGTGGTTGGAAAAGCTACCCGATATGGTTGCTGTTTTTGAAAATTTTGTCAAGACTTGTTTTGTGGCCTGTCATATGATATACCTTGGGGAGTTTTCCATGTGCTGACTGAGGGTACATGCCCTCCAACTGTTGAGCGGAATGTTCTTAGATGTTGTCTACCCAGATGTTTCATTGATGATGTATTCTTTGCTGAAAGTGGAGTGTGAAAGTTATATTGTTACTGTCTATTAATATCTGGATTTTACATCAGGGTTCTTGAAGATTTAAGCCATTTCCTAGGCAATTATAGCTGTGTAAGGTCTTACCACACCCACTTATACTTCCTAGTTTTATTATGGTTTCTTTATTTCTTCATCTATAGTTAAGTTTACTCTAGCAATGTGCTTTGCTTCCTTGCTCTTTACATTTTTTATTTGTCCCATGGTTTTTAGCTTTGTGTTCTTGGAAAGATACAGCAAGTATCTTTTTCTTGTAAGATATTTTGAAGTGACAGCAAATGACACAATGGTAATGTTAAGAAAAGAAAAACAGAAAAGCATCTTAATAACAGCCCCAGCATTGGTGCTTGCACTCCCTCTTCCCTCCTCCCAGCAGCTTGAACTTTTAGTGCCTCACTTGTATCATTCTGTACGGGACATTGTTGTCATTTAGTTGCTTTGTTTTCAGTTTCTGTACAGACGGCATAAGTGGTTTATGCACCATGTTTACACTATCACAGCACTCTGAATTTGTCTAAATAGCTACTTTTTCCATTAAACGCTGTACACTCTAATGTTTTCCTCTAACGCATCAACGGCTCTTTCCCTCAGCATGAAGTCCTTTGGTGTTGTTTCTTATAGAACAGTGCTGGTGGAGACATATTGTCTCTACTCTGGTGTTTATGTGGGAATGTTTGTCTTTCTGTCATTTCTGAATCATGGCTTTGCTTGGTAGAGTGTCTTTGGTGTATTGAATCTTGTGCCACTCCCTCTGGCCTGTAAGCTTTCTCCAAAGACATGAGCTATAAGTGAGTTATGACACTTACAGGTTTTTTTCATGGTTCTGGCTTGTAAAATTTCCCTTTACGTTTCACTTCTGAAAGCTTAGTTATGAGACCCTCTGGATAGAGTTGATCAAGTTGAGTCTGAATGGTGACCTATGACCTTCCTGTGACTGAATATTTGTGTTCTCCAAGTTCTGAGATGTTGTTGTTGTTGTTGAATGTGTTTTCTACCCCTTTGTCATTCTTAAGTATTTATTTTTAATTTTTGATTTTATTTCATGTGTATGGGTGTTTTGCTGGCATGTATGTCCATGCACCATTTCTGGGTCTGTCACCCAGAAGAGGGCGTCAGATCCCTTGGAACTGGAGTTACAGATGGTCGTGAACTGCCATGAGGGTGCTAGAGATTGAACCCAGGTCTGAGAGTTTCGTCACACTCATTGCTGTACGGACTGCTTTTAGTGCCTTAGTTAGACCACAAGGTAGGCTGTTATCCTAGGAAGTTTTTGATGATTCTTGGTGTGTGACATCATTCTTGCATTGAGGGATCAAGTTTCGGTTTATTTCTCAGAGTGTGGCTTGACTTAAATGTGTCCTTCCAGGGTCCTAAGCAGGCTGCTCATTTTCACAGATGCTGTCATCACTTCAGCTATTGGTACTAGACCGGGCCCAGTTCAGGGTTTCTTGTGACTCTTCTCTTCATGGGGGTCACTGCTGTGCCAGCGTCTGTAGTGATCTGAGATGTCCCCCTAGGCTCAGACTTAGAAACCTTACTCCCAGGAAGAGACACTGTTTAGAGAGGTAATGGAACTTCCAGGATGTGGACCCTTGCTAGAGAAATACGTCACTTGGGAGGCAGGGCTCTGAGAGTCTATAGCTCTGTCTCACTCCCAATTTGCTCCCTGCTCCTGCTGCCGTGCTTTCCCTGCCATTCTGGGCAGTTAGCCTCCTGAAGTGGTAGGCTCAAGTAAGCTCTTCCTCAAGTCTCTCCTCAAGGTCACGCTATTTAATCTCAGCAAGAGAAAAAGAATTGTTATGCATTAAAGGGTGAGGCAAGTTGTTCCCAAACTGAAATCAGAGTATAGTGCAACGGAGGTCTGGAGAACACAAAGGGCAGGGCATCACCTCTAACCTCTCCAGACTCCTGTTCACAGTTGTCACCTCCACAGTGAGGCACAGGGTTCTGCATTGCTCGGGGTGGGCGTGGGTGGGCAGACTCTCCATGGACATACTCACCTCAGACTCCTGTCATGGTTATCACTTGAGTTCAAAGCCCTCCAGGATAAGACCAGCACAGTCCTAGATCCGCACTGCAGTGGGCTGCCTACTGTTGAGGAGAACTTGCTGTCTGAGGCTACTGTAACAAAGCCCAGGGGGCCTTAGAAAGCTCAGTTGATAGGGTCCACATGTCACCTCCTGACGCAGGATACTTTGGCGGGGGCGGGGGCGGAGGTTTCAGTCATCAACACTAGGTTGTTGTAGTGTTATATTTTATCAGCCTAACAGAGCTTGGAGGTATAGTTCTGTGCTAAATCTCCTACCTACCCTCTGTCAATAGACTGTTTTTCTCATTGTTGAATATTGTTGGTGAAGGCAATCGATATTAAGGTGGATTCTGCATGACTTTCATAGTCGCAGGGTCCTCAAGAGTCCACTGGAGTCCACATCCTAACTGGCCAGGATTCACATCAAAACTTGATTTCATTTCACACTAGGGTGCAGGGTTCTCCTTTTCTCAGGGAAGGTTTAGAATACTTGGCTGACAATTTTATCTGTGAGCAGTGTCTTAACAATAGCTATGCTGGCTAAGGTTAAGGGAGTGTGTGTGTGTGTGTGTGTGTGTGTGTGTGTGTGTGTGTGTGTGTGTGTGTGTGTGTTGGGTGCCTATGGTGAGGAAGAAAGCTGGGGAAAATAAAGCCAGAGAATAGGATAGTGGTTTTAGACTATCAGGAAGGAAGCACATGGGTTAAATATCTACCTTAAACACTTAACCTGGATCTTTTGCAGGACATATTTTATTTCATTTTAGACATATTTTATGTTATTAAAAAACCAGGCAGAACAACTAAGTTTGAGGGGCATTAAGACCCTTAGATTGCATTACCACCAAGCAGAGAAGGCAGTATTTGAACCCAGTGGGTGCTCAAATTTACCTCAGCAGGGTGATTCACTTTAAGTCACATGCACTGAGGATGTTCTGAGGATCATGTAGGCTGCTAGAGCTTCTCAACTGCAGAACAGAAGAATGAGGTGGTGACTTCAACTGGAAAAGCAGTCAGCTGACACAAACATGGGTTTCATTATAAGCTGCTCCTAGGCATTCAGTGATAATTGCTTTCAGCGGTGCATGCTACAGACTCCCACAACAGCATGCATCTCAAACAAGAGCATCTAATTTTCCCTACAGGCACAAGGGCTTAAGTTAGGCTGATGAACTTGGCTCCTCACCCAACTTTGCTATTGTATTTCATGAGACAGATGAAAAATGGTGCAGCCCACGTTCAGAAAGATTGCCTACAAATGCCCCAGAATAAACAGTTGATGTGTTTTTCTCTAGTCTGTCCATGGTTATTTAAGTGGAAGTAAAATGCCAGGAAAATGATCCTGGCAATAATCACATGCCAAGGCTAACTTATACTGCCGTGTTATTTCATGTGCTGAGGGCATCCTGGACACACATGGCTGTCATTTCCCAAACAAGCCTTTGCTAATGATGTGCTGTCCATCAACTGTATGACGCCGCCTCATGTCTATACAAGTTTTCACATAATTTTAGTGACTGAGGAGGACACAGATCTTGGACATGATCGCTTTTTCAAATAAGTACACGTAGAAACCATCACTTTATTTTTTGAAATGCCATTTCTATTTCTAAACCAAATTTCACATTGTTTCTTGGTACTTAAATCCTTGTTTATCCTTGAGGGGTGGGGGAAAACCCTACTTAGTCTGCGTTGTCAGATCACAGTGCTCTAATGAGATGATTGCAGCGTTCAGTGTCTCTGAGTCATGTGAGCAGAGTCTCCTGGACTTGCTTTCGATACAGAACATTAGGGTATGGCCTGTGGCTCTTTCCGTTCTTTGATGTAGTAAATGAACAGCTTGCATACTCATCAGCTGTGGTAAAGGCCCTGGCTAAAGAGCCCTCAGTTTTTCAGGCCCCTGTGAGTGGCATGGCAGCAGGAGCAGGGACACAGTGCACTGGGAAGGGCAGGGAAGCCGCAGAGGGCCACAGAGCAGCTGGACATGTCTCAGGGACGTAGATATGTAGATGTGTACAGTGGACAATGGCCAATAGTGGTCAACGAGGACTGAGCATCATGATTTTGAGGACTAGCTAAGCACATCTAGAAAGTAGCAAAGTACATCTAGTCAAAGCTGGTTTGTGGTTTTAATTTGCTTTGTTAAAATAGGAACACTTTTGGACTAGGAACACAGCTTGCCCAACACACATAAAGACTGGAGTCTGCTCCCAGCGTTATGTAAACTGAACATGGCAGTGAACATCTGTAATCCTAGCACAGAGGCAGGAAGACTAAAAGTTCAGGTCATGTCTGGCTCTCCTTCTATACAGTGAGTTCAAAGCCATCCAGGGTTACTTGAGACCTGTCTCAAGAAAACACGCACACCCCCGCGCGCGCGCGCACACACACACACACACATACACACAGAGGGGGGATTTAATTTTAGAAATGAAGCTTATTTTAATGCTTTTGGTAACTGAATAAAGAAGGCAACATGACTAAAAATCTTGACTTTTCCAGCTTCAGCTTTCCTATCCATGTGACAAAGGGATAGAATACCCATGACAGTTTTGGTGTTCAAAAGTCACAATTCTCTTAAGTCTTTAAACACAGAGATGTTTAATGTATATACAAGGCTATATTGAAGGTATGCAAATCTACACTGTAAACTTTGATTAAAAACACTTATTTGTTTGTGTGCCTGTATGTTTTCTTGTGTATGTACATGTATGTGCCTGCGTTCAACTGTATATACATGCACAAAGCAGAAAGGATGCCAGGTATCCTCTGTCACTTTCCATGTGTTTGCTTCTTTCATGCAAGACTTCTCCTTGCAAACAGGGCTTACATTTTCTCATAAGGCTGGAAGCCAGTGAGGCCCCACAATCCTCCTGTCTCTGAACTCCTTGGGGTTGTGGGTACAAACACTTGTGGGGATGTCCAGCTCGTTACCTGGGTGCTGGGCTCCATACCCTGGTACCCTTGATGAGAGAGCAGTGTTCTTAATTGCTGTGCCATCCTCTCCAACACTTGGATTTTTTTTTTTTGAGTTTGTGTTGTTTTTTTTCTCCCTTATGTACTTCAGTCTTGCCCTTAATTTCTTTCTCCGTGTCTGAAGTGTAGCATTTGCAAGTAATAGAACACATCATTTTTATTGTTTCAAGTAAAAATAGTTTGATCTCATTCTTATTCAGTTTAATCCAGATGTTAACACGTCTTAACATTTGGCATTCAGCCCGTTGTTGAACTCAGAGTCAAGGATAAAATTTATCCTGCATCATTTGTTTATCTGGGAGTC
Organism: Acomys russatus; assembly: GCF_903995435.1. Classification (NCBI taxonomy): domain Eukaryota; kingdom Metazoa; phylum Chordata; class Mammalia; order Rodentia; family Muridae; genus Acomys; species Acomys russatus. The sequence continues at coordinate 31,446,881 of NC_067151.1, read as the reverse complement.
ATGCATATGTCACATGTTTTTGTAGGAAGATATAGTGCCTTTTTGCAGAGACTATATTCTATGCTAAACAAGCAACGAGGCTGCCCTTGAACTCTACACTGCCTGTCATCCTAGCCTGATTGCTAGGATTACACTGTGTACCGTCTCGGCCAGTCATGTATTTTAAATCAATTTCCTGTTTGCTGTTTTTCTGAAAATTTTCTTCCATTTGGTAACAAGAATGTGACATAATCAGCATCAGTGTTATCCATTAAATAAAATTTAAAGACTACCTTGTATTTAGAATTTGAATCTTTCTCTTTCTCTTTCTCTCTCCCTCTCCTTCCCCCTTCTCTCTCTCTCCCTCTCTCTGCATCTCTACAGCTCTCACTCTTGTGCCAATTCTTACATCATCTTCATTTCCTGCGTTCCTGTGTCTGCTCTGTCTCTCTCCCACGGTTTCTTTATGGTTCCTCCTGTCTTGTCATTTGGGTCAGGCAACAAATATCTAAGATAAGGCTTTAACTTTTCCCATTTCAATCCATTCTCGATGTGGCTGCCACATAGGTGCCACCAAACCCTCTGACTAAAGGACACTCATCAATGCTCACCATTTCCACGGAAATCTGTGCAAAGTGGGGTTGTCAGCATTACAGATGGAAACTGGCTCTTATCTTGAGCCCTCTTCTGTTTCTCCTCCAGATTTCCTCTGAACTAGCTGTGCTAATTACAGTACTTAACAGTTTTCTACTCTCATCTTTTTGTTCAAGGTCTTTTCGTCCTTTGGGAAACCTCTCTCTTTTTTTTTTTTTTTAAATTTAAACACATTTTTATTGAAAAATAAAATAACTCATATTACATGTCATTTGCTATCCCATCCCGTGCATCCTCCCATTCCTCCCTCCCGCTTTCACCCCATTCCACTTCCCTATGACTGTGACTGAGGAGGACCTCCTCCCCCTGAATATGATGCTAGGGTATCAAGTCTCTTCTTGGTAGTCAGCTATCCTTCCTCTGAGTGCCATCAGGCTTCCCTGTCAAGGGGACATGGCCAAATATGGGGCACCAGAGTTCATGTGAAAGTCAGTCCCCACTCTGCACTTAACTGTGGAGAATGTTCTGTCCATTGGCTAGATCTGGGTAGGGGTTTGATGCTGACTACACGTATTGTCCTTGGTTGGTGCCTTACATCAAGCAGAACCCTTGGGCCCAGATCTGCCCATCAGAGTGTTCTTCTTGTAGGTTTCTAGGACCCTCTGGATTCATCTATTTCTCTATCTCCTATATTTTTCTCACCTAGAGTCCCAATAGGATGTCCTCACCTCTATCCCACTTTCCTGGTAAGTGAAGACTTTCATGAGACCTGCCCCTTGGGCTAGTATCCAGTTATAAGTGAGTATATACCATTTGAGTCTCTCTGTTCTGGGTTAGCTCACTCATTATGATCATTTCTAGTTCAATCCATTTGTCCACAAATTTTGGAAATTCTCAACAGAGGAATATTGAATGGCTGAGAAACAATTAAAGAAATGCTCAACATCTTTAGTCATCAGAGAAATGCAAATCAAAACAACTCTGAGATTCCATCTTATACCCATCAGAATGGCTAAGATCAAAAATTCAAGTGACACCACAGGCTGGCAAGGATGTGGAGAGAGAGGAACACTCCTTCATTGCTGGTGGGAATGCAAACTAGTGCAGCCACTTTGGAAATCTGTCTGGCATTATCTCAGAAAAATGGGAATAGGGCTTTCTCAAGACCCAGCTATTCCACTCCTTGGAATATACCCAGAAGATGCTCCAGCACACAACAAGAAAATTTGCTCAACCATGTTCATAGCAGCCTTATTCATAATAGCCAGAACATGGAAACAGCCTAAGTGTCCCTCAGTAGAAGAATGGATAAAGAAACTGTGGTACATTTACACTATGGAATACTACTCAGCTATTAAAAACAGGGAAACCTTTCTTTTCTCATGTCTTTTTTCACTAATCATGACTCCAGTTGCAAGCAGATTTCACATGGTTCATGGAACTGCAGTGACCTTGACACTCAGTTCTGTCGATGGCGGCCCTAGCAAGAGTCCCCTGAATGACACTCAAATTTTTCTGTAGTCTGTATCAAAGACATCACAGTAGGACTGTAGCATCTTGAGCACAGACAGGATTCCTGTACATTATTGAGAAATGCTTATTTTGTTATATTCTGACGCACCCCGTACTCAACACACAGCTGAGAAATGGCTGGGCTACATTTGAGATGTTGGAGGTTTAAACAAATGGAGGAAGTTCTTAAATGAGGGTTTGAGGCTGTCTTGAAGGGACAGGCTTGTTTTCTCTCTAATGCAGTTATGAGATCATCAGTGCTGGGAAAGGAGAATGGGACCAGGGTAAGGAGTTTTAGGCAAGACTTGCCTTTTGTAAGAACAGATGCAGCATGTGACCACATCACATTTAACAAGAGAACAACAGAAAATTCTGCCTTCCCATGCGGTTAGGGAAGAGCTGGAAGCTGGATTGTGCTAGGTCAAGTTGGTTTTAAGATTTTTTTTTCCCTCAACAACGTTTTGCTCTTTTAGACTCTGCATCTGATGCCATGGAAGGGCAAAGAAATTTACAAGCTTTGTTAAAGTAAGTTTTGTCTTACCAAAAAAAATTGTCTTTATGAAGATTTAAGATAACTGTGAACAGATAAAATGGGGGATATATCCAAAACAAAAATAATATATCATTACTGTAAAAAAAAATTCCCAAAATCCTTCATGATCATCAACACACAATGGATACTAAGTTTGACAATGTGGGGGTCTCCACGTCTTCCCTTGCGCTTAGAGGGAGTCACCATGTACAGTGAGTTGTTTAGTTTGATCTGGCAGCAGCCAGTTAATGTAGCATCAGGACAGGACACTAAAATAGAGGAAGTGAATTACGTCATCTGTAAGATTAAGCTGTTGTTAGATAAGCTGTGTCTCACCATTTCTACCTAGAAACAACATGTCAGGTTTCACTTGGCTTCTGGTACAGATTTATGCACGTGGGGCTAAGAGCAGCAGCGGGGAAGAGAATACAGGGGCTGCCTTCCTCCTTCGTCTCCAGGAGACAGTCGTGTGACTCTAACTCTCATGTCATGAAACTGAGTAGTTTCCAGGTGACCTTTATAAATCTTTAAGCATTTAGTGTTTGGCTTCTTTTAGAATACCTCAAAGGATAATTGAATGGAAGCTGGGATCATGCACAAGCACAGCGCTCGTATTTTGAGGGCACTCTAATCACCCATTTGACCAACGTGTCATACTGACCCCACTGACCCTCCCCCACTCAACAGTTAATTCCCATTTTATAAGCAGAGAAAGTCTGAAGAGATGCTAAATCGTATGTCCAGAGAGATGCAGTGTTTATAACACACACTGTACAGCATGTATACAATACCTCTTCACTCCTGTTTTTATTCCCGGTGGGGTTATCTGGAAGATGGTATCATGGGAATTTGGTAAATCAGGAAAATTGGAGATCTAGTACATTACCCAAGTTCATCCGAATGGGCATTTGACTGGACCTACAACAAATGCAAGTGTTTTAATCATTTACGTAGCTGGCCAGATGTTAGCAGGCATGAAGATGTATGAGGGTAGACCCCTTTCCTTTATCACTCACAATCAGCAGCTTTAATTACTGGTCCAAACAATGGGATCTGAGTGGTATCTCTGCCCTCGGTAGAGACATGGCATTCTGAGATACCCCCACGCCCTAGTCAGAAGATTACTGTCTATCTGGATGCTTTCAGACAAAGAAAGAGCACATACCTTTCTCTTCTCTGTAAAGAGTTAAACCAAATGGGCCTGCTAACCACCTGGGTAGGAAAATACCCTTCAGCAAAGCCATTTCCTCTATGCACCTTAAGACAATATAAAATCTACCCAAGCATTGTCTCTCAGAACATTTTCGGTCTTCACTCTATAAATGTGTTTTTCTGCATAACTGTCCCTTTGCCTATTGTCCCCTCATATCCCTTGAGGATGCCCCACTTTACTCTGTGTGTATATTACACATCCATAGTTCATTATATAATTTGCTATATCACTTTCTGTTATGAGTATGTGTGTTTTGCCTACATGCATATATACAGAGACCGAAAGAAGGTGTTGTATCCCCTAGAACTGGAGTTACAGACTGTTGTGGATCACCATGTGGGCATAGGGGATTGACCCAGGACCTCTGAAAGAGCAGGCAATGTTCTTTCCTTCTAAGCCAAAACTCCAGCTCCATATCAATTATTATGAAAGATGGAACTAGCCAAATGTCCCTTACTAAAAGCTTCCATTGTATCAGTATATATAACCCTTAAAAAACAACACTCGAGCTGCCCTTGAGTTGTTCTAGGTGTTTTGCTTTCGTGCTATCAAGCACTTCCTTTCCAAGTAAATCTTTGGCTCACTCACTGGCCTTCAACGTCTGTCTACTTCCTTGGATGATGTCCCAAGTAACATGAGTGTGGCTTTGGACGCTGAGGCTATCGAATACATCATGGTGTCTGAGTCTAACAAACAAGACACTATTGACAGTGACATACTGACTTCCATCAGCAAGGACATTTGTGGTATAAAAGAATTGATACAAATGAATTTATAGCCATCACAGCTCACTTCCTAAAACGTGAGGTATGGGGAAGGCACAGATTTACTGAGGGCTGCAGTCAAACCCTCAGATGAATTTTAAGTATGAAAGATGTTTACTTGCAGGTTTAGTAAAGAACGGATTATGTGATTATGTCTGTGACCTGATACTAGTTACTTCAGGCCATTTCTATCTGTGAATTCCTGAGGCCCAGATGATTCTGTCAAAAGTGAATCCCATTTTCTGAGAGCAATGACAACAGAGTTATCAAAACTAGATATGTTTGCCTTGAAGTAGGAATGATGTCATTGCTACAGCTCCTTAAAACCCTCCCTAAAAAGGCGCCTAAACAACATCTAGCCTCATCTGTTTTCATGTAAAATTTGGGGATGATTCCAGCTGTTTGTCAGGGCCTTGGCCATTTTATCCTGTGGCCATGCTGTTTTTCCAGACTTGTCTCATCTTTCTGGGTTTCCATGACTTGTTTCCGCCTCCATTTTCCAGAGGTGGAGTGAAGGAAGAGGCCCTGGGCTGTGGGGTGGGGCTCTGCTTTTTCACCTTGATCCCCAGACATACCACCAATCAAACCACGGTCCCATGACACATCCATCTCTAAGGGAAACAGAAAGGGTCTTTATTGTGAGTGACCATGTGATCCAAATGAAATATCTGTGACTCTAAGCAGAAGGGATGGGTTAAAGCAGTAAATGAGTGAGTCTGTGGAAACATGGCCTCCTATGCTGAGTCTCCTCTCTCTGTTTGTCTCCTTTTTCCACTGTAATTTTCAGTAAAACCACACTCCAGTCATTTACTGAAAAATATGCGTTGATGTTCTTACCACGTAGACATCTCAGGGTTTCATCAGACCAATTTATTAAAGGCCACATTATATCCTTAGCTACAGATAAGCAGACTATCTTTTAAAATGTGTTTATTTTTACTTTATTGTTTGAATGTTTTGTCTACACGTGTCCATGTAGCACATGTGTGCAGGTCTCATAGAGGCCATAGGAGGCCACTGGATCTGATCAAGCTCGAGTTATAGAAAATTGTGAGCCACCACGTGGGTACTGGGAACCAAATGCTGGTCCTCTCAAGAGCAGCCTGTGCTCTTAACTACTGAGACACATGTTCAGCCTCTACAGGCTTTTTCTATTAAGAAAATATCTGTGAAATGGAAAGGCATTGCTGGGAACCAAGAGTGTATTACATAGGGGAAAGGGTCAGTGGTATAATTAGGGAGCTGATAAAATGTTATACATTGGAAGAGTCTTTCCAAACAAAAAGGGGGGGGGGGGGTTGTTTCAAATCATGGTCACATGACGATCCATCTCTGAAGGAAACAGAAAGAATCTCTCTGTGTGTGTGTGTGTGTGTGTGTGTGTGTGTGTGTGTGTGTGTGTGTCTCCCCACATGATTCGGATAAAATGTCTATATCTCTAAATGGAAGGAATGGGTTAAAGCAGCCAGTGAGTGTGTCTGTGGAACTGGCCTCTTAAAGATGAGCCTGCTTTCTCTGTTGGTGATCACTGACCATGATAAGGCCAACTGAAGGGTTAGTAGAAGACACTGAAGAAAAGATATAAGAACTCCGAGAAGTAATTTCCAAAACTTGGATTAAAAAACAAAACAAAAACCTGCCGATAATGAGAGTAGTAAAAGTAGAGGAAAAACAAGTACCTCACTGCAGAATCCAAGGCCAGCAAGACCACCAGGAGCACCGACCTGACAGGGCCAGTGAGGAATTTATTTCCCATCTCATAGGTTTCACAGTGGTGTCCTGTTCTCATCTTCCAGTCTTAGCAAGCGTGTGAACGCAGATTGTTCTGTGTGGACTCAGGCTTTAGTGATTCTCTTCTACACCGTTTCCAGGTGAGACCTACTTTCCCTGTCAGTGTTCCATTGCTATGAAGAGACACCATGACCAAGGCAACTCTTATAGGAGGCATCACTTATCTGGGGCTGGCTTACAGTTCAGAATCCATTATCAGCGTGGCAGGGAGCATGTCAGCATGCAGGCAGACATGATGCTGGGAGAAGGAGCTGAGACTTTTACATTTGGAGCCACAGGCAGCAGAAAGAGAGGACCGCTGAGCTTGGCCTGAGCATTTGAACCCCAAAGTCTACGTCCAGTGACACACTTCCTCCAGCAAGGCCACACCTCATAGTGGCTGTCAAATAGTACCACCTCCTAAAGACCTAGCATTAAAATATATGAGCCTCTGGGGAGCGTTCCTATTCAAACCACCACATTCCATTCCCTGGCTCCCAGGGGCTTGTAACCATATTATAATGCAACAATCCATTCAATGTAACCTCAAAAATTCTCGTATCTTATCACAGTCTCAATGCAGTTTAGAAGTCCAAAGTCTCTAAAAAAGACTCATGGCATTCTCTCAACTGTAGCCCCTGTAAAAATCAAAATCAAAAAGCATACCACATACTCCAACATGCAATGACACAGAATATACATGATCATTCCAGAAGGGTGGAAAGGGAACACAGTGAGAAAATAGTGGACCAAAGCAAGCCCCCAAACCAGCTGGTCAAACTCCAAACTCTGCATCTCCATGTTGATGTCAGAGTGCTCTTCAGATCTCCAATTCCTTTCAGCTTTGTTAACTACAGCACACTTTTCTCCCCTGGGCTTGTCCCCTGGGCAGATATCTCATGGCTCTGGCATCTCCAACATCTTGGAGTTTCTTTTAACACAATCCAGCCTTTGCCTTCACAGTTTCACACAGTAGCTTCTCTGGGCCTCCATGTAGGGACATCTGTGACACACACACACACACACGCACACACACACACACATCTGACTTGAGTGGGTTTCTTTAGCTGAGGAATGATATTCCACCCTCCTTTCTTGTCTCCTTGGCTCTTCTTAAGCCAGTCCCACATAGCTGAAGATGCTAAGTTCTGCTGCTTCCTGGCCTGGAACCTGGCCCTTCTGTTCAGTTGCTTGTACATCAGCTCTTAGTTTCCCATGGCTTCCTCCACTGCTTAAGCTTTTTCTTTGATTCCTCTTTACAAGTGGAAAGCTTAGCTGGACGGGGTCTTGCCCTGAGGTCACCACTTCCTTTACTTCATCCAGCATTAGGCTTCTCTTTAACCCTTTTATTCCTTGAGCACTGGACTTGGCTCCAGCATTACATTTCCTAGGGCTCCTTTTCTCCTCTGACTATACTTTGTGTGTTCCCTTGCTCAGCTTGCTCCTTTCCTTATAGATCCGCATAAATATGGCCACTAATAACCAAGCAACACAGCCAGCACTAAGCTATCTGGGAATCACTACCCAGCCCATGAATCCAAAACTCTTCAATTTAGCCCCAGACAGAGTTTTTGAAGAAGGCCAGAAAGCAACCACATCCTTAACAAAATATCTCAAGAGTTGTCTCTAGGCTTTCATTCCACAAACAACGCATGTGTGTGTTGTCGGTGCATGTGCCACACTAGAGGGACATATACCTAATCAGTCAATGATGGTTGCCTATAAGCTCTAAAGAGTATATATATATGTATGTATGTATGTATGTATGTATGTATGTATGTATGTATGTATGTGATCTTTTTGAAGTTGTTGTGCCCTGTTATTTTGTTTGAGTTGTAGGAAGCAGATGAGTCAACTTTAACACATGAAGAAAAATGGCACCATTTTCTTCGGAAAAGTCTCCAGCCGCAGAGAGCTAAAATGTGAGCCATGTTGTTTACACTCACATGATGCGTTTCTGATCTTCTGTTGAGTATATATTTTGACGAGATTTTTAAAACCTCCTAAGATTTTTTTCTTCCTTAAGCAATGACAGAATTTATTCATTACGTTCTAGCTCTCTCACACTGTATCTGTGTGTGATATAGCACTTTTGTTTTGCAAGTTACATAAAACATAACTTTTTCTATTGGTATTGAATTATATATCTTTTAGATAGAATTTTATGTTTGTGGCCAAGTGTTTTGGGAGGAAGGGAGACGGGACAACATTAATTTTAAAATAGAGGGGTGTGACGGTTCTGTGTTTTACAGCCTCTCTCAGAAGCACCAAGCTGGGTCCAAACAAGTGGGTGTAATGCCAAGTTTTGACCAGCATCTTTAAAATACGAGGGTGTCTTCCACCCTCAAGAAAACAATGAAACCAACTAATGGGAAAGTCATTTTTAGAAATATTCCACAGAAAACTTCCACAATACTTTAACACACAACACACACACACACACACACACACACACACACACACACACACACACACACCAACTTTGAAATACAAGTCTCTAGACAAGAGCATGTGATAGATGGAGTACAGGAGGCTCCCAGTTGAAATCTGTGCCTTGTGTGACTGGAGATTGAGAATGAGGGAGAAAGAGGCAGAAAGGGTACATCAGCCTGAGAAAGCACAAGCTCATTTTCATGCTATGGGCCTGAAACAAAACAAAACAAATAGCATTCTCCCAGAGAAGATGCTGACAATGTCCTAAAAGCTCTGGGAAGAGATTTTTTTTTTTCCTGTTCAGTTCATAGTCATTGGGACCATTATTTCAGTATTGCATTTTTTCTTTATATAAACAAGCTTCAAAGGAGTAGCCATCTTAAGGAGGGCTCTGCCCCTTTTCCTATTTCTGAAACCACAGTTGCACACAATTCAAAAATTGTGGCCCTGCACAGCAGGCACCTGGTCACAGCTGCTCAGACCAAGATGGCTCAATGCGTAATGTGCTTGCTAAAGACATGCTGATGACTTGACATTAGTTCCTGGAACCCATGCATAGGTGGAGGGGGCAGGGAAAGAACAGACTCCATGAATTTGTCACCCATCTCCATATTCTCACCACAACATGTTCATACCACCTCACACACAAATTATAATATATCATATATAATTAATTATTATATATCATATATATAATTAAAACTGTTTAAATTTAACCATTCTGTAAAGTACATATGTGCCAAAACACCATGTCATATGGGCTGGAGAGATGGCTGCTCTGCAATTGCAGTTTCAGATAAGCTCAGTGCTTTTGATGGGCTTCTTGACTGCCATGTATCAAGTGTTATCAAGGTTTTTATGGTGCAGGCTGGGTCCTGGAAACCCCAGCAAGCTAGGCTTAGCCACCCCTTCCCAGTATTCCAATTAAAGAGACAATAATGAAATCAGAGAAAATAGATTTATTCAGCTAGGCCACTTTGGGAAGAGACCCTGTGATGCCGTCTTTATGGTACTGACACGAGGTTGAGGTTTAAGTACACAGCAAGAACTATGGATAATGAACAGTCCTGGGCAAGGTGAGACCCTCGTCTGTCACTGGCCCATCATTGTCTGTGCTCTGTTTTGCCTTTCAAAGTGGATTGACAAATTGTCAGAACTGTGAAATTTTCTTGTGAGAGGCAGCTTCCTTCTCAGGTACCAAGTTTCAGCCCTCTCTTACTTCACTATGGGATTCCTGGGGAAATTTTAATTACTTGAGCTCTGGTGTTTCAGGAATCTGATAGCTAATGGCCGTGGGGACAAATGTCTCTTTGGTCTCCTGGCAAGCCACCAAGAGACCAAAAGCCAAACATGGAGACAGAAGGCAGCTGTCAAAACAGAGGAAGAGGATGCAGTCTACCTTGATGAGACCTATAGGCTGTGGTCAGACCATGGAGGAGGAGAGCGCCTCCCTTGTCAGCAGTCTAGGCGAGGGAAATAGGGCAGAAGAGGAAGGGAGGATGGGAACAGAAGATACGAGAAAGGGGAAAACATTCAGAATGTAACAGGAATAAATTACAATACATAGAAAATGAAAAAAAAAAAAAAGAAAGAACTTCTAAGTCCACAATGCCCAAGGCTGGCTTCCTTCTTTTGGTGAGCGGGTATTTCTTTCACTATTTTTTCATTTGTAAGCAAAAGAGACCTGACCATATGACCATCCATGGCCAACTGATAGAGCTCCAATATTTACATGCTGTACTTCTTGGAATCTGCTTTCCTTTTGACGTGGGTAAAACAATCCGGAGTCTTCTGCCATGTAAGGAAACTTCTAACACTCAAAGAAAGTTATTCTCTCTTTTCCTGTGTGTTTGCTTAGGTCCAGTCTCCAGGGTCTATGCCTAAATCCTTCAACTTCTTTTCACATTCTAGTCTCCCGTGCCATCTTAACATTTCAGCACAGTCCCCTTACCTCTGGTTGCCTTAGTCTAAAGAAATACACACAATGTGGGGTGGTACTGCTCTTTCCTAAACTATATTGTTTCTCTGCTTCCAGAGGTCCCATTTGTGCTATTTTTCCTTTAAACTCTAGTCCATAACTGACTCATCTGAGATGTGTCATTCATTCAGACTCCCAAGTTGGACGCATGTTGACAATGAAGTAGCTCTCCCATGGTCTTTAAAGACACATGCACTTTATGGTTTCTGATTCTACATTTTTATGGAATTCTGTGTTTCTAATGTGTGGGTCTCTGTGTCTATAGGTGTTTCTTGTGCATTTTTTGGCTCATTGTTTTTTAGTTTGGTTATTCGTTTTTGTCTTATTCATGTTTGTTTGTTTTTATTTATCTCATTCTGTTATTATTAATTTTTAGATGCCTGTTTGTTTTCTAATGAGAGAGAACATGAAAGTATGTGGATTGGGGTGGGTAGGGGAGTATCTGAAAGGCATTGGGGAAGGGAACCATAATCAGAACATATTGTATGAAAGAAACTTTTCAATAAAAAGAAAGAAAAAGTATTTTTTAAAACAACAACAACAAAAAAAACATTTGTTTCAAAGTAAGATCCACTGAGTCAGAGATACCCACTGTTCCTACTCATTGATAACTTTTGAGTCTGACAGGGGCTGAATCCTCTCTTTAATTGTTTTCTGATTTCATAAAGTTCTGTTTAGACCTTGTGGTATTATCAAGGAAACTCAAAATATCTATCATAAAATGATAGATGTGCAAGATAGCATTTAATACTTTAAGCACTCCTTCCCTCACTCTTTCCCCCTCTCCTTTGCTTTCTTCCTCTTTCCGTATTTCTTGGGTTTTATGAGACAGAGACTCATGTAGCTCTGACTGACTCAAGTTTTCTATAGAGCCAGTGGTGACCATGAACTCCTGATCCCTCACATGTGCTGAGATTGCAGGCCTGTGTCACTACATCCGGTCCAATATTTTCCTTAAATGAATGTATGAATGGGTGATGTATTCATTAGTGGATATTTTCCTTTCCTCCGTCTCCTTGTGGTGAAGCTCCATGACTCTGAGTGTAAAGAATGTGGCTCTCATTCTGTCTGGTCCATGGAAAAACAAAGCACAATGGCGTCTTTGTTTCCTTTGCCAAGCCAAGCGTCCTACGGGACTGCTTTATATTTTCCCATAGTAGGTATAAGAGAAGGCTCATTGGGGCATCATGAATAAGCTGCTGATGCTGGAAAAGTGGGGGGAGTACTTCTCCAGCAGCACCCTCCCCCAGGAAATAAAGGAAGGCCAGGTCAGTGCCCCAGTGGCTCTGCTGGGTCTGTGGCCCCCTATCCTGTGACTCTCTGCAGGAGCAGAGTATGTCTCAACTGAGGCATGCCAGATTGGCAATCTTGAGATGTCATTTCAAGACATATATTTGGCTAGAGTCATGATGGAATTCTGCACTTTTGTCATAGACTTACATTATTTCAATAAATATTTTGGAGGAAGTCATTGTCCCACAACTAAGTTTTACCAAGTTATTTTCTTTTCTAATTTTTTGAAACATCATATATTATTGATTATTTGGGAATTTCACATAATGCACCCCAGTCACATTCATTTCTCAGTCCTCCCAGGTTTGCCTCTATCACTTGGGATCCCCCAAAAGAAAGAAGGAAAAAGAAAAATAAAGAAGAAACCCAAATCCCCCAAACCCCACAATCTAATTTGTGTTGCCCATATTCTCACTGGAGCATGGTCACACTTCCAGTGACTATCCCCTTAAAGAAAACTGAGTCCTTCCCCACTCACATTCCTGCCAGTCACCACCAATTATGGAGAGCTACATTTCAGCATCTTTATGACAAATTTTAAGAGTTCTTTTTGATAGCTTCGTGTCTTGTCTGTTGCTTTTTTGGAGGGGGTGTGGCAGGTAGGGGGTGTCACAGAAGCCTTCTGTGACTTTCTTTCTCAATTGCAAGTCTGCAGTTATCAATAACACAGCAAAAGTTGCTTGCTTGTCCTTTATAGTCAGTGGAAGCACGGATCATGGGCTTCCACCTGGTTTTATAACAGCATGGACCAGGGACATCCACAAGGGCTCCATCATTAGCATGTGGCATGAACCTCAGCATAGTGTCTGGTGACATACAGATCATAGACCTCTGCTGAAGCACAAACCACAGACACCACTGTGGCTCTTTGGTGGCAGTATGGGCCAAGGACATCAATGTGGTCTCTCTGGAGCACTAGCCGTGGTCACCAATATGGTCCCTGGCAGCAGTCCAACCCATGGATATCAACATGGCATCAGGTGGACATTCTGACACCCTGTAGGCCCTTGGCAGTAGCATAGACATAAACACCAACCTGGCCCCCAGTGGCAGCACAGCCCACAGATATCAACATGGCTCCTGGCTGTAGCAAGACCACAGACCCCAACATGGCTTTTGGCTGCAACACGGCCATGGACGTTAACATTGTCCCCAGTAGCTACACAGGCCATTCACATCAACATGGTTCCCGGTGGCATCATGGTCTACAGACATTCAAGTTATTTTCTGAAATATAGCTTAATTCTATCAATAAGTATAGTTAGAATGCACATGTATATAATAAGCATATAAAAGTGATTGAATAGATTTATTTCTTAAAGTCACAGCTTTCAAGTAACAGTTAAATTTACTGAATATATATTTGGTGGAAGGTCCATTCAAAAAATGTAAATATGAACAAATGTTCATCTGTACATTTGCTGAATATAAAATATAGGCTTGATAATGCCTTAATTTGTCAAAATGTATTGTTGAAAATTTATTTTTATTTTATGTGTATGAATGCTTGCCCACATGTATGTATGTATGCATATTACATATATACAGTGTCTGCAGAAACCAGAGAGTATATTGGATACCCTGGAGTTGTAGTTACAGAATGTTCTGAGCTGCTGGGTAGATGTTGGGACCAAAGCAAAGTCCTCTAAAAGAACAGCCAATGCTCTTAACTCTTGAGCCCTTTCTCCAGCCCCAAGGTTTAAATCATGTGTTATTATGGGATATACAGTCTTTCTAGGATTTGTGTTAATTAAGTACATGTGGAGTCTACAGTACTATTAACCCAATTTTGGGCTATGTTAGTAAATGTTATAATTTTATTCTTGGCATTTATGATCCCAGCTACTAAATGATTCTAAACCTACTGTCTAAATGTTCAGTGGAGAGTGTAGGGTGTGGCGTGTAGCTACAGCTTAGTCACAAAGGCAACACTAAGTACGTTAAGATTCCTGTTTGTGTGATCTATGAAAATTTAAATGCCTATGGGTAAATCATCTAATAAGGATTCGTTAACTAACCAAAGGAAAGGAGCTGCTGTGATAACCAACAAACTAGATTTTAACCACAGTAAAGCTTGTTGCCGTCAGTTCCTCGTTCTCTATTCCTGGGGATCAGCTTTTATTCTTTTCATAACTGTATAGGGACATCTTCATGTTTCCTCATTTCAGATCTGCTCAGACTAGACCCTAAACTGAATGCATTGTAGATTTAAAAAAAGATCCTGTAGGGAAGAGAGAAACTTATGCTTCTGGTTAGAATCTGCAGTGTTTTTCTGAGGCTCACATTTTAATGCGTTTTTGACTCTATCATCTATCTATCCATCTGTCTATCTGTCCATTTATCCATCTATCTATCATCTAACTATCTATTCATTCATTCTTTGCTCTATTGCTTCATTGCTCCATCTGTCCACCTATCCATCCATCTACCCACCCATCCATCCACCTCTACAGAGAGCACTTGGCCCATTTCCAGCAGCTTTCTGCTTCCTGATTGGCTGTGATATGGATAGCTGCTGTTCCCCAACCTTCTCCTCTATGGTGGACTGAAACTCCACTGACCTGTGAAACCATGTATAAAGATGAACCTTCCTTTTAAGACAGAACGTAAAAATAACACAATTGACATTATTACCTACATAAACCTTCTCTCATGTTTAATACTTTTGTTTCCTCCATATTGTCACTTCTGCCATGCTACAACTTCTTTCTCCTCTGGGTCTCTGTAGCTCGTCTTGCTTATTCTTTAAGTCTTGTTGACTTTCTCTTAGAATCTCAAATATTTTATCCCTCCCTTTTTTAAGAGTAATGTTTTTGATGACTTCATCCATAAGCACCGTGGCTGCATCCCTGGTGGTCTAGTGGTCAGGATCCATCACTCTCACCTCTTCTGTAGGGAGCTTTCTTCACAGTGTTTGGTTGACTAGGCAGTTCTTTAACTATAATTGCATTATTAGTTTTGTGTAAAACCCTTTTATCTCAATAGAGGACTTTCTCTGGAAATAATTTCATATTCTATTTTGATCATGTTATAGTTTCCTCAGTCACATTATGAAATTCTATAGTTGGATTGGTCACAGAAGCTCATTCAGAGAACAGGACCTGAGACCCAACTCTGAGCTCATTAATATTATCCTGGAACTCAGCTCTAAGGAGTTTAATAGCTTTACCCACATGTAACCAACTATAGAAAGGAAACGGTAGGAAATTACAGTCAGACTTGCTTATTATTTGGCAAGCTTTTATCTAAAACTTGAAGTGTAAGGGTTAAAAATAAATCTTGACCAAATACTACTTTAGACAGTGTCTAGTGAAGACTTTTTTTTAAAATTAATTTATTCTTGTTACATCTCAATGTTTATCCCATCCCTTGTATCCTCCCATTCCTCCCCCCCCCTTTTCCCATTATTCCCCTCCCCTATGACTGTTCCTGAGGGGGATTACGTCCCCCTGTATATTCTCATAGGGTATCAAGTCTCTTCTTGGCTACTTGCTGTCCTTCCTCTGAGTGCCACCAGGTCTCCCCCTCCAGGGGACATGGTCAAATGTGAGGCACCATAGTACGTGAGAAAGTCATATCACACTCTCCACTCAACTGTGGAGAATATTCTGACCATTGGCTAGATCTGGGAAGGGGTTTAAAGTTTACCTCCTGTATTGTCCTTGGCTGGTGCCTTAGTTTGAGCGGGACCCCTGGGCCCAAATCTGCCTATCATATTGTTCTACTTGTAGATTTCTAGGACCATCTGTATCCTTTTATTTTGCTATTCTCCCATGCGTCTCTCAGTGAAGACTTTTAAACACAACCGTTCTTTATAAAAAGAGGATGAAAACAATGAGTTAGCAAGGACTCCTGTTTGAGGGAGACTGCCTTCAGAGGGCATTGACCAGAACTGGGCGTCTGATGTCTTAACAGGCCTCAAAGATCACTGGCTGTAGGAGCAGGAAGAGACTGCTTCTCATGGCTTTCAACATATTCCCTTTGGGACTTTAGTTTTGTGTTAAGTTCTTCCAAATCTTCCTGCAGACATTACATCCCAGTCTCTTCTCCTTGGGGAAACATGGGTTGGAGTTTGATGGTTTAGACATCGAGTATACAGACATCAAGATCAAACAACAGAGACATCAGCTGGGTTTTTTATTTAAAGTCTCATAGTGTCTTATTGCATAATGTTAAATTCATTCAAGAAGCCACAATCTAGTTTCCATGCTGTGAAAATGTCTTCCTGGAGACTTTATATAACTTTTGGTCGGATGATAATTTCAAGAAAAGTAGACTGGTGGTTGATTGGAGGCTCCAATTTTTCCAAACCTACTTTGTTTGGAGGTTCTTTAAATGCTTATACCCCCATTCTAACACACATACCCTAGACAGGAGAGAAAGGAGGTTTATGGGAACTGCAGAAGTAGACCTTTCTGAATTCAATTCAGAGAGATTCTCCTGGAATAGCCAGTAGTATTTTGGCAGACCAGCAATTCCACCAAAGTTGCTGCTGGAACCTGGAACAACAGCCCAAAGCTGGATCCTCAAAGCATTTTCTGGAGCAGTCTCTCTAGGAGTGCCTGGAAGTGGAGCGATGAACAGACAAACCCAAAAAGACCCAAAAAGCCTTATTCAACTACATTTTTAGCTTTTTAAATCAGTGAAAAAATCAATAAAGTATCACTTTGTGTATTGTTAATCATAGAATATCTAAATATCTTTTAAAAATAAGACAGGTTTATTTAGGATAGCCTCCAGAAGAGAGCTGGGGGAATGAGGCAAGTCTCAGCTTCCTCTGTGTTTCTACTGGAAGAGAGAGACAGAGAGAGAGAGAGAGAGAGAGAGAGAGAGAGAGAGAGAGAGAGAGAGAGAGAGAGAGAGAGAGAGAGAGAGAGAGAGAGAGAGAGAGAGAGAGAGAGAGAGACAGACAGACAGACAGACAGACAGACAGACAGACAGACAGAGACAGAGATATATCAGGGTTCAAATCACTCAAGACCAAGACTTAAGCAAAGGCAAGGAGACATTAGAGAAAAGATACAGAACTTAGACTAAGGAGGGTACTCTGCCTATAGCTGTTAATAATAATGGTAGAAACATAAGAGTAATGCATGCTAGCCAGAAGTAAATGTCATATTAATCTCCTTTTTCTGTGTGAATTGAATAAGTTAAACATCTCCCTTCATATCCAGATAACATTCAATCATTTTGTCATAGTTGAGTTGCATTAAGTGAAACTGATTATGGTGAGTTGAAATTAGAATCAACAGTAATCCAAATCCTGACCTTCAACTCCAGGCTTATATACTGAAATACTCTAAGGAGAGATTTTGTAGAAGGTGGTGGGTTTTCTTTACATAGGTATATGAGAGAAGGAAGCAACAGAGTGCTTAACTCTTGGAGCAGGGCTCTGTACAAGGCACAGTACCAGTTACCAGGCCTGGGTTAATCCACTCACTTATGCAAAGGCAGCATCAGCAGGCTCCAGCCCTATGTGTGGTACCTACCTCTACCTTGGTGGGTCATAATGGAAAGACCCCGGGGAGCCTCTGAGGAGATGAGACCATCTGACTCACTATTACAAAACTATGTACACATCCTGGAGTTTGACTTTCATTTATGCTAGTGCCTTTAAGATGAAGAGATGGTCATTTTACAAAGGAAACCCTCTGCAGGCTTTGGGTTTCACATGTGTGTGGGCAGATGGAGAGACTCTTGGATATGTGCTGGCTTTTGAAGGCTTTCCTAATGGGGGTGGTTGAATGGTTTGATGTAGTGGGACTTATGAATTGGCACAAGGAAGCAGACACTTAGACAAATGAGAGAGGTGGGGGAAAGGGAGATGAGAAAGACTATTCTAGCATCCACTTAAAGAGAAAATGTCTTAAGTGTTGGGGAAAAAATGAAATCTAGCATCATGGAAAACATTTTAATAAGCTGAAATCAGACTGAACACAAGGTACAAAACATCCCCTTCGCCTCATACTTTGAGCCACAGTTGCGTAGATTAATATATAAGAAACAAAATAGAACGACACTGAACATCCTGATCTGACCACACCAGTTCCTTTGTCACTTGATTGATTGGTTAAGCAAATGTTCAGTGTCTCTGCATGCCAGCTCTGCCACAGGTCAGAACACAGGCCAGGACTCTTGAAGTCCTCACGGGATTCACATTGCCCTGGAGGATTTCCTCAATTTTTACCACAAGATTCTCAAAAATAAATAAATAAATAAATAAATAAATAAAACCATTTAAATCTAAGTTTTATATTTTTTTCTTCTCTCCATAATTTCCTCTTTTGCCAATTTTAATACAATGTGTTATTTATTTTAAAAGGAGAAAAGGAAGATTTAAGGCTTAACTATGTCCGGTCTTGGGTCAGCAATCACCACAGACATTCCTGTGGTCCTGGCTGCTGCTGACATGCGCTCACAGGTCAACCAGGAGCCAGAGTCTGGATGCTCAGGTCTGTGCTCCTTGTTTGGCTTGCTGGCTTGTTTCTCTGGGTGTCCTGTGAGCTGCCTGTGTCTTTAAATAGGCTCCTGGCCACAGGGTGTTTCAAACTTGATATTACCCTTCCCATGGATATCAGCTCTTAGCCCATCTTTTCCCAAACAATGGGGAACTGGGAGATGGAGGGGGATCCATCTCTAAATTGTCTGTCATTGCACCATGAAATGAATCCATTGACCACCTACCAAGCCTTTTCATGGCTTTCATACTGAGTTTGTCCATGTTTCATTACTTCCAGAGACCACGTGTTTCTCTTTGTACTTGAACTAGTGTTCAAACTGTTCAAATGACAGGGAGACAAATGGTCAAATGATTGGGGTCCTGATTAATCTAAGATCGATTTGTAAATTAGAGGCACATAATTATTGGTTAAGACCGTGCACCATCAATCACCATGCTGTGTGCTTTAAATCTCACCTGAGGCTGGACACGGTGTGCTCCAAAGATTGCTATTAAAATTATATTAGATGCTGGCAATGCTGGTTGCCATCTAACACCCTCAGTTTATCAATAAAGTTATTCTCATTATTAGTGATGAGATTAGAAGACCAGGCTTAAGTTAAGATTAGTTTAACCCTTTATAGGATTAAGTTATATTTTGGAATTGGCATATGAAAATAAAAGATTCATTAGACAGTAAACAGAAAAACAACTTCAAGTAATAGCATGATTTCACAAAACTAACTGAATATCGAATGTCCATTTTAACACAGGGGTCATATTACTGACAACCTGAGTTTTTCCCTCATAAACCACTTGCCCACAGCTTCTGACAGTGTACGTGTTCTTTTATCTTTTTCTCATTGATCTTGGTCCCCTTTTTTCTCATTGATCTTGGTCCCCTTTTTAAAAGTTCTGTTTATTAATTTACTTGAGTATATGCTTATGTGTGTGCCCAGGGATACCTCTGTATGCTAGAGAGCAATGGATGCTCTTCGCTATCATTTTCCAATTACTCCTTTGAGGCAGGGTCTCTCAGTGAACTTGGGGCTTTAGTTTTCTCAGCTAGGCTGACAGACAGCAAGCCCCAGTAATACTCCTGTCTCTGGCCCTGTTGGAGCTGGGTTACAGACATATGTGGCTCCCCTACTTTGTGAAGGAGCTGGGATCTGAGCTGCAGCCCTCATGATCTCATGGTGAGGACTCTCGGCACCTGAACTATCTTCATCCCCTCATGCAGTTACTTTTCCCTGTGGATAAATTCCCCAAGGCCACCCTGCCTGGTCTCTCTGCTCATCCGCTCTGCTCTTGTTCATTACACTTCACTTCACTGTGGAGATTAGAATATTTTTGAGCACTGAGCAGGTGAGATGGCTGAGTGGGTGGAAGTTCCCGCTGTGTAGACACAACAGCCTGAGTTTGATCCCCAGAAACCATGAAGAAACAAGTCCATATCCCCAAATTTTCCTTTAGTATCACATGAGCATATCATTCCTCCCCCCAACACACACACACTTGTACACAAGGGCACATGTTCACGCACAGATGCACACACACACGCAAATACACAGGCATGTGTACACACACAAACATACATGCACACACATACAGAATATGTGTGTGTGTCTGTACATGCTATATGTGGCATATCCTTTATATAAAGCTACCTTGTGTACCCAGCTTTAAAAGAATATAGCATTAAGTCAGGTGTGGTGACAACCACCTTGAATCCCAGCATTCGGCAAGACAGAGGCAGGCAGATCTCTGAGTTTGAGGCCAATCTTGTCTATTAAGTGAGTCCAGGGTAGCTGAGGTTACACAGAGAAACTCTGTCTTGACAAAAGAAAAGAAAACAAACAAAAGAACATAGAATCTATAAGTAACAAAAGGCAAGATTTTACTTCAGAACTTTGGGGAATGTGTCATGTCTTTTCCTGTTAAAGTTTGCCCAAGGCTATACACTATACCTGCCCGCTATGCATTATACCCATCTACTATACAATATGCATGTCTACTGTGTGCTATACCTATCCATTATAATGACAATTTTGGAATTTTGGTCTCTTAAAAAAACACAGAAATATCATAGGAATGGTTTTTGTTTTAATCCCAGGAGTGGAGACGTGGGGCTCCTTTGCAGCAGCTGGCTATGATTTTCCTCTTGCTCTAGCAGAGGCATGATTTTTCCAGCTGCAGATAGTTTCTGCAATTGTGTGATGTTTGGAATTCTGGGGACTTCTCAGAGGGTATATAAATGCTAGAGCTCTGAGAGGCAGGGTTGATGCTTGATGATGATTCAAGGGGGTTGTTCGTTGATTGCTGGTTGGTTGTTGATTGTTGTTGGTCTCAGTTTGTTAAGTAGTCATGTGCAAAGAAGAAACAACAAGCAGTTAGAAACCCTGATGGCAAAGATCAAACTTGTCCCAAGGAACTTGATGCCCCTAACCAGTAGGAAGTGGTCTCACAATATCATTGCCACCTTTTCCCTCTATCTTTGCTTCCTCTTCTCCCTGGGGGGGGGGCGGCTGTTGGCCACCAACCCGCAAAGGCAGAAAGAGCAGAAGGTGTGGTGCAGAGCTTGGAAGGCTTTGAGTAGGACAGACATCAAACACTCTGGGAAACACTTTAGGGAGCTAGTTCAACTTTACTTGGAGAGAACAAAGGCCATAGTCCTTGGGGAGTGAATAGGGGGTTTCTGGGATAGATGTAAATAATTGATACAGACACTTTAAGGATGCTTGTTTTGAATTTGGCAGCATGCTCCTATCATATGGGCAGGAACACAGTACCTAATTATCCTATAGGTGCAGGGAGAGAAGAGCTGGCAGGGAGCTGTGTCAAGGGCCATATATCAAGTGTGGTGAGGGGCATCTATGTCTAAAGATACTCTAAAGACGGAGTCAGGCAGAGAGTAGGAGGTCCCACTGGGGAGAGGGAGTCCTACACCTAATGCTGAGCTCAGAAAGGCTATCTGGACTGGGATGACTGCAACCTCAAACAGCTGGGTCCTTCCAACATCTATCTTTTTCTCTCTCTCTCTCTCCTGTCTAATGTTAGGGGATTGAAAGGGTAGAAGAAAGCAGGTGGAGAAGGGTGGAAGAAAGAAGAACCTACAAGACAGTAGAACACTGGTTACAACCGAGTCTCCTGTTAATAACTTTTACTTACATATCTCCATACACTATTCACCACGGGCCCAAATGAGATGTAAGTGTCTGCCTTACGGATTACTTGGTAAATAGATCAGAAGAGCGTTTTCAAATAAATGTATTGTCTTCTTAATTCAAAGGGAGTCCTGACAGCCTGCGCCTCTCTTCAGGGCCAGTATCTGAAGCTCCAGCCCCTTTACTCTTATTTCAAGGAAAAATATCCCAGCCCTTCTTCTGGGTGCCAGATTCCAAGGAAGTTCACAGACATAGTAACCCCTGAACACCCACAGCTTCTTTCTCTCTCTAGTGTCCTGCAGCCCTGTAAACAAAATCATTATGGTACTTGCTGTTTCACGGAGTCGGGGCCAGTTAGTAATGCCATAGATGTGAAGGTGTCATGTGGACACTCTGTGATGCTGTGCTGTCCCAAGTCCTTTCAGGTGACATTATGACAGCCATTGGGAGTACTGGTGCACCCATAAGGAAAGACATCAAAGCTTATTTTCCTTACCACGTGACCACTAATTCTTCCAACTAATTTTTCTGCTAGAAAGTGGAGATGAGAGGGGAAAAGCATTTTCTTGGTCACTAGCTGAAAATAGGGTGACAAGAGTTTGTTGATTTGCTCCAATAAAGGGACTTCAGCTGTCATTACCATGTGCACACA
The DNA here is from genome assembly GCF_903995435.1 of Acomys russatus. Lineage (NCBI taxonomy): Eukaryota > Metazoa > Chordata > Mammalia > Rodentia > Muridae > Acomys > Acomys russatus. The sequence continues at coordinate 31,424,558 of NC_067151.1, read as the reverse complement.
CGAGCACACATGTGAGTGTGCATTTGCCTGTGTGCATTTCAGAGCACATGTGTGTGGAGGGCAGAGATCAGTGTTAGGCATCTTCTTCAATCACTCTCTACTCTGTTTGTGACTGAACCTGAAGCTCACGGATTCGGTTAGAATGACAGCCCAATAAACCCCAGGGATCCTCCTGTTACTGCTGCCCTGGCTCAGGCATTTATGGGTATAAACTCAGGTTCTCATGCTTGCTGACCAAGCACCTTAACAATTGAACCATTCCCCAGCATCATAAACTGATTACCTTTAATATAATTTGAATACAGGTGTCCTGTGACCCATGTGCTCCTGCACAGCTCAAATGGACTTTTACATTTGGGGACTGAGTTTAAGACCAACTCTTAAAATATATTATATTCTATGGGCTGGAGAGATGGCTCAGAGGTTAAGAGCACTGGCTGTTTTTCCAAAGGTCCTGAGTTCAAGTCCCAGCAACCACATGGTGGCTCACAACCATCTATAATGAGATCTGATGCCCTCTTCTGGCTTGCAGGCACACATACAAGCAGAATACTGTATAAATAATAAATAAATACATCTTTAAAAATATTATATTTTAAACTTTATTGGTGTGGGCATCTTGCATGCATGTATGCCTCTGCACCACATGAATGCCTGATACCCAAGGAGGTCAGGAGAGGGATTCAAATCCTCTGGAACTGGAGTCACAGATGGCTGTGAGCCACCATGTGGATCCTGGGAACTGAACCTAGGTTCTGTGCAAGAGCAAACAGTGCTCTCAACTACTGAGCCATCTCTCCAGCCACAAGGTTACTAACTTTTAAAATGTATTGCTGAGGGTTGTTTTTCTGCGCAACTTCACCTTTCTACCAGCAGGGTTTAAATCACATGTTTTCCTCCCTGGTTCTGATAGCCATTGGTGTTTCCATTTCTTTAGTATGTAGACAAAACAATGACTTTACTGCTGTCTTTGGTTTCTTTCCTCTAGGAAGTGATGGCGATAACGGGCCTTCCTTCCTTCCTTCCTTCCTTCCTTCCTTCCTTCCTTCCTTCCTTCCTTCCTTCTCCCCTTCTCTCCTTCTTTCTTTCCCTCTCTTTTTATGGTGGGCATTTGCTAACTTACATTGTTTAACTGACAAATGGAAATCCACAACATAATCACGAATGGTATGATGTTCCATATACAACAGATGTGTTCTGTTGTGGCTTGGCCGGGCTAATCAATACATCATCCCAGATGCACATTGGTTCTCCCTCATGAGAACACTTATGATCTGTTTTCTCAGTAAATTGCAACCACATAAGTTGTTGTGATAAGTTGTATTCATACACAACAGCTTTCTTGAGAGTTTTCATTTCTCTAACTGAAAATGCATCCTTTGAACAAATGTCTCTCTGGGGTCCCCAAACCCAGGCCCTGGTGACCGACCTACACACCGAATGTCTTTCACACGCTTGTCACTTGCTTACTCTTTCTCCAGGAAACATCTTTTGAAACCTTTTGCCAGTTTCTTGACTGATTGTTTTTTGCCTGTTGAACTTGGGGAGATTTTTTTCCCATCAAAATTACTCAGTGCCAGATGTGCTGTGGAAGTGGGAGAAAACAGACAAAGGCAAGTCCATTTGGAGTTTGTTAGATTCACACTGGATCGGTCCATATCTGATCTTGTGTCTCTATTGTCTGCTGTGCCTGCTACAGAGTTACTATACATCCTCTTGCTGCACTGTGGGGCAGGCATGGCTCTGACATCCAGGACATATAAGGCTTTGGTTTTTCTCCTAATTGTGTATCTGGCATGCATTGCCACATTTCTGAACCATCTACAAAGTGTTTGGACAATGTGTTATTTTCCTAATACTTTTCATAGTGTTCTTCTTTCGTCCATTCACCTAGGGTGAATGTCTTCTTTAAATAGAGATATTCTTTACTCTCTCATCCGTCAAACTCATTTAGCTACAAACAAAGCAGGGTTATTGAACTGTTATTATTTTCAACATTTTAAATCATGTGGGGGAAATTCCTCCTATACCAGATGTCTCTGGACATTTTTGATAACTAGGTTGCAGAGGATCTCTCAGACCTCTGAGAGACAAAAGTGACCAACGAAAGCGGTTCCTTCTGGATTGCAGCCTGCCAACTGAACAAGAGGAGAAATGTTACTGTTCACCATGTAGAGCGTTTCGTACTTGCCAGCTCAGGACACAGGAAAGCTGCACGAGGCCAAGTTCCCCGCGGAGCTCATTCCACAGGGATTGCTGTTTCTCTCTTAAGAGCAAAAATGCTCTTAATGTTTACCCACTGCCTTTTCTCTTCTTCCTCAGGGAAGTGTAGTCCAATAGAACATGTGGGGAAAGCCTTTCTCGTTGTGAGTTTTGTTTTCTCTTTCAATGTTCAAATTATTTTAAGACTAAAGTTATTGTAGAAGCGTTCACAATAGCATTTGGGTTTTCAATAATTAAATATCTGAGAACAACCAGATGTCTGCCTGTACTGGAACTCTAAGTAAAATAACAAGAAGGAAAGGAGGCAGGATGATGATGATGATGATGATGATGATGATGATGGTGATGATGATGGTGATGATGGTGATGATGATGATGATGATGGTGGTGATGATGGTGATGATGATGGTGATGATGATGGTGATGATGATGGTGATGATGATGATGATGATGATGATGGTGATGATGATGGTGATGATGATGGTGATGATAATAATCTACATATAGAAACTACCACACTTCTTTCACCCTGTTTAGAGACAGGTATAAGCTAGAACACAAAAAACATATTCCCCACACTTTTAGGACATGCAAAGATGCCCATAGTATAGTGAAAGAAAGTCCTCATAGAAACTCCAAAACAGGCTTTTAATATTAAATCCTTTAAAAGTTTCTTGGTAACATTACATGCAAAGCTGGGGTATAGGCCAGTGGTAGTAGAGTGTGTGCTTAGATCATATGAGGCTCTGGGTTCAATATCCTGCACCAAGAGAAAGAAGGAAGGAAGAATGCAGGAAGGGAGGGAAGAAGGGAAGGAGGAAGGAAGGGTAAGGAAGGAAAGAGAGGGGGTGAGGTAGGAAGGGAACCAAGCAAGAAATGCATTTCTGCCATGACTCTTTCTTCTAAACCGATTTAAAGGCAGTATGTTTTAATCAGCTTAGTGGGCAGTGACGTTCAGTTTTTCCAGTTAATTCTGTGATGAGCAGGAGGGTTTAGAAAGATTACCCAGATCCCAGGCTAATTCAAAGAGGGGCCTGTGTGATGTTCTAGAAAGCTCTGCAGAGAAGCCCGGGAACCCCTGGAGAGGCCTCTCTGACCGCAGAAGATAAGTTTGGTTATGAGATCACAGATGAAATAGGCCTGAGGTGAAGAATATCTCATGTGTCACTATAAATAAGATAAGGGCAACCTCAGACATCTGCTTCAGCTCTGGGCTAAGACAGCAGAGGTTTCAGAATGAACCTTCGTAGTTTCCCTTTGTTTGGAATCTGTGGTCTCTGATGAATCCTAATGCCTTGTCCAGAGGCATATGTGCATTTTAGAATGTATTTCTTGATCCTCTGCGCTTTGCCCTGTGACCCCAGAAAACCCAGGAGGCCTCAGATCACATATAGGAATATCCCAGAATTGATGGTGGTTTGAGCAGCCCCTTAAAGTGAAGATTTGGGAAGTTAGGCTTTGGGGCTCACAATGGTCATAGGATGTGTGAGAGGAATACACCTTTTTATCTGGAAGGACTCTGCACTTCTGAGTCAATGGCACATGTGCAGCTCAGTGACTCTCACAGCCACACAACTCGTTCCTTAGAAAATTAGAGTCTAGTGAAGGATCACACGGACTGAAGGGTCGGAAATTCCCTTTGGTGTTAGCCTGAGTGGCGAGGGTCTGAGAGAGGGCTACAGGAAGGTAGTGAGAGAGGCTGATCAGGCATTGCGATCCTTCTTTCATCTTGTAGCCACAAGGAGCCTGCGTGAACTCCAGAGCAGACATTATAGAAAACTAAAGATCACCGGTGAAGATGAGGAAGTCTGGGGGTCGAGACCATACAGGTCGCATCCAAGTCCATGGTATTGGTGGGGGCCACAAACAGAATTATCGAATGATCGGCTGTCTACGGTTCCGGCCGTTGAAGGAAACCAAGCCAGGATGCTTTGAGGAGAAGATTGTCATTGTCCGCTACGATCCTTGTAGGTCTGCAGCATAGCACTGGTTGCTGGGGGCAGCCGGAAACATTGGGTCGTTGCCACAGAAAACATGAAGGCAGGAGATACGATCCTCATCCTCAACTCCAACCATACAGGCAGGATGGCAGTGGCTGCTTGGGAAGGGGATGCACATCTGCTCGGGACATTGCCTGTGGGGACCCGCATCAACAATGTGGAAAGTGAGCCTGGCCTAGGAGCCCAGTAGACCCAAGCTGCAGGGATGTGTGGCACGCTGCTTCAGAAGGTGAACGGAACAGCCGTTATCCCGCTGCCCTCTAAAAGGCAAATGCAGGTGTTGGAGACACGTACTGCTACTGCAGGCCGAGTTTCCAACGTCAATCATAACCAGAGGGTCATCGGCAAGGTAGGACGTTAGCACTGGCTGGGCAAGAGGCCTAACAGGGGGCTCTGGCAACGCAAGGGGGGGTTGGGCCGGCTGGAAAATTCGGCCACTGACCCCCATGAAGAGTTACGTGAAGTTGCCCTCAGGTGCTGCCCAAAGCTGATACATCTGGACTCTAATAAAATGCCCCTTGTTTTTGTTTGTTTGTTTGTTTTTAAAGAAAGGAAAATAAAGATATTTTTTAAAAGATGAGCTTTGTGTTGCTTTTGTTTTCGATTTAAACTATTGAGTTGTAAATTTGTAAAGTGAGGCTTTCTAAATTGATGCAAGATCTCAAAATCCAATTTTATAAACAGAGTTCTGTATCTCCCAGGAGCTAATTACAGTGCCCCCCTCTCCCATGTCATCTGTTTTGTCTTAAACCAATTGTGACATCATAACGACACACATGTCTTCATTTACCATATCTAAAGTCGATCAAATGACCAAAATTTTCTAACTAAATAAGTTCAATACAGCATGTAAGCTATATACAGAAGTCTAATTACATTAGAAGTATAAAAGTTTAATGAAAGAGTAAAATACTTTGTCTAAATAAATCATGAATCATAGTATATTGGTCACAACTAGGCTCAGAAACCAGGACAATAGTATATTCAAAGCAAAATTTGCCTGGGTTGCATACCATCCCAGTGAACCACTGAAACATTTGTGAATTAAAAAAAGATTTATGTCTGAGCGCCATATGCCTGTAGTGCCCCCGGAGGGCCCAAAAGAGTGCTAGCTCCTCTGGAACTGGAGTTACAGATGGTTGTGAGTTGCTGTGTGGGTGCTGGGAATCAAGCCCTGGTTGGGTACTCTGCACGAACAACCAGTGCTCTTAACAGCACAGCCATCTCTCCACCTCCTCTTATTTTTGGTATTTGTATTTAGAGCTGTCTTTCAAACTTAGCTAAAATCAAACACCATGAGTAAATCTTATCTATCTTAAAATGGAAAAATGACTTATGGATATTTGAGAAAATATAGGTATCGCAGTTGACATCCAAACAGCAACAACTGGTTTCAAATGGAATGGGTTATATTTCATCCTCCTTTCCTCTTTTGTATGCAAATTATTAAGCCAATAATTTCCTAAATTAGAGGCACATTTGAACCACATTCTGAAAGTGGATGGACTTGCTGTACTCAGTAAAAAGTCTGTCACTTTGAGATGTCTGAGAATAGGGTCCAAACATGACGTCTACGTTTAAATATAGGGTACGAGTTAAACAGTCTCAGTCAGGGCGTAGTCCCACCCATCAATGGCCCATGGTTGTCTTGAGTTCTGTCCCTCTGTTTGTCCTAAAGCTGGTCTGATATGCTGTTATATGTGTGTGAAATCTGTTCCTTTTTTAAAAAATTTATTTATTCTTATTTTATTTATTTATTTATTTATCTTTTATTAATTTATTCTTGTTACATCTCAATGTTTATCCCATCCCTTGTATCCTCCCATTCCTCCCCCCCCCATTTTCCCATATTCCCCTCCCCTATGACTGTCCTGAGGGCATACCTCCCCCCTATATATTCTCATAGGGTATCAAGTCTCTTCTTGGCTACCTGCTGTCCTTCCTCTGAGTGCTACCAGGTCTCCCCCTCCAGGGGACATGGTCAAATGTGAGGCACCAGAGTACGTGAGAAAGTCGTATCACACTCTCCACTCAACTGTGGAGAATATTCTGACCATTGGCTAGATCTGGGAAGGGGTTTAAAGTTTACCTCCTGTATTGTCCTTGGCTGGTGCCTTAGTTTGAGCGGGACCCCTGGGCCCAAATCTGTCTATCATATTGTTCTACTTGTAGATTTCTAGGACCCTCTGTATCCTTTTATTTTGCTATTCTCCCATGCGTCTCTCATTTAGAGTCCCAATAGGATGCCTTCCCCTCTGTCCCAGTTTCCTGGTAAGTGAAGGCTTTTGTGGGACATGCCCCTTGGGCTAGTATGGTTATCCCATCCCTTGTATCCTCCCATTCTTCCCTCCCTCCCGTTTTCCCCTTACTCCCCTCCCCTATGACTGTGCCTGAGGGGGACTTCCTCCCCCTTTATATGCTCATAGGGTATCAAGTCTCTTCTTGGTAGCCTACTATCCTTCCTCTGAGTGCCACCAGGTCTCCCCCTCCAGGGGACATGGTCAAATATGAGGCACCAGAGTACGTGTGACAGTCATATCCCACTCTCCACTCAACTGTGGTGAAATCTGTTCTTGGTTGACAAGCTTTACCTATGACTGGCATCAGGGCTTCAGCATTGGGAAACTTCTGGGGAAATTCCCTCTGGTCCATGGTCTCATTAGTTAAAGAAAGAGGGCTTATCTAGGGAGTTTATCTCTTGAATATCTTCTTCTTTGTCTGAATAGTTACAGCAGCAAACAACAAGGAGTGATTGTGTCCAAACCATCAAATTGCCAAAGTCAAGAAGCCCTACGCTAGTGCCCAGCTTCTTGAACTATGGTTTGTGATTCCCAGATGGGGCCAGGAAACTGAAAGTGAGGTCATGAAAAATTACAACTGTGGCATCTGTGCCACTACTGCACCAATGGGCATGTCTTGCCTAGTCATTATTGTAGCTCCTAGGTTCCATATCTGGGTAGCATTGATGGTTTACTCTTCTCTGCTAAAGTGCACAGCACCTCCCAGCACTATGAAAGCTAGCTGGTAAAAGCAAAGCCTCAAGGTCAGTACCAGCACGATCCCTCTGTGTGAAATGACTCAAGTATATGCTGTCTTCAGCAAGAAGTCTTACCCACAAACTGTGTAGAGTAACCTAGAGCATTGGTGGCCCCTGGTACATCAGCTATACTCAGGTGGATGGCCACATACCCAAGAGTGTATGGACGGCATAAGCCTGAAGTGGATGTCTTTTTTTTTTAATTGAAGACACAAAGTTGGGTGGTTAGAGAAGAGGGGTGGATCTCGACATTACATACACACACACACACACACACACACACACACACACACACACATATACGCATTTAAATTTAATACATTATGCACATATCCTCATCCTCTGAGGAAATTTCATAGTAATGTTTTGAATTGACAATTTATAATTTCTAAATTATGTAGCTATAGTTCAGAATTGTATTATTGGCCATGGACAGCTTTCTTAAATAAACATGCTCTATAGAATTTTCAATTTTCAACTATCACTTCCAATTATAGAATTTTCTTAGCTCATTTTCTGTGCATTGTGAGTCTGCATGTTCTCCCATGATACATGAGACATGTAATGTAATTCTGGTCTTGGTATGCCTTCTCTGGGTTTCTCCTCACCTTCTGATCCCGTGCCATCCTCTTCCTTTGCTAATGCCTTTGTGAGTTATGCTGTCAAGTCACTTCTGATGCTTCTGGGTATGAGGTACCCAAGGGGGAACATCTGCTGGCGGGGCAGACAGTGACCTCTTAAGTTGGAAGACACGGACTGCTTATCATGAAAACATGGGCTCCTCATCCCTAGCTTTACCGTCCTATTCTGAAATTCCCCTTATTTTCCCAAGTCTTCCTGGGTGTTTGTGACAGCATTTATTAGGCATTTTCAGCTTCTGGAATTTGGACATTCTGTGATAGGACAAGCAGGCTTCCGAGCATGCACCTGTTGCCTTCATGCCACCACAAAGGCTTAAGTGTGTAAGGACAATATGGGTTCAAGAGACATCAGAAACTGAGAAAGAAAAAAAAAAAGCTAATGTTCAGCACAGAAAGGCTGTGTTCAGAGCCTGGAGTATGCCTTCAATAGTGTCAGTTTTCAAGATTATCAATAGGGGGAAATCCAACATTGATCATCCACATACACGGCTTTTTACATATGTAATGTTATTTGGGCTTGGAGATTTTTACATATGTGGTGTTGTCCAGGCTTGCCATTTTTTAAAGATTTATTTGTATAGTATTCTGCACACCAGAAGAGGGCACCAGACCTCATTATAGATGGTTGTCAGCCACCTGTGGTTGCTGGGAATTGACCTCAGGACCTTTGGAAGAACAGACAGCGCTCTTCACCTCTGAGCCATCTCTCCAGCCCTTGCCAACAGTTTAAAAACAATGTACCAGTATTTAGAGAGGCTTTCCAATTTGCTTTTACCAAAAAGCACCACGAAATGGATCCAGATTCCCTTTTTAAATGATTCCCCCAGACTATAATTTCTTAGTATGAAGAGAGGTGACGTCTCTAAAATGAGACCCTCACTGTGCCCATCTAGTCAGGGCTCACACACGTCATGACCAGCACAGGAGGCAGATTCTTGGCTGCAGTTTATTGACAGCTCTCTCATGCCAGGTACTTCTTTGTCCTCAGTTTCATTAAGGAATGTGCAGGGGTTAACTACATGCAGATGGAAGGAGCCTACAGGTTGAAATACACCTGGTCTATAAATGTTCGCTTTGTCCTTACTATGGAGAGGATTTTAAGGAGGCCTGAGTATGGTGACTTAGGGAATGTGTCCATGGGACAGCTTATTACTTTCTCCTGTTCCCTCCAAACACTGGCTATGAACCCAACGTCCCATCAACAGCTATCAAGCATGAAATGAAGCTTTTGGAGGAGACTTTTATGAAGTTGGGAAGCAACTATCACAGATCATCAGAAGAATAGCACAGCCCACATGGGTGTGTAACATGTACGTGACAAAAAGTTGGAGAAATGGCACACAGCCTGGGTAGTCTAACCAGTGGGAAGAGAACCGCATAAGCCACAGATGCCCTGCCCATGGTCTGTCACCAGCTGCACATGGCTCCCTGACAAGCAGTTGCACATGTGTTTCCTTGCTGCTGCGTGAGATACCCAGGGTTGTGTTCAACTATGGTTCTCTCTCTTTTCGCTCTGTTCTTGTGTTCTAGTGACCTTTGAAGTGGAGTGGCAAAACCCATAGGTGAAGGGGTTGAATTCAAAGGAGCTTCCAGAGGCTGGAGAGGTGGTTCAGCAGTTAGGAACACTTATTGTTCTTGCTGAGGACTTGGTTCTGATCCCAGCACCCACTGGTGACTCACAACCATCTGTGATTCCAGTTCCAGGGCACCTGGCACTGTCTTCTGGCCTCTTCAGGCACAAGGCACACATCTGGCACACATACATACACATGGGCAAAACACTGATACACATAAAATAAATACATCTAAAACAAAAAAGTTCAGAAAATATTTAAAATATATTAAATCTGTGTTGTTATGTTTTCCTATCTGATTTTTTTCTATCTGTTTTTTTTAGGAAGAAAAAGTCTGAATATTTATTATTATGTTCTTCTTATTTTTACTAATTATTTTAAACAAGAGTCTTACCAAGTAGTCCTGCTAGGGTGGTGCTCTCCATGTAGCCCAGTGTAGCTTTGAACTGGTGGAGATAGTCTTGCCTCAATCTCTTGTGTGTTGAGATTACAAGAGCATTGTCACAACATGCAGTTCTGATTTTATTGCTATGCATTGATTATTTGGTTAGATGTATTATTATTTCCCTCCTTCTTTATTATTGATTCTTTACTGTATTTATGAAACATACAATATGATTTCCATTGGGCCTAAATATATGATATAAATATATGTGTTATGATTCAATAGATAAGACTCAACTTTTGACTTCTTAATGAGGTTGTGGCTCTTCATGTGTCTGCATCTGTCTTGTGTCTGTGTGTGTGCATGTGTGTCTGTGCATGTTTATATAATAACAATATTTATAACCTTGAGTAAATAAGAAAGAGTTCCTATATCATGTTCCAGAAAATACTTACTGTAAATATTTTATGATTTTTGAAGCACTTAAAACATGATAAACTCATGAAGGCAAGAAGAAAATTGAAAAACAAAAAACAAAACACAACAAACAACAACAACAAAACAAGCAACCAAACTGCAAATACGATCCCATAGCTGTGCTGACCATAATACTCCAAAATTATGGCTGAGTCAGAGAAACAGGAGAAAACAGACTATATTGTAAATGTTTCTTTTATTTCTTCAATTGAGATGAAAGCCATACTGAAGCTTTAGTAATGCATGGCTTAGGCTGAGCCCAGAGCACATCTGCGTAACTATCCCTATGCCTATTCCTGGAAACTTCTAGACTCCATACAATCTAATTGTATGCTAGCCCGGAGGTTGAAAGCTTCAGCTTCCCGCCTCCATCTGCTAACGTAGGCCTAGAATGTTTTCTGCCTCTGAGACTTACTATTGAATAAGCTCACCCTTTCTAGCTCTTTCTGAACTGTGGCTGGCTGATTCAACTCAGCTGTTCTGGCTCAAAGTCTTCCTCAAGCTGACTGATTCAATCTGGCTTCTCTCAGGTACGGAATTGCTCTGCTTAGAAAAACTGCCTCTGAACGCCGTAACTGAACTGCACTGACTACATGAACTGAATGGGAACTCAACTGCAACTGCATTCAACTGAACACAACCAAACTTAACTAACTCCAGAACTCTGCTGTACTCTCTCTCTCTCTTTCTCTCTCTGTCTGTCTTTCACTCTCCCTTCTGCACTGCTCTTAAGTAGCCTCTCCTTCCTGTCTGTTCTTGAGAGAGTTGGGCCTATCCTATTGCTGACTCATTCTGTCAAATCTTTCTCTGATTTGTCACTTTGTCTGTCCTTCAATAGGAGTTATTGTTTGGGATTAAAGGCATGTACTAAGAGGGTATCTGCATTCCAGCCAGATCACACAGACCTAGAAGGTCTTTGGATGTGATTCCTTTGCCAGAGCAGCCATGTTAGTGGATTAAAATTCCTCTATACTGTATATTAAACAATACTGTTTTAAACATGTAAAAGTAGAATCATGATTTAAATTGTAATTCCCCCAAAAGTGATGTTATATATTCCAGTTTTAAAAGTAAGCAGTAATTTAATGGTTTCTCTTGAATAACAGAGTGTCCTTAATAAAAGTTTAGATGGCCTTTGTCCTCTTGTCTCACGACCCAATGGGAATGACATTAGACACCTCAGAGAACTGACTCCTCTTTAAACTTTTTAATCTATTGTTAGGATTGTTTAGGAAGTGTTAATGATTTATTTATTTATGTGATGTTAAGGATTATTTTGCTGGGATGTATGTATGTGTGTGTAACAGACCCCCTGGAACTGGAGATACAGATGGTTGTGAGCTGTCTTGTGAGTGCTGGAGATTGAACTTCTGTCCTCAGCAAGGGTTGCAAGTACAATGTTGCTCAGCCATCTCTCCAGCCCTTGAGCAGTTTCTCTTAATTGTATCTTTCCTTTAACTAAATTATGTAGCATAGGAAGTTAGCACCAGTGCCTGGGTTGTCATGGTGTGGCCTCTGTTAACGTGAACCTGGCACGACAGCCATGCGTCCTTTGGGAACATTTTGTATTATTCTGAGAACAGGGCTGGAGACGACTCTTGTCAGATCCACAGTTATGCAATGATAAGATCCTTCCTTATGAAAATTAATAGGAACTGACTCTTGGAAGAAAAGATGCACAAATAAGGAGCCCTGGAGCTTGAATCTCACTAAACTTGCAGAAAGTATGCTTTCTTCCTGGGCCTTGGCGTTTCCCCCTTCTATTGTTAACAATAAAAATAAAGAAGGGCTCTAATGATCAGCATTTTCCTTAGTTGGTTCCTTACAGGGTTCTGTTTTACTGCATGAGAAACTACTGAGTTTCTGCTGCTACTTCACCAAATATTTTCTTCATTAGTATGAAATTTACTCCCCTAAGGACAAAAAAAATCATACACGTACTGCATTGAAAATGCTTTAAATGTGGCACCAAGGAAGCCTGCCATTCAAATAATTGGATGCCAACAAATTCTTTGTTTGGCTTTCTGAGTGAGGATAGTTATGTAGCTGTAAGCTACACCCTGATTCCAGAGAGTTAAAACAGGAATTTGCATATCTCAGAGCTGATGGACTATAGTAATTGTTTTTTTAAAAATATTTAATTTCTTTATATTTTCTGTGTAACTATTTGACTGCAGACACCTTGAGTGTGCAGTACTCACAGATGCCAGAAGAGGGCATCACATCCCTTATTGTGAGCTACAATGTAGGGGCTGAGAATACGACCTGGGCCCTCTGCAAAAGAAGCCGTGCTCTTAATAATCTTTCCAATCCCTGGGATTTTGTAATTTTTATTATATTTAGTTTATAGTCTTACTTTTTTAATTTAAAGATTTATGAGACAACAGTTACATATGCTAATGTTTACTAATTTTAATGTTTGGCCTAATATTTAACACATTTAAATACTTAGGCAATCCTCAGCACAGTTTAATTTAAAACATTTTGTGATCCACCAAATAAGCCCTCTTGGTCATTACCAGTTGTTGCTCATCAATGTAATACCTGCTTGTTTTATTTACATTTTCACTTGATTGGTTTTACTGGTCCTACTTTTGTTTTATGGCATAAGCCTTAACTAAATCTATTTAAAGATAATAAACTCTGGGTGGCTTTTAATCTTGTTTAAGAAAACAGATTTCCTCATTGCTGGAGTTGCCGGCTGGCTCTCTCAACCTTACATCTCAGCACAGTCTTAGGGGTTGGGAGTGTGCAGAGCTATCTTGTGGATGCTCTCTCTGGTTTTTCTCTGACTCTGTTAATCATCATACTTAGCCCTGTGGCCAGATTCAAGCCTCATCTGGCACTAATAAACATTGTCAACCAGGCTGGCCTGGGCACTGTAGGTGGCCTGCGTGTTGCTAGAAGGCCACCTTCGCGTCCCTCATTTTGGACATGGATATTTGCTTAAGCTTCAGGCCCTAATCTGGTTGTTTAATTTATCTTATTATGAAGATCTGAGCTTCAGCTTCTGGTCTGAGTTTCAGCGACATTTTTGTCTAAAGATCCCATGGTGGAGAACTTTCTGCCAGCCGCTCCTGCTTTCAGACATAACACTGAACTCTGTGGCTTTACCTCCTAGCTTTGCCATTCCACTTCTGGCCCTGAAGATCCTTATCTTCTCTTAACATGCTTTTATTTAATTTTAAAGATGTTCTCTGCTCACATGCTGCATTATTACCCCCTGTGTTCATCTGGCTGTGAGCACATCTGCACCAGAGGGCTCTGGACTCATCTGGACCTTCACAGCAAGACATTAAAATGCCACCTGAGGCACCAGGAAACTTCCAATCTGTCGCACGATCTTTGTGCATCAGGCTTCTCTTTCCCCCTGGCATGTTTTAGTTCTGCTGTGCTGCTTGCTCAAATGTTTGGAGACTCATTTCTGAAGTCTGGTTTTTGGCTTGGAGGTTTTGGGTTTGGAGTATTGAAAAACAAAGATATGGTAGAGCCTTTTATGTAGGAACTGGTGGACACACCTTTGGATTTTAAAGAAATGGATGGATGTACCTCTGGGATTCAGGACGTATTATGCTGAAAGGACACAGGGACAGAAGATGGATGCACCAACAGAAGAAATGATGAAATGAAATGTGCCTAAATGTTAAGAGAAAGAAATGAGCCTCCAACAGCAGAGGAAGAGTATAGCGATTGTGCCCTGCTTCATCTGCGAGTCTTTTATTTATTTATTTATTTTATTCAGATTACAACTCAATTGTTATCCCATCACTTGTATCCTCCCATTCCTCCCTCCCCCCTGCTTTCACCTTATTCCCCTCCCTTAGGTCTAAGACTGAGGGGGACCTCCTCCCCCACTATATCGTCACAGGCTATCAAGTCTCATCTTGGTAGCCTGCTTGTTCTTTCTTTGAGTGCCACCAGGCCTGGGACATCCTACTCATCTGTGAGTCTTAGCATCTGTGATCTCATTTATCTTGCTGCCTGCATAAGTGGGACCTGGGAGAATAGAGCTGACTAAAATCTTACGCAGTAGCCACCTTTATTCAGAACATCAGAAAATTTATACTCTGAGAGGTAAGAAGAGTCACATGAGTAAACTGAACAATCACAAAGACAAGCTGCCCATGGCAGGGAAGCCATATGCAGCAAAAATGTCTTTCCATAGAGCCATATAAGCAAGTAGCAATAGCCACTGGAATGAATACTCTGAAGTAAATTCACTCCTATACAGTACACCTGGGAGGGGCACAGAAGCACATTCCAAGAACTGAGGTCACAAGATGCTTGTCTGGGTGTCTTGGAGTTTTCTCACAAGTACTGATAAATCTCTCACATGACTCCATTCTTGGACCAAGTTTCAACAAGTGTCTAAATTAACTTGAAATAAAAAGAAAGCTACCAATGTTATAGAAACCGACAGGTTGGGACCAGGGGCTTGAGAGATGGCTTAGTGCTTAAAAGCGCTTGCTGCTCTTGAAGAGGGTTAAGTTCCATTCCCCAGCATCTTTACGGTGGCTCACAACCTTCTGCAACTCTAGTCCCAGGGTAGCCAACCTTCTTTTGGGCTCTGTGGGCACCATCACACATGGGAGCTCATGCATGTACACACATAACACACACATACATCACACACATACACACCTCATGTGCATACGTGTGCATGCAAGCCACAGTAAATAACAGCTGATGAGGTGTTAATGTTCAGTTCACTTCACTAAGAAGATGTGGCCGTGCCCATATGCAACCCTAGCACTCAGGAAGCTGAGGCAGGACTGGAGGTTAGAGGCCAGCCTAGGGCATACAGAGACACTAGATCTTTAATGTGTCCTATCCCAAGGACAGCGTCAATTCTCAATCTTGTATATTCTGTGTCACTGGTGAATATTCAAGATTTCATTATTTATTTTTACATAGCCAGTTCCAGGCCAGCCAGGCCTATGCAGAGAGACCTTGTCTCCCAATAACAATAATAGTAATAATATTTATCATTATTATCATTATTTTTATCTATTTTGTCAGACTTTCACAGTTGTCTTTTGCTCAGATTGAAAACACTAATTTTAAATTTTAATTCCATCTATAACCCATATGTAAAAATATAAACATTTACAAATATTTATATAGATGGCATAATTTCATATCAGAATTTTACTATATTTTAGCAAATGTATTTGCAGAAATCAAGAAACAAAGTTTGTGTACTCCTGTTTGGTATGTTCATCCCATCAGCACTCACAGGCAAGAATCAATGTGCCTTTTGTCACCATTGTTTTTATATTCTATAAATAGACTTAAGTTACATGGTCTTAAAAAACATCTGGTTTCTTTCTTGCAACATAGCACTTATGTATTTTGAAGTTGCATGAATCCATCAAGCATTCCTTTTTATTGCTGAGCGGTGTTCCTCATACAGATGTGCAGCATTCTGTCCATCCAGTAACTTAGCTGTGGGCTCAAGTTTTCTGAGAATTTAATTACACATCCATGGAGTCTAGCATTCTTTGCTCTAGTTCTGTGAATCTGCCCATTTTTCCATTGTTTCTCTCCTTGTTTTGTTTGTGTATTTTTAATTTGTCATAACTTCAAATCCAGCAGTTTTTTCTGCTTTTTTTGTTTGTTTGTTTGTTTATCCCACTCAGGATTTTGCATGGTTGATATTTATTTTGCATTCTTTCATTTTAAGATAATTTACATTTTTCTCCTGATACTTGTGTTTTCCTTTTGACCCCACACCTTTGTTTCTGATTCTATTGATTATTTTCCTGGGAGTGAATTGCCTGCCACTTGGAACATCTGGCAAAGTTTTGACATGGTGCTATGCTTTGCATGGCAGATGCTATTCATTTGAGAGCCTAATTATTGACTCACATATAATCCTGGACTTTGGTCTGGTGCAGAGATGAGACCCTTATAAAAATTGCATTGTTTTGAGTCCTGAGCAGGTAGCTCTGAAAGGCAGATCTGTCACCAAACTGTGATGACAGTGTACAGCTTTGGTTTCACTATGTCCCAGGAGATCAGTGGGCGTGCCCAGCCCATAGGTTGGTCCAAAGAACTCTTTGGCCTCAGCTGCCTCGGGAAAAGTCTGCATTGTAGCCGTGTTTTAAAAACCTCCCTTAAAAAAAAAATAAATAAAAATAAAAATAAAAACCTCCCTTGTCTTATGGAGTTGATGCTGCCTGTCCTGGCTAGCACCCATGGGGGCTCAGAGAGACTCTGATACTTCTGAAACTCAACTTCTGCCTCTCATTTTCTGGAATTCTGTCTCCCTTTATAACCTAGCCAGTTCTGTTTGTAAAACTACTTTACACTTGTTCAGCAATTACGTTTACTTTTATCTATAAATTAAAATTATGTACCTTCACTGTGCATGTAACATGTATGTGTTAGGCAATAGAAAAGTTGAGGTGATTGACATATATTTTCATTCTATCTTATCATGTATTTTTTCTTTTAAACTTACACAGGTTCATCAATACATTACTATTTATGTTTTCAAAATCATTTTAATTTTGAAATCTTAAAGAAATAAATTGTTCTTTTGTATTTATCCATGAATTTAGTATAGGTAATTCACCTTACTTCTGCTTTTAAAAATACCATTATGTAGTTTTAACAAAGAATTTCTCAAATATTATTTATAGAGTAATAAATTTATTAGTGGTGTTTTTCTAGGTGTGTCTATCTGAATCTGTCTTACTTGGCTTCTTTTTCCTGAGAGATGTTTTAGTTTAGCGAGTTGATTCTCCTCACCCATAGATTCAACTAACCTTTGAAGAAGAAGCAATCTAGGGAAAGGATGTCTCTGTTGGACACACTTTCAGGTTCCCCTTGTCATCGTCCTCTAAACCGTGTAGATCAGTGGGTGTTTACACAGCTCTCACACTGTGTTAGTTACCTTAAGTCACGCAGAGATGACTCAAAGCTTGGAGGAGTCTGCCAGTCGTACGTAAACACTCGGACATCTGTATTTAAGGCTTGTGTCCATGTTGATTCTGGAGCCAATCTTCTGCCTCCAAAGCACGCCTGTGGAGGATTCTATGTCAAAGCCTTTATTTTGTTTAGCCTTAAAAGAAAAAAAAAAGATTACTTAATTGTCTCCTGATGGCCTGTCTTCCTAATAACAAATAGCTGGTATTTATTCCCAATATGAAATATGTGCTGGTTTTAAATCTTTCCCTAAGATTATTTTATGTTTGGTTTTTGTATTGTATGCCATCTTTAAGTGTGATTTTCCTTATAGTATTTTGTAAGGTTTAACTGAAATTCCAAGATCTTTGATTAAATTGGAATGAGTTTCAGATAACATTTCTTCCAGGCTTCCCCCCCGCCCCACCCCCATTTCTCCTTTCCTCTCAAAATCCCTAGGCCATTAAGGCTTTGTTATTTTTCTCCAATCAGTTTTCCTGCCATTTCAATTACTCTGTCTTCATAATTACCAATCATTTCTTCTATTCTATCCAGTCTTTTGAAATCTCATCTGACATTTTTTTTTTTTTTTAAACTGCAGACATGGCATCTCTGAGTCACAAAATTTCTCTTTAGTTTTTAAAGTTGTTTTTCTGTAAGTCTCTGAACCATTTCCGTATTTCTGCTCAGCATTTCCACATCATTTAGAAATTTAGGATTGCTCTATGATGGCACATTTCTGCCACTATTGTTGGCTATCCTGTGTTGCAAGAGTTGGGGCTGGAGAGCCCTTGCAAGCAGTAACCCTTTCTTCGACACCAGACAAGTTGAGATGTGCTTTAAGATTAGATGGGAAATTCAGGTACAGGCTGTGTGCCATGGCTCATCGTGCCCAGCTAGGACAATTGGAGAGTTACTGATGCTGCTGAGGGCTAATCAAATGCGACTGAGCACACAAGGAGTTCCTTGGAAGACAAGGCATGAGTAGCATTCATGTCTCTAACCTTATATCTTCTCTTGCAGAAGAACAAAAACCTGACAGAGACAGGAGTAAGCCTCCATAAGAAGTTTTAACACTCACTCTTGAATTCATCAACTTGCCTTTAGTTATTATTGTTACATATATGTGAATATGTATATGAGTGTATACATACAGGTCCCACTGAGTCCGTTTAATGATGCATGTATGCGCGTGTATTACTGATACCTTGGGCTTAGACAACCAATCAGGAGGCTCCCCTCTAGAGAAGACTGACTCTTCCCCAGTTAGAAAGCTTGCCCATCGTTCTTCATCTTGGGGTAGGGCCCTGTGAAAACCTCATCCATACACTTTGGCACGTCTACTGGTGTGTTTATTATTCAGGTCTTGTTTAAGTGGCCTATTGTTGAGATTTCATGGGAGTAGCTTTCCTCTCATGTCAAGAAGAGTATTTATCAGCTGACATCCTGGTTTTCTTGTTCTTACATTTTTTTCTTGCCTTCCTTGTTCTTGATGTTCCCTGAGCCTTAGATGTATGAGTGTATTATAGATGCACTGGGGCTGGACACGACAAGCAACAATGGTTTAGGCTAATTTCTATGCCTCGAGGTGGCCACAGTAATGCCTATTTCTTTCATCTCTATACTTTCCATCTTTTAGGTTCTTAAGGTTTTGTCCTTTGTAATTTTTTTTTAAAATAGCAATAACCTTTGGGAAATTCATACTTTCAGATCTCTGCAACAAACTCCAATGCTTTGTCAATGTTTTAGAAGAACCAGTTAAATGGTTTAGAATAAATTGAGCAGAAACTTGTTTCTAGAGATGATGAAGGCAGACACTTGTCTTGATGTAGTTCCATCGAATTGCCAACATGGAAGCTGAAATCTCAGAAGGACACCTCTAGATGAAACACTTTGGGCAGTTGATGTCTATTAAGAGAGGGAGAGTCAGTCTTCTCCAGGGATGAGTCCCTGAGAGGTTATCCAACCCTAAGGGCTCAATACTAAACACATGTACATGCAAGCACCATTAAGTGAACTCAGCATGTGCATTACTCATGAATTTGAGAGAGAGTGGAGGGATACAAAAGGATTTGGAGTTAACAAGAGAGTAACATATAATTACTTTTAATTAAGAGATTAAAATTTTTTCTTCTAAAATTTAAGACACACGTTGCCTTTATAAATGTTTTACACTAAACCTTTTAATAGAAGAATAGTGACCTCAGCACTTGACAAAAACACTTGCCCATAAATTAGTGGCCATTTATGAACTGAAAATGGCAACAGACACACACCCACATCTAAAACCAGGTGTCTTCCAACACCCCAAAAGAACCCCAGCTCCCAGCCACTTAGTACTTGATGATAATTTCTTAGAAGTATTAATGCTGGCCATGTGAAAAGGTCATATGTGAACAAAATGGTGTTATATTAATTTACCAGTCATTGAGTTTTCTTTGAGAGTATTTTTCCTGTAGATGAAGTGAATGAGGTTGCAAATGCTTAACTGAATAAGTGCTTATAAATGCCCTTTGCAAGTAAAAAGAAATACATTGTGGAATTCAAGTGTTAGCAATTGTCTTGAAATCTCTGACTTAGTGAGTAAGCTCGCTCTCTGCCCGCTTCCCACTCTCTTTATCTCTTTTACTTCTATTCCTTGCTCCAAAACTAACCAGCATATTCTGCACAGTCTTACATAGCCATGCTCTTGCAGCCTACAGAGTCTAGCAGACTGTAACTCAGAGTCCCTTGCATGATGACCATCCCTGTCCAACACAGTGACTGGGTTTCATAATCTTTTGTCCCGAGTGGCTGACTAGTCTGGGAGGTTTATTGTTTGGTTTGGATGCTCTTTTATTACAGAATCTATGCTTGTCAGCTTCCCAAGCTGGTCAAGTCAGAGAGCAAATCCTCATGAGACTGTGAACATGTGGATGGTATTTGCAAAGGCTCTCACAGCTAATGGATGTGAAAACCACAACAGCCTCTTGGCTTGGGAACTGTCCTCCATCATGGATGTCAATTTCAACCCACTGATTGCTTCTCTGGATTTCTCTCCATTCCTCTGACAGCCAAGCATTTTTGAAATTGGAAAACAGCCATACATTATTTGCAATCATGATTCTTAAACTTCAAATTATTCTAATGTTGAAAATGTATTTAATTATTTTATCTCATGAGTTGAAAGAAAGACTGATAATGAGACTGTTTACAAACAACTAAATTTCTCTCTTAAATAAAAGTTTGTTTTACTTGGCAACTCCTGGTTTGTGAAGTTAGGTGGAGGAAGACAGCTTATATACCCACAATTAAGGAGGCTTAAAAAGCATATAGTCATCTTATACACACTGAAAGGAAAGATCTTCAAATATCACAGCTTTAAAAAGACCATCATAGGGAAACCTTTAATAGCTTAATTTACATTATGTGTATGAGTGTTAGCCTGCATGTGTATATATGTGTTATGTGTGTGCAGTGCCCACAAAGGCCAGATGAAGGGTTTAGATACCCTGGAACCTGCCGGAGTTGCAGATACTTCGAAGTCACCAGCTGAGTGCTGGGAACCAAGTCATGGTCTTCTGCAAGAGCATCAAATACTTTTAACTTCTGTGCCATCTCTCCAGGCCCCTCCTTATGTTATTCTTGATGTAAAGGATGGATTGATAGGCTTACACACACACAATACATACACACTTACTCTATTTTCATTTATATCATTATTTACATTTACTATGTATAACATAATAATTCGGTATACGTGAACTGCATGTGATGATCAGAAAGGAACTGTCAGCATTCTCATAACCTGACACATGTTTAATTGCTCCATATTGGGAACCCTTCAGACTCTGCCTTTCTAGTCACTTTGAAAGATGTCATAAACTATTATAGACCGTGGTGCCCCAACTGTGTTATGCTTTTTAAGATAATGTAGGAATTAGAAATGAATTGCTATGGCTAGGAAGTAACTTCAACTTTTTACACATATGATCATCTGTTCTCTTTATTTTATGGCAGGTGTATTTGTTGCCACTATTAAAACACGTTTTGGATGAAGACGACAAGACAGCGTGTACTGTGCAACTTGGAAGTCTGAAAACAAACGTAAATCCCCTTGAGTGAAAGATGTTGATCCTACTTCCTATTGAAGTCATCTTCTTTTCACCTCATCCAATTAGCATCCTCTTATCACTGCTCCCCCGTTTTTCCTGAATGCAAATAAATTAATGTCTAATGACTCCATTCTTTCTGGAGAGCAGATAGAATCAAGATGTGAGAAGTGAAATGAAGATGGAGGTGTTTGAACTCGTAACAGGACTTTGTTTTATCACAAACGATGTCAGAATCCACAAACAATAGTCAGTGTATCAATCACAGTTTTTTTCCATAGATATTCTATTGCACAATGAAATGGGTGGTGTTTTCACATCCTACGTCTTTTGTTATAGATCTTTCTGTGGTGAAACCTTTAGTATTACTTTGGACGGCTCGGATTCTTTTTTTTTTTTTTTTTAAATAAGAAACAAACTTACTTTTAACACACATTTTGTTTAAGAGTTCTGACTTGTTTATATATGATAAAATATTTCAGTGAAAGCTATTTTATCTGCAGAGTTGCCTCAATGGGCAAGAGCACTGGCTGCTCTTACAGAGGACCTAGGTTCAGTTCCCAGTGCCCGTGTTCCAACTCACAACCATCTGCAACTCCAGATCCAGAGGGTCTGATGCCTTTTCCTGGCTGGCCTCCTTGGGCACTAGGGGCACAAGTGGCACACAACATACATGACAGCAAAAAAAAAATCATAAATATAAAATAAGAATAAATAAATATTAACAAAGATAATTCACTAATCAAAAATAACACTATAGTTTATGTCCCCATCCTCCCCCTCGCCCTGTGAGTCTCAGTTTGTTCTAGTTAAGGGCTCTCTTAACTGGCTTCTTACAACTCTATAGAGTCCACAATTTTGCTTTTCTATCATGATTAATTTTCAGGTTCCCACATTATCTCTTCCTCCTCATATCTTAGTCACTTGCATGTATACAATAAATATTTGTCCTTCCTCTTGGCTGTTAATGGCCTGATGAAAGGAACAAACACACTTGCAGATGGCTGCCAGTGTAAATATATGATCTCATTTGCAAAGTGTCACCAAAACCACAGGGCTTTGGGGGACCCTCATGCGGGGGAGGCACACACACACAAAAAAAGTTGTGTTCCATTGCATCCATCATCTTGTGCAAACAGTTTTAGAAAGGGTGAGCAATGCATGAAATAATGGCACAGAATAGGAGCTGTACATGTTCCAGTGCTTTCTCTCCTGGAACTCTCTGCCCCCACTCTCAGAGACTTTTGCTGACTGTGTGGGCAAACTAATGATTGGGCTAAGTACCGGCAGAGTTTCTGGGGGCAGAGGAAGCTAAAGTAGCAATTTCAGTGGTTGTGTTGGCCTAGAGTGACAGATTGGAAATTTGAGTCTGTTATTCAGGAGGATTTGCTGACTCTGGGCTTCTGTAGAAGGCTACAGAGTTGGAATTTCTCCTCTAGAAAGGCAGAGTGAAAACTCTGACAATTTCACAGAGCTTGAGATGCCAGCTCTGCTAGTGGTAGGTCACTACCTGGATTTTACTGATAGTCTCCGCATCAAGACCTTCCTCAGAACTTATAGCCATGTTGACATTTAGCTGAGGAGCTGGGCTGGGTGGGGACTGTTGGTGTTCTAAGCTCTATCTGCTGTGGTTTTGAATATTCATGAACTAGAAACCTGTTGTGTTTTCTACCTAAAGTGAAAGAGTGTGTCAAGAACAGCTAGAAGATAATTATCCTCGGGCTCAACGGATAAGATTGGAATTGGGGAAAAATGACTGATATACTTAATATAAGTTCCATGCAAGGAAGAGAAAGAATAGGATGCAAACAATGCTGGCGAATTAAATGCTCAAACTCCCAAAACCTTCAAGTAGGCCGAATACCATGACAGTTACACACCAGAGTGCTTAGTTACTGAGCACTCGACTGTAAAAAAAAAAAAAAAAACCCTGAAGCCATCATAACTAAGCTAAACAGTAAAATCAAAGGAATAACGATGGCTAAGTTTTCAACAGGCAGGGCTGGTGAGATGACTCAAAGGTTAAGAGCACTGGTTGCTCTTGTAAAGGTCCTGAGTGCAATTCCCAGAAACCACATGGTGGCTCACAACCATCTATAGTGAGTCTGGGGGCCCTCTTCTGTTGTACAGGTGTACATGCAGGCAGAACACTGTACACATAATAAATAAGATACATCACATAAGAAAAGCTCTCACCAGGACTGCTGGGAATTAGAAGAGAATATCATAAGTCCTTTAGTTACCAAGAGACAGTCAAATTATTTCATACGCTGTCATGATATCTTTCAAAGCTTAAAGCCAAATGAACCATTTTTGGATAAAGACAAATCAAAGCAATCTAGTACATGAAGGGAACATTTCAGGATCAAGGGTGAACTAAAGAAAATAACTAAAGTTTTTGTTTGCTTTATGTGGGCTGTAGAGAAAAAGATTAAAAAGAAGAAAAAGTAGGAAAGAATAAAGAATAAAGTGAGAATAAATATGTTGGGAAGTATAAGTAAATATTAATATAGGCACTTTTTTATTTAGAATTAAATGATTAAGTCTAAATTATATATAGAATTAAAACTCATGATAACTACAAGGTGGAAATAAAACATGGAGAAATGGAGCTTGAAGGTTAATAGATTTATCAGCATCGAGCAATGGGGTGACGTCTTTTGTAGTTATTTCTGTGGTCCTGCTAAGTCTGTACAATTATTTTCCATCACTTAAACCATTCTAAGAGATGAACTTGGTTTGTATTAAAGAGCACTGTAGGTTTTTCATCTTGTTGTTACTCTGGAAAACAGCAGAAAGGATGTCTGTTATTCCTCAGATGTGGAGGACGGAAGAGAATTGCTGTCTATGTCGAAGACGTTTATGAGGTGTCTCCTCAGAGAAACTCCCAATGTTATAGCCAGACCTGTCCATGATTGAGGCTGGCGTTCCTGATGCAGCTTCCAGACTCTTTATTTCTTGTTTATTTTTCTTATCTGCACGTTACCACAACATTGATGGTTTGTTGATGACCATGGTCATATGTTCTCAGGGTCTGGCTAGAGTGGGCCGCTTAAACCTGGGAGTGATTGATATGTGACCCTGCACACACGGCCTCGACAATGTTTAGGTTGTTTTCATCCCAACAGGAACACGCCAATTTTTTTGGTGATGGTTCGTGTAATTTTGTAGAAGTTGAAATGGCATATGTTTTTCTTTTTCCAGCTAACAGGAACCTAAGGGTCTAGATATTGCCCTTGAATACTGAAAACCACATCTCAGTGTGTGGACATTTTACAGAGTCTGTCCCACCCAGTAATCAGTCACAGAAGGCCACTCGCCATTATCTCATGAGCTCTCACTTCTAGTCATCCCTCCTGCACTTGTTTGTTTAATGTTCATTATTATTTTGTGGTGTATGGCTCTGTGTGTGTTTGTGTGTGTTGTGGGGGTGGGTGGGTGTGCATACACATGCTAAGGGCATATTTGGTGGTCAGAACACAGCGGGCGGGAGTTACATTTCTCTTTCTACTAATGGAAGTTCTAGCTCAGGACACCAGGCTTGGTGGCGACCCACTGAGCCATCTCACAGCCCCTCCTCTTATATTTTCATTTTAATAACCTTAGACATTTTTGAGAATTTCATACATGAGTAGTACATTTACATCATTCCAGTTGTCCCCTCTCCCCTTTCAACTCCCCCCATGTCCCTCCATTTCCTCTCAAATTATTGATATTGGTATATATTATATATCATATGTAATCACCCTAAGTCCATTTAGTATTGTTTATATGTATATGTGTACATGCATTTTGGGATTTGATGGCCAGTCACAGGGCTCATCCCTGGAGAAGACTGATTCTTTTTCTCTCTCAGCAGCCACTGAATGTCTGTAAATCTTCATGTATGGGAGGGCCCTGGTGAGATTTACCCCACCTACTTTAGCATGTTGACTGTGTTGCTATTGCTCAGGTCATGTTTAACAGGCCATACTGTTTCAGAGGACAAGGATGAAATTGCATCTTCAGTAAATGTTGGCTCCGATTCCTTAACGATTCTACTTTATTAGGGTTTTATTAAAGGCATGTACCTCCCTTACAACCAAACTACCCTAAATAGGAGGGAAAGGAGATTAAGGAGAACAAGAATAAAACCTTCCTGGGTATCAGTTTCGTGGGGGCAATTCCCCTAGCATAATTCTTAGGAGTCCAGCAGATCATCTGTCCGACAGAAGAAGCAGGACTGCCTGTGTACGGAACCTGGAGGTCTCCACGGAGCTCACTGCTGCTGCCAAATCCTCCAATTCCCCCTGCACTGTGGCCTGGAACCTCTGATTTCTTCCTCTGTTCCCCAATGTCTTTCTGTCCTTCTCCTCCCTCCCTCCCTCCCTCCCTCCCTCCTCCTGGCTTCCTCTTTCTAATCAATGATCCTTTTGGCAATACAATACCCCGCCTGCCCCTGTCTTTTGTCTTGGGCTGATCCTTCCTCTCTGAGTCTATCTAAAATCTTTATCAGTTTGTAGAGACAAAGTCTCAGTGGGGACAAGCAACCCAAGACTGTTTTCACCTTGGGCCCAGACCAAAGCAAGGTTTCATTTCTGAATCTATCTAAAATCTTTATCAGTTTGTAGAGACAAAGTCTCTGTGGGGTCAAGCATCCCAAGACTGTTTTCACATTGGATGCAGACTAAGGCAAGATTGCATTCTTGCATACTCTGCATAGAGCACTGAAACAGGCATAGGCTTGGTTTTATTTTGTAATACAGTCACTCCACTTCATTAGATAGTGATGTGCTTTAATTTTCATTAGAAAACCGGTATTTATAAAGAATCAGGATGTTTGGATAGTATAGTTTAAGAATTCTGTGTTTGTGCCAGGCGTGGTGGTGCATTCTTGTAATCCCAGGGGCGCTTGAAATTCTAGGTCTGTTTGGGCTATAGAGTGAGATCCTGTCTCAAGCAAATAAAGGAAAAATTATTTATTTGGATTGTCCCATTATTCCCCTCCCCTATGACTGTTCCTGAGGGGGATTACGTCCCCCTATATATTCTCATAGGGTATCAAGTCTCTTCTTGGCTACTTGCTGTCCTTCCTCTGAGTGCCACCAGGTCTCCCCCTCCAGGGGACATGGATTGTCAAGTAAAGATCTTATTTGTCTCAGATGAGTCTGAACATAAAAATAAAATAATTTTAATTTTATAAACATATCTCTAAAATAAGACTTACAAAAATAATTCCTATGTGAACAGAGAAAATGTTATTGGGAAAATCACTTTAATAATTAATTTTTTTTATTTTAATTCTGTTCCAATAATAAGAAACCACTCTCCATATATCTAGTTTATTACTATCGATACAGATTACATTCTTCAATGATGTTTATGACATATCCATCTCACAGTGGTGACAGTTGAGTCTGTATCTTGGATGTGACAAATGGCACCCAATGGTTTCAGCACCGTCTGTTCTGAGGTCCTTCTCTGTAAGCTCTGAGTCTGGTTTAAGCATAGGCAGTGGGGCTGAGTACATGACCTGAGACTGCTTAAGGTGCAAGAAGGCTTCTGTATCATTGAGAGAGGGAAAAGGAAGAGGAGGTTTGAACAAATGAGTTTGGTGGTCTCAAGGAGAGATGAAGGCCAGTTTCACATGAGAAGCCTGGAAAAACAATCAAAATCTACCGACTTCACTTAAAAATAGTAGCTGAAGAATTATATAGTTTGTTTTTTAAAGACAGGATCTTACTATGTAGCCATGGCTGGGAGCTGGCTGTGTAGACCAGGCTGGGTTCAAACTCACAGAGTTCTGCCCACTTCTGCCTCACAGCACTGGGATTAAAGGTCAAGGATCTGGGATGTCCTTTCAGGAATTAACTACTTAATGACTATACAGTCATGATGCACAATTCTAACAATGATGAGTTTACACACTCATGAACACCAGAAACTGTAGAATGAGAGGCAGGTGCTACCTTGCTTCTCCTCTGCCCACATGGCATTTGGATGAGTTGGCGGGCAGGCGGTGGCAGGCAGGCGGTTGTGACCTGATATTCATCTGGACAGAAGCACCAGTCTATAGATGAAAGCAGGGGAGCACCTTGCTACACTGAGATGGGAAGATTGTAAGTTCTACAAAGATATGCATACAAGGCTATGCCAAAGAAGTTCTACTTTTTATTTTTATGTACTATTTAACGGATAAAGCCTTTGTCCTCTGTTTCTTTTGGTTTAATAAGGAAATCAACCACTTGGACTAGCAAGTGATATGGAGGTAACAGGGTTTTGTTTTGTTTTATTTTGTTTTAATGTGCAGTTTATTTTGAAGAAAATATGGTCACCATTAATATTCCCTCCAACGTTCTATCTGGTTCCAGTAGTGAATATAAATTTTTTGTTTGGTAAGTTTATTTCAGCTGTGCCAAAACCTGACATCTGCAGTTCTAAGTATATGCTAAGCTAAGAAAAACAAAGTGTTCTTTTAATTAAGGGTGACTTCAGACCTATAAACACACCAGTGAAGTCAGCTTTCCCCTGCTTCCCAGGAAACCCTGCTCACTCCAGTCAGCAGTCCACAAGTTAGTATGTGATGCCTGGGATGTACTGGGTACTTTCCATGATCTGTAAATCTCTTTCTCCTCCTTTAGTATAGTCTCACTCGCTCCAGATATTTTTATGTCTTATGCTAAGCATTGTGTGTATGTATATGTATATGTATATGCATGATCAGGTCTATAAGGGTCAGGAAACATAATCCTTCTAAAAAAAACAAAAAACAAAAACCAAATTTCTTGTGTCTTCCAGTTAAGATATGAAAATCAATTAATAGGTGAGATCTGGGGTAAAATGAACATTCCAGACAAGAAGATAAAATAAATTGAAAACATACTGGAGAAGGTGACGCTTTGGCTGACTCAGAAAAGAGATGTTAATCAGACGTGAAAGGGCTGGGGTCCCTGTGGGGTGTCTTGATAGCGAGGGATGTGAGTTTGGAAATTGTTGAACAGGGTTTTCTTAGTGACTGTTCATTCTGAGCATAATATAGAAAAACTTGAGGCAAACAGTGTTTGGAGCATTTCATTGTAGTTTGGGAAGGACTGACCCAATAAATGGAATGGGGAAAAATATTCAAGAGGTAGGGCGATTGAGGAAGAGCTAAAACAAGAGTTTGGCTTTGAGGTGGTGGGGTGTCTTTAAGTGACTTCAATAATATATGAGTGACTTTTTTGTAGTATTTTTTAAATTAATTTTTTAAATTAATTTATTCTTGTTACATCTCAATGTTTATCCCATCCCATGTATCCTCCCATTCCTCCCTCCCTCCCATTTTCCCATTATTACCCTCCCCTATGACTGTTCCTGAGGAGGATTACATCCCCCTGTATATGCTCATAGGGTATCAAGTCTCTTCTTGGCTACCTGCTGTCCTTCTTCTGAGTGCCACCAGGTATGATATTGACAGCAGGGAACAAAAGCCAGAGACATGGGGTGCTGTAGTAATTCACGTAAGAAACTATGGTGGAAAAATATCCTGAGGTAAGGAACAACTGATAGAACAAAATATTAAATGCGTGTTTACCCTAACTAGAAATTCAGAAGATCTCAACAAGGCATGTCACATGTATGTTTAAGCTGCTTGTCTTTCAATAGATCACCTTTACCAACAGTTTGTAACATGCAATGCATTGTTTCATGTGACACATAATTCAGATTCCTGTTCACTCAAGCATCCCAGAAAACAAGCTTAATCCTTGCCCTCTTCTTTTAACCCATTGCATCATTCTTGGTGTCTGCTCTTAATGTCCCCACTAGAATCAACCATGACATCCATGCTGGAGAAGACAGTAAGTGCTCTTCTGCCACCACTGTAATTCTTCTTTCAGCACATCCCACCCCTTGTCTCCTCTTGCGCATGTGCACACCTCACAACTGTCACTCTAGCGCCATCCCATTTCTTCTTCTTCTTTTTGCTAATCTCTGGCCTCCCAAGTCCCCCAGGGTGCACATCCTCATTTCCTTCATCCAAGTTACCTGCCAAGTTGATTCATGTTACCATTTTATAAAGTATTCTTGTAGCAAACATGCATGAAGGACATTTTGTATTCTAATTGAAATACCTTCTTATACCCTTCTGTGCTCAAAGGTTTGTCTGATGGATTTATCCACACAATTTTAAACATGCCATGAGTTTGTAAGGGCATTGAGTCGTACTCACGAAGACACAGTTCTCACAAATCTAATTGCCTTCCCAGGGTCCTTACAGTCATCCCTCTGGAGATTGAGATTACATATGAATTTGGAACAAAAGCACTTAAAGTATAGTAAGAAACAATATTGTCCTCGGTAGGCACAGGCTTGTGTACCTTCCAACTTATGACAATATATAGGTTTAACAGTTTGGACATGTATATTTGGCTGAGACCTTAAATTTTCATGTCCTTGAAAAAAATTTTAAAATGAGTTTTTTAACTAAAAGAGACAGTTTTTTGTGTTATATATACTTATATACATATATTATATTTCATCAGTGATTCATATTTTAAAAAATAAATTAAGTTGATAAGATTGGTTTTACATCACCCAGGAATACATAATGACACCTGGAAGTAAAAATTACTCTGTGTAATACTTTAGTTATTTTTCATATTTTATGTGTATCTTCATATAGCTCAATGTCTATGAGGCTTGAGTTCTAAGAGATTAAGTTGTTAGAGTAAAAAGTATCATGACTAGACAAGGATGAGACCCTACCTGGATCAAGGATAACTGTCAATAAAATAAAAGAACAGGAAGAAGATGCAGAGATACCAAAGAGACAGGGATCATTGTATCATTGTACAAACCAGGAGCAGCATCAATAGAACTGCTGAGCTATAGAAGTTTCAGCCAATTTAATCTCCTGGTTTGAGAAAATGTCTGAACTTTTCACCAAATGGAGAGCTAGTGACCTTGCATGCTATCTATGTTGACACAGTATCAATCACACTAGTCTTTTTTTGTATTATTTTTCCTTTTTACATATACATTTATATTATTACACATATATACAATAAACTACCTACAACAAGAAGAACCACGAAACAATCAGGATTATGTAAATGTTACATTCATAGTGTTTTAGCTATTTGTGTTCTGCAACCTTGAAGAAAACATCTTTCCTATCTTGGTGTGTCTAAAATATTGAATGTAAATCAATATCTATCAAATCTCATCTCTATCAACTGAAGACATCTACCCAGACCTAAAAACATCTTAACCCCAAAACAGTTAAGCTTAATTGTAAAACTAAACTATCTGGTCTTCAAGCCCATCAGAAACTTGAGAAGGAATAAAATTAATTACCCGAGTAGACAGGAAGTGCAGGTTAGCAGTTTCCAAAATGAAATAAAAATGACAGAGACAGTTTGTTGCCTGAACAGTCACCCAAAACTCTCTATAACATTGAAGAATCATCTTCAGTCTTCTGGACCAATATAGCTGACCCAATATCTGGCCCAATGTGTTCATGACGTAGGAACTATTGAGGACTTGCTTACCCTGTCTTGGCAGAGTTTGGCTACCCACTATGCCTGCATCCAAGCTTGCCCATTTTTAGGCAGAATTCTGTCTGTGGCAGAAAGGAGGACATTTTGCCCAGTGGCTGGTTTGTCACATTTGAAGCCAGCTCCATAAGGAGGTTCATTGATGCTCATCATCTTTGAGATAGGCTGGGTGTTGCCAGGAGTTAACCTGTCTCATTGTCAATGAATCTTTAAAATAATAAAAAACATCTTTAAATGCCATATTCTGTATGTTTCTGAAGATTTTGAAGACCTTATCTAACTATTTTACCTTATCTATCTGTAGAATCATATCTATCTGTTAGATATAGGATGTATACTCTGTGATAAAAATAGACTAGTAATTGACATGGCCATGATTTGATCAACTAACAATTAACTTATATAACTTAATAATCCTAAACAGTCTGAGATAGCACTTTCAAAGTATTGGAAGTAAACATTGTATTATAGTTGAGTAGTCTTTTTTCAAATTTTTATTAATTTATTCAGATTACAACTCAATTGTCATCCCATTACTTGTATCCTCCCATTCCTTCCTCCCTCCCTCTTTCACCCTATTCCCCTCCCCTAGGTCTATGACTGAAGGGGACTTCCTCCCCCACTATATGGTCATAGGCTATCAAGTCTCATCTTGGTAGCCTGCTTATTCTTTCTTTGAATGCTACCAGGCCTCCCCACCAAGGGGAGGTGGTCAAATACAGAGCATCAGAGTTCATTTCAAAGTCAGTCTCCACTCTCCACCTAACTGTGGAGAATGTCCTGTCCATTGGGTAGATCAGAGTAGGGGTTCGATGTTTACTACTGTACTGTCCTTGGTTAGTGCAATAGTTTGAGCAGAACCCCCTGGTCCCCAATCCACCCATCATGATGTTCTTCTTGTAGGTTTCTAGGACCCTTTGGGTCCTTCTATTTCTCTGTCTCCTATATTTCTTTTACCTAGAGTCTCAGGATGTCCTCACATTTATCCCAATATCCTGGTAAGTGAAGACTTTTGTGGGGCATGCCTTTTGGGCTAGTGCCCAATTATAAGTGAATATATACTATGTGAGTCTTTGTGCTTCTGGGTTAACTTATTCATTACGATCATTTCTAGTCCCACAAATTTTGTGATTTACTTGTTTTTAATAGCTGAGTAGTATTCCATAGTGTAAATGGCCCAGGAGACAACTTCCTGAACAAAACACCAACAGCCCAGACCTTAAGGTCAACAAATAATAAATGGGTCCTCATGAGGCTGAGAAGCTTCTGTAAGGCAGGAGACACTGTCAACAGAACAAAGCAATAGCCTACAGACTGGGAAAAGATCTTCACCAACTCTACATCTGACAAAGGTCTAATTTCCAAAATATATAAAGAACTCAAGAAATTAGACACCACCAAACCAAATAACTCAACTGAGAAATGGGGCTCAGAACTAAACAGAGAATTCTCAATAGAGGAAAATTGAATGGCTGAGAAACACTTAAAGAAATGCTCAATGTCTTTAGTCATCAGAGAAATGCAAATGAAAATGACTCTGAGATTCCATCTTACACCCATTAAAATGGCTAAGATAAAAAATTCAATGACACCACATGCTGACGAGGTTGTGGAGAAAGAGGAACACTCCTTCATGCTGGTGGGAATGCAAACTTGTATAACCACGTTGGAAATCTACCTGGCGCCATCTCAGAAAACTGGGAAAATAGAGCTTTCTCAAGACCCAGCTATTCCCCTCCTTGGAATATACCCAGAAAATGCTCCACCACACAACAAGGACATGTGCTCAACCATGTTCATAGCAGCCTTATTCATAATAGCCAGAACCTCGAAACAGCCAAAGTGTTGCTCAGTTGAAGAATGGACATAGTTGAGTAGTCATAAGCATGCTAGTGGCTTCTCCACAAATCACAGGCTTTCCTGTTTGAGCTTCCATATTGCCTTGCTTACTCCCTAACAGTCCTCAACGGGGTTGAAGCTGCTTACAATATGGAAGGTGCTTTGGAAGGTCAGACGTGGAATAAGCCCACCTCCACATGGTCCTGCCCACAGCGATTGGTTCAAAGAACAAACTTCACTCACAGACAACTAATTACTTTCTTAGCATTCTGCTCCTGCTTTCCTTCTGCCTGGATGTTTAGATTATCAATAGCCACCGTTTGTCCTATGTAAATACCCAAAGCATGAATAACTACCTTCCACCGAAACCTCAAAACCACAATTACAAAAAAACGGAGACAGCAGGAAAGAGCTTTGCATTTACTCCTGAGCCACACCCCCACATTTCTAATTAGTGATTAATTATTGAAATGTACAAGTTACTTGACATATATGCTAGTATATACACAAAAAATTAAGTTACTCTTTCCTCAGCTTAATAAAGTTTATTTTTTTGCTGTTTGCAAGCTAATGGAGCCTAGCTAATAAACACACAAGTAGAAAAACAGGAAAATGTGGCTAAAAATAATGAATCATAGTCAATTATTTGATGTGAGCACACAATATTTTAAATGAGTGTTTTCTCTACTCTCTTCCCAGTTTTTCATTAAGCTGAGAGAATGCCGTCCTGAGTTAAGTTGTGGCAGTCTACACTCTATGTCTATTCATTTGTCTGTACTCTGCTTGGATCTGGTAAACATCTATTCCTCTGATTAAGGATAAACAATAGTTGCTACATTCAGATAATAAAACCCCAGTAGGTTTATGAGTGATTATCAGTGGCCTGTCTGGGTAAGTGGATCTGGTTTAGTGAAGTTAGCTACACAAAGGGGCAAACCTTTTGCCAAGCACAATGGTTCATTAGCAACACACCACACAGAGCCAAATAACGCATTGGAATAACCCATTGAGAAGGAGGGAGGGAGGGAGGAAAAACCTACAGAGATTTCCAGTTGTTTGTTGACTACATTTAACCTGGTGGATGTCATGGCAAGATTCAAAGTCTGCATTATTTACCTGTAATATCGCCTTCTCTTTCTTTCTTTCTTTCTTTCTTTCTTTCTTTCTTTCTTTCTTTCTTTCTTTCTTTCTTTCTTTTAAACAAATGCAACTTCAGGAAGGATGAATACACTCTGCTATTTCATTTCAGAGGGTTGTGGTTTGTCATAGTGGGAAAGTGGGGGAAAGTAGCTCCAGCTATAATGTTGGCGAGCACGGCTGTGGCTGTCAGGACCTCCTGGTAAAATCAGAGGCAGGCATAGCCTCAAAACACCTGACTTCAGTAGTCTACCACCAGTTGGGTCACCTCCTAAAAGCTTCATAGCCTTTAAAATAGCAGCAAACCTGGAAAAAGGAGTTTTAAACTTGAGTCTACAGAATACATTGGTCATTCAGACCATAGCTGGGCTAGTGTAGGAGCATCTAATAATGTTTAAATAACATGGAGAAAATGGGAAGGAGAACTTAAGTAAAGCCTGTTAGCTCACAGACATTTTCCTGTGACTAAATAACCACTAACAGATGTGGACAGATAGATGCACAACAGCCAGGGACATTTCTCAAGCCATCTTTCCCAGAGATGTGTTGTTCATAGCCTTTTTGTTCAGGAATGACTATTAGAGACCAGGTGAACCATTACTGCCTGAACAATTGGAATCTGCTACTTTGATAAAGGGAAATAGTTCAAAGCACTTAATAAACTTTGTGGAGAATCTAATGAAGTTATTTCAACCACCTTTTGCTAAATACAACCTAGCTGAAATATATTTTATTGGGAAGCACAGAAATAGAGATGAAAAATGTAGCCATTTAAAACTCTGGTGCCCCATATTTGACCACCTCCCCTTGGTGGGGAGGCCTGGTGGCACTCAAAGAAAGAATAAGCAGGCTACCAAGATGAGACTTGATAGCCTATGACCATGTGGTGGGGGAGGAGGTACCCCTTGGTCAGAGACCTAGGAGAGGGGAATAGGGTGAAAGTGGGAGGGAGGGAGGAATGGGAGGATACAAGTGATGGGATAACAATTGAGTTGTAATCTGAATAAACTAATTAAATTTAAAAAATTTAAATGTCATAGGCAAGGTGGCAGGAATGTGTAGTTTCATGCTTACTCAAGGAGCTAACCCAGAAGATCTGCGTGATTGGGTACAGGTTGTTGTAACAGGGCTGCCTCCAAAACCCGTCGTCAGTGGAAATGAAACTGAGAACCTAAACTGAAAGATAATAGCAGGAAGATCAAGAGCAGGGAAGACACAGGGGAGTTACTGGCTTGGGGGGCACACCCCGGGAGACGGGTAGTGACTTAGGTTTGTGTAGACTGCATCTCTGGAGATTTAAAGTGAGGGTAGTTTAAAAATCACAAATATCTAAAGTATTGTGATCAATGAGAACAAAGGGCAGCTTCTAGGAAAACCAAGGAAGGAGATTAAGCAGGAGGGTGTGGAGAAGACAGGTCCAAGCCGTTTCCCAAGGCCTTGACCAACCTGCAAAAGGAGACTACTTAGTTATGTGTCCTTACGCTGGAGTAGACTTAGCAAGGCCAATCTGGGGCTGAGGCAAGGGCTCAAAGGAATTAAGCTTTCAGTTCCTTGGAGTTTGGCTTTGGCTTGTGAAGAGGCTGTAGTTATCAGTCCCAAGGCTCCTGTGTGTTTGGTCATTAATACTCTTTTTTTTTATTTTTTATTTTTTTATTTTTTTTCTCCTTTTTTTTTTATTAATTTATTCTTGTTACATCTCAATGTTTATCCCATCCCATGTATCCTCCCATTCCCCCCCCCCCATTTTCACATTATTCCCCTCCCCTATGACTGTTCCTGAGGGGGATTACGTCCCCCTATATATTCTCATAGGGTATCAAGTCTCTTCTTGGCTACTTGCTGTCCTTCCTCTGAGTGCCACCAGGTCTCCCCCTCCAGGGGACATGGTCAAATGTGAGGCACCAGAGTACATGAGAAAGCCGTATCACACTCTCCACTCAACTGTGGAGAATATTCTGACCATTGGCTAGATCTGGGAAGGGGTTTAAAGTTTACCTCCTGTATTGTCCTTGGCTGGTGCCTTAGTTTGAGCGGGACCCCTGGGCCCAAATCTGCCTATCATATTGTTCTACTTGTAGATTTCTAGGACCCTCTGGATCCTTTTATTTTGCTATTCTCCCATGCGTCTCTCATTTAGAGTCCCAATAGGATGCCTTCCCCTCTGTCCCAGTTTCCTGGTAAGTGAAGGCTTTTGTGGGACATGCCCCTTGGGCTAGTATGCAGATATAAGTGAGTATATACCATTTGAGTCTTTCTGCTTCTGGGTTAACTCACTCATTATGATCATTTCTAGCTCAATCCATTTATCCACAAATTTCGGGAATTCCTTGTTTTTAATAGCTGAGTAGTATTCCATAGTGTATACGTACCACAGTTTCTTTATTCACTTTTCTACTGAGGGACACTTAGGCTGTTTCCATGTTCTGGCTATTATGAATAAGGCTGCTATGAACATGGTTGAGCAAATTTTCTTGTTGTGTGCTGGAGCATCTTCTGGGTATATTCCAAGGAGTGGAATAGCTGGGTCTTGAGGAAGCCCTATTCCTATTTTTCTGAGATAGCACCAGATAGATTTCCAAAGTGGTTGTACTAGTTTGCATTCCCACCAGCAATGAAGGAGTGTTCCTCTCTCCCCACATCCTCGCCAGCATGTGGTGTCGCTTGAATTTTTGATCTTAGCCATTCTGATGGATGTAAGATGGAATCTCAGAGTTGTTTTGATTTGCATTTCCCTGATGACTAAGGAGGTTGAGCATTTCTTTACATGATCTCAGCCATTTGATACTCCTCTGTTGAGAATTCTCTGTTTAGTTCCAAGCCCCATTTCTCAATTGGGTTATTTGGTTTGGTGGTGTTTAATTTCTTGAGTTCTTTATATATTTTGGATGTTAGACCTTTGTCAGATGTAGGGTTGGTGAAGATTTTTTCCCAGTCTGTAGGCTGTCTCTTTGTTCTCTTGACAGTGTCTCCTGCCTTACAGAAGCTTCTCAGCCTCATGATGTCCCATTTATTAATGGTTGACATTAAGGCCTGGGCCGTTGGTGTTCTGTTCAGGAAGTTGTCTCCTGTGCCAATATGTTCCAGGCTCTTTCCCACTTTTTCTTCTAAGTGGCTTAGTGTCTCTGGTATTATGTTGAGGTCTTTAATCCACTTGGATTTGAGTTTTGTGCAAGGTGACAAATATGGGTCCAGTTGCATTTTTTTACACATAGACCTCCAGTTAGACCAGCACCATTTGTTGAAGATGCTATCCTTTTTCCATTGAATGGATTTGGCTTCTTTGTCAAAAATCAAGTGACCATATGTGTGTGGATTCATATCTGTGTCTTCGATTCGATTCCACTGATCAAGCAGCCTGTTGCTGTGCCAGTACCATGCTGTTTTAATTACTATTGCTTTATAGTACAGTTTGAGATCAGGTATGGAGATTCCTCCGGAGCACCTTTTATTGTACAAGATTGTTTTAGCTATTCTGGGTTTTTTGTTTTTCCATATGAAGTTCAGAATTGAACTTTCAATGTCTTTAAAAAATTGTGTAGTTATTTTGATAGGGATTGCATTGTTCTGTAGGCCTCTTGTATGTTTATAGGCATTTCTTTCTTTAGATTGGGGAAATTTTCTTCTATGATTTTGTTGAGAATAGTTTCTGGGCCCTGGAGTCTGATATCTTCTCTTTCTTCAATGCCTATTATCCTCAAATTTCTTCTCTTCATGGTGTCCTTAATTTCTTGGATGTTTTCTGTCAGGAGTTTTCCAGATTTGGCATTTTCTTTAATGGTTGATTCAATATCTGTGATTGTATCTTCTAGCCCTGAGATTCGTTCTTCCAACTCTTGGATTCTGTTAGAAAAGCTCACCTCTGTGTTGCTCGCCTTCTTCTCTGAGGTCTCATGTTCTCGTTTTTCTTCTGTCTGTGTGTTTATCATTGAATCCATTTTCATTTTCAGATCTTGAACTGCTTTTTTGATTTCTTTCATCTGATTTTTTGTATATTCCTGAGTTTCTTCCATTGCCTCTTTATAGGTCTTCAGAGCTTGAACCGTTTTATTTATTTCTTTCATCTGGTTGTTTGCATTTTCCTGCAATTTTTCCAGTTCCACTCTATGTGCTTCTTTTATGTCTCTCACCTGTTTGTCTGCGTCTTCCTGCATTTGATTACAAATTTTATTTGTTTCCTCCATTATCATCCTCATTACTAAGGATTTGAGGTCATTTTCTTGTATTTCCGTTGTATTTGAGTTCTCTGGGTTGTTTTCTTTGGGATAGCTGGAAACTGGAGACGCCATGTTGTTTTGGGTTTTTTTGCGTATGCTTTTTCATTGTCCTTTAGACATCTTGCCGTCTTTGTTCTTGTTGGGTAGCTTCCAGAGTTGAATGGAGGGTGTCTGACGATAGATTCACTTGTTTTCTCACGATTTCCCTAGGCTGCAAGCTCAAAGCTTCACTGGTGTGGATGTTAGGAGGTTAGCCCTGTTGTTCTGGTCTCTCACAGCCAGTGATCCTCAACCCCTCTCTGCTGTGGATCCTGCAATTGTTCTGGGTCTCTGAATGAGTGTTGGGTCAGGCCAAGGTATCCACAGCCTTCTGTGTTCCCTGCCAAGTCCAGCCAGGAGCACTGGAACCGAACCACGGGCTGATCTCAGCTAGATTCTCAGGGCCTGAGCCATCTGCCAAGCTCAGCTAGGGATTTTGGGCCCAAAATGCACACAGGGTCCAGCCAGAATTTTTGGGCTGAGACTACGCACCAAGCTCCACTAGGGCCTTTTGGCCCAAAGTGCGTGCTGTGGTCAGTTATTGACTCAGGGCCCGAACTGACCACCAATCTCAGCCAGGAATTCTGGATTCAAACTGCACACTGTGTCCAACCAGAGTCTTAGAGCTGGTGGAACCGAGAGCTCTGTCCAGCCTGCGCCACAGCAGGAGAACTGTGGCTGCTCTGAGTTAGCGCCAGTGGTGGAACAAGTGCTCCGCCCAGACTGTGTCACCGCAGGGGAGCTGCCGCTGAGCTGAGGTGGTGCCTAGGATGTAATTGAGCACGTCACCAAGCCTGCGCCACAGCAGGAGAACTGCGGCTGCTCTGAGTTAGTGCCAATGGTGGAACCAAGTGCTCTGCCCGGACTGTGTCACTGCAGGAGAGCTGCCACTGAGCTGAGGTGGCGCCTAGGGTGGAACTGAGTGCTCGGCCAAGCCTGTGCCACAGCAGGAGAACTGCGGCTGCTCTGATTAGCGCCAGTGGTGGAACAAGTGCTCCGCCCAGACTGTGTCATCGCAGGGGAGCTGCTGCTGAGCTTAGGTGGTGCCTAGGATGGAACTGAGCACGTCACCAAGCCTGTGCCACAGCAGGAGAACTGCGGCTGCTCTGAGTTAGCGCCAATGGTGGAACCAAGTGCTCTGCCCAGACTGTGTCACTGCTGGGGAGCTGCCACTGAGCTGAGGTGGCACCTAGGGTGGAACTGAGTGCTCGGCCAGGCCTGCGCCACAGCAGGAGAACTGCGGCTGCTCTGAGTTAGCGCCTGTGGTGAAACCAAGTGCTCCGCGCAGCCTGTGTCACGGCAGGGGAGCTGCCGCTGAGCTGAGGTACTGCCTAGTGTGGAGCTGCGTGCTCAACTAAGCCTGCGCCACAGCAGGGGAGCTGTGGCCACACTGAGTTAGTGCCTCGGGCAGAATTGCTTGCTGGGCCGGGCCAGTACCCGGGACTCTGGGGCCGAACTGTCTGCCGAGTCCAGTCTGGGTCTGAAGGCTCCACGCGACCCAAATCCTGCCCTGAGTCCCCTCTCCCGCAGCAACTCCCACCAGCCACCACACCAATCGCCTCCACCGGAAGGCTATGAGCTGCAAACCTCAGCCACCGCTGCTGGTGCTGCTGCCTCTGCTGCTGCCGCTCCGATCAGAGAAAATCCACGCTCCTCCTGTGTGCAGGGGCACGCAGGTCCTCCGCACCCTGGTCCCTCCGAACCATGGAGCACTCCCGGTGCCGTGATGTTCGGACCTCGGTGTTCCTGGCTCAGAAATCTGTGCAATTCCCTGAATTGTTCACTGGAGCCTCCAAACGTGGTCCACACTGCTCGCCGCCATCTTGGATCCTCCATCCTAGTTTCTATACTAAGCCAGTTCCTACAATATTTATTTCCGTATCTTGGGGTAGCTTCTGGAGTATTTCATGCTTTTTATTCTGGTTTTGTTGTACTATTATTTATTAAAAACAAAAGAGAACATTTTGATATATTGTTCTGAGACATTAAGAAAAATTCTGCATTAATTTGTAATTTTATTTTCTTAAGGTTCATATTGTATGTGTATAAATGTTTGTCTGAATATGCATATGTGCACACTGTGCATGTCCTGACCAGATGACTCCCCTGGGCCTGGAGTTCTCGCTCCAGCCCCTTGTATTACATTTTAAAGTAAAGCAGCTAAAGAACAGTTTTAAACGTTTAAACAAATTAAACTGACACTATTTTTCAAAATACTTTAGTCAGAGAGCACTTTCCCGTGAGCTGATCATTCAAATGTGTACTGATGATAGTTCTTCGGCCTCTCCAGTACTGTTTTTGGTTTTGGTTTTTGGTTTCCTTTATGGGGCATTTCTTATATTCTCAAGTTTTCTGTTGTTGTCCAGCACCAATCACCCAGCGCCTGAAGGGCGTGATGTGGAGCTGTCCCCCTTTCGTGAACTTTCTTGACTCTTTCAGAAATTTGTATTTTCATAGCTTTTCATGAAGCTTCATAAAAGCATAGGCTGTGAGGTCTTCATCACCTCACTGGTAAATGCAGAAGCTACCTAGCAGCCTGCTTCACATATGGTGTAGTTTTCAAAGTGTTGGTTTTGGAACCTAGGTTGGGAGAAAGAATCACCACACTTTTTTTTCTTTCTTAAATATTTTCTTAATTTACTCATATTACATCTCAATTGTTATCCCATCCCTTGTATCCTCCCATTCCTTCCTCTCTCCCGCTTTCCCCTTATTCCCCTCCCCTATGACTGTGACTGAGGGGGACCTCCTCCCCCTGTATATGCTCATAAGGTATCTAGTCTCTTCTTGGTAGCCTGCTATCCTTCCTCTGAGTGCCACCAGGCCTCCCCATTCAAGGAATGTGGTCAAAAATGGGGCACCAGACTTCATGTGAAAGTCAGTCCCCACTCTCCACTCAATTGTGGAGAATGTCCTGTCCATTGGTTAGATCTGGGTAGGGGTTCGAAGTTTATTGCATGTATTGTCCTTGGCTGGTGCCATAGTTTGAGCAGGACCCCTGGGCCCAGATCCACCTGTCAGGTTTCTAGGACCCTTTGGATTCTTCTGTTTCCCCATTCTTCCATGCTTCTCTCACCTAAAGTACCAATAAGATGTCCTCCCCTCTGACCCACTTTCTTGGTAAGTGAAGACTTTCATGGGACATGCCCTTTGGGCTTGTGTCCAGATATAAGTGAGTATATACCATTTGACTCTTTCTGCTTCGGGTGAACTCACTCATAATGATCATTTCTAGTTCTCAGCTCCCACAGGCCTGGCAGGATCTCCCATGCTCTAGGGAGAGGCTGGACACCTCTGCAGTGTTTAGAGGCTTTCTTTCTTTTTTAAAAAACTCTTTGGAGGCCATCCCATCAATGAAGACCACTGTGTGCTGCCTTAAACATTACAGAGGCCCCAGGGAAGTCAGAACAAAGGTCCTATTTCTAAAAAGGGGAATAATTAGCTAAGATTTCAGGAACTGTTTTCTAGTATTTATGAGGGGGACCTGATAACCCTCCTAATGGTTATATAGGAGTCTTGAGGGGCTAAAGGACTGTAGTATTTCTTTCTTCTTCACCATTTTCTCACATGGGGGAGGGGTTCTGGGCTCTGACTGTAGAAAGAATGCTGGGTAGTGCTTGCTACACACACACACACACAGACACACACACACACACACACACACACACACACACGCGTGCTAAAAAAAATTAAAAAAAAATTTTATACCAGTATCAGGTAATGAACAACAATGATGCCCAAAAGTAACATAAAAGTGAGATTGTGCCTGGCTCAAGCAGTTTGCCAAGTACAGGCTGAATGCATAGGCCAGCTCAGGCTGGAGCAGCGTGGGGGGGGGGGCGGTGGGGTGGGGGTAGGGGTGTGTGGGGGGTGGGGGGGTGGGGGGGTAGGTGGGGATGGGCATGCAGGAGCTCCTGAATTCTGCCTGAAGCCTTAATACCACCCAGAAAACTAACTCCAAAAAGACGTTTACCCTTTTGTTAAAAAAAAAAAAAAAAAAAAAAAAAAAAAATGAGTGAAATTGCACTTTCTGTCCTGTTCAAGTCTCACGTAGAAGAATCCACGTGAGATCGAGCAGAAATGAGTTGGAGCTAAGTATCAAAGGAGACCAAGAAGACTCAAGTTCATAGGTCAGAGGGCCACAAAGGAGGGAGCACACAGAGGGCCAGGGTCTGCTTCTGGAAAGGATTAGGCCGTGATGCTGTGCAGAACCTCCCTTCCTGCTGCGACTCGGTGGCTTCTGGGTTGCTGGGCATTTTGCCTCCTGTCAGGGAGTCCAAATGAGTGATCCAGGTAACCTTATCACTCTCCTACGCTCTGATAGGTTTTAGAAACCCGCAACTACTGAGTACTTTTTCAGTAAACAGAAACCTTTTTTTCCCCCTCACATGAAGAACCGTTCGTTACACAAGACACTTCCTAGGTCCCACAGTGGTACCATAGGGCTAAGCTCAGTCTAGAGTCTTCACTCCACCTACCTCAGTTTTTGTGTCTCCGGTGACCACTCTATAGGACAATGTTTGATTTTAGCATGCTATTGCTGGCTCTGTGCCTGTTGCATTGCTGATTGCACTTGTTTATTTCAGCCAGTCCAACCTGAAGGTGCCACTCATTAGTATCTGAGGCTAAAAGCCAATCCAACGTTCTGCATAAACCCATTGGTTCCTCCTCTGTGACACACAGTAAGCACTCTGGCTACATTAAGTCTTGTTGAAGGGCATCTGTGACTCACTACACCGAGCCCAAGAATAATTAATTGATGTCGTGTGTACTATGACCTGTTTCTTTCATGGCAACCCATGGTACATTATGAATAACTGGTTGGCTTTTTGCCCTTTGGGGAGAGTAACTTTCTCAATTTTAACAGCTTAACACAGTTCCAGGCTTATATTAGACACATTGGTAATTCTGATTATCTTTTTTAAAAACTCACATAATTGTTTGAAAAATTTGAACAACATTATTTTATTCAGTTTTCTTTATTGAGTACTTGTTAACAATAAAAAAAGGTAAGAAATCGTATTCCAAAGTCTAAACTCACTTTTAACTTAAGCCTTGAGTTGTCTGAATTACCCAGTCTGAAGTAATTCTCTTTATACCTGAAGAATGGATTTATTGCAATGTTTGAGAGAAAACATGTGTATTGCAAGAAGCATATAGCAATCATCTTGAGAATATAAATCAAGTGTAAAAAATAACAAAATTTAGCAGGAAACCCACGTTGCATGAGAAATAGCACATACTGGCTGTAACTTGGTGTCTTGGTTTGTTGGTTATATTCTGAATGCCCCTTTGACAGCTTAGCTTCTCCTGGAAAGGTTTTTCCATGGAGTACATTCAGCCTCTATCTTCAGATCCAGTCACAAGGATGATCTTTGGTGCCTTCCTAAGTTGATTACATCTTTTCCCATTGAGATAATGAAAGCCCTGAATCGCCCTAAATTTCCTTCAGTTCTTACCCCACAGGAGACTAACTACTGTTTTCCTATGTTTCTCATTCAGAAACAAAGAAATTAAATCTGTGTTCAGACTCGCTTGAAGATTGGTTTCTGTGTGCTGGCATTTCAGATTCTGAAGTCAATGTGGCAGTTACAGTTTCCCTTGAAACCAGATTGTTGATTTCGGACTTGTGTAAACTCTGTTGTCTGGCCTTTAGGTTTTCACTGAGAACGGCCTTCTCTTGATCGTCTTCTAGGTCCTGGGTAGAAGGAAATGAGAGCGCTTAGATGTGAATGGGACAAAATCCCATGGGTGGCCTGTGCACAAACGTGTCTGTCAATAGCAATCATTGTCCCTTGCAAAAGGATTCATTTAGATCATGTTGTCTGAATACAGTCTCCACTTTATGGTGAGAAAGACTTCATGCCTCAGTCAAAGGTG
The DNA here is from genome assembly GCF_903995435.1 of Acomys russatus. Classification (NCBI taxonomy): domain Eukaryota; kingdom Metazoa; phylum Chordata; class Mammalia; order Rodentia; family Muridae; genus Acomys; species Acomys russatus. The sequence continues at coordinate 31,380,597 of NC_067151.1, read as the reverse complement.
TATGAAAACATAAAGTTTGATGATTTTAAGTCTCTAGGAATTTGAAGTGGTTTTGCGTGCAAATAAGAAATTCTTGATAAATCTTTTAATTAAGAACATATGCAATTGACTACTTAATGTCAACATTCTATATACTGGGTTGGCAGAAGGTCAGGTTTTTATATGCAGTATTTATGAGTCTTGTGAGTTCTTTTTATTATTAGTGTGTAATTATCTCAAGTATTAGAAACTTTCAATTCCAGGTGTATAAGCCCTACAAAGAAAATCTTTGCTCTTTTAATACACTGAAATATTTACTAACTTAAGAGAATAGGCATAAATGAGGAAATTGCTCTTTTAATACACTGAAATATTTACTAACTTAAGAGAATAGGCATAAATGGGGAAATTGTATTGTGAATATGATATACACAATAGATAATTAAGTTATGTAAGTATTTATTTGAGTACTAATTGACTTATGCCTTTCACCTAAGTAATATTTACAAGCTGCCTGTCCTCAGCTCTGATATGAAAGCATTTCTTTTCTTTTTAAAAGATGTTTGTTTATCTTTTATGTATTTGAGTGTTTGTCTCTGTGTGATTGTGCATTATGTATGTGCAATGCCCACAGAGGCCAGAAGAGGGTACCAGATCCCAGGAACTGGACTTAAGATGGTTGTCAACCATCACGTGGGTGCCGGGAACCAAACCTGTGTCTTCTGTGAGAACAGGAGTGTTCTTATCTGCTGAGCCATCTCTTCAGACCCAACATTTTTTTCTGACTTAATTCGGTGCTTCAGTACACTTAACCATTTATATAAGTCAATTTGCCATTCTCAAGGTTTGTCCTACTTAGAGTCAAGTAATAAAGCACATAGAGAGTTTATTTCTTGACACATCACTACAAACTTTGCATCAAAACTCACTAAAGTTTATGTTTGTTCAAAGCCAAAGTCCAATAACCTGCGTTAAGTACTCTCCTTTAGTTTATAGCAAAATATGTCAAGCATGTATTAGTGTAGTTGATACACCTACCTTGAACCCTTTTGTTGGCTTGTATCTTCTTTGCAGGTGTATCTAAAATTAAAGATGTACAGTTAGAAATGCTTTGGGATTTCAGGTAGATTCAGGAGGCCATTGCCAAGGACAAAAGTATGGAGTATAAGTAACCATTGCTTCAATGTGAAGTTGTTTGAGTAGTAAACTTACTGGTCCTTAGAATTGCAAACTTCTGCTTCCCACACATTGTAGTGAAAGTACATCAAAATACAATGCTTTATTGTGTCCTTTGGAGCCCCTTAACTTGTGCCATTTTCACATGGAATAAGTGGCTTTCATATTGCTGACATTTTAGTCAAATGTGACACTATCTTCGAAGAGAGATACCCATATTTCAGTTATTGTGTGTGTTATGTGTGCCTCTGTAAAATCCTCAGTATAGACCAATAAGCAATTTAGAAACATGCCAATGTCCACTCCCCCTGATTCCACTGTCCATTCTATGAAATCATTGACAAAAGCTTTTCACCTTTTTCTTTAAAACTTCTCTATGCGTAGAGGAGTTTTACCTGCATATATATCTGTGTGTCTCATGTTTGCCTAGTGTCTGAAGAGCACAGCAGAGAGCTTAGCCCATTGATCTCGAGTTACAGACAGTTGAGCTTTCATGTAGGTGCTCAGACTCAAACACAGGTCACCTGGAAGAGCAGTCAGTCTTTTAACTACTGAGCCATCTCTCCATATCAGAATTTTTTTTTAGTATTTAAGAGTTGCAAATGGTCACGTGATTTGTATTTTTATAGTTGAAAAACTAATTCTCTAATCCTTTTAATATAGCTCCTGGTGTCACTATCTTATAAGCCTAAGGTGACATTTTATCTTCACTTGGAGGGTATTTGGGATTAAAGACTGAATGGTTCCTGCGGTGGTTTCATTTTCTGATTGCCTTCATCTTTTTTCTCTAAAATTTTACTTGTTTTCTATATATCATCAACACTAAACAATAAAGCCAATTTTTATTGTGTTTTTCAATTTTGTGAAATTAAAAACCTAAGCATGGTGTAAGATGTACAATAGCAAGCAAATAATAGCATAAGTTACATCTTAATGGAGTTCTGATCTTTGTTCCAATCTTAGCACATTTCCAACATGCCAAGTATCCATAAGGCAACAATTAAACACAAACCATAGAAACCTTTTCCATATTCAATAGTAAGAGGGAAATGTACTTTAATAAAAAGAATTCTTAGGTATAACATAACAAATAGACATTTTCTTTAGCTACAGGTTTATTTGATAGTAGAGCAATGGTTTATAAAGTCTCACCACAATGAAATGGATATAACTTTAAATATTGGACAGTGGTGTGGTTTAAAGTGAGCTTAGTCTGTTTAACTGTAAAATTGATATCAAGTTCAAGAAGAATCTTAGAGATTCCCCTAGTCAAATGGATGACTGCTTTTAGATTTCCTCACGTAAACTTGATAGCGCCTGACAATGAGGTTTTTGCCGATTATTAATATTTTGCTGTGACAGCATCCAAATGAGAAACGTTCAATGAAGCTCAAAACATCCCAGAAGGAAATTATAATAAAATTGAGAACCCAAGCTTGCTTTCTTGGCTCTCAAATATCTTAAAATGACAAGAGCTTCAGGAAATGAGTCTTAGTTGGATGGGGGAGAAAAAACCAAATGCCTGAGGTCGAGGTGAGATTTGTTTCTCAGGGAAAGCTTGCTGTTTAGAGAACTAGAGAGAGAGAGAGAGCTATCCTGTCTAGTTAAGGCCCAGATCCTATTAACTACGTTGCACACTGTAAATCTTTAAAAGGATCAACTTATTTTTTTATTTATGTGTATGTGCATGTGTGTGAATTTATATGCATCAAGTGTGTGCAAGTCTAGTAAAGACCAGAAAAGGGTGTCAGAGGCCCTGCAACTGGAGCCACAGGCAGTTGAAGGCTGCTATATGAGTGCTGAGAGCCAAATCCTAGTAGTTTGAGAGAGAGCAGTAAGTGTTCTTAACCTCAGAGCAGTCTCTCTAGGACCACACCACCTTTTTAAGAAAAGAAAAATCCCTAGCAATATTTTGCTAAACCTTCTAAAGTGGCACCCTTGAAACCAATTCCTTAGGTCCAGGGGCACTTCATATCCTAGAGAAGTAAAGGAAACTGAGAAAACAGAAATAGAAATAACTCCATTAATTAAAGAGAAAAGACATTTTCTTGAAATACAGTACATATATGCTAGGAGGGGGGAGATCAATTCTGTAATATTTAAGTGCCATTTCAAAGAAGACTTTCAGAGTCTTATTAGTTAAAGGGGAGGGGCATACTTACCCATAGCTTAAGCCTACAGAAATGAAACAATATAAACAGGGACAGGTTCTAATAAATCCTCTAAAAAGCACTGCCATTCCACAAAGCTGCTGACTATGGCAAGGGTTAAAAAGAAAAACAAAGAATTCAATTTAAATTCCACAATGTGTTCGTTCTCCCTTTAAGATCTTACATGTTTTTATGGTAGAGAGTTACTTAGTGAGGTTTTTACTGCATTGTCAAGGAACCATTGGTTTCATTATGGCTTAAGATATGCCATAGGCCCCTGCAGTCAGAAAGGAAGTCTTGTAGTTTTTAAGACATATGTGAATACATGCTTTAAAAATTACATTGTTGATTGGATAAAAAAAAATCACTTCACAAATCCAGAAGCATGATATAAGAGATGGTATCTATATTAAAATAAGTAAAAATGACCTCCAGAAATAAACAGGATGTTAAGGAGTTTTTTTATAATTACATAGAGACATAGTTATACAACTTTTTTTAATTATGAGGAGAAAGCCCTGGGAACTGGATTTTAGATAACATCAGATTCAGTTGTCTTTCTTGATCCATAATATTCTATAAGAATGCATTCATTGTAGACTTCTATTTACTTGTACTCTGATGTTTTGCTGATAGTAAATTGAACTAAAGTGCATTTATTTAGCTGCCAATGATCCAAATGATTTTTAAAAACATTTTCTATTTGTTTGAATCACTATCACTGAGAGTTTGTATATTTTGAATCCTTTTTTTTTCTTTTGAAAATAAGTCAGTTTAATGCCATAGACAGAGAACATTCCATACTTCAAAGATTAATTTTATATGCTAACGACTTTGTAATCCTGAGCATAGATTATCACTCAAAAGGTAAGCAGGAGCACATATTCACTTGCAAGAATGTAGTTTTGGAAATGCAAGTTGCTAAAAGCACTTTTTAATGCTTAACTAAGCACCTACAAACCCCCAAACATGCCCATCTTTGTTATGGGGACAGTGAATACGTTTTTGGAAACATAAAAAGCTTTTTTAAATTTAGACTTATCTGCTAGCTAGCGAATCATTACTCTGCCACATAGTCTAAAGAGCTGCCCAATTTCCTATGTCAAGGCAAAAAAGTATTCATTGCTCCCCAGTTTTACAGCATAAAACTTTTTAAAGACTCTTGAACCAGTAATCGCGCTGTGGACTGACCACTCACACACACCAGTCAATTTGCTGAAGACAGCCAATGGTGCAGTCTTTTGAATCTCATCAAAGGAACAGCCTAACCCATCCAGTCTTTAAAAAGCTGAAGCCCTCGTCCACCACCTGTTAAAGGGGTTAGGGTCAGGGTTTTACTAACCTCCCTGAAGCAGTCTTTTAATATCCTCATCTTCAAAAAAGTGACCATCGCCACCTTCAATGAACTTTGTGACCTTGGAGACCTCTGAGAGGATACATGTTCACAGCAGAAATTGGGTCACACAATAGAAAGGAATTTGACACAATACATATGCCACCGGCTCAGTAAAGACTTCCGGACACTTCTCAGCTCCTCCTGAGTTTTTGTTTAGTGTTGATGCCTGGTACAATGTTTTCATGGGTGCTGAATCAACATGCCAGCAATCTGTACACTGGCTACCGTTAGTATACTAGAAAAACCAACCTGTCCACCTACCATCAGTAGACCAGCAAAGAATCCATGCAGCTACCACTTTTGGCCTCGCCCCTATTTTTTGGATGTCCCTTATGCTGGTGTGGAATATGAACACTGGAGCAAGGTGGCATAAACAGAGTGTTCTAGGCCTTCAAGCTGACCTCAGACATGGGGCAGGTGGCTTAACACCACGCTCTTGCTTTTCTAGACATACTGACCTTTTTGCAAGAATTTCTCCAAGGTCTCTCCTGCTTCTACACCTCCTGTGGAAATCCTGGTGTACTTAATCTCAGGACCTAAAGGAAAGAGAGTTTTGGACTGTGTGGACCACATGGTCCATTCTACATCCACTCAGCTCTTTAGAGTAAGTGTGGCCATGGGCACCATACCAGTGATGGACAGGGCTGTGCCCCAGAAAGGCTTACTGTAAAACACGAAGCACACACTTTGTTAGTGGTGGGCTTGTTTAAATAAAATATATAGAATAGTGAGTTTAGAATTTTAGGCTAATTCATAGATTTGAGTCTCATAGAAAGCTGTTTCAGACAGATTCATGTATACTTTGCTATGTAGAGGTGCAGATTTTAACGTTAATAAACCCCAAAGGAAGTTTCTCTTAGTAGTCAGTAACTCAGTAATAAGATGTAAACTAAAAGCAGAATAAAGCATGTAGTATACATGAATAAAAGTCCATGTTTACAGACATACCTATGAAGTGGTCTTAGATAAGACATGGACAGCACATTTAGAACATTATTTTTTTTTTGAAAAAACAAAATGAGAAATGGAGTAACTTTAATAGTCTCCATGACAAAGACTAGGTTTGTGTAATGCACATAGTTTAGGGTTAGTATAACTTGTGTTTATTATCTGAGGACAGCTCAGGCATGGAATTTAAAATTACCTGTAATGATTCGTTCTTCCCGGGTCTGTTTTTCAGTGATTTCAACAGGAACCCCATCTATGATTTTGGTGTACTTTTTAATGACTGGCTCTGAAGGCAGAGAAAGAATGCCAAGTGTGATTTACCCTCTTCTTCGGTGTTTATACTTCCAGAACTAGAGATTTTGATCACAGACGTGTTTCTCACAGTCTCTTGGTTAAGAGTCAACTGTAGTTATTGTTGGACCTGACTATGAAGAAATTCAGACCAGTCTGCATAATTTTTACATATCAAGTGAGCAGAAGGATTAGCTGGCAAGCCGAGCTGGCATGGTAAAGGAGACCTTCCATTAAATACCTAGTGCTGGCTTGCCAGTGCAGTCTCTAAAAGGTTTACTGCAATTTTATGTTACTTGGGTGTGTGTGTGGGGGGAGGGGTATATGTGTGTATGTGTGTGTGAATGTGTGCATGTGTGTGTATGTGTGAGTGTATGTATCTGTAAATGTGTGTGAGTGTTAGTGAGTGTTATTGGTATGTGTATGTGAGTGTATGTATGTGTGCATGTGTAAGTGTATGTACATGTGTATGTAGATGTGTTTAACTGTGTGTGAGTGTATGTGTATATGTGTACATGTGTGTGAGTATTGGTGTCTGTGTGTATATGTGTGTGAATGTATGTATGTTTATCGTGAGAGTGTGAGTAAGTGTGTATGTAAGCTATGGTGTGCCTGTGGAGGTAAGAAGACAACTTGATCTTTTACTATGTGGGACCCATGGATCTACCCCCCGCTCGTCGGGCTTGGAAGAAGGTGTCTTTCCCTACTGACCATCTCACCAGCCAGAGTCTTACACAAAAAAACCTCAAGCCACTTCTGTATTTTTTGTGTTGACATTATTGTAGTAATTACCATTTTTGCATATTCATAGGAAGTAATGCAGGAGCTTGATCCTTAAATTACGGTTGAACACATTTAAAAACAAGCTACACTACATTCCTGACTAGCCAGCAAGCACTCATACCTCATAAACATAATCTCTCAAACGTGTGTAAAATGCAAGTCAAGAGAAAACCGGCCATTTCATACTTCTAAATTAGCACTATTTTAAAACGTCACAGGGATGCTCCCCGGGCAATAGGAAAGGCACAAGGTGTTACCTCCATGGATCACTTCTGTCACCATTTCACCTTCTTTAATCAGCCTGAAGTCAGGTTCACCTTCAATTTGGATCTTTGTCATTGCAGGTCCTGAGACGTTATTTTAGGAGACAGATTAGTGCATTAAAATAGCCCCTTACATTTGCCCAAACAAGAAATTTATTTCCACGTTTTTTGGTATTCAGACTTCAGTGTTTCAGATTTTATGAAACCAGTTTTAAACATTTCCTGTTGTTCATAGGTTAGGTGATATTTGGGAAAACAAATGATACAGTCCGTTATGCTGCAGCTCCACCCACCTGCCTTAGCATTTACAATGATGCACGAGCAAGCTGTGCACAGCGTGCACACCGTCCATCATCCCTCGTTAGTGGGTGTAAGGTATGATTACACAGAGCATTTATGTGGCTTTCTCTGGGAATCAACAACATGTTCTGAGCGGAGGTGCTTGAGCAGCAACTGGTTCAAATCACGCTTGGCCATAGGATGTCATCTGCCAATCTTTACTGAAATATTTTATTTAATACCTCGCATCCCTCATGATCTCACACTTTTCTCTAGGAGCATAGGACTGCACACAAAGAAATCTATTATACTTACCTTGAAGACGCACTTTAGGCATTAGAGGGAAACTGACTTGAGTACTCACCTTGACTAAGAGAAAGGTGTCAACAGCACCATGAACTCACTAACAGTACTCAGCCCTTCAATGCACAGTGGTTGCATTTGACTTGCAAAATGATTTTATTCCCAGAGAAAATCAATTGGAATGTTAGAAAGCTTACTGCTACATTAGTCGATCAGGAAGATTTTAAGGAGGAGTGAGAATTATTCAGTTCAGTACATTTAACTTGTACTTTTCAATAGCTGAATGGAGTTATAATTATCTTTGAGAGGATTAATTTGTTTGTTGAGAAATCATCAAAGCACACCATTACCCAGAACTAAGTAATAAATAATGTAAGACAGAAAACTGTTCTTTCAACCCATAAGTATTTCAAGCCATGATATTTTATATGTGAGCCCAATAGGAGTGATTAACATAAAGGGTAGGGTTAGCTTTTCAGATATGTAACCCTCAAAAGGAAGTGTGCCCAATGGCTCAAGATAAGGAAATGGGTTAGCACTATGTGTAAGGCATTTTTTTTTTTCTTTAGAAAGGTCAAGTTGAAATTCTGGAAGTACCTTTTATTATTAACTATTACAGAAGAAAGAATATGTCATATGTGTATATATATATGTACATACATATATAAAGTAGCTTTGAAAACATCTATCACAGTTACATTTTAGCTGACTCATTCTTAATTCTGAGTTTTGGTTTATTCTCTTTTTTGACAAAAATATTGTAAAATTATGTCTTGGACTCTGATGCATTTAGTAACAACTCAAAAAGCATTAATGAGTTCACGAAGTTCAGACTCTGAGAAGGGAATCAGGGTTGGGAATGGAAACTGTGGATGTTTGCCAAGATGGGTATCTGTTTCTTCTGCTATGCTACCCAGAAGTAAGACTTTCCAGCCCCACATTGAGGAATATTTAAGGATGAGATGATCTCATCTCCCTCCAGATCACTAGGAGGAATAACCCATGTAGGCTTGTGTTCAAGGATGATTCCAACTGAAGAGTAACATACAGAGCCCCGATGACAAAGACTAGGAGGGTACGTGAATTGAATAAAGAAAGGAGGAAGGGGAAAGTCTTTGAAAAGGGGAACACGGCACATGTGACTGGCTTTAGTTTTGGAAGCTGTGCTTCAGTTATAGCAAATTTTATTGACTATGGTTTCAAAAAAATCCAATGTTTTTTTGCCTAAAATCACTTGATTTCAATGATCAATATATATTATCAGCAAAATACCTTAAATTTAATTTCTTCTTAAAACCCCAATCTTTCTTCATTAACAAATAAAAAGCAATCAAATAATAGAAAATTTCTTTTTAAAAAAGCTAAGCACAGATGTTAAAGGTTAACTCAACCGTAGACTCAAGAATGAGGGAATATCCATAGCTAACCAGGCACAGAATCAATTTTGTGTTTTCAATGTGTTTAAGTCAGGCTCATGCAAAGGAAAGAGACACATGTATTTTTGAGTTGTCATATCATGCCAGAGAATGGAACACAAACCTAAACAAACCCAAATCCAAGCGTAATTAGAACAACAGTGTTCCCAAGATTCAATTAAAGGTGTAATCTGTTTCTCTTTTGAAAGACTGTCTCTTTCTCATGGAAGAAAGATGACAGCGGGCATATTCTTTGTGGCAAATTATCACTGCAACAAGAATTAAAATGGGCACTACTGCTTAAGTTTGATCTTAGAGATAGCAAAAATGCATGAAATCAGGGTAATAAATATCCAAGAAGTTGACATCAGCTAACACAGTATAGAAAGAACAGTGTTCTTTCCAATAGGAGAGGTATATATTTAATATGTTTATATATAATATATGTTCAGAGCTGAAATGTAGATCCAGGGTCTGACCTCCTAAACAGCACTATTTCCTTTTCTGTTTTGGCGATCTAAGTTTTAAAGTATATCATGTCTGTTTGTAACTTTTGAAGCTTTAATTAGTGAACACCTTCTATACCTTTTTAGATTGCTTACTGGAAAAATACCTCCATATTTTTTTCAAACAGTTTTCTTTCAATGGCATAAAAGAGAATGTGTGGGTGATATGGTGAGGTTGAAAATAAAGCTGCAGAAAGAGTGTATTTTCTGAAGGAACTTACAGCAAAAATGTTCAAGATTAATTTTTCAAGTGATTATCTGGGTACTAGTGTTGACCCAATCTCATTTAAACTAAAATAAATACAAGCAAATGTACTGAAAATATTAGGGATGCACCATCTACTTTGCTTAAAAAAAAATACTGCACTCAACAGTCTGCAATTATCCAAGCATGCCCTTTGTAAAGAAACATTTAGCATGTTAGTTTCAAGAAGAATGTAGTATATTTGGAGAGATGAGTTGATTACATGGCGTTTTTCCAGAATGAAAGGTACCAATGGAGATTGTTGGTTTTTACCTTCAGTTTTGATAATAGGCTGAAGACTGCCTTGAATGACTTTAATTTTTGGTTCCACGAGTTTGGTTATAATTTTAGTTGCTGAAAATATAGAAAGTGGAGCATGAACGAAGTTTAACTAGAAACAACTCCAATGAAGTTGTCCTTTTTAGTCGCTGCAGGGTGTTAACTTATCAGATGTGGTGCCTAGTTCGGGCAGTCACAGGAAATAGTCGCAGCACGCTAGTGTCTTCTTGTGTGTCCAGCTGCTGAATTCTGCAGGCCAGCGACCTGACTGTGTTCTGGGAGCAGGGGTGGGGGAGTGGGACGGGGGCCCCTAACTAAATGCTGCACCCTACCTAGAAGTCTACCACTCTGACTTCCCTTTGTGCTTCTTGAGAATACTGGCTGTGCAGCAGCAGAAGACAAATAAACATGATTAATTTCACGTAACGCACAACATCTTAAATTGCATTGTCAGATTATTTCTCAATTAAAAGGATAAGGGAAGAAAAAAGACCCTTGGAATACTCCCATGCATTTGTTATAGAAAAGAAAAAATATATATATAAAATAATTCTAGATAAGATTAAATTTCAGCCAGGAAGTCATGAGCTTTCTGCAACAAACATGATCTGGTCAACATTTAGTATTCAGCTTTGTTATAATAATTTTAAGTTGTTTCCATGTTAGGTGAGGTTATCATGGCTTTTAGTTGTGCAGTGGTTTTTCTTGTTGTTGTTGCTGTTTGTTGTGTTGTTTTGTTTTTTTACTGTATGAGCCAGGTCCTCAGATCTACAAGTCTCCTCATTCCTAAGTAGAAGCCTTAAGAGATGGTCCCAGTAGTGTCAATTTCAGTCACAATACAAGTGTGACACAAAGTGTCAGTGGTGCAGTGTGGGTTTCTGCCCTTCTCAGCTTCTGCTCTTACATGTTAGCTATGTCGACCTTTTGAATTGGTGTGTGGAGGCCTTTACGGGAACTACTTTTCAACCATAGGTCATCTCTTGAAAATTCAAACTATGAAGCTCTAAAATGTATTAGATCTGTGTTTTCAATTCTTGATCCCACAAACAGTTCTGCCACAGAGGACCCTTCACCTGGAGCACACAGGAACCCTGTTGCTATTGTGCAAGTGGCATAATGAATCACTTTGAAGGTTTCACATGCTGAGGAATTCAAACTTTCTAATCTTGATCAGTGCCTTGCTTCTCTGAAGGCTTAAGTCATTTGGACAGCTCTAAACATTTTCCAACTTTTATTTTCTATGTAAAATAATTTGTATCTGGCAACTTATAACAAAGTGTGCTCCTCAATAAAAAATTAAAATGTGTGTGGTTTTGAGGGGTGTGGGGGGGCAAGAAAAATAAGCACACACAAAAAAAAAACCCAGAAGAAATATTAGAGACAAGTTGACAAATGGTTCTGAAAATGAATTTTTGCTTAGTTGGTCCGCACTTCTATTTGAAGCAGCCAGCAATTTAAACCCCAGAGCTACTTAAGATCTCTCAAGTAGGCTGATGAGTTGCTACATTTGCATACTTTTGCAAACATAATTCAGATAATAATATAATAGTATTTTGGTTCATTATAAGCAAAATACTGTGTTGCCATGTACAACTAATAGTAGAACTGATGTAGAGGAAGTGGGAGAGAGAAATATTTTTGTAGAGATGCATGTCATGGGAGAGGAAGATGATGTCACATATCTGATGAATTAAGGTGGTAAGGACGCTTTCATTTGTTGTAAGATCTGTTTTTCCGTGGCTGGAATTTAGTGAATGCTAAATCATCTGGAATCTCTAAGGCAGCTCTAAGGGCCTGGGCCTGGGATTGCAGCGGACATAGCAAGTGAAGAAGTAGACATTTTGTTTTGCTCCAGACATTGGCTTTTCTCCTTCTCATGTCTAGCATTAATTTTTAAGGAAAATGTTCACAAGTAGATAAGTGAATGTTCATGATACAAGGAAGAAAACTTTTCTAGTCAGAACAAGACAAGTAAAGTAGTGCTTTAGCCTATTTGACCGTTTTATGGTAGAGGCAAAACAAAATGAGAAGAACTTCAGCTTTGAAAGCTACAGGGAAAGAAGTCGGGGGGGGGGGGGGGGGGGGCAAGGAGAAGTAGGAAAGAACGCCCATAATGTAGAAGCTATTTGATGATTGACAGAAGCATTTACAATGAGAGTGAAATGTGCTTTGAGATTGCTAAGCAGTTGGGCTTTGATCTTGATAATCTGGTACTGTAGGAGGTTAAAACAATCACTTAGCAGACGCGCGGTTCCCTTGCCTGGTTTTTGTATGTGGTCGATTTTGAACCAGCATCTCCTAAGAATTAGGACTATCCTCCACATCTTCCCATGCACAGCTCAGGCCCAAGGCAGGGTGAGTGACAACCGTCTGCTATGCTCTGTCCTTGTGCCCACTCATCAACATTCCCAGATTGCTTGGGAGTGTCTTCTAGTAATCCGTCCTCTTGGATGCCCTTTTCACTTATTTCCCCCTCACTTTAGTGCTTGTGTTTACTCTCCAATAGTGAGCCACTTTGTTTCCAATTAGAAAGAAGTGGTTCAATAGTCTCGGAGGACGTGAGTGAGCCTATGAGGCTTCTGCCAGATCGCCAGCCCTGTTTGAAGGACAAGGAGTTTCAGTGGATTTGGAATTCTAAATACCAGATTATCAGCAGTCTTTGGATACACGAGGAGAAGTATTTGCATATCATCTCTACTTGTCGCCAAAACTGTTCTTATACTTACTGTAGACAGTCATGGGGATTTCTTTGAAGGTGCTGCCACGAACAAACTGAAAATAAATGTTTATGCTTAGTAACATGTAATTCCAACTAAAATAAAAGCATCCAAGGTGACTCAATAGAAGTGAACTCAGGCCAGGTGCTATAAAAACCACCAGGTTTGTTACTAACACTTTTAGTATTATAAAATAACTAATGCTATGCTATATTTTTCCTGTTTTTTATATTATACTAATGCTATACTAATAATACGCTATACTGCTAGTCTTTTATATTAACCCTACGACTTCTGCTCAGCGTGCTATAAATAAAACCCAACAGCATTCTGTACCTTGATTTGGATGTATTTTATCAGTTTGTTCAGTATTTCCAAGAGCTGATCATTTCCAACTGGAATGTCTATGGAGAGAAATATTCAGCGGACATGGTAAGAAAATGAGTGTCAAAACCTAAGCTCGTAACGAGCAGTGTTATTCCACCCACGCGCTCAACTCCTACACACCTGCTGGGTAGAGGAGCTTATCCACGACGTGAATGACACCATTGGTTGTCATGATGTCAGATTCTCTGGACTTCAGCTCATTCACCAGAAGCGTCTCATTTACCTTAAAAAAAAAAAAAAAAGTGATGGTGAGGAGAAACTGCATGAAGACCATGTAATGGTCATAGGCACTTTATAGATTTCTTCCAGTAACTTACTCCTTTCAGATAGATTTTGCTTCCCTGTGTGGTCTTCAGGATGTTAGTGACTCCGGGTTCAAAGCCCTTTCCAATATACACCCCTGGGGTCAGGTGATAAAGAATGATGTTTTGGAGGGCATTTTTATCTCCTGTGGAATGGAAAGATGCAGCTTTAATAATAAGCTGCTTTTCTGACATTTTGAAACAAGAACTAAGGAATAAAACATTCAATTGTCTCAGTTTTTCTTGTTCTCTTTTTCTACAATGTCAACACTTTCTCGTCCATGTCAACGCCTTATCAAAACATTAGTCATTTCGATCTGTTTGAACTATGCCAATTAGTCTTGAAATCATGACAGCTCCCTTTTATACCATGCAATTGTGTGCCTTCAATAAATTAGTATGACGGCAATCAGTTTACTAATAAACATTAATGAATGACTCTCCTCACATTCCCAAATAGGATAAAGGAAACCAAAGCTTGTTAAGGAAACCATGCGGGGGCTTTTTTCCCCCTGAAATATGGGCAGAAAAGGAAGATGAAAGTCTCTTGATTTGATGGGTAAATAGCTGCCATTCTCCATCACTCACCAATCAGAATCTCTCTTTCCTCATTTGTCATTCCTTTGAAGGCGTCATTGGTTGGTGCAAACAAGGTCCAGTCTCCAGGCTGTGTCAGGAGATCTTTCAGATCTGCAGCTTCCAGGAGGCTGAGGAAGATGCTACACACAGAGAACGTGCACTTAATTTGATATAAGAATTAGATTGAGGCTCACTCAGATACAGAGCAGAGTGAAATCCATGTATTGTAGAAACCGTGAGAAATCATTTCACACATTTTCACATAAATGCAATTTCCCTGTTAAGAAAGGCTTATAATGGGGAAATGAATGAAATATGTAATTTATAAATTCCTCCATCTCCATTTTTCTTATAAAAGTATCAAGTCACATTTATGTGACAGCAAACTTCTGTTTCATTTGATATTTTATTAATGAGTCTTTTTATATTATCATTTAAAAGAAACAATTATAAGTAAAAATCTCAAGGAATAAATCAAACTATTAGATTGTCTTCCACCTACCAAATAATACTACAATACCCCAGGAACAGGCCAAATAGCACTTAAAACATGCATTGATTCAAAAATATTTGTATGAATATTTTAATTTAATTTTTAATATTTCTTTTTAGAATTTCATTTATGAGTACTATATTTGCATCATTCCCCCATCTTCCCTTCTAACTCCTCCTGTGTTGCCACACCCACTACTCTTCACTGTTCTTTAATTACCGTAACACACACACACACACACACACACACACACACACACACACACGTATATATAAATACAGCCTGATGAGTTCATTTTGTGTTGCTGATATGTACATGTGTTTAGGGCCAGCATGCGGTTAGATAGACTGTTAGGGGACTCCTCACTGAGGAAGGCGGACTCTTCCTCTCTCTGAGCAGCCATTGCTTGCCTGTAATTCCCAATTTAGGGATACTGTCTTGTGACATTTCCTTCATTCACACTGATGTGTCACCTGGCACTGTCATTGTGAAGGTCTTAATCAGGTGACCTCATTGTTGTTCTGAGTGTGCTTCCCTGCCATAGATAGGAGCCATTGCCTCACAGCCTCTTACAGTCCTTCCTGCACTCTCCTAGGATGTTCCTTCAGCCTTGGGTGTCGGCTTGTGCTGTTAATGCATCATGTCGTTTGGGTTAGCAACACTGTACACCGGATGCTTCTCAGGCAGCACCGCTGGCGCTTGCTCTTTTGCGCAGCAGGCACAGGTGGTAGACTTACCTAAAGCGCTTGTCTTGCCTCAGTTTGTCATGCAGGGATTTCTCTGCTGGTTGGATGATCTCTCGGAATATGTGGATGGCACCGTTCCTTCCCTGCTTGCTTCCTTTCACCATACATGAATTTTCAATGCAGATAGCCTAGGGGTGGGAAGAAAGACCCATGATGCCCTTCGGTGTGGGAGATAAGTGAGCCCTTCCAAGGGGGCACTAGACTGATACAGCCTGGGAAAGCAGCTTCTTCCCTCCTGTGGGTAGCGTCTTGTCTTGTCCCGTCTGTAGCGTCTTGCACATTTGGCTGTGTACTTCTCATCCAGGGCTGCCACCAACCAAGCCACCTTTGGCATCAGGCCCCTGCATTCTGTCAGCAGACTGCAGACTTCGCATAGAATTTTCATTCTGTCTTTTTCTGTCAACCTGTCCCAGGTTTAGTAATTCTTTATGTTCATATGAGCCATAAATATTCCAGAAATCAATGATTCACATTTACTACATTCTCTTGACTGTAAGACCAACCAATTATATGTATAATTTCATTTAAAAAAGATATATACATATTTTATTTAATATATGCACATATATAATTTAATAAATTCAGATATATAATTTAATGTGGGTACATGTATATGTTACTGTATTCATATGCATAATTCAGTGTATGTACATGTGTAATTTAATATATGTACATGTATAATTGAAAGTTAAGTTCCTGAAGTATTTGAAATGTGTACCCTGCCCTTGTGAAGCCTTAGTACAGAGTGTCCACGTGCCACTGCCATCTGTCCTGTGTAACACCTCCCTCCCTAGGAAGACTTTTTTTTTTTGACTGCATTGCAATTCTACCAATCAACATGTTGAGGAATTTTCCTGCAGGGAATCATACGCTAGATTCACTTTATAGGATCCAGAAATATGTGTGGGTCTTTACAAATCACCTTGAAAAATCACTCAAAAGAAATTCTGTTGCTGTATGGGGTGGGGGAAGGGATACCACAGTAACACTCCCTCCATGTTTGACTCATCATAAAATCTGTCCTGTTAACAAGGCAAACAGTTATCTTATGGAGGAATCTTCTGTTTACCGGAGCAAATGCTAGTTTATCCGCCATTCACAGCACATTGGTACAGTATCCTAAGTGCCTTTCTCAGAGCTTTTCTTATCTCTGATCCTATGGACATTAAACTTCACAATCACATTTACATGCGTGTGAGGAACATTAGCTGTGACAAGTCTTTGGCCAGCATGTGCCGAGTGACATTCAGGCCACTGTGGATACGTGTTAGATCTGGGTCTCATTCACCTACCGTCCGATACACAAACACCCGGAGTTGTTTGCCTCCAATGGTCTCCAGGATCTGTCCATTGTAGAGGTCGCTGAGGCCGACTTTTACTTTCAATATGTGATTTTGCAGAATTAGTTTAAGAAGGCGCTGGTCCATGCTCAGTGTGTCGTCTGTGAATAAATTCATTAGAGAGGAGAGTTATCATGGGTGGGTAAGGTAGCAGGAGGAGAAACATGAAAACCTCTCAATCTGTTCATGTCCCTCACTCACATCCTAAGGGAGTTGGTTAAATGCCCAAGGCTAGCAAGGCCATCTGCCAGAACTGACCTGTCGTGCCCGGCTATGTCCATGAAGTTCTTACTGGGGAAACAATGGCTCCATCTACATAGGGACTGTTTACTTTCATGACAGTCATTGCCAAAATCTAAATCTTTATAGTGGCCAGTTTTTTCCCCTGACAAGTAGGTGTCCCCATTAGTCACATGGGTGACTGTTGATGAGTTATTTGTAAGTTCATGCTCGTTACTGGTCAAGTGATCAAAGCACACAGACTCCAGAATGAGGCATAGTGCCAGAACATATGCACAGTATTATTCTAAGGGAGATGCTGTTATTTCTAGAAATTCTAATTTCTCTAACTAATAATTTCGCATATTAGAACTCAGTACCTAGAAAACACTAAAAATGTGATTTTTGTTCACTAAACTTTTCTTTGCAAGTTATGTATATCTGTCCTTCCATGTGAAATAAGTTTTAAAAATAGGCCTCAGCACATATTTTAAATGCTGCCAGTGAGTAGCCATCACTAGATGAAACACACATACTTCATATCACGATCCGAAGTAACTCTCTCTTGTCTTTATACATTTAGAATTTGACACCAACATCTTCCGGACTGTAAATTCTAACCACTATTTTCTATAATATCTAATATTTCTTATTGAGAATAATCACCATGAAGAAAGAAGGGAGGAAGAAAGCAGGGACAGACACCAGCACGTACCAGAGAATGCATTGTTCACAGGCGCTAACAAGGTGTACTCCCCATCCGGCTTCAGAGAAGATGCCAAGCCTAACTGGGCTACCAGGTCTGTGAAAGTGGTCTGCTGCTTCCCAGCCAGCTCGATGACTTGTTTGGCTGTAAGATGAAGCATTGCCATCTCAGTGATGTCATCATTGTTATGGTCCCCATCCCAGCGTTCCTAAGTCAATGCCTCGCCCTGTTCTGCTCCTGTGTGCTATTGACTTGAGTGTCAATCCAGTAAAACATCCCTCCCTTCCTTAGTATGAAAGTTCTGCTTCCTGTGTCAGCGGCTTCATTAGTACAAATAATCTTAGAGGGAATGTTCCCTCTGTCTTCCTAGTACAGTTTGAACATTACTCACCTTTCAGCCCTTTCTACACTGTGTGTGAACCGCCTCTTTTTTTTTTTTTTTTTTTAACTGAAAGTTTACCATCAAGATCTATCTTCCGGTTGCTGAGAACACAATAGCAGTGTGAAACCCTTTTATAAATGCTAGATGCTGGGCGAAGGCCCTGAACGGGCTGCCCATGCCTGCACAGGCTTTGGAATCGGCACTCGGCGAGCATACAGCCAGTTCGGTGTTTGTGTTTCTTCAGACTACACAATAGCTCCTCATGGACTTGCTCTCCATGTACCTGAAGGGTTAGTGAAATGGTGGTGGGGCCCTGCTCACCCGAATCAGGAATGAGGACTTCGTCGATCAGGTGGATGACACCATTCTTAGTCACGATGTCTTTCTGTTTCACCATCTTGATTCCATTAATGGAGATGCTATCCCCCTCGCACCCTATCTCAATTGTGTTTCCTTCCATGGTCTCGAACACGGCTCCTCCTGTAATAGCCTCAGAGCACTGGAGGGTGTTTAGGATGTGGTACTTCATGAGAGCTAGGCAGAGGAATGAAGGGGAAAATCAAACTTCTCGTCAAGGGAAATGACATTTGACCCTTAAGTTATGCACTGCATTGTGGAGCTAAATTCACCAAGGAAATATGACACGGATGTAAGCATTAAAATGCTAAAATCGTAACTATGCATGTCCTGAAAAGTGGGTATTTTAAATCAGTGCTTTTAGAAATAGCTTAGCTTGGTAGAAAGAAAAGAAAGAGAATTAAAAACTCTCCAAATTATTTGTATAGCACCAGGAAGTTAAAAAAGAATGAAAAGAGGAAAAGAAAAAGTCTTTTGGCAGTTTGTGAAATTGCTTGTTAGCCATGACTGTTCTAAAAACACTCAGAATGCTACATTAACCCCTTCCAAAAGACCATTCCTGATTTGTAACACAGTTCTAGAGCCTAAGGGCTGGGTGAGAAGTTCCTTCCAGACTTTCATGAAGAGCATCTGAGGCCTAGGGGAGGGGTCTGTCTTGCCCTTGATGTTATATCAAGACTTACATCCTCAAAGTTGGTCAGATTAATTTGGATGAACATATTTGGAGATTGAATATATAGAATTTGTAAGCGCAAGGCAAAGACTGGCTGTTGAAAGGGAGGTTGGAAGGGACCCAAATGAATTTGTGAATCAGAGAGAACCATATAACTTCTCAGTTTAAGTTATAACTTGTAGTAAAAATTTAGTGTTGGAAGTATGGTATAATATGCAATCCATATTAAAATCAGACCTAAAATTATTCTCCCACGTTGGATTAATTTTTCTTTTCAGCTTTCAAAAGATTTATTTGCCTTGTTTTATGAGCATGAGTGTTTGCCTGAATGTGTGTTCATGCACCGCATGCAAGCCTGGTGCTTACAGAAGCCAGAAAAAGAAATCACATTCCCTGGAAGCCTGTAGTGTGTTGGGACTTGATCATGGGTCCTCTGCAAGGCAGCCAGCACTCTTAACTGCTGAGCCCTCCCACTAGCCTCTTACTAAACTTTCATAACTTCTTTAACTTACTTGCTTGGAAACAACAGAAATGGCTGCAACCTCACAGCTGTTTTAAATTAAGAATATTTGCCTATTCTTTCAGCCTTTCAAAGGATGCTTTCCAGAGTACCTCATGTTAAACGTTGTGGGTCTTTCCTAACTCAGCTGCCAGTATTGGCAATGACTGATCTTTTTTCATTGCTTTCATCCTAGGCCTCAGGGAGAATTCTGGTAAAGGAAGACATTTTCCTACCTTCTGAAGCCACTTTGTCACCCATGATCCTTTCTAGGACTCCTCGTGGGAGTTTCTCAAAAGCTTCATTGGTGGGAGCAAAGAGTGTGAAGTGACCATCTCTTCCAAGGGACTCCAGAAGGTCAGAGGTGATGGCAGCCGCCTGAAACACAGAGGACTTTCAGAGGATGGCATGAAGTCCTGAGAACACTTGTCATACATTTGTCCTAGAGTGTCAGGAGAGCATTCACAGCTTCACCAGAGACATTTACGCAAGTCAGATTGTTAAAATAGTACTTTTTGACCCAACCAACCAAGACTTTCCCTCAATTTTCCTCAAACTGTTGGCTAGAATGGAAAGTCTGCCAGTGTTAAATCCAGCATCTACAGCAACCAAATCGACATGTTCTAAAGACCCCAAGCATTCTGTAGCCACACCCTGAGTCTGTATCACTCATAGTCAAACATGTATTATTATTTTATATGGGATGGTATCGCCTTTGTGAAGTGGAAATGGCTATTT
The DNA here is from genome assembly GCF_903995435.1 of Acomys russatus. Classification (NCBI taxonomy): domain Eukaryota; kingdom Metazoa; phylum Chordata; class Mammalia; order Rodentia; family Muridae; genus Acomys; species Acomys russatus. Next base: position 31,360,447 of record NC_067151.1, on the reverse strand, counting down.
CATGGAGTACATTGTTGCAGTTTGCCATATTTGTTGAATAGCATTTCTTGCAGTCTACAGATCTTGTCAGGGAAGGATAGTTTTCAGTGACCCGGGGGAACTCGCTCTGAGTCTTACTCTGAATGATGAAAGCTCATCTTCCGCTTCAATAAAGTCTTGGATGGAGGTACCAATTTGTGTCAGGACACGGTCAATGACATGAACAACACCGTTTGTGGCAATCTGATTCCCATGTATGACTCGAGCACAGTTCACAGTGACAACCTGCAATTAGATGAAAAAAAAATTACAACTAGCCATTGACTGCTAAGACAGCAGGGTGATTTCCACATTCCCATTTGTACTGGAGAGTTTGATGTAAAGAGCCTCCATGCTGGGAGTGCCTGTGCTAGTAGCCCAATAGGTGCCTATGCTGTGGATTAAGACTTGGCTATTGTCAAAGAGAAAGCAGAACTGTTTAGAAACCCAAGTAACCTAAGCATTTCTTGAGCTCCAAAGCAAATAATTTCTTTCTTTCTTTTTTTTTTTTTTTTTTTTTTTAGTTATTAACTTTGTTTTTATTCTTTAATATAAATAGTTACAAACTATTTCAGATCTAGGCCAAAGAATCGTGTAAAGATTTCTAATTATCTCTGAAATGAATTTTGAGAGAGGAATAAAAATCACCATTGCAAAACTGTCATGAGGTCTACTGAACAATAAATAGTATTGCCTCATTGCTGGGATTTCCCCACCTCTGGAAATTTCAGGGTTGAAAATAACCCCTGAGGCCGTATCAGCAACTTGCCATAGTCTAACTAATACAAAACTCAAGAACCTCAGCCAGCATAGTGTCCAGAGAGTGGCCGAGAGGGTCGTCCTCACCCCCTTAGTTATACACTTCACCATCTGTAAGAAACGACTTAATACACATTGACTTTAACTGTCAATCATTCGGTCTTTAGGAAGAATTCAACTAGATTGAGATGTTACGTGGCTAAGATTTTTTTTTAATCATAATACAAGCACTTACATTATACTGACATTTTTATCATTTCTGTGAACATTCTATCAAAGGAACAGATACAATTAAGAAAAGCATGCTCAGAAATGTAAATCTTATATGTAAATAAATAAACAAAACTTTTATAAATAAAACTTACCCCATTGGGATAATGGTTAATAAAAAGCCCCAGATTGTTGTACATTGAAGGAATAACCATGCCGTGTTTCAAGTCCTTGGTTAACATCCTCTTGTTAACCATGTGGCTATGTAAAGCGTTCAGTAACTCGACATTAACGTTGTTCTCCAGTCCTCTGCGAATGTCCTAGGAAGAACCAAATTAAAGTTAGTTTGTTGTGGTTTGCTACTGAAGTTCTTTTATGTACTTGGTTTGTTTGTTTTCTCTCCTACCCTTTAAAATGGTTTATTTTAGTGTGTGTGTGTGTGTGTGTGTGTGTGTGTGTGTGTGTGTGTGTGTGTGCCCCATGTGTATGAGAATTCCTGAATCTGGAGTTATAGGTGCTTGTGAACTGTTGATGTGGGTGTTGGAGACCAAACTCGGTTCTTTGGCAGGCCTTCTTAACTGTCGTGTTAGCTATCCAGACCCCTGTTTCTACTCTTCGTGACCTCATTGCATTATCAAGTGATCATAGAAAACTGACAAAAATAACAGAATTATATTATTTCAACTGATTGATGAATTTAGGATTTCAAGTTGTCAATGAAGGGTTCTAAATCTGATAGGATGCTTGGATATTTTTATGGACAAAAACTTTTAAAATATATTTATGAAGAGACAGTCTTCATGTAGTTAATAACTAGGGGTGTGACATTATCAGACACAATATGGCAAGTAAGTAGTGACATCGGGCACTCAATATGTTGTTATATTTGCATACAACACTTGAGGGTTTTTGTGTTTTCTATGCTTGATTTTTTGGAGGCAGCATCTTAGCATGCAGCACAGCCTGGCCCCAAACTCATGGCAATGCTCCTGACTCAGCTTCCTGAATGCTAGATTTAATCATATGCTAGCACTGGAGATATAAGGATTTACGCTTGACCCAACACTAGTCTAGGCATTCCTCATCCTGTACCTTCCCAAGGCTGTGCTTCACATCAGCCTGTACACATGCTACTGTGAGTGCAATGATGAGCAAGGGGAACTTCATGGTACTTGTCATGTCACAGCAGATAAAGCACAGAGATGAGGGTAGAAGGGCAGCATGCTTTAAGAAGTCCGTTGATGGATGCAGCTGCTCTTATTAGAGTGAGTCAGAGGTACATGTGCGGGAAGGTGGGGATTGTGTGATGTCATTCTCATGCTAACGCAGAGTGATTGTTGGGCAAGCAACTCGTATCTATTCCATTATTGCTCTTTTTGTTTTTTTTTTTTTTTTTTATTCCTCGAGTAATGTTTGAAATGTGTTCTGAAAGGCACAGTGCTGTGAAAAAGGAGTAAAGAGTAAGTTAAACCAGCAATTAAACTGAAGAGTGTGTAAGGCTGGGATTCAGTGATCAGGCTTTGCATCTGGAAAATCAACCAAAGGGTAAAATTATTCAGGAGGAGTACCACAGAAGAACATGATATTAGACTGATGTTTTTAAGAAACTGAGATGAGGGAGCCGGGCCATTTACAGTGATTAAGTCTGAATGTTGATATGGATTCTGCCTATTATGTGAGAAAAGGTTGAAACAAATCAATTATTTATAGAGGTAAGAAATGGCTTACATTCTCAGTATCCTTTATTTATGTAGCCATATTATATTAATGTGGAGAATAGAGTTGCTGGGGTTCCAAGAGAAATCAGAACAAACCCCACGGATTTCATAGCTGCACACGGTAAAGTGAAAGCCAGAGCCATCAAGATGCAAGCAAAGGGCAGGGTGCAGTTCCGGGAGGAAACATCTAACTTTTACTACTAGAGTGAGGATGCCCAGGTGTGATCAGGAGGCGGGAAAGACAAGGTCATGACTCAGCATAACTAACACACAGCTACAGGAGCACATTCTGCCTGAGGAGTCACCTTGAGCCACTCTAGAAATTGTCTCCACATGAGCAGAACATAGGAATGTATTTTTCTATTAGTTATATAATTTTTTGAGACAGGGTTTCTCTGTGTAGCCTTGGCTGTCATGGACTTGCTTTGTAGACCAGGCTGGCTTTGAACTCACAGCAATCCACCTGTCTCTGCCTCCCAAGTGTTGGGATTAAAGGCAAGTTGAGGAATGTTTTATGACTTAATCTGTCATGAATTAGTCTGTTCATAAAATCAAATATTGTTTATAGCACTTGGTTCAAATATCCATACATATTTACTATTCTGACAGTCTTGAAATAGCAATCTATATGGCTATATAAACAAATACAAACTATTTGTTAGAGCTTCTCTTTCTTTGCAACTGTAGCTATGTTGTTTATAAACTATAATAACATATGGTTATGTAATATAGCTTATAATAAATAGAGTTTTAAATATTATTATTACTATTATACTACTATTACTACTATTATTATTATTTATTATTATTATTATTATTATTATTATTTCAGCTCATTCTTCTTCTCTTTAAAGAGATTGTCTCTTCTGGGGAGTTCCACCATGACAGCATGAACACACACCACTGCCCCAATAACTCATTTCTAAATATTCTCATGTGTATGATAGAGAAATATGAAAGGTTCTTGGATTATATGAATTGATCAATTAAAATGAAAACGGCACTGTCACACAAGAAATGTCTCAGATAATGCAAAGGCTGTCTTACAGAGTCCAGGTTTTCCCAAGCCTCGTTACTCGGTGCAAAGTACGTGTACGACCCCTTTCCTTCAATCTCTTCTCTCAGCTTTGAGACGTCAGAATAGTGCTGAGTGGTGGTGGCTCCCACAATGCCCAGCGTGCCATAAACATGGTCAATAGGCATCACTGAAATAGTCAGAAATGAGCAGACACTTAGAACTTGACTTCTAGAACATGCTTTCACAATCATTCAAACCTTACCTGCTCCCCAGTACATTGAACTAATCAGCTAAAGCAATAAAAATCCTATGAAAGTGGGTGCACTTTATACAACATTTGCATTTTTAGCATTGTATAACAAAATACCACTCAGTGTAGTATTTCTTATATTCTTGGTGTTAAGGAAGTGAGGTTTTGTGTTTTGTTTTTGTTTTTGTTTTTGTTTTGAGACAGGATTTCTCTGTGTAGCCTTGGCTGTCCTGGATTCACTTTGTAGACCAGGCTGGCCTCGAACTCACAGCAATCCACCTGCTTCTTCCTCCCGAGTGCTGGGATTAAAGGCGTGTGCCACCACGCCTGGCTGGAAGTGAGTTTTAAAATATCAAATGGAAGTAACATTTAATAAATCCTGTCACATCACTAATCGTTCAGTCAGAATTTCCAGAGACTACGTCTGATGCTTTTACTTAAAGATGAGCCACCCTCATAGAGACTGGCAAGGATAATGTGAGCTGCAGCGCTGGGCCTTATCTGTGAGCAGCATATTATGGTTACATCTGTAACTGTTGTGGTTCTTGATCCCTAAAGCAACATATGGACATTGTTCTCTCCAACTTGAGTTAAGGCAAACATATGCAATACTCTCAGAAGGTCTCCCTGGAATGTCTAACGTCAACCTGAAAAGACAGATCTAGCACTCGGCAGACCGCTTGCTCTTCTGACCCCGCTGGCTTGAAAATTGGTGTCATTTGGACATCGTCATAAAGCAAATGGCGGCTTTAGTGAATTCCCCAAGACAATTGTTAAACTAAACTTTAAATTTTTCAAAAAAAAAAAAAAAAAACACCAAAAACCAAAAACAAACAAACAACAACAAAAAAAAAAAAAACCAAACCAAAACAACAACAACAACAACAACAAATACAAAAAACACCCCAAAACAATCAAACCCTGAATAAGGCTAAAATTAAAAGGGATTCATGGCAAACCCATGCATGCCTAGATTGGACAAAACACAATCCACCCCAAAGCCAAGCACAATTTCCATGTGAGAAAGCCTATAGCGAAATTGATTACAGATGTGATATGAGCTAATCACATTACAACATCATCAACAGCATTAACCAGACACCAGGTCTCAGCAAGTGAGGCACTTGGTAGTCTCTCAGCTGCTCAGACCTGGGTGCAGCATTGCTGACACCAGCTTAGCAGCTCATTCTGAATATAATACCATGCCGGGGACTGTCTATGAGTTGGTGTCCACGACGGTGAGTGCCCTGGGGCCTATGTTCAAGTCCTGGAGGACCTGTGCCTGGGAGGAGACCCTTCTGTTGAGGAGCCGGAGCCTGGGGAAGGGGGATGGTTGGCATTGGGTATTCAGAGGAAATGAAAAGCAGATTCTTTTGTTGGCAGAACTATGGGCAGCTAGATTTCAAAGCGAGGACCATTAAAAACTCAGAGCTGGTGAGCTAGAGATGTTTCCTTCCTTAGTAGATGCCATGCTTCTATACAAGCTCAACAAAATGGACTTCCTGCCGGGCAGGGGTGGGGGATCATTAATCTAGTACCATCAGCTTCCAGTGCATGTGAGAGAGGTCTAATATTTCACCACTATGGTAAGCATACAATTATCACAAAAACAGGGAGAATTTGTTGAACTTAAGACTGTTCTAAGTGTGAACATGCACACCCCCGTAAACACATGCACACTCACACTGTTGGCTTCTCACAAGCTATCTGAACTTGTTCCTTATAGAAAAATAAGCTCCTCATGTAGTCCAGAAATGTAGATTTTACCTGCAGGGCAGCCTTTCATCCCTTCCATTCTCATATAGCCAGGACAACATTCATATAACACAGTGCTGCACAGAGGGGAAATCTCAGTATTAAAACAGAGAACTGTGAAAAGATGTACTTTTACTTATAAGAGCGTATTACTTATTCCCAGGATGTGCTAAGATTGTCAAAGCCACCCTTCAGAGACCAGATATTCATGCACGTTTGGTTCTTCTCTGCACCCTCATGGCACTGGTGGAAGGCTCCCAGATCTGGCTCCTGAAGAATGGAGTTTGTTCTGTATGTTCACTGTGCGCTAGACAGAGGCCCTTAAACAAGCCACTTGATACATTAGGTTTCAGCCTTCCAAACAGTTGACCATGGGAAGTGCAGTGATGCCATCAAAATACAAATAGTTGTGAATCTCAAAAGAATGGTTTTAGAATAACTTTTTTAGTTATAAGCAGCAAGCATATGCTCATTAGTACAATGCTACCTTGGAATAATAGAAATACATTAATACATTCTAATGTATGCAATCCTATCTCATGTAAAGTCATTAGCATTAATTATACAAATTAAAATGTTTCATTGATGTTTTCATACATATACATGATATATTTTCATCAAATTTACTTGTTTTTATCCTTTCTTGTCTTATTATTTCATTCCCCCCCCCCTCCATGAGATCACTGGCTTTGAACTCCCTTTGAAGTTGAGGATGACTCTGAACTCTGACTCTCTAGGATGCACACCATCATGGTGGCTTTATGTTGGGGATTGAATCCAGGGCTTTGTGTGTTCAAGGAAAGAAGTCAACCAAGTAAGTTTCATTTTTAAACTAAGACACAGGGCTACTTTTGTTTTAAATTATCAGTAGTTATCAATAATTAATGATAATAATTATTATTAATTTAACCGTGTTATACAAGTTTAAGTTTTCCTATTTTGTTTTAACTTTCTATGGAGTTTCAAGAGTTGGCTGGACCTGAAACAAGGGAACTGCATGTGACCCAAATGCAAATCTTAATTTTCCACCAGTGACAATTATACTTACATAGGTCTCCATGGAAATAAGTAGACTATGTGGGAATTAATTAAATGTCCTTTTGAGTTTGATTTCTGAACATTATAAACAATAAAAATGAAATGTTTCTATAGTTAGCAACCTGAGGTACATAGTGATAAGAACAGAACACTGTCGCTAAAGTATATGTGTATGACTATTCCAAACAAATTATATAATCTGATAATCAGCTCTGAAATAGAGAAGTCACACAGCAAAAGGATGAATTTGTAGAGTGGTGTCCTGTAACCTCAACTGATAAGTAGGCAAAGTGTTTATCTAAGTGAATGTTTCAAATACAACTGACGTGTTTTCATTTTGTTCCCAGGGAGCAAGTACGGTACACACAAATCCGTTTTCCTATATGGCCAGGAAGTCAAATGAAAGCAAGAAGAAGACACAATAATTGCCCTGCACAGCTTAGCGCATGGGGAGTCTGTTCTTACTATCTTGAGTAGTAACAAAAATGTCATAGAAAGCCAACTAAAAATGTCACTGGCATCAACAGGGAGCCTGCAGAATGCTTTATGGAAGGGGTTCCATGTTGTTGTAGACAGTACCTTAAGCCTCAGGCCTAGGGATGCTTAGTGCTTTTCTTGAGACCTGGCCTGTTTCCTTCCAGTAAATTCCCAAAGTAGCTGCTTAACCAGAAGCCAGCTTCAAAAATGGCATTACTCAGAAGACACTGGCAAGTTGAGCAGAAAGAAGCCAAGGGCAAGCCGGGCTTCCTCACTGTTTGTATTATTGGTCTCTTCAGTTATTTGAGATTAGCATTTGCATGTGTTTTAATGAAGGGCTATAAGTGTGATTTCAAAGCAGAAGGTACTGAAGGAAATTTTGTTAAGTGGACATTGTTACAGTTTTGGTAACAAGCCTGAGTACAAACAGGACTTCTGTTTAATGGAAAAAAAAGAGCCTTGATTTTTGTTGTGTGACAACTTTGGCATCTCTAATATATAATTACATTGTGAAAATATGATGTCCTTAACTTCCAGGAAGAACATAAAAACACTTTCCTTAAACAGTCAGTGTGGGAAGGTCAAGGTTAAATAGTTCTGTGTTGAGTGTTTTTTTCCCCAATAGCACATGGATAGAAATTAGCCATATACGTGTGTGTATATATATGGTGTATGTGTGTGTTTTAAGGTGCCTTGCTTTGGAGCTCAAAGCATCCTAGAGGTTGGTCAGTCCTCCTACTTTGAAGCATCTTTGGAGGGTACCTAAAGCTCACCATGGTGTACTAACCAGATCTATAGATCCTGCAGTCCTCAAGGCTATCCCATAGAGGATACAGTTCAGGTTGATGGCAGTGAAGGGCCTTCCCATTATTTTTACCAGTGGGGATGACATGTAAGCCCTTTCTAATTTATTAAGCTACCCTACTTTTGAAACAGTTCCCTCCTTGTAAAATGATGATTTGGGTAAGTGATGCCTAACCTTTATGCGGGGGTGGGGGGGGGGGGGTGGTTCCTACCAATAGTTATGTAAAATAAATCAATAAACTTGTTTACCACATTGGCAATAATGCTTTCCAGATTCAAGTTGATCAGTGAAATACACACCAAAGCCATAGAAGAATCTCCCTGTTAGCAGTGGAGATAGTTGACTGAGTGATGAGCTTTGCCTATCACTGTCATGGTTCCCTGGGGATCAGGCAGCTTGTACAAGGCATCATGGGTTAAGAAGTGGAAAGTGCAATTTCTTTTTAATTTTATGCTTCAATGAAAACTCAGGGGTGAAGTGGAACATCTTTCAATAATGTCTCAATGATTGGAGAAACGTTGATTGGGCTTTTATTTTATTGTTTTCATTTCAGATCAATTTGTTCTCTCTCTCTCTCTCTCTCTCTCTCTCTCTCTCTCTCTCTCTCTGTGTGTGTGTGTGTGTGTGTGTGTGTGTGCATGTGTGTGTGTGTATGTCTAGATGTGAGAAGAGCAAATGAAACACAGTTAACCAACTCTCTTAAAACAAAAGAGGACCGAACAACAAAGAGTGTAAAATGAATAGAGACCATATTTGTTCACTTATGAGGCCATATCACACTGTCACGAGGCCTGTTTTGGCCTCTCCAGCTTATGGGCTTAGAGAGAAATACACTCATAACAGTGGTGATGTGGGCTTTTCTGCCTGTGCATGGGCCTGTCTTTAAAACCACAGTATTTTCAGACTGGGACATGTGCCCAAGGAGAGGCAAGTACCATCCTGTCACATCTTCAAACTATAGATGAAGAAATGGGCAAGACTCACGTTTTCTTCCCGCAGATAGCACCTTGATACCAGTTCTTACAGGAGCTGAAGTATTTCTTTTTGGTGCCCAGAATCTGCTGGAGGGCACAGACATTTGGGCTGGAGAATAGAGGGGAGGAGAAAAGAGTTAATCTGTATGGTGACTGCCTCTTCCCAGTTACAGGTCAGGTGGCTGAGGGTAATGTTGCGATGCAGAGTTGACTTTCCAAGATGGGATTTTAACTTTGTATGAATCTCACCACTTAGTCCCTGGAAAAGCAGAAGTCTACGGGAGCTAGGAAGAGGAGGGGGGAGGGGGTGGAGAGAGGGGAGGCAGAGAGGAAAGAAAGAAGGAAGGGATAAGAAGGAGAAGGGAGGTGAGGAAACAAGGTGAGGATAATACCAGTATTTCAAAATTTTAAGCTGGCAGAAATATTCAAACAGAATTAGGCTCAGCAGAGTCTGGATGTTATGTACTCACTACTGTTCGTGGGGGAAGAAACCCCCTGAGTGTGTAGAGCATGTTCTCACATGGAGGACAGGCAGCTTCAGGGCTCGCCTGCAAGGACACAGGTCCACTACACACTTTGCTCTGGGTTCCCTAGGTGCCTGCAGACGTGCATTGGTGTTAAAAGTAACTTTTGAGCAATGCCTTCACGCAAAGGAAACTTGCTTCTTTAAATAGAACAAATAAAAGCACACCCTTCTACTGCAGTTTGAAGTTTGCTTTCTCTCAGAGGGATGGAAATTTAATTCTTTTGTGAGGAAGACTGGGGAGACTTAAGGAAATCCCCCCCCCACCCCCAGGCTTAGGGAGGAATGCCAAGAAGAGCCACATGTAAAAAGCACAGATGTTTGTTCCAGTTACTTAGTTGTTTCTAATAACTTTTCAAATCCTGCACTTATCCTAAAAGATAAAAACACTTCAAGGAATTCAGAGAAGTGGTTGATTATTCAACCCAGAGTTTGATTTTCATATACAAAGGAACTCTGGGCTGATATCCTGTGCGCCGCCTCAGAGCTTTAACATGATACCATCTGGGAGCAGATGCCTTAACTTTGAAAACCATATTCTGCAGTTTTGGGAGGAAGTAAAAACCCAAGTGAGCTAAATTATAAAGGATTACCCTATTGTATTTTGTTAATTGCATTACAATTAATAATCCACATCAAGTAATAATACTTGTTATGTTGATAGAAATTCTCATGAGTATAAGACGTATATCATAGTAACTGTATACCTATGTGTGTGTATATATTTACATAATATTCATTATTTTTTCTTTTTCTGTTAGTTTGCAATAGGTAAAACAACAACAACAAGCCAACAACTACCCTGAGTTGTATTTATAAGGACCTTCACACATATTGCCAGAACAAGCTAAATGGAAAAAAATAAGATAAAACAAGCCAGGGACTTACCCCTGATCCCGACCCCTGATGCGGCTGTGAGCCAGGACTTTGTCATAGTAATTGTTGGCGTTTGCAGGGTTAACTTCGCACAGCAGCAGCAGGAGCAGCAGAGCAGATAAGGGCAGGAGAGGAACCATCTTCATCCTGATCTCTGTCCAGGAAGAGAACTGGCCTCTGCTCTGGAGAGCTGAACTTATATAGTGCTGGGCTGTGGGCGGGAGCTCCGGCTGTGGGAGGGGGGCGCTCAGCCAACCTGAGACTTTCAGCTGCCTTGCAGAGGCACCAGCAGCCCTGCTCTGCAGTGAAGTCTAGGCTCTGAGCAGACTGCACTCCTCCTATTTGTTTTCCATCATTGCCCGCCTGTCTTTTGTTTCTATAGGTTTACTTTATGAAAACAGTTGTATCTGAGTTAAGGGGACACTGCCATCTGCCTCTGCCACTTCTATGTCTCATAGCTCAGTTATTTTCCTGGTTTGGTCTCTTCACACTTCACCATTCCACAACAGAACACTGAGGTTATTTTTCACCTGAAAACAGGATTTCATAAAAAATCCTGGATAGATTTACAACACCTATGAAGTATGTACAGTCCTATGAAATCTGGGCTATGCCTTTCCTATTCTTAATGAGTGTAGAGGGTTAATTTAAATAGATCTACTTTGGGAGAATTTCTTTAACTTTTAAAATCTATATTATAAAATTTTCCTTTTTATTGCTTTTTATTACACACAGCCTGCATGTGCTGATAAGCTCTGGAAACAAGTATTACTAACCCAGAAGTAATGTGGTAATTAAATGCATATTAAGAGACAAGGCTGTTGCCAAGAATATCCTTCTGGCTTTGAAAAGAACGACCTCACTCTCTTGATGGGCCCCAGCTGAGGAAGGCAGTTTTTACCTCCTCACACACCATGTGTCAGGTGTGGAGAATTCTTCTTCTGAGGACAAAGCTGCGAAGATCTGAAGCTTCATTAGGCTGGGAACTGGCACTGCTGCCAGTCTCTGCGAATGGACAAATTGTAAAGCATCCTAGAGAAAGGAGGCGTTTTCCTTGCTTTGTTATGAAGTTTCCCCTCTTCTGTTAAAAGTATCCGTATTGTTTTCCCACAGGCAAGGGAGAGACACCATGCCTGGGCTCTTTATGTTTTACAGTTGGAAAAGTTTAAGGGGAATCTACATGAGGCCCGAGAGAATTTCTTATCTGGAGAGACGTGTGAGTTTCCTGTGGGAACTGCCTTCCACTGTTAAAAGAATCCTGCAACTAACAGCTGATTTATTAAGTAAGTACACAAACAACACAGTTTGAATATGAGTCAGAGGCCTCTCTCACTTCTGAAATATTGGTATTAAAGGATTAAAAATGTACAAAACAATCTCTCGCAAGCTGGGAGAGAAGACAGCGTGGAAGTAAACCACGATCTGTGGTATCTGTGTGATAAATACCACGAATATCTTATTTATATTTATCTTAATGAAACCATTCTAACTTTATCTGATTTTTTTTCTTGTTTGTCTTATAAATAGCTTTTTGTCATTCTTAGATCGTACACATGGTGGGCTGTCAATAAATAGGCAGCCCTATCTCGTGCATGTAAGGTCTATCTAATATCAGTCAACTGGCTGTTAGAATGTTTGTTTGTTTGTTTGTTTGTTTTGTTTTTTTGTTCTTTTTTGGCAGCATCACATATTTAAGAGGTTACTGTGATATTATGACAAGCAAGGCACGTTTTCTGTTTTGCAAATGTGAAACATATTCTCTATATAACAAAAAGGCATTCTGAAGCCCCTTTCTTAAGGTTTCTAACGGTAGACATGTGAAAGCTTTCCACCCTGAGTATCATGTTTGAGACTTACAAAACTCCCATAGAAGCCAACAGAAGCCAACCTTCCACAAATATTTACCAATTAGGCTCAGGAAGACATCAGGGAGGGTCTTGCAAACAAGCTCTGGATGACACATGGACCACCCATAAATCCAAAGAGCAAGGAGAGTGAAGATTTTAGGTAAAGATGAAGAAAACAAAATACTTGAGAAACTGAGGCCAGGACAAAGAGCGATGCTGTAAGGTAGCTGTTGGGAGGAAGCCCAAGGCTAAAGGCTGGATCTGCGCCATGGCTGACAGTTTGAGGGGCCTTGAAGGAGGGAAGGCAATTCTGAAACTGAGAAGGGAAGTTAGCCCAAGCTGTGGAAGAGACTGGAAAGATCCATGGAAGGACATGTTCTCCTCTGGGGCTCTCATTCTAAGTCACTCTGTCAACACAGGGCCCTTTCTCTTCGACTCCGTGGAACGTTTCTGACCCTACCAGACCTTGCAATTTTCCTACTGGTTGGGAAGATGATGATAATCATGAAAATGAAGTCTGACTTCTCAAGGCTGCAAAGTCTGACCCAGAGATGTAAGTCATTAATGAGAAAGAAATGGCTCTTTATGTAACTGAAGAGAGATAGTGTGTCTGAGAGACAGGGCCATTTGTCTGTAGCCCTGGGATGCTGATTTATAGGCAGTTCTCTGTTATCTGGCCTCTGGAGACCATGAGGTCATTGCACTGCCCCACTTACTCACCAGTGTGAAACCGACCTCAAACTCCTGCACTCCCCAGGACTCCTCACGGACCCTGTACTCAGTAAGCCTGTGTGTGCAAAGTAGAGCAGTGTGCCCACGATTGTATCATGAATTTAAGTTCTTCTGCCTCAACATGTGGTTCATGGGTTGCCATGACAGGTGAGCTCAAAGTGGCTTTCGTGTAGAGCACACAACACAGCCCACCCTTAGAGTCCAGCCACACCTTGAGGTTCAGCCTGCACCCTTTAATTCCTCTGCACCTCGGTACCTGCTTTGTGGAGACTACTGCCTTCTCTGGTGCCTGGGCTATAGCCCTGCCAATAGAAATTCTGTGTAAGACTCGGTGGATACTCTTTGGTATTTTGAGTGAGGCAAATTTTTTAAATTATTAGACTGAAAGAATTTAAATTAAGCAAGAATCTTGTGTTAATTTCCCATCTCTAAAACAATGTTCATAAATGAAATGAAATTGAGCAGGAGCAGCCAGCATAAAGAGGTCAGTAAGGCAAGCAGTAGGCTTGGATAGTCACGGCGAGGGCGACACATTGTGGAGGCTACCTACGTGAAGTGGGGCTCCTGAAGCCTTCTTTTCAGTGTGGTGTTTCCACGGATTTCTGTCAGTGACCCCCACACAGTCTGCTGTGGCACAGAGAAGACAATGAAACACTATTCTTGGAAAGGTGGCTCACTGCACACCAGAGTAAGAACCAGACTCCTGGCTGTTAACTGTTATAGAAGCAGGCCAGAAGTCTTTGGGTTAATGGAGGGTGAGATGCTGTCTTCTCCCCCTCCTTGAACTCTGCCTTTAAAAGCCATTGGAGCAATGTATTCATTCTCCTATTACGTAGTCAGCCATGTAAGCCTCTTCCTTACTGAATAGGATGCATTCATACATTTAAACCTGAATGCATTTTGTGTTAGCATGGTATACTTTGTATTTCTCTGGAGACATCTAGTGGAGAAAGTACAGTATCCAAGTGTGTTTAGAAATGCTGGCAAAATCTATTACATTTTGATTAAGCTGATAAATTGAAATTCGTTAGAAAACAACTTAACTTCAAAATGCCAACCAAGTAGGAATTAATAAACTCTTCCAAGAAACCTCTTCAGGCTAGTGCAGGAACAATGAGTGATGTCAAACCTGGATGAAGAGCAGAAATGTAGGAAGTGGTTGGAAATAAATTGCTTCACTTAGGTTGGTTTTTTTCTACAGTGACTGACACATGAAAAAGAAAGTATGACTATATGTGTGCACACATACATTCTGATGCACATGTGTGTGCCTATGAAAGGAAGCCAAAGGTTGATTTGAGTGTCTTCCTCTACCCCTCCCCATCTTTCTTTATTCTTTGAGAATTTCACACATCTATACAGTGCACTTTGATCACATACCCTACTCTTCTCCACTTCTTCCCAGACTCCCCCATGGCCACTCTCAACTTCCTGTCCTACTATTTATTTATTTTTTTTACTGACTGACTGATTGGCTGATTGAAAACCATAGAATCCCAAATTACTGCTAAGTGTGCATGTGTGTGAATCCATTCACTGGAGTATGGTCAGCCATTGCTCCCATGGACACATCTTGCCAGGCCAATTGGAGCTCATATGGTCCGCATCTGGCTAATCTTGTTGGTGGCTTTTCTCTCCCAGCAGCCTGCACAGCACCTTCCCATACTATGAAGGCTACAAGCATGGAGAAAGCTTCTAGACCAATACCAGCTTATTTATGATCAAAGAGTTGTCTTCACCAATAGGATCTTACTTTCAAGTCCTGGTTGGCAAACAAAAGGAATGGCAAAAAGCCTGGGTTGTTTGGGGTGGAAGAGCCTCTTACCAACACCTTGAAGGGACGGATCCCACGCCTGAAATTGGGCTTTTTGTTTGGTAAACTGTAGCTTCTGAGAGGAGTGTTGGGCCCCATGTATAGTAACTACACTTAACTCTCTTCCTCACCCACCTCTCAATGTATGTGTATATACAAACATACATATATGTGTGTGTGTGGAATAGTCTATCATATGTATTATACTTATTATAGCACACACACACACACACACACACACACACACACACACACACACACGTCTTTTTCAGACATCCTTGGTATTATTTTTTCCTCCCCAAACTCTTGTCTGTGCTATGCTTCTATCCCCCATCCGTTTGTACCTACCTGCTCATTCTTCTCTTTCCCCCCTTCTAATATTTGCTGCTTTTCTTCCAGCACAGCACCCCACCACCATGGATCTTTTTAAATTTCCTGACTTCTGCAGGTATTTTCAGTTAAACAAATTAAAGCTTGGATCCACACATGAGGTAAATGCAATCTTTGTCTTTCTGGCTCTGGGTTACTTTGTTCAGTGTAACTATTTCTAGGTCCACCTACCTTATTTGTGGGGAAAGATAATCCCCCTAAGCCCAGAGCACACTGCTTATCAATCCTGGCTGCCAACGTGTTATAATAACTTCCTGCTAGGGTTCTAAATGTGTAGCACCATGCCAGGCCTTTTACATTGTACTGGAGCTCAAACTCCAGCTCCCATTCTTAAAGACAACTTACTTTACAGCCTGTACTTTCCCAGATGAACATCTCTCCAGGCCAGAACTAGGTTTTTATTAAACAACTTGGTTCCCACATTGCTTGCCTCTGACTGTCACATTCCCTGTCCTCTTTGGCACTCTTGATACTGTCCACATCAAGCCATCTGTCTTCAAAGACAAGAGACTGGTCACTTTCTCCAGTCCACAGTGACTTTTAGGGCTCCGTCATCAGACACTAAGGTGAAGGGAGGATGGTTGCTACAGTAAAAAGAACTTACTAGAACACTACCCTGTGCTTTGGCACATTTGGCCTGCTCGAATCATGGTCAGAATTAAGATGAACCCACAATGTGGGTTGTATTTTCTCTTTCACTGGGAACTTTCTCTTGGATATGGGTGTGTTCTAAGGTCCCTTCTCACACGTCTACCTCTGGACATATGCTTTATCTGTGTTTATCTGTTGAAAAATTAATGTCAATCATATATTTGTGACACCGGCCCATGACGTGTATGTGACATATACCTCCAAGAGTTGAAAAAAAAAATGTGATTTTAAGCTGCTTCAATCTGACTTTTTTGTTTTTACCACCACAATCTCCAGTTTTCGGCAATTCTCTTATGAATTATGTAATTTTGCCTTTCTTTATGCCTAAATAAAACCCACTGTGTATACACCCAGGTTCCATGACTTATCTATTCACATCTTTATAGTTATTTAAATACAAGATGATGTCACCTAGCATTAGGGACAATTTTACTTCTTTCTTTTCTACCTCTTTTATTTGTTCCTTGTAGAGTATTGATCTAAGACAGACAGAGTATCATACTGAGTAATAATGTGATGATCTTGTTCCATACCTGTTTGAGGTGTCGGATCCCATTTGATTTCATTTCAATAGTTCCTGTTTATTCTTCTAAGCATCTCCCCCTGCCCCCCCCCGCCCCGCCCCACACTCAGTTCATCTTGCCAATCCCATTTGTTTTTCCGGAGACTCATCTTCCTTTTATTCATTCTTGTGTTCTTCATTACTTAGTCTCCAGTTCATTAACTTCTACCTTGACCCTCAGAGTTTCATTCTGTTGGCTGTGTCCCAGGTTAGCTTGTTCTCTTTTAATTCTAAGAATTTTAAGAGACATGTTAATTAAATCATTTGGTAGCTCTTTGGTTTTTTTTTTTTTAAACAAACACTAAACAGGTATAGCTCTAGCAAGCTTGGCCCTGCCTTTGCTGGATTTCAACAGTTCTCGGAAGTTTCCTTTATGTTTTCATTTGACTCCAAAACCATTTCAATTCATCCTTTATTCCTTCAGTGATGGACAGGTCAGTCAAGAGCATATTGCTCCATAGCCAAGCATTTGTACAGTGTCTCTAATTATTTCAACTAGTGTCTTCCAACTTCCTTTCACTATCATCTGATAAAGTTTGCACCTTTATAGACTTACTAATGGCTTAAAGTATGATACAGATAGTCCCATAGGTTTCTGTGAAACCTGCCTGTTCCTTGATTTTTATGGGATACGCTTTGGGCATGTATAGTTCAGTTTAATTCTGAAATTTATTTGATGGTTTCTGTCAGGGCAGTTTACGTACTCATGACAATGGGATACTGAAGTCACACAAAATTATCTTCGACCTTGTGCCCTTCTATGTCTAGTAGCATTTCTTTTGTGAAGCTGGGTCCCTAATTGTTTAGTATCCTTCAGAAACAGGAGTGGTGTGCAGTCGAAGCTGGAATCTTTTCTTTCTTGTCTTTCAGGCTACTGTTGAAATAGCACAGTGAAGATCAGAGGTCTTCCGAACCGTCTTTTATGAAGCTCTCTTTCCTTTCATGCCAGCACCCTCTGCTGGCCACTCTTGGCTCTGCAGTCTATGGGCTAAGGCTGGCTCCTCCAGCTCTCAGACTTCCCATTTGTACAACTTAATAAGGCAAATGTTCTAGCTTGAAAGGTGTCTTAAGGGATGAAGTAAGCAAACAGAGAATGCTAAAAATATTTAGGAACAAATTACAAATGATAAGTTAATCAATGGAAAGAGGTGGAGGAGCAGAAAAAAAAGAAGAGTTAAATAAAGACAAGGTCTGGACAGGAAGAAGAGTCTCTGTGGTTTAAAAACTCTTTCATCAGTAAATTCCATGCTGCAGGGACGAGGCTGCAGAAGTCGCATACTCTGCCAGGGTGCCAGAGTTCCCAGTCCCTGCGGCAGGGAACTTAGGTAGGGTTACCTACCGAGCTCAGGGTTGGGTTTGCAGACCCCACAGTTCTTCTTAGGTGATAGGCTCAGTTATGAGTCATACAAGGCAAGGAAACGGATACCTACTTGTACTTGTCCCAGTCAGGCCTCCTGCCACCTGGACATCACAGAGTGCCCATGTCTGCTCTGATCCCTCTTCATGACCACCTCCACACTGTCCTCACTCTGGAGTTGTGGCAAAGAGCAACTCCAGAGGTCTCTGGCCTCTGGTGAGGGAGAAGTCATTCATTTCTGGTTCCTGGGCATCAGATAACCTGTCTGGATGCTCACTCTTTCCCTGTTGCCATCTAGCTCACCTGCTCGGGGATTATATGTGGTGATCTTACCTCTCCATGGGCTGAAGTCTCTTAGCCATTGAGCCAAGAATGAGCTTATTTATCTCAGGGTTTTGTTATAGCAAGGGCAAACTGGCTTAGGACACACACGCCTTTCTGGAACATCATGGATACCACTTGAATCTTTTCAGATAGATTTCCTCTGCTTCCTTCCATGCTGAAGATTAAATCCAAGGCTTTGCAGAATTTCAAGGTGCTCTCTCTCTCTCTCTCTCTCTCTCTCTCTCTCTCTCTCTCTCTCGTTCTCTCTCTCTCTCTCTCTCTCTCTCTCTCTCTCTCTCTCTATATATATATATATATATATATATATATATATATATATATATATATATATATATATTTAATTTGAGATCAGAGTCTGCTAGCACAGCTAAGGGTAAATTCTAAGCAAATCATATCACAAAAAGATTAGCATCCTGTGTCTCCCCAAACAAGGGTTATCCACTCTACTTCTCTTCTTTCTCAAAAACATACATACCACTTTAATACTGGAGGAGGTATCTGAATACTACTAGAAGCCAAAAAGCCTTAGAACAAACACATTAAACCTAAGAACCAAGGTAAAGGAGGAGACAGCACTATATACTTGAAAGAGGCTGTGATTCTGAAAGTCAGTGACCTGGGAGGGCCCCTAAATTTTCCAGCCATTAACTGCATGCTCATTGGGATAAACAACTTATCCCTCAGCCTCAATTTCTTAAGCTAAATAATCAGCTAATAATATCTGCCCTTTCAAGACCCTCAAGATGCCGTGAGCTATTTCTGAAGCAGGACGCAGGTTTTAAGTACAGTCCCAAATAATTCTTCCGTGTTGTGTTTGAGAGAAGAGGCCATCACACTCAATCTGTCAACCATGAACTCGCACCAGGTGACAGCACAGTGCTGACTGGACAGTGTCTGCTTGTCAGCTTTGTCATGCACTGTGGCCGGCACGAAGCAGCCTTCACGTGAAAGCAGCAAAATTAACAGTTACAATGTCTTGAGTTATCTCTTGTTAAAGATGGAGTGAGCTGTGTATAAAAGTTTGTCTTAAACTGGGAAGCAGATAGGTAATAGTTTAGCTATTGGGTTAGAGCAGCTGTGTAAAGAAGAAGATAGAGAGGCGCCACTAAAGCTGGCCAAGAACACAATTCTAGAACAATTCAGGTTGAATGGAAAAATAGACAAAATGCTTGCTAAATCATTTTTCTCAAAAGGATAACGATTAAATTATTTTAATGCATGTAATTTAAGAGAAAAAAGCCTTCATGCTGACATGACTGTTATGCAAATGTATCAATATACTAGGCAGTAATTTTTTCAGTGTATTTGTAAATACATGAAAATTAAAATTTTAGGGGCTGGAGAGATGACTCAGTGGTTAAGAGCACTGGTTGCGTTTGCAGAGGGTCTGAGTTTGGTTCCCAGCACCATCATTAGGTGACTCACAACCACCAGCAGGGCAACTAACACCGTTTCTAGCCTATATGGGCATCCACACACATGCATGCACAACACACACACACACACACACACACACACACACACACACACACACACACATACCATGCAATTTTTAGAGTTACCTTTCTAGTATTTTCTATATAAAGTATTGGATATAGATAGTTTATTTCTTGTTTATTTTTATTTATTTATCTTTTTGATGTTTTGTGTTTGTCTACCAAGAGACTTAGATATATGCTCCTCACTTGAAAGAACAAGGGTTCAACAGTCTGTTCTTCAGGGTGTCCCAAAACGCAGCTGTGCTTATCAACAAACAGTGAAACGTAGCCAAACGGCAGAGCCTGATTTCTTTGCTTGGGTACTTTCCAGGTCAAGCGTCCCACAGCCTCATGATGTGTTTGTGCTAAGCCGCAGTGAGGTTCTGCCCTTAACATCTTCGCAGGTCTTGTCTGTATGCCATGCTGGCTTATCAAGAAGAAATCCTGGGTCAAAAATCAGTGTTGCTATTTTTGTTGATCATGTCGCCATAGCAATACATCTCCGGTGGCTTAGGAAAGCCTTCTTTTGCTCAACTGCTATTTTTATTTATTTCAAAGTGAAGCCGAGATCAAAATGCAATATTTACAGATTCAACGCCAATGTCAGACAGAAGGACCGAGATAAGCAATGCACATCACCGTTTAGAGCCTCTTCCATGCTCTGGCTCCTTGGGATTTGTAGTGTTGTTAGAACGGGCAAGATTGGAAATGAGTCTTCCTGTCTGTTTTCTTTCCCATGTGTGGTTATATGGGGCTGGGGGTTGGATAAACTCCACCTCATCAACATTTGGCCTGATGCCAAAGCACATGAAGCCGTACACACCTCAAGAAGGATAGAAATTTATGATGGACACATCATGGCTTCTCTGCAGAGCAGGGAGCCTTCCAAGGAGGTTAAACAGTAGTAGCTTAGCAGAGTAGGAATATAGGGGCTGGCTTGGATTTTATTGGAGGAATTAGAGCTGTGGACCACAGCCAATGCTCTTGCAAGAGGTGTGGGTATGCTCGGTTCGGATCCTGTCAGATTCCTGACTGGCAGGTCCAGATGTGAAGGAACAGGGTTGATGAGAGGCTTAAGTCTGGTAGTGGTCGCACACTGATGATAGAGTCAAACTGTGTATACTTGTGTTTTCATCATATTTTTCTCATCTAAGCAGATATTGTAAATATGTGAAATGAGATGATATTTAATGAATTATATATTTATTTGTAATAAATATGGTATATGTGAATAATTATGTCAACCAAAGAAAATGTCATTTGTGGCTGCTAATGACTGAATTATTGGGATCGTTACCACACAGTGGCAAAACTATACTTCTTAGCCCTCTAAAGAGCCTATTTCAGAAGCATTTCCTCTCATACTACTTACCTTTCTCAGTTTCCCTGTCCTGCCTTCCTTCTTATTATTTTTCTTTTGGGACTTGTGTGTTGGAGGTGATGATACTCCTTAGCCCACAGGACAACCAACAAATGGAAGGTTAGAGCTCCTTCCTTGTCCTATGATGTTGTTAATTTCTTTCTGAAAAAAACTCACCTAGCATAGCCATCCTCTTCTTCTCATACAAACTCATTTAACCGTAAATTTCATGTATGTGGTTGAAACTGCATTATGCTGTGCTTCTGTGTGAACACATTGTGAATTGACACATATAGGATTTTGGTATCGGCACACATATATGCTCAGTACCAGTCTGAACAGCTATCTGAGTGGCTATGTGTAGATTCCACCCATCCCTTTTAAGTGTTGTGCATCCGTCAATTATATGTGTACATTGCACAGAGGTTTTATTAGATTGGCTTTCCAGATAGTAGTTGGATAGTTCAATGACTACCACCGTAATGGAGAAGTTGAGAACCCAGTAACCACTCAGTTCACGAGCCTGGATACTTGAGAGCAGAAGACCTGATGGATTCCTAAAGAGCCACTGGTCTTCAGTCTATGGTGGAAGGCTGAGAAAACTGTGTTCCGATATCAGTCAAGCAAGACTGCCTGCAGCTGTGGCAGCAGAAAGCTGCCAATAACATAGATGAACTTGGCAGTGTGAGAGGAACGCAGCACAAAGGCACTGAAGCCAAAAGTGAAGCATTCTCCCCAGAGCCTGTGACCTGGTCGCCACTAGGAGCTGCTGCCCACACTGAGGGAAGGCCATCCCTCCAAAGAACTATACTAAGGAAAAACCATTTAGAGGTGCACCCAGAGGCTTAACTCAGTCGATTCCACACTCAAGTTGGCAATCATGCTTGGTCATCATTGATGTCCTGGGCTATCATGGTGTTCCCAAATCCTTGTGGTAAGGATTCCTTTTCTGTATGTCTATGTGTACACCTGTAAGTTAAAGACGGCCTATAGCATGTCTAGTCAACATACTATTTGCTTCCCAAGATCCTTCCACAAACTAATTGTAGTCTACTCTTACAATTTGGTGAGCCAGATGCCATGACTGCCTTCCTTTCTGCCTTAGTGATGAAACCCTTGGTAAAGGTAAACTAGGATGAGTCCTAACTGGTAGATTAGGTAGGTACTGAAGTTTGTGCATGTTTACACTAGCATGGGCTAATTAAAGCAAGTGCCTATCAAGAAGTTGTGACAACGGGGCCAAAGAACTGTGGCAGACTTTGAGTGTAGTTAATGGAGCCAGACTCAGTGGCAGTTGAAAACAGAGTCACCCATGGTTGCAGTGTGTTCCTGAATTCGACTTGGCCTAAGAGTGGATCCTGTCTTGCTTCACCCTGTCTCTAAGTCTCTGTGTAGCACGGATCAGGTCTCAGTACAACAAGCATGGGCAATCTCAAGCAGACAGCGAGGGGCGGGACTTGGGTCCACCTCCTGTCTCCACGCTGGGATTTACTGCTGCTTGAGCACTGGCGAGCCTTTGCACGCTCTAACACCTGTGTGTTCACCGTCGCTCTGCTCTGTCTGGAAGACGATGTGTTCTTGTAGTCATCTAGCACTCCTGGCTCTTGGCAATCCTTCCACCCCCACTTCCATGATGATCGCCGAGCCTTGGGAGGAGCATGTATGATAGAAAAGGCCAACATTCGATGTCACTTGCTCTCTTCACCTTGACTAGTTGTGTGTGCCATTCAGTGAGCACTAGAAAATGGTTCTGTAACTAATGAAGGCAACCTCTCAACAGCTCTAAAGTGAGCATCTTATCTAGTACTAATGCATATTGGTCTATGATACTTTAATTGATATCAGTTAATCCAAAGGCGTTATTATTTATAAACATTATTTACCAAAGCATTAGGTACAGACTAAATAATCATTGTTACTTCTCACATGAAGATGCACGCTTTACCCCCATTTAAATTACTAGCGTACTATAATCAGAGAACCTCAGATTGAAAGAAACCTCAAAATAATTTATTCCAGTGATTTAAATTCAACTACCAGTTAGTGAAACAAACTTACCCAGCAAAGTTGCCCTGCACATTAAGAACATAAAGAACACAGGAATAGACGTTTCTATCTTCCCGCGTGGCATCACAAGTTCCATATTCAAGACTAGTCTGAAGGGACTACCATATTGAATGCTGTATCTCTGAGGTTTCCTGTCATTGGACAGGCTGTCTGCTTGAGATTGCACTGAGACCCGATCAGTGCTACACAGAGACTTAGAGACAGGGTGAAGCAAGACAGGATCTACTCTTAGGCCAAGTCAAATTCAGGAACACACTGCAACCATGGGTGACTCTGCTGCTGGCAGCGTGACAGTGAAGTGCTCCCCCCATCCCCCCCCCCGTAGGTCAGCCAGCCCTGTTCCAGTGGGAGACCACACATCTATGAATACACAAGGAGCACAAATTGAACGTTATAGGGATTTTGTTTGTTTTTGTTTTTGTTTTTTTAAAGGACACAACATTCAGTGAGTAGGGAAGGTGGGTTGGATATGGGAGGAGTTGGAGCAAAGGTGAATTATGATCAAAATACATGGCACAAAATTCCCAAAGAGCTGATGAAAAATTGCATGGGCAGTGAACATTTTATAACATAACAAGCCCACATAGTATAAGTAGCTATGCTGCCTTACAAAAGCTTCCATGGTGGCGAGGGGCAGTGGTGATTGATGCTGACTGCGCTGACAAATGTTGAGCTATGTTCTTGAATGTGTTTGAGGACCCAGAAAGGTCTCTACTGAACCCACAGAGGAGGAGGGATCATACGCAAAATATGGGACTTGCAATGCACTGAATTGGGATTATTGTCCTTTTTAAACTCTAGATTCCTATGGGAAAATGTGAACAAAAGAAGGCAAGAGTGAAGATGAGATGAGAGAGCATGCATGTGCTATATGGGAAATGGCAGGCTTTATTATTCATATCCGAGGGTGTGATATTCCAGGCTTTCAAGACTCCATTGACTTTAAGTGCTGTCCATTTCCTCACTGTAATTAGAGTGAGTTCCCCTAAGGAATTTCCTAGTCGGGATAAACAGAAAGCAGAGAAAAATCTTAATCCCATTATAATATGCTTTACCTAAGCAACTAAGTTTATAGCTATTGATGAGTTTTCTCCAGTGGGAAGAACGACCTGGCAAGAATTAATATTGATGTGACAGGTGTCTGTTTGAAGGCGACTGTGTTTTCCTCTAGCTGTGACATGCACATCAGTGAATCTGCACATAGACTATGCAGAGAGATGTTTTCAAAGGTCAAAGTCAGTGTGAAGACATCCCCAGGGCTCTCTGTTCCCTACTGAGGAGGAACATAATTCATAAGCAAAGGGTTACACTTGGCACACTTTTCAAGGCTCCTGGTGTCATCTGTAGAAAAATTTCCACACAGACGACAGTTGCCACTTCAAAAAGGGAAAGGTAGGAAGACATGACCAGGGGCACAGGGTTTTTTGTTTTGTTTTGTTTTTTTCTGGAACAAAGTGTTCCAATGTTGTGGAAGTTGCAATAACTTTTCTGCTGGAGTCACATAGGCAAAGAGCCTTCTAGTAAGGAAAAATGCCATTGCTCTTCCACAGAACTAGTGGCCCACATAGAAAAGTAGAAAGAATGAACTCAGAGATGCAGACTTATAATCCCAGCACTTGGGGAGACAGAGACAGGTAGATCTTTGTGAATTTAAGGCCAGCCTGGCCTACGAAGTGACTCCAGGACAGCCACGGCTACACAGAGAAACCCCGTCTTGAAACAAACAAACTGAAAACCTTAAAAGCAAACAAAGAAACAAAGAAAGTAGAAAGAAGACATTGACAAAGGGAAATGGACAAAAAACCCAAAATGTGGTGTGTCCTTTTTTGTTCTTGCTCTGATAAGCCTATAGCCACTTCTGTTCAATAACGGATATATGAGACTATCTATCATCATGTCTCAGACAGGCAAAAATTGCACAAAAAATTTTCACAACAGAAGTCCTCTAAAATGTGATACTCTAAAAATCATGTAAATTTGTTTTCAGATTAAGTGTATTCAATTAACCTTTGTAAAATCTCATGTTATGACAGCAGAACATGCCTTGACTCTACACTGCTGCAATACCTCCCCCCACAGCTCTCTCCTCCCTCCCACTCCCTCCCCTCACCCCTCCCTCTTTTCTCCCCACCTCTCCACTATTCTGCACACAAAACTAATTTTGGTTGCTGTAGCTTTTGGCTTTCCATTTGCTTCAATTATATGCATCGCCAAGGCAATAATCAAATGATAGAAATCTTTATCCTTGTCTGCAATGATTACTGTTGGTAGGGACATGAATCAAGAGGGTCACAGATGAGAACAGTTTCACTAGGCACAGCCTGATAAAATCGTTTCTCTATCATCAAGTGAAAATACAAGAATTCAAACAGATTACTAAGGAAAACTGCACTTATTCTCACACTATCCTCCTGTTTGTGGCACAGATCTCTCTTGGGCGGTGCACAGTGATTTCTTTAGGGCTAAATGGCGATTCTACATTTAAGTGTTCTGTGGAGGCCAAAAGGAAGGGGACAAGGCATTCTCCTCCTCTCCTGACCCTGAGACAGGGTTTCTCTGTGTAATAGCCCTGGCTGTCCTGGACTCCATTTGTAGATCAGGTTGGCCTTGAACTCACAGAGATCCTCCCACCTCTGCCTCTGCTTCCCCAAATGCTGGGATTACAAGCATGTGCCCCCATGCCTGGCTGAGATATTCCTTTTACTTTGCCTTTATAGTGTGAACTTTTGGCAGGCTCTTGGCTGTGAGAGGAAAACAGTTAACTGCAGTTGTATGCTATGTGATAATAGCTTGTGCTCACAACTATAACTTTATTTTATTATGATGACAGCATGTAAATGAAAACAGAGAAACTCCTGCTTTGTTTTTCCTGCCTTCCTCGGCTCCCTTCCCCTCTGCTCTTCCTTACACTCTTTGAACTGAGATGCATGTGTTAACACACACCTTACTCATAACTGTGCCAACGGCCATTGAGCACATTGGAAATTTCCTCAGTTTCTTCCTTCTTCGCTAACAATGGATTCCACTAAATAAAACACACATGCTCTAGAAGTCCGTGGAGTTGTTGTACTCACAGCACTGCTCCTATTGTTGTGGTTTGATATGTGACAGGTAGAGTGACAGAGCATTTCTATTACCTAAACCCAAGGGTCCTGGCTGCTGAAAACACCTCAGCAGTGTAGAGGAGACACCCATGGAAACGTGAGCAAAAGTATCAACGGCAAGTCTCTCGGGGGAAATTAGCCAGTGGTGACCCCTGAAAGCTATCCTAAAAATGAAATTAACTCATCCAAATGGCTATAGGAATTTATCTGGGTCAGCTTATCACTCAATATTATTTATTGTTGTGGTGGCAATTTCTATTGGTTTTGATTTTTAATTAAAAATATTGCATGCTGGTGACAGAGCCCAGTGCTTTGGCTGTGGCCTATAGCTGTGCGGCATCCCTTGCCTCTTTATCCCCCTATTGAAAGTAAATTGTAAATTTTTTTTTGTAGTTAACCTTATTTATTCTCTTTCCTTGTCTTCAGCAATAATTCTCTAGAAACGATTGATTTCAGATTTTACTTCCAATTAAGAGAAGAAAAAAACCAACACTCTAGTCTGCTGCAATCTAGGGTGTCTTAGACCTAGAAGATCACTCTGTAATTAACCTGTACCATGCCTGCCCACCTGGACAAGGATTCCCTCAGAAACCTGATTCATCAAGACTGAAGCTGATTCTTTTTGTCAGACAGGAAAGTAATACAGATGTTTCAGCGCCCACAGAAGTCCACAAGAATCTTGGGAAAGTAATTATCTTAGTAAGTCTTGTAACATACCCGAGTTTTGTATCTTTGTTATATAATTACCCTCAGTTATTATTTTTTTTTAGTCATCTAATGTGCATATGTGTGCATGTGAATGTGTGTGTGTGTGTGTGTGTGTGTGTGTGTGTGTGCGTGTACTCATATGAACACACACCATGTAGAGGCCAGTGGCTGGCCTAGGGATGCTTTTTTCTGAGTCACTTCTCCATCCTCAGTTTTTGACCCAGTCTCACTGCAAATCTGGAGTTTTGCAGATTTGGCTCAACTGGCTGCCCATTGGGCCCTGACATCTGCCTCTCTCTGCTCCCTACACCTGAACTCCGGTCCCATCTTGCACAGCAAACACACCCTCTGAACCATCTCTCTGCCCCCACAGTCATCTCGTCTTCCCTGAGATTTCTTCCATAGGGAAATCTACACACATTTTAAAATATGAAATAATTATTTTCTCACTTATTTTTATAGTAAAGAATTTATGTTTTAAAAAATTCTCTTGGGCTTCAGTCTTTCTTGGCTGCACTGCCAGAGGACCCAGCACTTAGATGAGGTCTCATAATCATCTGTAACTCCAGGTTATCTGATGCCCTCTTTTGGCATCTCTAGGCACTGCATGCATGTGCTATACACACATGCAGACAAACATGCTCATACAAATAACTTTTAAAAAGAAAATACTGTCTGTATAGGGGGTCTATGCTCTCTATTTGCAATGTCCTTGGTTGGTGCATGAGTTTGTGCAGGCCTCCCTGGGTCCAGATCTGTCAGTCTTGATGGTCATTTTGTGGAGCTCCTGACAACCCCGCCACCCCTCTCTTCTCTTTCCATCCCTCAACTCTTCCATACAACTTGCAATGCTGCAAGTCCCAGTGTCTGTCCCAATACTCAACTGAATGGAGTCTCTCAGAAGACATCTATGTAACTGAGTATATACCATGCAAGTCTTTCTGGATCTGAGTCTGGGTTACATCACCCAGGATGATCTTTTCTAGTTCCATCCATTTGCCTGCAAATTTCAAGATTTCCTTGTTTTTAATAACTGAGTAGTATTCTGCTGTGTAAGTGTAACCACAGTTTCTTTATCCATTCTTCAGTTAAGGGACATCTAGGTGGTTTCTAGATTCTGGCTATGACGAATAAAACGCCTATGAACACAGTTGAGCAAATGTCCTTGTTGTATGGTGGAGCATCTTTCAGGTATATGCTCCAGAGTGGTACAGCTGTGTCTTGAAGTAGCACTATCCCCAGTTTTCTGAGAAAGCATCAGATTGATTTCCAAGAAGGTTATACAAGTTTGTACCCCCACCCCCAATGGAGGAGTGTTCCCCTTTCTCCACATCCTTGCCAGCATGTGCTGTCACCTGAGTTTTTGATCTTAAAGTCGGTTTGATTTGCATTTCCTTGATGACTGAGGATGTTGAACATTTCTTTAAGTGTTTCCTCAGTCATTTGAGTTTCCTCTTTTGAGAATTCTGCTTAGATCTGTAATTGATTTTTAAATTGGCTTATTTGTCGTCTTCTTGATATCCAGAATTTTTAGTTTTAGTTTTTCTGTATATTTGGATATTAGCCTTCTATCAGATGTGGAGTTGGTAAAATTCTCTTTTTCTATTCTCTAGGCTGCTGAAAAGTAGGGATTTCTGAAGCCAAATCTGTGCCATTTTTTTTTCATGTTTTTGGAATACCACCCACCCCTAGTCTCTAGTCACTACTCATCCACTCATCCAGCCAGGACAGAGATCTAGGAATCCTCGGCATCTCCATTATTCGCGTCCATTTTCTTGAGCTGATCTTTAACACTATCTGTAAGTTTCATTAGCATATATGCCTTGTTCTGATTCTGTAGATTTCGGAACGCAGCCTGAGCCCAAGTAGATGTATTTGTGATCTTTTAAAAACCTTTCTCTGTTTAGGCAAGTATGAGATTTGGCTGGGACTGGAGAGTTTCCGTTGGGACAAACAGCCTTACTGCTCTTGCCAAGTGCTGAGATGTGGCATCCAGCACCCACAGTGCAACTCAGTCTGAACTCCAGCACCAAGGTTCTCAGTGCCTTCTTCTGACCACCAGGGGGCCTCATGCATGGGGTGCACATAAACTTCATCCAGGCAAGCACTCATACACAGAGTGAATGAAAGTATCTTTTAAACATGTGATTTGGCAACGGTAGCTAGTATCTGAAGAAGCAAAACACTTGATGATATATGAAATCTTGCAGGTTCCTTCTGCTGCCCTACGGTTAATTATAGTTTCATTTTATTCAAGTTGTGCTGAGAGGGAATTCACATACCATTTAGTCTTTTTTGTTTATTTATTTAATTTTTCAGGTCTTTTTTTTTTTTTTTTTTTTCCTGAGACAGGGTTTCTCTGTGTATCCTTGGCTGTCCTGGACTTGTTTTGTACATCAGCCTGGCCTAGAACTCACAGCAATCCACCTGCCTCTGCCTCCCAGAGAGCTGGGATTAAAGGTGTGCACCACCACTGCCCGGCTATACCACTTAGTCTTAATTCCTGTTTTTTTTTTTTTTTTCTCATTCTTATCCTCAGGCTGGCCTCACTTGGATAAATAGGTCTTAACTCAATGGTTCTTCTTCTTTTCTTTTCATGAAGACTCTAAAATTCAACTTTATCCACATGTTTCCATCCTTGCATGGACCTTGTAGCTTTGAGTTCCCCATCAAGAATCCTTCTTCCTGTTTCCATGATCACAGCCACCACACAAACACCAGTCTAATTCAATGTTCCTAACACACGTGTTTGATGAGTGAGGCCATCATGGAAGTTGCTAGGTTTAGGTAGTGTTTGGGAGAGATATCTAGTCCATCTGCCTCTGTTCATGTATCCACACAGGTAGGTCACCTCTGCCCACAGGAGCACTTGATCAAAAAGTCTAGCCAGGAAAATTCTTCTTCCTCAGGGAGAATAAAAACGTGTTAAAACCAGTCCATCTAAAACTCTTCCCTTTGTTTTCAGATGTTTCTCCAGAGCCTGGCCATCACCTCATCCTGACAGACATTTTTTTCCTATCTAGGTTGGTGCAGTAGGATCAGTTTGAGCCTGTGCTTCATTCTGCTTTCTTAGGGTGAATTACAGCTCTATTTGATTCAAGTTGTTTGAGAGAAAACTTATTTAACACTTAATCCTTATTTCTTTGGGTTTTATCACTTTTATCCTCAAATATTGGGGAAAAGATGTCATGATACATTGGCTAGACTTTTTGAAAAAAAAAATACCTGTAATTGACTTTTTCACCTTTTGGTCATGCTGAAACCTGAGTGGCTTGGTTCAGAGTAGTGTAATAAATGAATCAATAATGTATTAGTATAAAACCATAAATTGAATCTCTTACTTCCAAGTCTGGTAGTTAAAGAAGAAAGTTCTGACACAAGCTTTAGGTAGGCATCTTTAGTTATTATTATCCATTGAGCATGATTATATGAGACTTCGCCTCGGTTTAGTAATGTGAAATCAGGCGTTCTGGTTTATAGCATGGTCACCACCATGGAAGCAGGAAGTAAGCATCTAGACTGTAGGTACCAAGCTTCAGAACCTAACTGACTTGAGTCTGTGGTTGCATATGAACATGCTACAGATGCTGACAGTTAGGTTCCAGAATGTTTGTACACTCATGATCAATTGGGCTGATGTCCTCAATGACCAGTAAACACTGTTTTATCTTTGAATTGTTGTGGCTATGACCTAGAAAGAGAAAATCAGGGAGACACTGTCAGTAGGCCCATCCTTGTTCCTCTGAGAGATGTGTACAATTTACTTGTCACCATTACCCTTTGTGACTTTTCTCTCTAATTCATAGTAGCTTCCTCATCTTCAGATGGCATGGACCTCATGGTCTCATACAGCCCACCCCACTTTCTCCTTTTAATTTCACTTTTCAGCTAAAATAACCAATTAGTCTGATAATGACTTTTTCTAAAGAAGTAATTTGAACACCCGTCCTCCAAAATGGCAAGATTTATCCTTTTCCTGTCCAATATAATAAGCTGAACAAATTTAATTCTAAAAGCTGGTAAATTCACAAATTACCCACAGGCATACTTTGCATATCAGTTAAAAACCCATTACTAAATAGAGTAAAATTTAAACTGTGAAAATTGCAAACAGCATTTGAATTCATTCGTCTGTCCCTTACTCCTCACTGAACAGTAAGACTATAATTTGATGTTCATGTGAAGTACCATCTGGGGGTTACATAACATATAACACCATTAAAAAGCTGTGCATAAAAAGCACTAATTGAAAGTTCCTTCTTCAAAGGGAATCATGAAAGCTTCATGTTCAGAGATGGTGTGGGCTCTTCTTCTTCTTCATGGCAACTTATTTCAACACTCAATCACAGACTCAAAATCACAAATTTTCGTTGACAAGTTTTATACAAATACTATATATGTACATTAATTTGAACCTATTAATTAGAAATCTGAAAAGAGGGATGAATAGATTACTTGGGAGATAAGTGTGCTTGTGGCCCACACAGATGACCACTCTAGAATTACATGGTAGAAGGAAAGAACTAATTCCTGATAGTTTTCCTCTAATGGTCACAAGTACATATGGCGAGATGTGCCCACATATGCACACACATAAACAATAAATAAATGTAAGGTAACATGTGACAAAAATACATTTTATTTAATTTTAACTGATACAATAATAGCATTGGTGAATTTATTTATATGTGTATATCTATATAATTTAGAATTCTGAGGGCTCTTAAAATATAATTGGTATTCCATTCACAATACCATGAAAAGGATAAAATTTACAAAGATCTAAATAAACAAAAATGCCATGTTTGTAGATAAGAGGTTGGTGCACACTTTTTAAAAAGATTATTTTTGTTTCATATGTATCAGGTTTGTCTGCTTGTATGTATGTGCATCCCATGCACACAGGTGCCCTTGGAGGCAAGAAGAAGGCATCATATCCCCTTGGAGCTGTAGTTACAGATGGTTGTGGGCTGTCATGTGGGTTCTAGGAACCAGATTCCAGTCCTCTACAAGAACAACCATATAGTTCATATGTGTGTGAAGCCTTCTTCTGGCCTCTCTGGGTACCTGCATGTACATAGTGCACATGTATGTACTTGGATATAAACACACACACACACACACACACACACACACCGGGGGGGGGGGGCGGGGCTTAAAAACAAAGCCCGTTCTTTTAAATAAATCTATCATCACTAAAATCATCATTTCCTTAGATTTCTTGAAATTACTCTTCCTTACTGATGTTTCACACCATTTGGTGGATCAACTGACTTTTGAGAAGCATGCCAAGACCATTCAATAGGTAAATAATAGTCTTTTATACAAATGGTTCTGGGGTAACTAGACAGCACCCACAGGAGACTGAGCCTCATTCTTTCCATATAGTGTACTGAGGGATTAACAGGCTACAGCTAAAAGATGGAAATGTAAGAGCAAATACTATAAAGCCATAAAATTTAAGGAGAAATTATTCAGGTAAATATGCTCATGGCTTTTGTAGCTCACGAGCAACAGTGTTAAAATGGGAAAACTGGACTCGGTAAATATTTTTAAAAGTTTCTGAGCTTCATAGGTGTTGTGCGGGGAATGGCACTATTAGGGGTGTAGCCTTGTTGGAATAGGTGTGCCGTTGATAGAGGAAGTGTGTCACTGGGGGTGCGCTTTGAAGTTTCCAAAGCTCAACTCATGCCAGTGTCTCTCTTCCTGCTGCCTATAGATCCAGATGTAGAACTCTCAGCTCCGTCTCCAGTACTGTGCCTGCCTGTGTGCAGCCATGCTTCCCACAATGACAATAATGAACTAAACCTCTGAACTGAAAGACAGGCCCAGTTAAATTATTTTCTTTATAAGCGTTCCTATGGCCATGGCATCTCTTCACAGCAATAGCACTTTGACTAAGACAACAAGTCACCAGCAGACCCCTCCAAAGTCAATATGTATTCCACACAATTCACCAATGAGCTCTCAGAAGGGACTTGGCTCTGTGATTTATAGAGAACTCTTAAAATTCAGTAATAAAGGCAAAAATAAGTGATGGTTAAGGTTATTTAACATAAGATCTGGAAGTTTATTTGTATAGAGAAACTATACACATGGCCAATAAAAACAGGCCAGATTTTATTATCAGTGAAATGTCCATCAAAAGCATACTAACTGTTACTTCGCATCCGCTAGGGTGACTAGAATCAAGTCTGTGGACAACAGTGAGCAATGGCAGTAGCCTGTCTTGATTTAGGGAGGTTTCTGAGACATGCCTTACCAATATCTTGAGGGGAAGTTTGATGATTTGAATAAGAATGACTCCCAAAGGCTCATATATTTGAATGCTTAGTAGCTAGGGAGTCATACTATTTGAAAGGATTAGCAGGGTTAAGGGGTGTGCCCTTGTTGGAGGAAATATGTCACTGGAGTTGGGCTTTGAAGTTCCAAAAGTCTATGCCAAGCTCAGAGTCTCTCTGCCTAACTACCAGGATGTACTCTCAGTTCCTTCTCAGCTACTAGTCCAGTGCCATGAGTGCCACTATACTCTTAGCCGTGATGAAAATGGACTAAATCTTTGAAACTGCAAGCCCCTAATTGAATGCTTTCTTTTTAAAAGAGTTGGTCACGGTGTCTGTTTATACCAATAGAACAGTGACTAAGACAGGAGTTATCCTGCACCTGATGCTGGGATTTTATTTGGCAACTTATTGGTTCTGGGTGGAACATTATCTCCTGTTAGGATAACTATGCTCCAGCTAGACCGCTTGTGAACACCTTCCCAATATGTTCTATATTCTACTATAGGTACACTTGCTCATTCATGTTCAAGGCATCTCTATTCACAATAGCTAGGACATAGAAACAGCCCAATGTCTATCAGCCAACAGATGGATAAAGATAACATGATGCTTATACACAATGGAATTTTACTGAGCTCTAAAAAAAAAAATATCATAAAATTTGCCGGTAAATTGATGGAACTGGCAATATAATACCGAGTAACTTAATATAGACCTAGAAAAGAACAGTGTCAATATTTTCACTCATGTGGTGTCTGTATTTAACTTGGAGCACCTATAGAAGCCAGGAAACTATAAAGGGGTTTGGGAGTGAGAGAAAGAGATGAAGGGATGAGACAGTACAGCATAGGTGCTGTGATGGGTGAAGGGGGAATAATGATAACGGAGATTTAAATAGGGAGAAGGGTGAGAGGTTAGAAGAGAGGACAGGATAGCAGAGGGATAAATAACATCAAAGGTGTTTAAAAGCCACATGGAAACCTATTTTATTTTTTATTTTTACTATTTTATTAATTTATTCATATTACATCTCAGTTGTTAGCCCATCACTTGTATCCTCCCATTCCTCCCTCCCTCCTGCTTTCCCCCTATTCCCCTCCCCTATATCTGTGACTGAGGGGGACCTTCTCCCCCTGTATATGCTCGTAGGGGATCGAGTCTCTTCTTGGTGACCTGTTATCCTTCCTCTGAGTGCCACCAGGCCTCCCCTTCCAGGGGACGTGGTAAAAAATGGGGCACCAAAGTTTGTATGAAAGTCAGACCTCCCTCTCCATTCAACGGTGGAGAATGTCGTGTCCATTGGCTAGGTCTGGGTAGGGGTTCAAAGTTTGCTGCCTATATTTTCCTTGGCTGGTGTCATAGTTTGAGCAGGACCCCTGGACCCAGATCCACCAGTCATAATGTTCTTCTTGTAGGGGAAACCTATTTTATAAGTATCCTAAATATTTATATATCTGTGCGCATAGTCACATGAAACAATATTAGAATCAAAAGAACTCTTTTAAGGTCATACACAAATGTGTTGACTGTTTCTCTGTCTCCTTCCCTCTGGTCTTTCAGTGGGTTTTGTCATGACAATCTCCTATATAAAATTCTTTAATGACAGAACTTATATCTGTGAAAAAGAGCAACTACTGAGTAACTCATCATTAAAACTCTATACACAAGCTATATGTTAGCTTCTCTTATCTAATCCTAGGCTAAGATTCCCCCTCTCACTTCTCCCCAGGGACAGCTTGCTTAGGATACATTATTGAAACTATTTCCAGAGATTATTAACCTCACTTTAGATAAATGACATGTTATTATTTTATTCTCAACTTGAATTACAATGCCTGTCAAAATGCATGCGTAGGGCTGGTGGCATGGCTTGGTGGTTAAGGCACTTGCTTTAGAGCCAGAGAGATGATCTGAGTTCTATCCTTAGGATTTATATGGTGGAAAGTGAGAAGTGACTCCACATAGCCTCTGAGCTCCGCACATGTGCTACAGCCTTCCTCCACAAACACAAAATAAGGGAATGTAATAACATATTTGTAAGGACATGCTTAGTCAATGGTTGTGAGTAAACGGTTGAGGAAGGGAAAAGTCAATACCTTGTTTAACAAAACATTTTTTTACATGACTTGATATGTAGTGAAGAAAACAGAGGCTCTCTTAGTGCTCTGTGAGGCCCCAGCCGTATGAAGAATAATACCACATTTATAATCTGGTCCACTACATGCGAGATGTTTTCCAGAGTTGAACTCATGACCTCCCTAGAAAGAACTCTTCCACTTTCTACCTCTACTGTTCACTGCACAGAGTATACTAATTCAGGGATGTTGCACAGCTTTGTCCCGGGACATATGAAACATGCCTGTCTGCCCCAGATAGTGGGGCAAAGGACAGATCAAAGAATTGATTCCACACAAGTGGATTGGGTAACCAATGAGTTTATTGGACTGACTTACAGGAGCATGTATCATTGAATTACAGAACAGCTGTATCTGAAACTCCTATCCTCCCATGATGGATAATGATATCACAAAAGCTGCTCCACAGAGTTCCAGCTTCGGATAACCTTTTGTCTGTTATCTACCATCTCGCAAGAGCGTGTGTAGGGCAGGGGAGGGTGCGCAGGAGAGGAGTAAGGGCTGGAATCTCAGGTGAGAGTCTTGTGACCTTCCCTTCTTTCCACAAGGGATTTTTAATAGTCTTGTAGCTCAAGTCATCATTATGGTGTTTTACATTTTTGTTGCCATGACTACAGATCAGGGTTACCTCTGCTCTGGGATTGCAAAGGGATTATATTGTCATGTTGTGCCCTGGAGCAAAGGTTATGTTGCTACAGAGAAAGTGGGGCATGATACAAAGTGAAAGAAAAATTAGAGACCAAGAACATCTTTACAAATTGACTTATTATTTACAACATTGTACTTAACAAATTTCCTTTTAGACAACTCCATCTATATTTCTATCAGAGTAATAATATATTGTGATACAATGTCTTTTAATGAACTGTTCTAAATCTGTCTATAGTTTACTATGGTTCTCCTCTCTACTGATGGTTCAGAAGTAGTCCAGATCAACATGAGAACTTCATACACTGCCATGGTGCAGTTCTATTTTATTCTGCACTAAGTTGTTTCATTTTATGATTCACTCATATGATTATACTTCTATTATTCTAGTTTGATCAAGCTTATACAATGAACCACACTATTGTTCTTTCTTGATCTATATATTTTTTGTTATGTTTGTACACTGTCAAAGCCAAAGAGAGGTGCTTTTAAACAAGTGATCGGTCATTTCCAGGACATGCTGGCACCAACTTCAAAGCCAGAAAAAAATTGTGCTTAAAAAAATGCAGGGGCCATGTAATATTTCAGGACTTCTGGAACTTTTCAAATGCCAACTGAATTTTGTGAAGAGGGCTGTTGTCACAGCTAGCTGTCCTTGGCTGTATCAAAATACCTGAGACTAAGTTAAAGGAAAAGGGCGTTTGGCCCACAGTTTCACTCCCTGTTCATAGGCATTGCTGTATGGGGCCTTCGGTGAGGCAGACTGCATGGAAGAGGGAACAAGGCACTAGAGGCTGCTGACATCAAGAGGGACAGGAAACAGGGTCCCACCCTCTCCTTCAGGAGCACTCCCCCATTACCCAACTCTTCTCCAGCCCTACCTCTTGAAGGCTAATCACTACAGGCTAGTGAGCAACCCTGTAAGACCTTAGGCCTTCTGATGACATACAAGATGTAAATCATAACAGTTGCACTTGGGGGGTGTATATCTATTTTTATTCTTACGTTTTCAATATCATGGGAATGGTTTTTCTCATCGTTATTAATTCTCTGCTTTAGGAAGAACTGGGATAAAAAGGACAATCACTTTGAGATTTTTCATTTTGTAATTTCAGCAAAGTCTGACTGTACTTGCTCAATTTTTTAAAATTTTAACTTATCATAATTTATTCAGATTACATCCTGATTATTATGCCCTTGCTTGTATCTTCTCATTTCCATCCTCCCTCCCTCTTCTGTCCTATTTTCCTCCCCAACACCTCTGACAGAAGAGGACCTCCCTACCATATAATCACAGCCCATCAGGTCTCATCAGGATAGCTGCTTCCCCTTCATCTGTGTGTCCACTGGGCCTCTCCACGAAGGGGAAGTGATCAAATAGGGAGCACCAGAGTTCATGGCGGAGGCAGTCCCTGCTCTCCCGACAACAGTGGAGAATGAGCTGTCCATTGGCTAGATCTGTACAGGGAGTCTAGGTTTACTGTATGCATTGTTCTTGGTTGGTGCGACAGATAGTGCAACATTTTGTGCAGGACTCCCTGGTCCAGATCTGCCAGCCTTGATGGTCTCCTTGTGAGGCTCCTGAACCATCTGGGTCCTTCCGTGGCCCCCATTCTTCCATACCACTCTCAGCACTCCAATCTGAGTCAGTGAGTCCCAGAATCCATCCCAATACTCCATTGGGTGGTGTCTCTCAGAGGACATCTATGTTTGGCTAATATCCACTTATAAGTGGGTATATACCATGTGTGACTTTCTGGGTCTGCGTTAGCTCACTTAGGATGACCATTTCTAGTTCCATCCGTTTGCCTGAAAATTTTATCAATTTGGTGCTTTCTCAGAAAATTGGGCATAGTGCTACCGCAAGACTCAGCCATACCACTCCCAGTCACATACTGAAAGATGCTCCACTGTACAACAAGGACATTTGCTCAACTATGTTCGTAGCAGCTTTATTCTTAATAGCCAGAATCTGGAAACAACCTACATGTCCCTCAACTGAAGAATGGATGAAGAAGCTGTGGTACATTTACACAATGGAATACTACTCAGCTATTAAAAACAAGAAAATCTAATTGGCTCAGTTTTACTTCGTTGGATGCATTCCTTTTTCTTGTCATTTGACATCACTACTGTCAGATTTACTTGCTAATACTCTTATTATTTCTCCCGTGCAGGTGGTCCTCTTTCCAAGGCCAAGGTTTCTTCTGTTAATATGCTTATATGGTATGTAAAGCATTTGGAAGAAAAAGCAACAGAATATGATGAGCTATAAAGCCTAAAAGTGAACCCTTACAGAGAAAAGCAATCACAATGAAAATGCTTCTATTCGAGGCCCAGATGAAGAATTCTAAGAGTTTCTACACAATGCATGATTGGAACCAGTGAGATGGCTCCGCTGGTGAAATGTCCTCTCCAAAGAAGCCCCATGACCTGAGTTTGATCTCCAGAAGCCACACAAAGATGGAAGGAAAGAACTGACTCCATAAAGTGTCCTTTGATATCCATAGGCACACAGCAGTATGCACACACTCATATCAAACAAGCATACACAAAAATTAGTATTACACTTAAGAAATTCCTTAAAGATTTATTGTATGTCTATGCATGTGAGCGCAGGTGCTCTTGGGGTCCAGAGGAGGGTATCAGATCCTCTGCAGCTGGAGTTACACGTGTTGTGAGCTGCCTGATTGCTAGGACCGTAACACTGATTCTTGGGCATAGTAACAAATGCTTTTAACTTATGTCATCTCTCCATATCCAATAATAAACATTTTAAACAAGAGCAAAAAAATTAGGCTTAAATAAAATTTAATACTCTTACTTTGTGAAAGAGAATGAAAAGAAAAGTTATGAACTCGTTGGTGTTTGGAATTCACATACAAAGCAAGCATAGAAGATAACTCTCAAAAGCTGGTATTATGCCAAGAGCCACCCTGTTATGGGAGCTCACTAGGCATGTGGGCTGTCTAGGAGGTGATTCACAAGGTCTGTACTGTGATTTACCCCCAGAACTGCTTCCAGCCTCTGACATGCTGTCAGGAGCCATTGATTTGGGGAAGTTCAGCAGGCATGAGAGATCTCTGGGAAGAATCTGGGATTTTGCAAGGTCTGTCCCATGATGCACCCAGAATTGCTTTCAACCTCTGAATACTCTGTCAATTGTGCACTGCTGCATCTCTCTAAAATCTAGCATTAGAGCTGGGGATGGTGGTGCATGCTTTTAATCCCAGCACCCAGGGAGGTAGAGGCAGGTGAATCACTGTGAGTCTAAGGCCAGCTTTGTCTACAAAGTAAGTCCAGGGCAGCCAAGACTACATTCAAGGTCAGCCTGGTCTACAAAGCGAGTCCAGGACAGCCAAGATTGCACAGAGAAACCATGTCTCCAAAAACCAAAAGGGGAAAAAAAAAAACATCTGCCATTGGTGTGAACTATTACTTTCTGGGTATTGATCATCTCTGATCGAGCAGACTTCCTACAGGAGAATGTACTATTTGTTGTTCAGATAAATTAATCCCTGATTGTGGAATTCCTGATTTGATTAAAATAGTTTTAAAAGTTAAACTGTTTTAGATCTTCTAAAACAATTTTAGAGAGTTTATGGCTGCAGTAAATACCTTTGTGGACCTCCAGGTGCCTCACTAGGGATAGCCTTGTGGCAGATTTGTGGCTTCAAATAAATCTCCACTCCAGATGGCACCACAAATCCTGGCATTTCACCCCAAATATATGCAAGTTGGTTTAAATTTCCCATGAACCCAAGAGGGAATAGGGCTCCCTAGAGATGTCTGAATTTACTCTGCTTCTTAAAATGAAATACAGATAAAATTATTGTACTGAACTCATTATAAACTAAGAGATAGCTGGATAATGTATAGTTAGGTCAGTCCTAACTGATACTGTATATTCTTGAATGTATGTGTCAAAATTGGGGAGTTTAACTTTAGTTGAAGTTAAGATGCCTGACTTCATCCACCCTTTCTCTTGATTGTGTGTGTGTGTGTGTGTGTGTGTGTGTGTGTGTGTGTGTGTGTGTGTGTGTGTGTGTGAGTGGTCTATTTTCTATCTCTCTCTTATTTCTTATTTCCCTGTAGACTCACAAATAAGTTAGCAGGCTCAGGACTTTACCATCAGCCTTTTAGGAATAACAGGCCTCCACAAAGAGGCCTATCTACAGATCAAAGAGTCTCTTTTTATGACCCCTGTGCAGTCTCTAGCCAGAAGCTGCTTTTACAACCTCAGCTATAGGAGAATTGTGGTCAGTGTAAGCTTTCCTCCTCAGCCACAGTACAGCAGGTCCTTAGAGAAGAAACCCTAGGCTTCCCTTTCCTCTTTCTTTTTTTGATCCTGATCAGTTGCCTGAGCCATCAGCTCTGGTGATCCAAGAGATGAAGCAAACTGGAAGGGCATCTGCATCCAGCACCAGAGACCCTACCCTGGACCTCTTCAGAGCAGCAGCCATGCATTAACAGTATTATCAAGTAAGCACACAAGAAGTCTAGTAAAAAACACAGACACATGCACAGACATTTTCCCCATGAAGCAGGTAGGTAATAGGCAACCTCCGAAGTGGCATTTAAATCATTCCACCAAAAGCACACAAATCAAACCCACAGCCATCATGGTGGCTAAATTAACCCTGAGACTAACCAAAAGCAGAGAAGCTGAGTCACTCAAATGCTGTACGTAAGGCAGAGAACACGAGAATACCTACTTCTCCCACAAAATTAAAAACATGTAAGTACTCAACTAACACACCATCCCGGTTATTCTAGTCCTGCGTGTTTACCTCAGGAAGACAAATCTCACACTCACATGCATGCTCAGTGCAGATCCACTAACAGCCGCAGTCAAGCGGGGTAGGGGTTGGGGATTAAAAAAAAATAAAGATGATGTGAACGTTACCAGAAAATCTTCATGAGCCAAATTTTCTGCCGCTTGCCTGTAGTTCTGGATTGACACGCATACATTTTTATCCAGTGTACAGAACCAAGCACCTTCCACTCTGCACCATGGCAGGAAATAAAGATGTGACAATGGAATAAGGAAGGGTCACTGTGATTTTATAGTAACAAGATACATCCATAAGGGGAAACAGGTAAATGCTCCACAGGCGTTTCTGATTTATTTTTGCTGCGTGTGGATGCATGCAGAGTGACCTTGAGGTAATTAAGAGGGAAAAGCAGAAGATACACCTTATGTTGTTTTGACTTCACTTACCTAGTCAGTTGGCACGACTGAACTTTTAGGCTGTTGATTTGCTCTAGTTCCATGTTGTCAAGGTAGATGGAACTTTTTTTTTTTTTTTCAGCCAGAAAATGTAAATGTCAGCAACTGAGCTCTAAAGACAGAAGCGCCCTGCTTGCAGCTGTGGAGAGCTTCTCACTTCCTCCTGATCCTTAGGGCAGGCTGCCTTCCCACTGCTGAGTCAGCCCAGTAAGTTATTTCCTGGGAGAAAATTAAATCTCTCAGAGCACCTCAGTGCAGAGTGCCTCTTATTCCCAGGAAGCAGGGAAACTTTTATTATTGACAGGTCCAGATAAACTTTAGGGGTAAAAGTATTTAAAACAATTGGGCCTGAAGGAGAATAGGTCCATTGTAATGACTAAACTATTACATTAAAGAAAATTTAAGTGTAACATTGAGATAGCACTTTTACTCAAGGCTAGGAGAGGGGTTTGAAGATGATGAGGAAAGAGCAC
The DNA here is from genome assembly GCF_903995435.1 of Acomys russatus. Classification (NCBI taxonomy): domain Eukaryota; kingdom Metazoa; phylum Chordata; class Mammalia; order Rodentia; family Muridae; genus Acomys; species Acomys russatus. Next base: position 31,318,842 of record NC_067151.1, on the reverse strand, counting down.
TATAAAGTCTAAAGTAGCTAAATAGAATTTAGGAATTGCTGAAGTTTAGAATGAGAGATAAGGATGCTCCCACCACAATCAGGCAACTTGGAGCCCCATGTTACACTGCTAACACTCATCACTGAGGAGGTGGTGACCCCAGTGGGCTGGAAACAGGACAGAAACGAACACATTTGCCTTTGTGAGGCTGCTCTGCATCCGTGTCCTCTTCGCCAATGAGAGGCTTTGTTACAGTGCTGTTAGAAACTGTGTGTAGATAACGTTGCGGTAGGGAAAACAGTAAAGAAATTGTGTGAATTTCACTCAATTTTCTGCCATATCATAAAGAACCACAGAAGGTTTTGGTGATACAGTTAGATAAGTTGTGAGTACAGGGGTAACCCATTCTTAACAAAGCAGCCAACCATAAGCCACATATGTGTATCACCAGAGAAACATATTTATGTATGTGCGCTTCTTAAAGTCAAAGCAGAGACTTGGAAAACTAGAGAAACCTCCAGCCAGTTTTTCTACAAGGTTGGGAATCTATGAGAAACTACAGGATTCAGCTGAACACAATGTCTTTTTGCTTTTTTTTTTTTTTGAATAGTTCAAATATATAAACCTTACCCATGTAATGCAGGTGCTAGAACTGAGATGAGTCAAGTAAACAAATATAAATGTATTGTTACAAATGCTTGCCACATATGTGTTTTCAACTCCCTAGCAGCCACGTTTACTTTTATAAAACAATAAATCAATATGAAACTCATTCAGTTAATATTAAGTCACTTGAAGCAAACTGTTTTCAGATGTTCCCAAGGTGATTTACATCATTGCCTCATCGAGCATCCCTAACCTGAGAGTGTCTAACCTTAGGGACTGTCTTCATCCATGGCAAATCCAGCTCAGCCCGGGTACCTGAAGTAGACTTCTTTATTCACATGTGCAGCCCTACGCTATTAAAGGTTTTGAGCCGGCCTCACTTTGACACCATCCATGCGGCTCAGGCCAGAGATGCATGGCTGAACCCTGTCATGATATCATGACCTCATGTTGGCCCAGCTTGTCATGCCCAGCCTTATCGTTTTCCATCAGAGAGGTCTTCATACTGGGCACAGTTTATTGACACTGGGAGGTGCACGCAGGTGTGTTACAAAAATCTACATTTGAAGCGAAAAGAACTAAGCACTTTCAGAAAACATTAAGAAAGGGGCCTTCAAAACCTGTTTGTGTTTTTTTGGCACAGTTTTGCACAGAGGTGAAATGTAAACCTGATCTAGTGTTGTCTTCGGTTGTGTAAAGCTTGGACACCAGTGGGTGTCTTCCTTCCAATGAAAGGACTGTAAATAAGTAACACCCTTTTCCTGGTGGGGATTCTACCTGCTGACAGCATAAAGAATCTGACACCTCCATCCAAAGATCCAGTAGAGAGGCGAAGGCTTTGTGTTGCTTAAACGTTGGTTGAAACTTCAACTCAACTCAGCCACCGAGCATCAAGACAAACGTAGAGCATTTCCTTAAACCTCCCCAGCTTTCATTTCTTCAGTAATCCATGGAGACTTTACTTAAGACAATTTAAATGCTTACGTGTAGAATTCAAATAAATAACATGTGTCAAACCACCTGAGCTAAATGTAGCACAAGACACCGTAAAATTACTAGGATTTGTAAAAAAAAATCTAAGGGAAATGGCAGAGAAGCACATCGCACTTTTGAACTTACTAGCAGCTCTGTACTTAAAACTTAAAAAAAAAAAAAAAAAGAACTTATTTTCAGAATAATGATCTATATTCAGAGATATGTTCCTTCTGAAATTTGAGCCACTGTAAACGTATGCATGCAGATTTTGAAGTGGCTTTTGTCAGGCTGCCTTTGAAGGGTGCTGAGGGTGGAAGGCAGCCTGGCTTGCTGATAACAGCCTGCCGAGGAGTGACTTGCTTGGTGAGAGGGGTCATGGGACCGAACTATTCACTCAGCTGAATTCCATGTCTATTACGGTCTAGTACACGTATGACAATGCATTTCATGCCACCGTTGCCTCTAGATTGCCTCTACATTTGCCAGAAAACAGACTTTGCCTTTTGAGAAAAGTATTTCGCTACCTTTGAATTTTCACTGGATCATTTTATTAGTCCCCTGATTTTACTCTTCGAATGTGATGGCTTGTATCCATGAACTTGATCACTGAGGTGTGTCAGGTTGCTGTTCATGTCATGGCAAGAGATGATTTTTTTTTTGCACTGTTTTAATCACCAGCCAGTAAATAAAATAAAATTTAAGAAAATTTGATGTACACATAGGCAACTCATGAAACATACATTTTTTTTTCAGGATGATAAACACTTTAAAAAATAATTCATTATTTTACAAAAAATCCACTACCATTTTTTAAAGTCAGTTTTCTTATTAAAGCTAATACAGATTTATTTCTACAGAGAATGCCAGGGTTTCACTACTGACACACAGGGAGTCGCTAATGCTCGGTTGGACTTTCCATAAATCCTCTCCTAAAATGTGTATTTTCTGTTAAGATCGAGAAGGAATAAAACAAAGAAAATGCTATTAACATAAATAGAAGGTGATTTTAAATTTCTCTTGAGTATTGGGAATTTTTATGTATAAGAACAAGAATAATAACAAAAAACTCTAGCTGCTTCCTCAAAAGGACTTGAGGCCAGCTCCCTTTGTCTGAACACCCACTGTTATTTCCACGTTCTCATTCCGTACTGTACTATCTGTTCCTCTTTTTAATGCTACACAATTATCGGAACGTAAAATATTTTAAGGAGGTTAACCCTAACGACAGTACTCATAAAGGTGCTTCTCAGTGACATCCAGAGCCCTGCAAGCAATCACTTCCAGGACACTGGGAAGCAGATGTTCCCTGGACCACACAAATACCTGTCCGAGACCAGGCTTCCAGGAAAATGTCAGTGCCCCACCCAATACAGAAAGCTACCGGACAAAAGCAGCAGCAACAAAATAAATAAATAAAGTAAAATAAAAGAAGGAAGGAAGGAAGGAGGGAAGGAAGGAAGGAAGACAAAGAAAAAAGTTTTGTTGGTTTTATTACCTTTGGTGTTGTTTGAAGGGCAGAGAGGATTTGAAACTCAGTTCTGATAAGCCAGGTAGACTAAGTGATATACAGGGTCATTATTTTAAAAACACCCAAGAGGCAAGATCTATCAATAAAAAAAAAAAAATCCCCAACATTAAAATAAGCCTGCAGGATTTCTATTACTGAGTCGTTGGGATCCTTTGGTAGGAAGTGTGGTGTGCTCTGTGTACTGAGACACTAGAAATAAACATTACCCACATTCACTCCTACTCTTAAATCCTCCCATAAAAGTCTTGGATTTTCTAATATTTCAAGTCCAGAGCCGAGATGCCATGCTGCATACTGCAGGGTCTTCTAACTCCTGTGATGTGATTTGGTCTAAAGGCTTTAATTGTATGCACGATTCTTGCTTTACAAGAATGGACACACGTATTTATGGAGCTTTACCTAACTTACTGTTGAAATAAACTAGGTTTCACAATTGAAACCCTTTTATGCAGATATTGTTTTCCTGGCTTTTATATTTGGGGAGCTCCCAAGGATATGGAAAAGCTCCACCACACACCATAGGCTATAAGTGGACTCAGTTTCCTTATTTCTACATGAGATGAAAGGGCAGCTATTTAAGTATCTCCATCTGTACCGCACACACAGAAGTGTGGCTGACACCATTACTGCTACAATTTCTTACTTTTGGTCAAATTATACAGTTTTGATCAGTGTTAACTTACATAATTTCTGTAGTCCAGGGGGACAGAGCCTAAAGTAAAATAGACTTGACAATTTTCACTGATCTGAAGTAAACGTTAATAGCACGTGGAGAGGAGACTTTCTCTGGTGGCTTAGAGGAGATAGAAGTAATCAATTTAAACTTTATGAAACCGCCAATGCCATTTTTAGAACATGTGTGAATATTTTTTTTCAAAAGTCTGGGAAATGAATGAAATCTAAGGAAATTATCTTATGACAAAAATAAACAGGAACTTAAAACTTTCCATAAGAAAAATTACACTGTATCAATTTTACTGATAATGTTTTCAAGTCATTTCAGTTTTAAAGAAATATATTTCCATTGTTTAGGGGAAGCAAGAACCTTTGTTCCCCTGCTAAGTAATACCAAATGGCCAGAGCATCAGAAAATAATTTTGTTGTATTTAGATTCTGGCTTGAGTTTTTTTTTTTCCACCTGGGTGTGCACATTACCCAAATAGTTTAACAATTGGAATTTATTATTACTTTATTACTGAGAGCCTTGCAAAGAGCTGGATTTCCAAAATGTGGCCAAAGAGTCATATTTATCTTGGTAAGCAGTTGAATCTAATGTTCATATTTTTTTTTTTAACTTAGAGATGTGAATTTGATGTCAAAACGCCAACACAAATGGTCAATCATCAAGACAAAATTTTTCTTTTACTATTGAAAGTACAGCGTAAGTGATCTGCAAAGTGTATGGGACTTCCTGTGTAGTAGAGGGTTGGAACGTAGGCCCGTGGGTAGATGGTTTCTTGTTTTAATTGTGTCCAATAGTTATTCATACATTCAGAAGAAATAACTAAATATAAGGCTGGATGGGATTCTTCACCGAACAATCATCTCTAGTAATTTCCCCCAGGTTATGAAAATGTCTAATATTTATTATTGAACATACACTGTTTTTTTTTTTGTATATAAAAATATCTATTGTAGGAGTCACTTACCACATGAAATCAATTGCATTGGTTTTAATTGAAAAAGATAGCTAAAAATTTTCCATGGGTTATTGAAACAGTACAAGGATAAAAGTGCATTTATTTAACAGAGACACTTGTAAAATAAACCGTGGAAGCAAAAGCAGGCTACAAAAGAGAAGAGTTCACGTTGCCTCTGCTTTGTTCAATCATGTTACAGGTTAATATGCCACAATGGATAAACACTAGAAAGTGTAAATTAGCATTTGATCATGTAATTTCAAACCCTGTGCCCACCCAGAGCACTATGGAAAAATATGTATAGGTATGGTAAACATTCCTCCAAGTGTCACAATCTTGTGGTCACATAATCTTCATGGGCAGATGTGTCCGTGGGGCTTAAATCATAGTCTATGCTTGAGTCCTCCTCCTGGGCGTGTTTCTCCTTTGGTATCATAGGGACGGTGTCTTCCACCACCACTTTCTCCGACTTGAAAGAGGAGCACACTCTCTTGCCTACCTGTAAACCCAAAGTGTCCGTATTCCTTTCTCTATGGTCTACTAGCACACACTGTTCATTGAGACCAGGAATGCTGCGGTCACCCCGAGAAGCTAATCCTTGCGATTCCAGTTGGATATTTCTCTCAAGTGGTCCTGCCGCCTGTTGACGAGTAATTTCTTCTGAAACAGAGAAGATTTGGTTTGCGTTTTGCTCAGCAGCATTTTGTTTTGACCGTCTATGAAATAACCCGAAGTTTTTGATATCAGCCACAAAATTCACTTTTCTCGGCTTCTCCCTGGGCGGCTCCTGCACCACCAGGGCAGAACCATTGCTTATGTTATGTCTCTCGGAGGCAATGGCTGCCGACCTCGGGTGGATCAGAGTGGTTAAATCAAAGAGGCTGAGATTCTTTTTCTTGTCCTTGCTATTACCTTCGCTATGGCTCTTTTCGTCGGAGTCGGCTGAAGTCGCTGCGTTGGCTGACTGTATTGTGGAGAGCTTGCTTCCTCTGAGCAATCCCAGAACTTCGAAGCGGAAGCTAGAAATGTCTTGTTTTAGTTCCTGAATGGAATTCAAACGGCATGTTAGGTGGTCTTACGGACCCATCACTCCCTGGTTTCCTAGCTCAGTCTGAGATGGCGCCCATGCCTCTCTTGAAGATCCAGAGCTCTGTCCTCCTGGGATTCTACTTAGAATTTCAGGTTCTCTCTAACGTCCTGCATCACTAATTCCCCTAACTGGCATTTTATATCCTAGTGTTATGGTTATTCACTAGTAACATGACCAAGCAGAGGGGTCCCTCAAATATGCTCCTGGGTGGGTCAGTGATACTATGGAAAAGACGCCAGGCCCACTCAGGCGGGACGTTCTGGGAGGAAGGAGATTAGGACGAGCATGCCCACAAACCTACACATCTCACTCCAGCCCCTTTCTACTCCTGGCAGCCATGGTGTGAACTGCTCCACTCTGCCGTCTCTGTCACAGTGGACCAAGGCTTCTGGGACCCGGAGCCAAAACAAGTATTTTCTCTTTTAAGTTGCTTCTCTTTAGGGTTTTTCAACAAGAATGAGAAAAACAGACGGGGCACACCGAGAAATCTTCAAAGGGTGACACCAAAAGAAGCAGAAGGGATTGCACTCTGTCACTGTTCTGCCGGTTTTCTATTTCCTGTGAGAGGGTGGTTTTAAAGAGTTCCCCTCTGGAGTCTGCATCCTAGCTGTCAAGCCACTTCACGCTCCTGGGGTCTCATGGTTTTGATACAGAACATCTTTCTATGTGGTGTCGGAAGAAGCAAATTAACACGAAGCTTGGGCTTCTGGGAAACACCCAGGTCTCAGGACCTTTGAGATGGCCTTATAGCAACCATTGGGTCCCCATGCCCTGGCTCTGAGTCCTACAAGGGTCCTAGATAGTTATAGTTTGCTTTTTTGGGGAAATCTCTTTCTCAGCCTTCTCCCCAACCCCCCAGGCCCAGCGCAAAGAGAACCATTTAGCCTCATAATTGAGATTTACAGTTGCAGAAAAATATTTCGGAATTTAATTAATTGACAATTAGTGCTGTCTGTTTGGCAGGTCCCCTACTTGCTTACCTGACTGACTGACTTTAGGTGCTGTTTCTATAAAGGTCTTTCATGCTTTTTGTTACTTATTTTTACTATTCTATTTTTTAAAATTTTGTCTGTAAAATCATATTAACACTAAAACATTCCTTCAACATTTCTAAACAGCCATGTAAAATAAAAGAATCAATTTACATTTAATTTTTAACATATCCTTTTCCTACATTCACTTATTTCCTCTCATATAACTTTAAAAATAGAAAACCAAGTACAAAAACTAAGCTTGTTAGTTGGAATTAAAGCAAACCTTAAATACCTGCCCTCCCAAGCCACCTTGGGAGCTACTGAGACCTAGGAAGCTTGTGCCATTAATAATGCGTGGGTTTATAAAAGGCCTTGGCTCCTCCTCATTAAACGACATTCTCTTAGAAGGGAAAAAATAAAATAAAATAGTGCGTGGGTTATTACATGCTTCCGGCTTAGAAATCCACTGACAACCGTGCCTGCAGTTCACTTGGCACAGCAGGGGGTGGGTCATGGGTCAAAATGCTACCACAGGCTAGGATTTTCCTTGCCACTAAATTAAACGGGTTTGACAGTTTCTGTTAAGTATGTTTCAAAGCAATTTGGGGAATTTCTCTACTGTTGTCTTTCTGTTTGTCTGTCGTCTCCCTAATTTTCATGGATATTTAACGTAAAACACATGGATGTCTGCTAGAACACATAAGGCTGAGTTTGTAACTCTGCCCTTTTTGGATGGGGGTTCATTTTTATTTATTATAATGTATTCATATTACATGCGGATTGTTATCCCCTCACTTGTATCTTCCCATTGCCACCCTCCCTCCCTCCCTCTTCTGCCTACTTCCCTCCCCTAGAGGCTTCTCCTCCACCAACTGATGATAGCCAATCAGGTCTCATCAGGATAGCATGCTTCCCGTCCCCCCCGGCACCCCCCCCCCCGCCCGCCCGCCTCCCCGCCTCATCAGTGTTCCCTCAAGGCCACCCCGCCAAAGGGACATGATCAAATAGCAGGTCCCAGAGTTCGTAGTATCAGAGGCAGTCCGGGCCCCTTCCTTTCTCGCCCCCCTCCCCCGAAAATGAGTAACTGGTTTTAAAAGCTGCCTCCACGGGCGGGCGGGCACCCGTTGCCTGTTTGATGAAGGCGAAGCATTACCTTAACGTTCTCCTCAGTCAGGCCCTCTTCGGTTTTTGCCTCTCTGATCATGGCCGCCACGTACCGCTTCACCAGGTTCCTCATCACCTCCTGAACAACGGGATTGACATTCAGTGCAGGGGTTCACCTTGCGTCCCAGCCCCGAGTCCGGCCTGCATTTCATTTTAGTGACAATTTCAGAACCAAACACAAGCATTACTTACTTGGTATTGGTGGTGTCTTCTCAAGTTATCAGCAGCGCGCCGCTGAAACGGAAAGGACATTCCTGGGTGGTTATGTAGGTACATTATTATCCAAAAAGTCAGAGCTTTCCTAGATAAGGCTGTTGTTGTCTTTTATCATCAAAGCGGGGGCGGGGCAATGAGCCACAGTCACAGAGAGGCTTCACACCCCCCCCCCCCCCCGCCAAAGAATCAATGAACAAAAGTGAGAAAGCGCAAAGTCCATAACCTACAGGGCTCTTAAAACAGAGTAAATTAGTAGTGGTAGATAAGCCGCTGGGCCATGAGAGAGCTAATCCTACTCGGTACACACCCTGCGTCCTTGGACATGCTGCAAGGCAGAGATAGGAAATAATAACCAGGGAAGGCAACAGTGAGTGAGATTACTGTTATCATAAATGCTGACACAGAAAGAGAGAGAGAGAGAGAGAGAGAGAGAGAGAGAGAGAGAGAGAGAGAGAGAGAGAGAGAGAAATCAGCCATGGCAGGCAGCAATACACAATCGGAAATCTTAGAGGGCCTTAAACTTGCAGCCGTTGCAGGCACACACCCATCGAAGCTGATTCCCATTTTAATTAGATGAGATTTAATAATATCAGCGAATAAAGACCTATTCAGCCACACTGTTAAACAGAAAAGATGGTGGGAAAAGTCCATTAAAAACTGAGTTAAACCACAAATGAGATTAAAAGTTTCTATCTTCATCTTTCACAAGTATTCTAAACACATTAGTAAAAAACCTGCCTACAGTGACCCACATAATGCATTTTAATAAGCAGTAGCATTGATTCTTAAGGAAGAACACTGGAAAAATCAATCTAAGTAAGAACATTTCTGGAATAAAGGAATTAGTTTGGTATATTTTGAGAAGCAAAGGGAATAATAGTTCTTGGTTTCTAATAAGGCTTTTCATCTTATTTCCCAGTAAATATTTAACCATAGACTGATAAAATAGAATTTTAGAGAGAGTGGTGCATGAATATAAAATGATCTTTTGAAAACATATTCAAAAAGTCAAATTTCTATTCGACTGGGCCTAAGCCAGTTTCAAGACAAGCAATAAATGACAGGAAGAGAAGAAGTTGGCGCTTTGATTCCTAAAGCCACTGATAACTAAAAACAGCATTCTCTGCCTGGGAGCTGAGCTCTCTCTATGAAAGAGGAAATTAGACCATTGTGAAGAGTGTAGCACAGGAGTTTCATGGCTGGGCCACCAGATGGGGGTGGTGACTGCCTCCAGTTGAGACAAAACTCAAGATAGATTCTGAGAGAAAAAGCATTTCCAGCAACAACAACAACAACAACAACAACAACAACAACAAAGCAGTGGCCTTCCAGACCTCTGTGGAGTTGATTAAATGAAGAAAAGTACTAAATTAGTTGTATGCCAATATCTTTAACACTTTAAAACTATTGAGCAAACGACACACAGAATACTTTAAGAATATAGACCCTTAATCTGATATAAAAGCAACTCAGGTGGCTCACCTTCACTGGTTTTAAAATCTTTTTTAATTTAGTGAGATAATGTCAAAGAAGTCTGAGGTATGGTTGAACTTTACTGGGCATAAAACTAAGATTAAGGCTGATAGAATAAGAGGAGTGATAAGCAAAGATATGCTGCATTTAAATATTAAAACAGACACAGTTTCGAACCGTCTCCAATCTGTATAGTCAACATTTTAAATTCAAATAGAAAAATGAATAAAAAGCAGAGTTTAAAGTGAACCTTAATATATTTGGCTTGGAAAAAATGAAAAGAAAAGAAAGAAAGAAAGAAAGAAAGAAAGAAAGAAAGAAAGAAAGAAAAAGCTTGTCAGAAAAAAGTAAGGGCATAGGATAAGCTTACTTAGCTAACTGGGGGTAAATTCCGCAGGTTGGGTTTACGGCTAACTTTTTGTCAACTGATTTGTTTTCTCCATCTCCTTGGTAATTTCATATTATCTCTTGGTCTTGAGATGTTATATCAGTTGTTTAATGTTGACATCTCTACTAGAGATGAAATTACCACTGTCCTAAAGTCAAGAGTAAATCTGGATCCAACACACCCATTGATGGGCATGAAGGCTGCACCCCTCGCCTTGTCTCCAGCCTTCTCTGGGGTCTCAGGATACACCCTTGTTTCATTCCCTGCTTCTGCCTGTCTGTCTCCGCTCTCTGCATTTGAAGAGGATGATGGTGCTGCAATATGAAGGACACGGAGTTAAGGTTAGGTACGGATATAGACTGATTATATCTCGGAGGGACTTTAAAGTCGCATGGTAACAATAAGCTCACTGAATAAAAAATGAGAGATATGACTCAGAGCCTCTATCACTAGGTTAGCTTCCTTCATCTTTCCATTTCTTCACTGGTTAATGATTGACACAAATTAAAAATATTCCTGCGATCCTCAAACTTCATAAATTGACCAACCTCTGGAATGCTTCCGAGTAAACATACTTTGAATGCGTTTGCCACTCTCTGGGGGATTTTCATGTGTTTTGTGCTTGTCAAAGTACTTTGTTAAGCTATATCATAAGATACTGTTACCCTGGAAGGGAAGAGAGGTGGGAATGGGAAATTTGATTTTAAGTGATAATGTGAGGGGCAAGACGGCCAAACTCAGAGGTCAATCATCTTTTGTGGAGGTCCAGGATCTTTATGAATAACTCTGCATGATATTGAATATCTAGGTACAGTCTCAAAGAATTTTCTTTTGTCTCTATAGAATAGCTATTTTCTTGTACAGCCAATTTAAAATACATTATTAGGTGACTACGTGTTTATATACACAATATTTTTTTCTGAGGCAAGAAGCCTCTCAGTATTAAGTTGAATAAAACACATTTGAATGGCTTGTGGTTTGTAAGGTGATGAAGTGAGCAAGACGAAGATGATGGAAAATACATCATTAAACACGATGATGAAGACTGTGAGTGTCCTATGATCATGGCAGAGGAAGAGGTAATATTGTACTGCGGCGAGAGGCAGTAACCAGGAGTGGGGTTTCAGAATGAACATGAGGCACCAGGGTTTTGACAAGTTGAGATATACAAGAATTCCTGAGAAAAATTATTGGGAAAGTCAGTCTAGGTTCTTCATGATAAAACTTTGATGGCACAGTGCAGCCATCAGTGGTTCTTGGCACCTGGATATTTAATTAACTGAGTGTCCTGGGAAGAAACTGTGACTTCTTTGACCATTGTCGGCATCAGGTAGGAAAAAATCTTTGTAGCTTCCAGCCATCGTCACAAATCCTTGTCATCCTTGGCCTAGAAATTATGTCACTCAAGATCTCTGTGTCCAGTTTCACACAGGGCCTGTGTCTGCACATGGCTGGACTCTTAGCCCTCACGGTCTCAACCTACATACAGCTGTCATAAGCTCACATGCCACTAGGGGCTTTGGGCTTCCACGTCCCTTTGTTGGGGAGGCCCAATGGCTCTCGGAGGAAGGATAGCAGACTACCAAGAAGAGACTTGATACCCTAGCACCATATTCAGGGGGAGGAGGTCCCCCTTGGTCACAGTCATAGGGGAGGGGGATTGGGGTGAAAGTGGGAGGGAGGGAGGAATGGGAGGATGTATGGGATGGGATAGAAAATGAGATGTAATATGAATTATTTTATCTTTCAATAAAAATGTGTTAAAAAAATAAATAAAATAAAATTGGAGGTAATGAGAGCCAGATAGTTAAACTCATGCATACCTTTTACAATACACGTAATAAATCATTGCCAATTAGCGATACTGTTAAATGTCATATAACAAATCTACTACCAACGATCCTTGAGATATTTTTAACCTTACTATTGGGTAAAGATCAGTTGACCTTTTATTATCATCGGGGAAGGAATTGCAGCGTAATGGTCGCTGGAACAGACCAAAACTAGAACTGACAGAAGTGTGTCTACAATGGTAATGTAATCAGGGGATATTTGATTTAAAAGCGCTAAGTGAGTAAGAACAATCAGGTTTCTGTGAAGCTTTTGCAGTGTCGAGAGTGACGTTTTGTAGCGTTTATTTTTAATTAGATTGGTTGTCAGTTCTGCCTGGCAGGAAAATGGGCTGAGATCAAAGACTTTTTTAGCAAGAGTCTAGGGAGAGCATTTTGGAACATAACGCACATAACGTTGTCATTCTCTTTGTCATGTATTCCATATGTAGCTGGTTTGCGTGTTGAATGTTCCCTGGTAGGATGGCATTCAAGATAGGGGCTGAAGGTATAGCTGTATGTCACATCAGCATAAGCAGGTTCCACCCGATGTGTTAGGCTTGACCATGACATTCGAATCATAGAACTAATGGAAAGAAAAAAAATTTTTAGTGAGAAGCTTTGGCTGCTGGAAGGGGAGCTGAGGTTTCAACAGCTGCATTGGGCTCTCTCAAGCTGAGAGAGAGGGCTGCGATAGGACAGGGGCTCCGGGAATGCGCTGTGACATTTGCTGGCTTTTTTTTTTTTACCTTCTATTCTTTCCAGGTCTACTATGTGGAATGTCAGGCTTTCTGCAAAAGCTGATTCCCTGCAGTCAACGTTCAGGGTCATTTCCTTTCATTTCTGCTCTGGTTTCTGTCTGTCACTGAGTTCCCAGCCCATGAATTATGCCCTTTAGACTTTCTTCTGCTCACGGAAGCCCTTTAAGGATCCAACCTGCTGTGTTCTCCTTCAGAACTGTAAAACTGCAAGAGGCTAATGCAAGGTAGAATCTTTACTCCAAAAATTGCAGTTTGACTCTGAGATGAATTTACTACTTAGTGTCCTCTATAACACACTGTCTTCTCATTACAGCATGCAGTTGTGAATTCCTTTTCTAAGTATATAAAATAAAGACGCGGGATTCCCAGATACATTGTCAGACCTTGTTCCAAGAGCATCAGGCAGGCCCTATACCACCTCCCATTTGAAAAAGCAAGTGGAGTAAATTCTGCCCAGCAAAGCTTACAGCAGTAACTCGGGAACCAGGCTTTTCAGGGATGGCTGCCATTTTTTTTTTTCTGTAAGGGTTACAGTCAAACCCACTGAGAGGGGTAAAGCTTGAGCTGCACATTTTGACAGATTACCATTAAAGATGAAGTGCAGGCATGGACCACTGTCTTTCTTCTTTTACAACTGCTGCAGGGGGCAAATTCACAGGTTCTAATCCCCTTGCCATCAGCTTAATGGATTGTATTTCTATGGCAATTGCTTGGTCTTTAATAGCTCATCTACACCCCAAGACTGAGTGATATTCAATGACCCTGACACCATTTATGGTGTTTGCACCATTCATGCAATGGTATTTGCATCATTCCAAGAATAGGCGCAGAGGTTAAATTTTAGTTTATAAAGCTGAGATAGATCCTAATGCTTTCTTTGAATAGGGATTTCTCATTAAGGTTTCAATCTGAAAAAGGGTTCTAGATGATTGCTTTAGTGTCATTGAAGGCAGTGACAAAACATTTGATCAGAGGCTATAGAGACAGCTCCATGGTTAAGAGCACTGACTGTTCTTGCAGAGGACCCAGGTTTGGTTCCTAACACCCACATAACAACTCACAACCATCTGTAACTTTATTCCATGGGACCCAAAACCTTCTGACCTCTGAAAAATCATAGACATAAAATTAAAAAAAACTCTGAAGATTTTTAATGTTATTTTATTAGTATACTCTGAGTAATTGGCCCTTCAGTGGGATTTTCAAGATGGCCTAGATTGAAAAGCCATCTGTCAATAATGGGTTTACTTCCATCATAAGCGTTTTGCTCAACAATAAAACATTTCTACTTCATTTATGTTTTCCTATGTAAAATAGTCAGATGGAAGGCTGATTTTCCTGAAAGTATCAATCATCTATCCCAGGAAGTCTGAGGCTAAGGCAAACATGAGTTAATGAGCTTTCAGGGCTATTGAATCACTGTTGCCAGGAAGCACAAACAAGATGAGGTTGGCAATACTGGCCCCTGGAGAGTGCAGGGCAGGAACCCCAGGAAGAGTTGTGGTTCTAGGCACTCTCTGAGAATGTGCTTGAATGTCCAGCAGTGTGAACTCACATGATTTATGGGTGAAAAGAATCTCTAAGTGAACCACAGTAGGAAGGTTAGAGAGAACGCCGTGAAGAATATAATCACCTTTGGTTGAATTTTCAATTTTAAAAGCATGGCATAAATTTCCACACATCGCAGGTCAGAGCAGAATTCAAAACAGCATGTTAAAATCAGGGCACTGCGATATAGTTAACCAAGATCTCCCAAAAGCCTCATAAAAAAAAAAAACCCACCCCAAATCTGCATATGCAACAGGGAAAACACTGTGCCATACTCCTAGACTTTTCAGGAAGTAGGGGAAGGTGGTGGAGAGCCAACTGCATGGAGAAACAAAAGATCTCTATGTTCCCTGCCCCTGTCCCCAAGAATCTTTGTCCCTGAGGGATCTTGTGAAACTGGATAAAGTAAACAAGTTCTTTTTTTTTTTTTTTTTAAGATTTATTTATTTACTATTTATACAGTATTCTCCCTGCATATGAGACATCAGAACAGAAGAAAGTACCAGATCTCATTGTAGACGGTTGTGAGCCACCATATGGTTGCTGGGAATTGAACTCAGGACCTTCAGAAGAACAGCCAGTGCTCTTAACCTCTGAGCCATCTCTCTAGCCCAACAAGTTCTTTTTCAAAGAAAGAGGTGCAACTGACTGATCTCAAAGTTTGATCCCTTTGGAGAATGACGAGAACCTATTTTAAGACTTGATTTGGTTTTGCAAAGTGCATGTCACTGGTCTTCTGATGTAGCCTTCTCATAATTGTGTGTGTGTGTGTGTGTGTGTGTGTGTGTGCATACACATGCGTGTGTGTAAATCTTTACCACCAAGTGCTAATGTAACAAACTGTCACAAAGTGAGTGACCTCATAGCAATGTCAATGATTTTCACCTTTTCCTTCATTAAGTCTTCTACAGACTCACAACCATCTTTTAAAAAATTAGATTACATGCATTTAGTGTGTGTGTGTGTGTGTGTGTGTGTGTGTGTGTGTGTGTGTGTGTACGTACACATCCCATATGTATAGAGGTCAGAGGTCAACTTTGAGGAGTTGGTTCTCTCCTTCTACCATGTGTATTCAGGTCTTCAGGGGAGGCAGAACGCACTTATCACCAGTGAACCACTTTTCTGGGCCAGTTTCACAACGATCAATTTATATTTTTTGTTTTATAGATAAAAGCATCTATACAATATATCACACATACACACATGCACACACGCGCATGTGCACACACACACACACACACACACACATGCACACATCACAACTAACAGTTCACAAGACAATGATTACATTTTTAGAGAGTAGAAAAGGACTAAATTCCAACAGTGTTGAGTTGGGTTGGGACAGCTTACTCAAGACCACTTAGGTGAGAAAATAAGAGTTGTTTGATATTAAAAAGAGTGTGGGGGAGGCAGGCGTGACTCAAAATGTTTGCTATGGTTCACAGTCAATGAGCCTAAGTTAACTTGGTGTGCATCAGATTAAAGCTAGAGATGCAAACTTAAAAATAGAGGCATCAGAAGAATTCTGTGTTTTGAGAACAGTAATCTGTAGTCAAGAAAACTCTGTAGCTCACATCACTTAAGGTCTTGTTCTGAAAAATGAGAATTGTTCCTTTAATAGAAAACTGAATTTCATCTGTGGCCACGCATCATCTGTGGCCATGCATCTGTGACCATGCACCCTGAGCAAACTAAGCTTTTCTGACTTCAGAAGCAAACCAGGGTTTGTGATCCTTGGTGCTTAGATTGGAGGAAGCCCAAATGAATTTCGAGACACTCCTTGCATCTAAGAACTGGAGGTGCCATAGATTAAGATTGTCAGTGAGGGGCTTGGGCGACAGCTGATAGGCAGTTCTAAGAGTGGCCCTCCAGCCTTCGTGTGGGCAGAACAGGAGGATGTACAATTACAGGAGAGTGTGATAGACTGTTAGAAGTTTCATGGGCACACTGAAACCTAAAAGCCTCCCTGATTTGCCTGAAATTGAAATATGAAAGACATTTCCAAGAGTTGGCTTTCCTTTTTCAAAATAAAAACACTTTTGTGTGAGATAATGTACTAAGTCGTAGTAACTAAGGTAACAAGAGTCATTGATTTCCTTTTTCCTTGAAAATACATTTAAAACAATCTTAGAAATTTAATCGGGTATGGTAGTGCAGCCCTTCAACCTCAACCCTGGGGAGGCAAAGACAGCTGTATCTTTATGAGTTCCAGGCCAGCCTGGGCTACATTAAGAGACCCTATCTTTAAAACATTCTTAGAATAAAATACAGTAAGTACACTTCGATCCTGAGAGAGTAAGCTGATGCCTGCATGCCTGAAACTGTTGTGTACATAGCTGACATACAATGTCAGTTATTGTGCATCCATTGTTTGTAAAGCATCTTGTGCATTGCCACATTAGTATACTTACTAGCTTAACAGACATTACTGTCATGTCCTCACTGCTGTATTTTTCCCAAAGATGCAAGGATGGAGGCCCCACCTTTGTTCACTCTCTAGATCTCAAATTCTAGCTGCGTTCCTGACCTGTGGAGCATATGCCATTGTTGCTTACTGATCCCCATGACTTCTCCTGTCCAACTCATTTATTCTATAACATTTTAAAAATTAGTAGAATTTAACATGGCCTAATGAACAAATCAAAATTCGGTTAAAGGAATTCTGTTCTTTCCTAAAGTCACTGCTAAAGACAGAATGTTAGTAGGAGGTTTCCTATGATATTCTCCAAATCCAGCTGTGATTTTTTTAAGGTCAAATTTATTCTCCAACTCTGATTGCTCAAGCTCAGAAGCCAGAGTATATAGGAGCGAACATAATCACCACCCCTGAGCAGCAATTCTCCCATGCCAGTCAATTTCTTGTTAGAATTAGAATCGATCCTGGGTTGAGTGGACAACCCATGACACTCTCAGAAGGAGAGAGCCTGTGAAAGTTAATCCCAAGCTGTGTGAGCATGAAGTCAAGGACAAGAAGAAAGAACCTCACTTGCCACCACCAGTCCAAAGCTAAGCCATTGTTCTAGTTTCACAGCTTCTGTACACTTTTTCTGGTGAGTTACCCCTAACCAAAGCTTCCCCATGCCATGTCCACAATCCCAAGGCCACTTTGAGATATGCAGCTGTCATGCTGGCCCAACCTGACACAGGCAAGACTCTGTCCAGACACATGAAAGAAGTCCATGTGCCTAGGTCACATAGCAAAACAAAAGTGTTAGGAAAGGCAAAGAAATTATATGCATGCCCCAATCAAGGTCTCCTACAGAAATGGTCTCCAGTGAGAACATATGTCCCTGCCTCTAACCAAGGACTCCTATAGAAATGGTGTCCAATGAGAATGATCTGGATGACCCCCCAAAACATAGATTTAAAAGAACAACCATAAACTTTAAAGAACTAAAGAAGTTTAAAAAGACAAGACCAAACACTCCAATGAACTTAAAGAGGACGGCAATGCCTGAGCGATGTGCAAGAAAACACTGACATGCAGCTGAGTGAAATAACAAAGTCAATTCAGGATTTGAAAACTATATTCTGTAAATAGATGGAAATATTAAGGACTACTCAAGTTGAAAAAAATCTGACACTGGAAAACCCAACCCAAAGCCTTTACTAGCACAATGGGCCAAGTAGAAGCTTTCAGAATATCAGGACCTGTGGTGGTTTGAACGGCAATGGGCTCATATGCTCCTGTATTTGAATGCTTGATCTTTAGGTATCAGAACAGAAATTGGTACTAGGGACTGAAGTATCACTGTGACCATGTTTCTTCATGGTGGAATGTGGACGTTGAGATTTTAGATTAGAAAAGCAGTTGAACGCTCTAAGCAGGGCTTAACGGGCCAAACTGGTAGGAGCACAAAAGGCAATGGTGCTGATCGCAATGTAGATTAGGACAACATAAAAAAAAGTTTCAGAGAAGAAGAGTATTAGTAAATGGCCTAAAGATCAATCATTCTTGTGATATTTTGGCAAAGAATGTGGCTGCTCTTTGTCCATATCCATATTTGGATTAATGGCATTGGCAGGAGATTTCAAAGTAGCCTAGTAGTGACTGTGTCTCATGGCTATTAGTGGCCACTCTTATGCAGATATATAATGAAAAGGAGAAACTGAGCAAGAAAAAATTTTAAAAATGTACAGTTTGAGGAGAAAGGAAGCACCAGGGACTGTAATGGAGATTACTTCAGTATGCAAGGAGATAAAAAGGCAGATAAAAGGAGATAAAAAGGCAGAGCTTGATCCTAAGTTGAATAAAGGGGGTGGTGAACTCAGGGCAAGACCCCCCACATAAGCTTCCAACTTGTGAAAAGTAATTAAAGAAAAGCTTAAGCTGTGAAGGTAACCACCGAAAACAGAAAACCGATTAAAAAATGTATCTGAATGAGGGGGCCAAGTTCCAGCCCCAGAAAGCAGCACAACGTGGCAGCTCTGCATCCAGGAAAGGGGCAATGGAATCTCCCCTCTTGACTAAGGAGAGCCACTGAGGCCAGGCACATGTCAGGGGTGAAGCTGTGAAGTGAAGCCTGTATTTTCTTAGAGACCTTGAGATGTTGGCGAGGTAGAGCTGTGGGATACTTTCTGAGAAAAGCTTCAGAGCAAGTTGAGGAACCATCCCAAGAGAGAAGTACATTGGAGGCAACAAAGCTGAAAGGATTTGGAGATCTAAAGAGTACTCTGACATCAGACATAAAGATACAGAATTTGGAGTTTGCCCAGCTAGTTTAAAGTCTTGCTTTGGTCCAGTATTTCCTTACTGTGCTCCCTTTCCTTCCTTTAAGGATGATAATGCATATTCTGTGCCATTGTCTATTGGAAGTATGTGATCTGGCCTTTTTTTTGTTTTTGTTTTTGATTTTACAGGCGATTACAGTTAAGAGAATGGTTTGAGTACCAGAAGGGACTATGGACTTTTAAACAGGGTTGAGACTGTGACAGCCTATGCAGACTTTTGAATTTGGTCTAAATACATTTTTTGTATTATGATATGGTTATAAGGCTGTAGAGTCAGGGACTGAAATATGGTAATATATATGAGAGGGACCCACATAGGGTCATATATTTGAATGCTTAGTCATTAAGAAATGACACTATCTGAAAGGGGTTAGGAGGTGTGGCCTGTTGGAGTGGGTGTGGCCTTGTAGGAAGCATGGATTGTGGTTGGGCTTTGGTCTCAATACTTCCCTTTCCCCAATGGACAGGTCATCTTGATAAAAAACAAACAGAGTAACTCAAAATTAAATAACAGCTTACATCAAATGGACTTAACATATACCTATAGAACATGTCCCCTAAACACCAATGAACATTCATTCTATTTTGCAGTCCATGGAAGCTTCTCTAAATCAGACCACAGCCTGGAACAGAAAACAAATACTAAAATTTTCAGAAAAGTTAAAATCATTTCACTTATCTTCTCTTTCCACAATAAATAAATAAACCTCTAATAAATACATCAACTCATAAAGATAAAAGAACATATAGATGAGTAATACATGAGCTAAAGAAGAAATAAAATATTCCCAAAATAAAATAAAATGAAAACACAAGAAAACCTCTGAGATACATTAAAAGCTCTCTGATGAAAGAGAGGAGAGGGTGGGGGGAAAAGGGGAGGTGGGAGGGTTGACTGAGGGAGGGGAGGGAGGGAAGCTGCATTTGAGATGCTAAAAAATTAATTAATGAATGAAAAACGCACTCCTAAGAGGGAAATTTATAGCTCTAAGAAAAACAGAAAGAGTACAAATAAATTAGTTAATAATTAAAATAATTAAATAATTAATAAAAATAAATAATTAATTAAATAATTAAAAAATAAATAGAAATGCAAGAACCAAATCCAGTACCTGGGAAGAAACACTAAAAATCAGAGCAGAAATCAACCAATAGATTCATTGATTCTTTGTATTGTTTTGTTTCTAAAAGCTGTTTTTATTTTTTTGAGAGTAAGTTCTTTGATATTTGTTCAACAAGATTGGCAGACTCTTAGCCCAAATAGCCAAAAGGGGACAAAGAGAGACCAGCAGTTAAACATTCTAACAGATAGTAATGAAATTCAGAATATTATTAAGAGAATACTTTAAAAACCTATACTCCATTATTACTCAACTGTTAAAAAAAAATGAGATCATAAAATGTGCAGTTAAATGGATAGAGCTAGAAAAATATTCACTCTGAGTCAGGTAACTCAGACACAGAAAGACAAATATGGTCTTTATTCACTTACATGTGGATATTAGCTGTTAAGTTAATAATAACCATGCTATAATCTGTAGAACTAGAGTTAGGTATAGAGTAAGGAACTATGGAGGTACATAGATCATCTTAGGAAAGGGAACTAGAATAGCTATAGATGGGTTGAGGATGGAATGGGAGGATCAAATAGGGAAAGGGAGACATGCAGAGGACGGGGGAGGAAATATGGAGAAAAAGAGCCAAAATTAAGTGCCACTTGAGGGGTAGTATGAAAACATATATATATATATATATATATATATATATATGTGTGTGTGTGTGTGTGTGTGTGTATGAAGGCAATCTAAATGAAATGCCAAATAATGGGGGAGACAGAGCCTCAATTTACCATGTCTTGTCACCTAAATAAAGCTTGTATTGCAGTGGTTCTCAACCAGTGGGTCATGAACCCTTTGGGGTTGCATATTAGCTATTACATTAAGATTCATAACAGTAGCAAAATTACAGTTATGAAGTAGCAATGAAATACTTTCATGGTTGGGGGGTCGCTGTAACATGAGGGATTGTATTAAAGCATATGTAATGTGAACCATTGTTCCACTGAGTTACACCTAAATGAGTTGGCCAAAGGGATCAGATGGAAACTCTCAACAACCCCTGCTGTTGCCAAGACTACAGGTTGTTCTCCAAAACCTGACAGCAAGACTCCATTGCTGAGGACAACACCCACACAACTCGCTGAACATGGAGAGGTTGAGCTGGTGCCTATATAGAGGCTTTACCCCTATGTTCTATTGTCTTTGGTACAGGGAGGTACTCTGCATGCTATCAAAAGACACATGTAAACGCAAAGCCAGTCAGAAACCCTTTGATCTACAATGGTGTCCAACCTTTAAGATATGCCAGTGGCACAAAGCTTGTGGGAGTAAGCAATCAATAACTGATTTGACTTATGCCCCACTCCACAAGATGGAATCCATACCCAACACTGCTTGGGATTCCTGAGTGTGAGAGTGAGTGGGTGTCTGTTTCTTGTGCCTTTTCCTGGGCACTTTTCCTTCTGTTTTGTGTTTGTTTTGTTTGTATAATTCCAATATATTATCTTTTCTTTCATCTTATTATATTTATTTTATTTATAAAAGCCTATGAATTTTAAAAATAAAGTTATGAAGTTAAAAAATCTAAAGGAAAATGATAACTTTTCTAGGTTCTTCAAAAAACAAAACAAAACAAAGGGATAGGGACAGTAATAAAAGCCTTCTAGATTAAAAAAAAAACAAAACCCAGGACTAGATGGACTCATAGCAGAATTCTACAGATTTTCAAAGATCTAGTCTTTAATCATAAAAAAGGAACAGAAAACACACTTTCAAACTCTTTATATTAAGCCTGTATTATTTTAATACAAAAGCAGGTAAAGACACAACAAGAAACTACAGCCCAGTGTCCCCAGTGAACACAGATATAAAAATTCTCAAAAAAAAAAAAATTGCATGCCAAATTCAGGCATCTATCCAAAAGATCACCCACCATGATAAAGTTGAATTTATCCTGGATAAATAGGGATATTCCAGTATGTATGTGTGTGTGTGTGTGTGTGTGTGTGTGTGTGTGTGTGTATGTATATATATATATATATATATATCAATAAAAGAAAGAAATTAAATAAAAATCCTAAATTTTTTTCACATGATCATCTCAGTAGATGTAGAAATGCTGTTGACAAAAGTGTTAGAGCGGTAGGACTAGAGGGAACAGGTATTAGCAAAATAAAGGCTATACCTGACACACCAACAGCCAACATCATCCTAAAATGACGGATTCAGTGTTAGACACCAGGGCTTGAAGACACTATAGCATGCATCGTTCCTCATCAACTGTACAGTTCAGAGGGGGAAATAGCCAGGTGTTAGCTATGCCACAGATAAGTTGCTATTGCAATCACACAAATCAGGGTACAGAGAGAGGGCTGCGTCCCCAAGCCAAGGCTAACTGAACGAGGAGGTCTCTTTGAAGAGGGTGTATCCCCATCAGACAGGAGTGACATCATTACTTCAGGAAATGGGCTGGTGAAGAGTTAAACACGGGCAATGTACATTAAGCTTTGTTGTGTGCAATCAGGCAGAGCAGAAAGTCATAAGATCGGCAGTGTGTGCAGTGCTAACAGGACGTGTCCTTACCCCAATGGTTCCAAAGCTCTCTGGCTTCCTTCTCATCTTTTTCTTACACAGGTGTGTCCATATCCACTTGACGAGGTACCACAAGGACTTGGGGCTTGGGATGACATTGAAAGGAGTAGGCAGGGTACCTCCTTCTTCAAAGTAGCTCATCCAAAGCTTTGTTCGGGCGAATTTCCACTCTATATCTGCATGGTCCTGAATGAGAGAAGATGACAACTGTAGACGGCTTTCCTAATTAACAAGGTGACATAAACCTCATAGACAGAGCCTGAAGCTGACATGGACTGGTTCTTAGAACGTTAATTAGATGGTTTATTAAAAAAACACCACTAACTTCCAGTGACAATGGCTTACCCATCAGGACTCACGTCACTGTCATTCTGTTCCTCTTTCCTTCAGGGAAACAGAGATCTACAGCGCATTAAAGAGACTGTGGCGGTTAATTATGACTGGGAGGCAACGTTGCAGTTCTAGCCACGAAGACAGCACAGTTCAGTTTCATTAGGTGCTAGCCAGAGGCATGGCTTTGCTCTCAGCCCAGGTCTTATACAGTGCTCAGGCGAAGGTCACCTGCATAGACGCTCACAGATAAGCCTTTGGTGCTCCAGGGAATGTCTTAGTGGAAACATTTCCACATGGATAACCCTCGTTCGCCTTCAGACAACGGGTGAACATTTAGAGAGAAATACCAACACACAATGCAGCACAGTGCCTCCATCACAGCCCTGAGTATTGCTGTAATTGTACAAGAGCTATTAATCAGGATATTTATGTCCCAGCAGGTCAACTATCACCTGCTAATCCAGCACAACTGGCCATGCCTCATAAACCATTCCTCAATTCAAGCTACACACGCCAGGGAAACCTAGAAGAGCAGAGGCACGTTCGTAGCATTTTCTACTCTCTTTTCTCAATATTAAAACTATTTGCTAATTTATTTTGTTCCTATTATATGTTGTGAGACAAAGGACTATGAAGAAATCAAGAATATGAATGACACACAGTAGATGCATAAGAAATTTATCATAAATGTAAAAGTCTGAGAAGGCCTTAGTTATGGCATGTGTTGTTGACTGAGTTTGGCAGTTGTTAACTTCCCTCCTTTCTTCTGTTTACCCTGTGGCTCTGAGGTGTGGGTACCAAGACCTAAGAAGAGATCTCGCAGCGTTATTGCTGTGATTCTGGGAGATACAGAGTTAGATGCTCGACGTGCAAACATCCCAAGGAGCTTCCTTCCCTTGACTAAGTCTGTCCCGATGCCTGCTTGTCTTACAACAGTTCCAGCATTTGGCTAAGGAAGAAGGCAGATTTGAAGACTGTTTTCCATCCATTTCCTAGAAAAACAGGATCCACAAAAAACGTAGAGAGACAGTGTCATGCCACTCTTGATTAATGCTTTCTTCTGGACAAAGCTGGGGCATCTCATGTTTCAACTGTCTGGGTACCTGGCTTGATGGCGATAGGCTTCTGGGTTTTACTTTGTTTTGCTTTTTTTTTGGTTTTGTTTATTTTTGTTTTTGTTTTCTGTTGTTCTGGATATACATGGAATCTATTAAAAAAACAAAACAAAATAAAACAAAACAAAACAAAACAACAACAAAAAACCCTTCAGGCTCTGGGATGTTATATGAAATTCTGTATAGCCACGGATTCTGATGTTCATCCCCAGACCAGTAGAGTCGGCAGAATTCCTACACACAGTCTGTGAATCGACAACACAAATGCTGCATTCTAATACATTCCACAACTTTTCATCAGTGGCAGGTATGAGAAAAATTTACATCTGTGAAGAAAATTGAACTAAACTGCAGTATGCTGTGTGACAAAAATCAAGGTAACAGTTCAGAAGCTAAGCTATAGATTCAAGGACAACACAACTGTTGTCACAGGTGAAAAAACGGGAAGTCTGTAATTTTCATGTACACTAGAGTAAGACTGTGACCGACTTCCCATGCAGGTTTTATGCCATGGTGAGCTTCGGTGTTTTAGTATCGCTGTTCTCTGTAGACTCAGATTACTAGTTTTTTTTTTTTTTTTTTTTTTAAATTTATTCTTGTTACATCAGATTACTAGTTTATAAATTCAAAGTTTTAAGTGGACAAAGATTACATCTCACTTCTTGACAGTGTGTCCATACCAGTTCTTGGTAAAAAGCATTTACTCAGTCATAATCAGTCCATTGGTAAGACATTCTTTGCTGTTGATTTTGTGCTTTTTAGCACAGAACTTCATGTTTTAGCCCAAGTTGGTCTGGAACATACTATGTAGGTCAGGCTAGCCTTGAATTCAAAATGACCTACCCACCTCAGCCTTCCAAACGCTGGGATTACAGACATAAGCAATCATGCCTAAGCAGAAATTGTGAAATTTTGAGTAAATTATACCACATTGTTTGTAAGTCAGAATTTTAAATAATATATACCATGTCACATATTAGTCTGGAGTATTCAAGATAATTTCTATATCTGTTGCTTTTACTGAGCTTTTAGAAATTTTATTTCAAGGGTCTGTGTACGACATGTGTGCCTAATACTAGCTGAGGCCAGTATAGGGTATTAGGTGCCCTGGGAGTAGAGTTACACACTGTTGACAGCTCCATGTATATACTAGGAATTGAACCTGGGAACTTTAGAAGAGCAGCCAGTGCTCTTAAATGCTTAGCTATCTTTCCAGCCCCTGCTTTTTCTAAGCTTTAGGAGAAAGCTTCCTTTCTGTGCCATATTCATCTTTGGTATTCCCTTTAGCAGATTTATCTCTGGTTTTTCTTTTCAGCTTTCCAACCTGGCATGAGTTTGTTTACGCTGAGCCAGCAGATTACTTGGAAAGAGCTGCCTACCTCTTTCTGAACTGTTTCATGGTGGCGGCTCCCTGGCAACAGACTGACTTAATTTTCCCTGTTTCTCTGTGTGTAAATATAGATTAATATACAGCCATCTATGCTACACCACGGTTCATATAAATCACCGATTAGCCATTTACAATTCTGATCTCTCTCATCAATGGCAAATTTATTTCCTATGATGATAAGGTGGAATATGGGTGAGACCGACATTCTGCAGAAAGGATATTGAGTTAAAAGTAAGGTCAACTTACGGCAATGAGTTGGTAAGAATTATTCATCATAGCGATTAACATGTTCAGCAGGACAACCAGAGAGATAACATTGTATGTCCCAAACATGGTGGCCCCAACAAACTCAGTGAACTCATGCTTGGCTTTGACGTTGGTAACATATAGATTGATGAGCCCAAATATTGACCAAAACAGTGATTGTAGTGTCTCAAATAACCTGGAATAAAATACGAAAGTAGTGATGCAATCTTATAATATACATTATACGAATGTGCATATATATATGATGTTAATCTAAAGCAAAAGGTACCAGATTAAACTTAGTAAAATAATAATTTAAAGGGATTTTATCAAACTGATATAAAAATTATACTATTTTTTTCCTGTTTACTTTACTATCCAAAGGGCATTGAAAGCTACATTTTGTTTGTTGAAGCAAATGGGCAAAGGAGGACTCAGACCTTGGGGAAAATGTGATTGCTGTGTTAAGAACAGTTTTTAATTCCTCAAATGGAGGACAATACAGAGATCACAATGTAATATTCCTGAGACATGGAAGTTATATAAAGTTTGTATCTTAACAACTATAAATCAAACTTTATGAGACACAGTCTCTCCTCTTGCTTACTTCTGTATTGTCTATGGTTTGTTCGGTGCTGGCCATGTTGGCAGAGGTAAACAACTGCATCAGAGAACAACTGACTCCCAATGCCTAAAATGTTCACTGTCTGTTCCAGCTCACAGAAAGATTCTTGTCTCCCATTCCCTGTCAACGAGGGATAGTTCATTCTAAATCTTACTAGTTCATACACATCCGCATGCTTTCTCTGGTTCATTCTTAGCTATGGAAGGATTAGAACAAATCATATCTGTGCCTTAGATTTTTACATCTGTAACTGGACCTGCATACAGCACGCTGTACTGGGCAACAGATAGTCTCAGAATGCTTGGATACTATAATTTTATTTAATTTTTAATGCAAGGCACAATTTAGTCACTCGGGGCAATAAGTGAATTCTGGTGGTTTTATTAAAAGAGAAATCTCCTTTGTTTAAACATGAGAAAACACGACTATCTTACAATCGCCTACACTCAAATTAAGACTTATTTTTTCCAACATGTGTAACACATTAATACGGTGTAGTAAGAGGATTGTAGAGCTTTGAGCTTTTAGACTCTCAGAAATGATTAAATTAGGACTATCTTTACATTACATAAGAAAAACTAGGACAAAAACTTAAGGGTATATGGCACGGAGAGTGAAGAGGTGGATTTTCTGGCTTTAGAGAGACCAGAACTAGACTGGAATCCCACTTGGAGAACAGGTCAATCATATCCCAGTGACATGGCTCGCTGATCCTTTGCTGAGCTGCCCACCCCATCAATGTCAGGTCAGCAATGGCCAAACGACTCAACATATGAGACCAACTGCCTGGCCTAAGGAGAAAATGACCAGACTTCTTCTCTGGAGTTAATACTAAGATGAGGTAGTTGGCTGAAGAGCCTGAGATAAGAGTATATGAGGCTCATTGGAAATAAGGTATGCCAGAGGTTTGCCACAACAGATACCAAGATGTGGAAACAAAGGAGGAATCAACCACTGGATAAGAAAGGGGAAGACACAGGGAGACCTGGATCACACTGGGGTCAATGTGCAGGGCTCCCTCCTGGCCCAGCCTCGTGAGCTCTCCATTTTCCTCAAGCTGGGCTCATCCTCCTTCCTCAGAGGACCCAAGGGCTGCAGTTCTGTGCATTTTCTTATAGCAGAATGGCTGTTACTGACACAATTTATTTCTGGCCCTCACGATCAAAGAAGTTTAACTAAATATGTCTAAACTGCCACATAGACCTTATTTCCACAAATCTATGGCTTTTTACAAATGAAAGCTTCCCATTTTTTTGTTGAAAAGCTGATTCTAGGAGACAAAAATGGATCTTTTATTTAACATTTCAGAAGAGTTAAATGCTGCAATGGATCATTATATCAAAGGTCTTGCTCTGAGCCAATTTAGTCAGAATGGAGGGTATTGTGTGAGAAGGGAAAGATGTGTTCATATGGGAGAACCCAGCTGGGCCTCCCAACTGTCAGGGAGACGTAAATGAATGCACGGACTCTAGAAAAGCTCATAAAACATCTTAATTTGGCCGAAGATTCTATCTTCTTAACTTCTAGTAACTCTTGGGCACCCTTTGAATTTAACATGATTAACTGTGTCCCTCAGTGGCGATGCCTTGTAGTAGGAATGTGAGTATACTTCAGATGTGTTTGTCCTGACACGAGCGAGCAGCTCAGGAACATTTACATTATGCGGTGGCTGAGATTCGACTCAGTAGATAGAGCATGTGCTGTGTGAGCTACTGCCTGGAGCCCAGAACCCTGGGACCCTCAGGAAAGCTGGGCAGGTCTGGCTCTTTCCCATAATTCCGGTCTTTAGGAGGTGGAGACAGGGGATTCCTGGGGCTGGTGGCCATGCTAGCTAAATGAGCATGCTCTGGGCTCAGTGAGAGAGCTGCCTTGGTGAAGCAGAGAAGATAAAGAGACCAGACTTCAAACCCCTGTCCTCTAAATGCTCACGCACACATGTGTACCCACATACATATATGTACCACACAGGAAATAAAAGAAAACATCATGTATTGTACAGGAAAGATTATATAATAAATCATATGAAATACTAACACATCAGTGACATTACAAGTGCCTTTTATTACGGCTTCCTCCTCAAAAATTTTAATAAAAGCAACCATGTAAATTACATAGCCGCCATGATTGAAAGTCCCCATTGGCTTCTGTCTAAAGGAACTAATTTTTCAGAGGATGTTCATTCATCATTTATCAAATATCTGCAGACATTTAAAAATTAAAGTTTAGCATGGGAAATGCAAAAAAGACATTTTGTGATCAACTATAGAATTTTCTTTTCTTCTTCTTTTCTTTTGTTCTGTGGGTGAATCAGAGGTGAGATTTACAGGACGTTCAACCCAGCTAGAAAAGATCTGCTTCTTGAGTGAACTAAGCCCCTGGTATTACAGTCTCTCTGAATGAGTCGTTCCTTTGTTGGACTTTTATGTAGGTTAATATTTCAAAGCCATTGCTTCCAGGAATATTTTAATCATCACTGATTCTCAAATCCACTGAGACCTACACTGTCCATAAATTGAGGAAGCGTTAGCTGAATCATATCTCAGAAAGCCCTTTTGTAGATGGTATTTTCCACATTCTATGGGTGAAAAATGAGTGATTGGGGGGGGCGGTCAGGAAACTGCTCACTAATTTCCCAAGGTAATGCCACAACCTAATTAACTGACATGACACAAAATTTGTTTTGATCTCTAAACTGAAAACCAACTTTATATGGGTCAGGGTAGTGCTTTTATCAAAATAACATTTCATTTATTCTCCCTTTGAAGGCATTTTTCAGCTGTTATTTTTTAAAATGACCCTGATCCTTCTCGGCTAAATATCGACAGCTGGAGAAACGGAATGAGTGAAGAAGTACTGTGTCCTGGATGGACATTCCCTTTTGTCCCATGAGACTAAAATGATGAGCAAACAGATTCGTGCTGAGACCCAGCTCAACATTTTATTTTTGTTTTCCACCCCAAAAGGGCATATTAAAAACACATAAAATATGACCTTAACTGGCCGACATTAGGAATTCAGCTCCAACTCCAAAACACACAAATGAGCCTTGCTTAGTCACAAATGTCATAAGGCCCATGATTCCCACTTCACAGGAGAGTCCCTGTGCAGTAAGCTAAACTTCTGCATAGAATTACTTCAGTCACTAAATAGGTGGTGTCTTTTAGTGACACGCAGGTAGTTTTCCCTCGTATCAATGAGAAAACTACAAAACATGAAAGGAGTCAGGAATTGTATTCATTTGCTGGTGGGAAAATGTAGTCTTAGCAGATCCAAAACACAGCCTGTACTCACTGAGAGCACCCAGTAAGTAGGAACCTGGGAATTGCACTGGGAAAAAAAAACATATCCTGGAAGAATAATATTTGGGAAGTGTGAAGGCAAAATAATGGACAATGGGATGGAAAAGGAAAATAATATACTGGGGACTCAAAAGCAGTTTGTCAGGAAGGAGTAAAATAATGTTTGGAACCTGGCAGGGAAAAGAAATTAGGAAAAGAGGCAAAGGTCAGATCACTGAAGGACCATGATGGTCCAGCTTAGGCCAGGGGTGAATCTGTTAAGAGACAGGAAATCACTTGGGCACTTTAAATGGTGGAGCCTCTAATCTTGGTCTAGAAAGACTTTTCCTGAGAAGGATGAAGACAGACAGTTAGACAGGCAGACAGGCAGACAGGCAGACAGGCAGGATAAACTCAGTGGCCAGAGGAAGCCAACTTGGGCCTGGATAGTGAACAAGGGAAGATACTGGCACAGCGTGACACACTGAAGCTGAGGATTTCACAAACGCCAATGTAGACTGGAGGGAGAGGGAAGGGCAGTGCTAAACACAAATCATTTCACCCGTGTGGGTGGATTGTGGTAACGCTGTCTGAGAGAGCTGGGAATGAGGAAGGGAACCATTGGAAAGAGATTGGTGATCTGTCCCCAACTGGAACTTTTCTTCAGGAGTCACAGGGAGTGTGATGGAAGAGGACACACATCCACTGGTACCAGTGATGAGAACTC
The DNA here is from genome assembly GCF_903995435.1 of Acomys russatus. Taxonomy (NCBI): domain Eukaryota; kingdom Metazoa; phylum Chordata; class Mammalia; order Rodentia; family Muridae; genus Acomys; species Acomys russatus. Next base: position 31,288,576 of record NC_067151.1, on the reverse strand, counting down.
TCTGCACTGTGTCTTCTTAAATGATTATTGCTGAAGTCTTAGCAGCAGGAACTAAATGAAGACTGACTGAGAGGTGGAAAAAGCTGTCCCTGTGGGGTGACACAGGTGAAAGGAAGAGACAGACAGACAGGCGACAGTGGTGCCATCATGAGATAGATAGCTAACTGCCATCCTGGAGGGAGGGGCAGGAAGTTAATGAAAGAAATGAGAAATGGCACTCTCCTCAAAACAATACTGCTTAGGATTTCCTACTGACTGTGAGGACCTGTGACGAAAACATGGGCACTGTGCTGGGCATTTTACATAAACTTATTTTAATGCCATTTGGAATATGATCTCTGAAACACTGGGTAGTAAAAAGGGGAAAGATTGTGTGAAAGAGAAGCTGAGGGTGAAAGAAAGCAGAGACTGAGTGTAGACAAAAAGAGACACCAACCATCACCATATGTCCCTTTTACAGTGACAGACATCTGCTACATCAAAGCAAAGTCAGCTAAGGATAAGCTTAAGCCTAACACTGCCTATTTAATAATAGTCGGGGTTACTTGTATTATTTAGCTTTTAGCATCATTGAGAAAAACGTAATTTCCATTTGTAGGAAAAAATAATTTAGATGAAACATCTGATCTTTGGGGAAGGGTGTCAAATGATTTAGTTTTATAATATCTTATATATGCAATTATTTATTGCCCTTCAACTCATGAAGGAAATCATGGGTACAGATAAACTCAAACCATTCTTAAGTTAAAACAGTCCAACATGCTTAGTTTTGAATTAAATTTATATCATGTAATTTACATTGGACATCTAAGCCATAATGGCTTGGGTCTGATACTATGCTCTCTTACTTACTAATAGGCTAATATTAAGAACAAGGGGATGCCTGGAAATGCTAGGGTACCACAAACCAGGACACTGTTAGCGTAGCCTTGTTAATGTCAGAGGAAGCAGGTGGTGGAAAGGGCTGGGTTATAAAAGAGATCTTTTCCATTAAATTACAAAGGTGAGGGATGGAGGTGACTCCATTGTAGGTGCTGTGTAGAAGCTCCTTCAGGAATACATGGGAAGGATGTAGGAACCCACGTAGGGAGAGGGCTCAACCAAGAGCTTGTAATGGGATAAGCACTAGAAAGGGGCAAAGATTTTAAGAGAGATGGAGCTTGGGATAGTGCACTCTGTCAGAAAGCCATAGAGACAATCAGTCACCAGACGACATCTGGAAAGATTCTGAGAGGCACAGAGAGAAGGTGGTGGTGTCTGGTCCTTATGGATCCCTTGCCCTCAATGCTTTTGGCCAAGTCACAAGAAAAAAAAAAAAACCACATACATGGCCGTCAGATAATGTTAACTATCAAAGCCAAGATGCCATGTAAAGTCCTAGTGAACAAGGATGTCACTGAAAGAGGTTCCATGACCTCCCCGCAGCCCAAGGTCAGAAGAGAGCTGACAAAGTGAGCAAGCTAACTTGTCAGGGCCAAGGAGTCGACCTGAGGATGACTGAGATGAGACAGGGGGAACCAGGATTGCAATGTTTTTCTTATGACTGCTAGTTTGGATCAAATCTAAAAGCGAGAGATTAAAATCCTCTCTGCAAATAAACAGATGTTGGTTAATTAACATGGAGTTTTAAATATCAGGATCAAAACAAACAGATGCAGGATTAAACCAGCTAGAGCATTTTAGCTACGAGTGATTCAGATTATGTGAAATGCCTGCTTTCCTTCTAGTTAGACAATTACTCTTCTGCAGTGTGTACAACTCAATGAAGGCCCATGAAGGAGGTTGTTGTGACAAAGCAAGTATGCAGTTAGCTGTGATTGCTGTACACAGAGAAGTTACCAGCTCCTCAACTTGCTAACCTTCTGTTTCTTACAGTGGAAAGGAAATGGACACAGGCAGAAAGCCTGTGAGATGTGGCACACAGACAGGTCTCTCCCGAGTGTGGGCTGCCATCAATCCTGCTTATGAAAGTCACCTGAAGCTGACAGTGGCCTTTGATGGCTGCTCATCTTCCTGCAGGATTACAGGAAATGTAACCTAGGCAACAATAATGGCTAGGCTTGAGCATTTGTTTTGGATAATTTTTACATGCTTATGTTTTTTTTATCCTGCACTAAAAATTGAAAGAAACATATGAAGGGCCATGTGGAAATGCAGAAAAGCACTTGGATTTTCCAACAAGATTGAGCGCATATGCATGCATACTTATAAGATGTCAATAATACACAAGTTTCCTTTTTGAATTCCACATTTTCAAACAGGATATATAGCTCTTCCTTTTTTATGAGGTCATTCAAAAGAAAAGGCCATTTACTAAAACGTAAAATAAATGGACTCAGTATTATATTTAAGGCCAGAAGTATGCATTTCCATTCAGAGCCATGGTCACTCCATTTCCTGCACTACCCACAGCTTTAATTCTGCATTTCCTTTGTAATCCTTGTGGGGGGCTTTTTTTCAAATTTTGTGAAGTCATATGCCTTAACTGTGCCCAACATTACCAGGAGAAATGCCTCTCCAACTTACGTGGAAAACGCGTTATTCTGTTTCTCACACCGTATGCCTTTGCAGCTCAACCCCTTTGTTTCTTCGTAGTAGAAGTACAGTTGGTTCAGGCCATTGGCAAAAGCTAGCAGCACGAGGCAGTATATGAACAAGAACTTCAGGATGTCCAGAAGCATTCTTCCAAGAGATATCTGCAGAGGCCCCAGGTGAGAATTGGCAGTGAACAGTGAGATCAGGCGCAGGGAACTGAAGATGTTTGCAATAGCAAACAAAGCCTCGGCCACCAGGGTGGGGTGCCACATGTCCCATGATTCCCGTGGGTTCAGAGCACTGTACTGAGGAAACAGAAATAGAGGGGACATATAAGTACACAGGCTGACAGGGTCGAGTTAAGTTCTGCGGTGCTTTCTCCAGCCCACCTCAGCCACTCTTTAGAAGGTGTATGCTTTAAAAGATGGTGGCAGCTAGAGTGAGCCATATGAAGACAGAAATCCATTAACTTGTGACTCATGGGCTTTAATCCACTTGGCTGTACAGGCCCGCCTTTCTTACTTTTGATTTATGTCAGTGTATTAAATTTTTCACATGCTTATCAATTAGTTCTTGACCGCTACCTTGTTATTCTATTTTCTTGCAAAGAACACACCTTTTTGGCTTACTCAACTGATCAGGTTCAACTTTTAGACTCTTGGCTTGAGTGACATTGCACAATAGTCAAGTCTGAACAAAAGTAGATGATTATTTTTAAAATATTTTAAAAATATTTTAAAAATCTGAGTCAGTGTTCTTGAATAACAAGCTATATACAGTATGAAAGGGGAAGTATACTGGTAACAATGCACTTTTTAAGTGGCTCAAAATGTTCAATCTGACACACCGTGTACAGTGAGTACTTAAGGGATATTCTCACCCATAATGTACTCTTAGACCCGGACACAGACAAATACAACTAATCGTAAGAGAAACACTTAAGGAGATTAGCACACCATATTGTGGAGCTGGGGGGGGGGGGAGGTTGAAATGGATAGGATCTGTATGTTGTCAAGGCTTTCAGAGTCTCCATCTGGAGGAGAGCCGATGCCTCATTAGGAGTTTTGCTCCAGGTGGAGACAACCTAAGGTAGAAGCCATCGTCACATTACACTGTAACAGTATCTGTTTCTTCTAAGGACATGATGTGCACAGAACCCTTCCTAGGGAGTGATCTTGGCTAGGACTGAAGGAGTGGCAAGGGAAACATCTTCTAAAGCACGAGACTCTACTTTTGCCTGAGTATTAGACGCCACACTAGATTCAGCGCCTAGTGTGGCTGCTCGCTCTTAGGGAATGAAGCTTACAAACATCAGCAAAGTCACACAGCTACACATAGTCAGGGCTTTTTGAGCAAATATTTCTGGTATCTGGATTTAATGGTTTTGTAATGGCAAACTACCAGTAAAAGAAGTTACAAGGGCTCCGGAGGGACTTACAAATATCTCCCCTGGAGCCATGGACTTCCATTCTCTGGCTAATAAACCCAGGGACCATGTTCTCCAGAGAATATTTATTTACTTAAGAAAGTTAAGGTCTTTCTCTCCCCAGGGAAAAGATGGGCAGCTAGCTCAGCTGCATCCTGTAAACTCTGGGATTCATAATTTTCAATATCCTTTCCTGTGGGCTAATCCTCTTGTGCACTGGGCACATCTGGCTCACATTACATCTGCCACTGGGGAATTGGAACATGGGGTCGGATGTTAAGATCACAATGTAAATCAATAATCTGCTTTTTTTGCTGATACAGACCCCTTGCTTCTTGTCAGAGAATAGAGACATAAACAGTAAGTCAGCCCTTGAGCTCATTCTTTCACGTTTTTGCCTTAAAATCTCCTCTTCCACACACATACACATCTTTTAGGCTTTTAAATAGGCAAGCCACTGCACACCTTTAATCCCACACCCAAGACTCAAAAGAGTGGATTGTAAGTTGGAGGGCAGTGTGAGCTATTTGGTGAGTTCAAGGTTAGCCTAGGCTGTGAGACTATCTCAAAAACAGAAAGCAGTTGCCAAGTGTGGTGGCACATGCACTCAGGGTGACAGAGGCAGACAAATCTTTGTGAGTTCAAGGTCGACCTGGATTACAAAGTGAGTCCAGGCCAGACAAGGCTACACAGAGAACCTTGTCTTTAAAAAACAAAAAACAAAAAACAAACAAACAGAAAAACAAAAGCCAAACCAAAACTAAACAAAAACAAAAGGTAAACTGATAAACTGAGTAAATTGTACCAAGAAGCAATTAAAAAGCTCTGAAAACCACAATGTTCTTTAAATCTATAGAGAATGAAGTATTTGGTCATATTTGGGCATATTGTTGGGTAGCGACGTGTTAATTTGGAAATTTACTTTTGGTTTCAGCTCCTCCTCCTAGCCTACCTCCAGCACCTTGAGCCTCAGTCTCCTATTGGTCTGGAGCCTTGCCACTCCCCTCAGCCACTCCTCTGAGCTCACCTCCATTCTTATGTGACTACCCAGCAACCTAGTTCTGCCTCTGCCTCCCTTTGTGGAGGTAGACCTGAGGCAGTCTGTATGAGAATGGTCCCCATAGGCTCATAGATTTGAAGGCTTGATCACCAGGGAGTAGCAGTATTTAAAAGGACTATGAGGTGTGTGTGTGTGTGTGTGTGTGTGTGTGTGTGTGTGTGTGTGTGTGTGTGTGGCCTCGTTGGAGGAGGTGTGTGTGTCACTTGGAGTGGACGCTGAGGTTTAAAATGCCCAATCAAGTCCCACAGTGTCTCCCTCAGCCATCCAGTAGATCAGGATGTAGTTCTCAGCGGCTTCTCCAGCACCATTTCCACCTGTGTGCTGCCATGCTTCCTACCGTGATGATGAAGAACAAAACCTCTGAAACTCTAAGCAAGGCCTCAATCAAATGCCTTCCTTTAAAAGAGTTGCTGTGGTCACGGTGCCTTTTTACAGCAACAGAACACTAAGACAGGACCCAAGTCACTCAAGAGACCTCCAGAGCCAGTCCCCTAGCCTACCACACACTCTACTCACTGTATTCATTGCATATATCAATACAGTCTGGAGTCAGAAACCAGAGTTCCAACCAGAACTTCTTCAGATCTTGGACCAATCAGAGTCTGAACTCTAAGACTCAGAGTGGCCCTAACACTGAAAAACAAGCCTTCATTCTTCTGGTCTAACATCCGTGAGAGTGGGGTATCAGAAACCAAAGAACCGAGCACCCACACAATGAAGGTGAGAGCAGTTATCTACACCGAGAACAGTATAAATGTCATAACCTCAGATGCTTAGACCCCAGCACAAAAATACAACCACCACGCAAGGCAGTGTGCTTCTACCATAAGGCAGTGCTCCTATTGTAACATTCACCAAGAAAATCAGTTTAGCTGAATCCCAAGAGAAAGACATCAAAACAGCAGTTATGAATATGTTCAAGGATCTGAAAGAGGATAGGAATAAATTCCTCATTAAAGACTGTAATAATACAAGCTGTTGACTAAAATAATGAAGACAATTCAAGATATGAGAAGAAATCGACAAAGAAACAGACTCACCAAAGAAAGGACAAATGAATATATGAAATTTTATTTTTTTCTTTTGCTCAATTATCAAAAAATTTAATGTCATTTTTTTTCATTATGGAAATCTGTAACTGGCCAAAATGTAGAGAACAACTGAATGTGGGGTGCCAAGCTTTAACTGATATGTCTATAATGTACCCCTATACCTAAGGCCCAGGAAACATCTTGGAAGAGGGGGTGGAAAGGTTGTAAGAGCCAGAAGACCCAGACATCTGCTGTGAAACAGTGACAGGTTAGCTGCACACAGATATCTTAATTATACGGTCACCTAAACAAGACCCACACAATGTCAACACCATTGACCTACTAATGTGAATGGGGAAAATTTCACAAGGCCCCACCCCTAGATGAAGAACTATAGGCAATAAATGGCTGCTGAGATGGGGAGACGCAGTCTTCTACAGGGAGGAGCCCCAGATAGGTTATATAACCCCAAGTGGCAAGCCCTGTATACATGTACATATGAGCAACACTAAATGGACTCAGCAGGGTGTGCATGTGAGTAAGTGTGTGTGTGTTTGTGTGTGTGAGAGAGAGAGGGGGGGGAAGAGATATTACAGAAAAGGTCATTGATTTGAGAGAATATGGGAAACACGGGAGGAGGTGGAGTGGGGAGGAGGATAGAAATATAAATAAAGTACTAATGTATGAAATAAATATACAAACAAAAATTTATAAATAAATAAAATTAGCCATTTTCACCTTTGAAACTCCACCCCTATGCAGGGTTGCATTAATAGCATGTCAAGCTCCTCTCTCTCACCTGCTCTTTAATGATAAGCTTGCTTGCTCAGTCCCTTCCCATCCACCAATTCTCCCAGATACCTCCCACACTATCAGCTTTCAGGGTGAACCCCAAGTCTCCATCTCTAGTCCAGACTTCCTGCCTTCTAGAGCCATTTTACACTCTCTCGACAGGATGACTTTTCCCATTTGGATACCTCAAATCTACAGACAGAAAACAGAATACAATACCATTCAATCCTTCCATTTATGCTTCCTGATCTGAGGGACATACATCCATGTTCCCAGACCCGAGACCAAGCAAAACACCGGTTCGTATTTCTCACTGTTTCTCAGGTTCCCCTCTTTTCTCCATTATCACAATGACATGTGACTTGTCCTAACTGCTCTGTCTTGTAACATATCATTTATTCATGGCTAAATTATCTTTTAAAGGGGGAACATTGGCCACTGCATGTATCAATATTCTCCATGACTGCATTTTCCTGCATTTTCTTAACAGTTCACAGATGAAACGTGTATCTTGCATTCAATTCCCTGACTCAAACATACAAGTGCTTTTGATTCCTTTAGATTTTCAGTTTTGCTACATTCTTACCAAAATGCTATTCCATAAATGTTTAACCCTTTCTAGAGAATTAAGGCAAATTATAGTAATTTTTTTTCATCCAATCATGAAACCTAGAATGGACAGCTAAAGATGGCTGAGTTCTGTCTTTAAGGTACCCACTAATGATGAAAGAAGAAGCCACAATGCCACAGAGTTAGATGATTATGTGACAGACATTAGTCAAGAACCACCCATTTTTCCCTCAAAAGGAGATAAGTGGACATCAAGGCTCAAGATGGGAGCCGAATGTTGTAGGATAACCTGTGAGGGCCAGAAGAGGGGGCATTGTAAACACCTTTTACCTTTCTCAGCCTATCATGTACATGTCCCCACCCCATCAAGTAGCTGCACTTTACTATGCTCCTGCTATGATGTAACTTTCACTGTAGACTTCCTTCCTACTCAGAGTAGTTTCTCTAAGAGAACTTTTCTTTTTTGTAGACATGAAATCACTCATGTGCTGTGATGCTCCTAGTGTCTCCTGAAGGGAGCGCTGTCTTCTGAAGGTCTTTATATGTGGAACTCTAAAATCACACATGTTTAAGGACAAGAGAGATGCACAAGTGAATTATTTGTAGAAATGCGGGCTTCTGGGTATAGCTGAGGGTTTAGAGACAGGGAGAAGGGCCTGAAGTCAGAAGGCCTTGGCAGGAGGTTAAGAGCGGATGATGAATCAAGTTATAACACTGAATCATAAGTTCCTAGACTATAGGAAAATATGCTAGTTCATCTTCATGCCCTTTGTGAGTTTACACATACTCATAAAAGCCAACCTGTCAATCAATCTGAGTAAACCTCTTAGGTGGATGTAATATGAAAGTGGCTGTTGCCATACTATGATCCAGAATGTCCTCCTAAGGCTCATTGGTTAGACCATGACCTTCATTAGACTGGCCTGGAGGGCAGTCTGTGGGGACATATTCTTGATTAATGACTGATATGAGATGGTGCAGCCCTGTGGGTGGTGCCACTTCTGTGCTGGTGGATTGTATAAGGAAACAACCTGAGCAAACTTTGGAGAGCAAGCCAGTAAGCAGCACTCCTTCATGGACTCTGCCTCAGTTCCTGCCTCTAGGTTCCTGCCTGAAGTTCCATTCATGATGGACTGTAAGCTGCAAGAGGAAATAAGCCATCTCCTCCACAAGTTGCTTTTGTCTTGGTGTTTATCACAGTGGCAGAAGCCAAACTAGGACATTATACAAAGTCAAAGAAAATGGTTAATGTTTATATTAACTTCTCACATTTTTAAACCATTCTATGAAGTTTAATGACTATTATTGTTTTCAAGAAAATGTATTTGGGACATTAAGTAATTTGTTTCAAGCAGTGCAAGTAGGAAGTGGTATAAGCTATAGTCACACCATGTGCAGCCTTGGTGTCAAGGGCTGTGCTTTCATCTGGATCTGCAATGTCCTCAAAGGACCGACATCTTGTGGTAACAATGCGGGGAGGGAGTTGCAGAGTTCCTGTGAGATAAGATGTACAAGGTCTATACCGGGAACATGTTCTCAAATAGGATTAGTGCCTGCTCTTCCCTCTGTCTGTTTCTCTGTCTCTGTCTCTTTGTCTCTCTGTCTGTCTGTCTGCCTGCCTGTCTGTCTATCTGTCTCCCTATCCCCTTCTCCCATATAAATACTCAACTCATCTTTATAAACGTACATAATAAGCACTTGGGTTCTTACAAAGGAGAAACACCTGCATCAGAAGTGGCATCATAGTAATGTAAGTGAAAATTATCTTGTTTGAAATGTTTTTATGGTAATTTTATTTAAATTTTTTTGTTGATTCAATCTTTAAAGTGTCTTCCTTCAAATACAAAACAGTAAGAAAACCCAAGTAACTCAATTTCTTTCTTTCTTTTTGTTTTGTTTGTTTGTTATTTTTGTTTTTTGGCTTTGTCTTTGTTGTTGTTTTTAAACAGGGTTTCTCTGTGTAGTCTTGGTTGGCCTAGATCCATTTTGTAGACCATAATAGCCTCAAACTCAAAGAGATCTGCCTGCCTCTGCCTCAGTTTTTAAAATTGGCCAGTGATCTGAATAGATATTTTTCTGAAGATGAAACTCAAATGGCCAATGAGCACATGACACAAAGTCCAGTGTCATGAATCATCACAAAAATGTAAATCAAAATCAAAATAAGATGTCATTTTTCTAAGACAGAATAGTTATTGTTAAATAGATCAAAACATAACAACCCACAGTACATATGCAGACCAAAGGAGACTCTTAAAAGTGCTGGTGGGGATGTAAACCAGTACCTCCATGAGGCAGAACAATATCTAAGGATCCTCACAAAAGTAAAAACAGAATACTGAAAAGCCATTATTATAATGGGAAATTATGTCAAAATAGCAAGCCAATATGTTTGTTAAACTGACTCCTAATAAACTGTCATTGCACCATAGATTAATGCATGTCTCAGGCCTCAGCAGAGATGTATGTAGAGGCCAAATATCAATCTGAAAATTAAACACTGGACACTAGAGGTCATCAAAGGGGGGCTAGAAAACAGTAGAGGACAATTGAGATAAGTAACAATAGTAATTAAAGAAGAGGTCATGAATTTGCAAGGAGTTGGGAGCATAAGAGGAGCTGGAAGGGGGAAAATGGAAATAAATATGATGTAAATACAGTAACCATGTTGGAAATTCTCAAAAAACCCTCAAATTTAAAATTAAGAAAAGAGAGAGGGAAAAAAAGAACTGGGGCAGGCCCCCAAAAGTACAGGATAATTGTTTGTTCATGTGTTGAAAGCTCAACTCTTAGAACTATTGTAATGCCAAATAAACACACACACACACACACACACACACTGCATACACATACACTACATACACACATAATATATGTGTGTGTGTGTGTATATATATATATATATATATATATATATATATATATATATGTGTGTGTGTGTGTCTGAAGAGAAGGCTTTGAGGGCTCCACACATAAATAATAAAGACAGGTAAACAGTAATTACCCTGATCTACGTTTTCTAGACATGTGGTAAAGTATTGTACTGCAGCTCATAAATATGTACAAGTGTGATGGTGATAAAGAAAAGAAATAAATTCCAAACAATTACAACAAGATGTCAGTCTTATTTTTCATAAAACTAATAGAAACTGTGTTTCTTTGGTATTTTGGTGAACGTTGGCAACATTTTAGTTGAACGAGAGCTAGAAAACTGTAACTTTCCCAATTTGGGCAGTTTTGTTCCTACAATACATGAATATTCACAGAGAACAGGAACATTGTTTAGCGCTACACTAAGTGCATAAGAACTCTCAAGTATGCTGTTTTTAAAATGAGAAACTGCATGTATTATTCATGTGGCACTCAATCAGAATCTATTCTTCTTTTTCCCTAAACCAATTCGCTAATCATTTTGTAGCAAATTATATTTCAAAGGAGGCAAGAAGGAAGAGATAAAGTACAAGCAGGGAAAAGGAAAAGGAAAGGGAAAACAAAATATTTTAGTTTGAAACAAGTCTCTCAAAGTATACAAATCTCAGTTGTCATTGCAGAACTAAATGCTTTATATAAACTATGTAGTTTTGCATGGGACTGGTGTACACCCTGCAGGGTGTGTGAGATTTCAGACAGACAGTGTCAGAGACACTGAATAGACAAGAAATTCTATTATGTTCCAACACACCAAATTGTTAGTACAAGTTGCAATAATCATATCAGTGCTTTTGAAGAGTAATATTTTTATTTGCCCATAAAAATGTATCTTTTTGTTATATCTTGTAAAAATAGGTTTGGGTTGACAAAATTTAAGCAGTGTTTGAAGAAGAATTTCTTTAGAATTAGAGTTAGAAGGGCCATTTCATTTTGAAGTAATCATCTTAAATTAGCAGAAAGGCAAACATGGTAGCAGCTTTGAAGTGCTTATTATAGGAATTGTAGGACATGCATTGTTTCTGTACTTCAGCCCGATGTATAAAACAAGAAGGTGGTAAATACCACATGCAAGGGTCTCTTAATAAAATTAACAGCAATTGAAGATGTACCTTTAAGAGTTAGATGCATGCATTAGCAACACAGTGAAGAGTAATTACCTTTACAAACGCGACAATCTTTAAGGAGATTGTCGCCAGATACAAGGAGTTCATCACAAAGTCCATCAGGTTCCACCAGTCATGGATGTAGTCCTGAAGTCCGCCATCCCACATCTGCTTAATTTCTCCCCATATAAAACCTGCAAGTATAAAGAAATTCACTGTAAGTGTGACTTTCAATCAAATCACTAACAAGAGAGACATGCAACGGAGCGATCAGATATTGAAGCCATCGACTGTGTAATTGTTACACCCAGTAACTCTTTTGTAGGTAAGGCTATAGAGCCTCAAACATCTTTTAAGACAGAGAACGCTAAGCTAGTTCTAGAAGATTTTGATAGCTCATTATTCATTTGACGCATTAACTTTAAAAGGTGTGATGATTTGGCCTGTAGAGGTACATCAGCAGTTAAGAGCACTTGGTGCTCTTTGAAGAGGATCTACCTGGTGGCTCAAAACACTCTCCCTCTGCCCCTCCCCCAATGCTTTTCTTTTCTATTTGAGGCTATAATGTAATTCCATCATTTCTCCTCTACTCAAACCTTCACATATACCCCTTTGCTCTTTCAAATTCATTACCGCTTCATTCATTATTGTTACATGAATATATGTACATGCATATACATATATATTCCTAAATGTAACCCGAGCAGACTTATAATGTTACTTGTGTGTGTTTTCAGGGCTGATTATTTGGTATTAGAGAACCAATCAGTGCATTCTTCTTCCATTCGCAGCACGCCTTAGTTGTGCGTAGCTAGGTACAGCCTCAAGTGCTTTTCCCCATCCACTTTAACATATCTATGATGTCATCCTTGCTTAACTTATTTGTCCTTATACCTATAGATAACTTTAGTCTTCACCCCTCATCAAGGGAATTTCTTTTTGCAGTGCGTGGGGCCCATTACAGAAGCCGACAACCAATCAAAATGCACAGTTGTGGAGATAAGTCCCAATGGATACAGCTACAAAGCACTCTGGCACCGGGGACACAGGTAACACTGAAGAAAAGGGGACAGAGAGATTGCAAGGTCCAAAGGATCAAGAAGTTTGCTGTGGGCGGGTGTCTCCTGGTAATGTCAGAAGCTACATCCAAAAATCTCACATATATCTTTCTCTAGTTGCAGGGGAGCCATCACCCTCTTCTGGACTCTGAAGCCACTGCAGGCACCTGGTTCACTTACACATGCAGACAAAAATGTCCTTCCACATAAAATACAAATAATAGTAAAGTCTATTAAGAGGCTTAAGTTTTTAATTTCTGTATAGCTATATATTTTTCATAGAAAATGTCACAGAATGTTCTTATAGCCATGATCTGGATTGTATTTTTTCTAAGTCAAATGACTTTAAAATTTGATGGAAACTAGTTTATCTAGGAAAACAAAATAAGCCAAAGAGTACCCTCTAGTCACGTGATCAAAGTCTCTTACTTTGGCTCTTTAGGTAACTGGTGCTTTGAAAGGTCTGCTTTCAGTCTTGCAGAAGGGATGTGTACAACAATCATGTCAATCTGTTGGGTACCATATACAGAGCAACAACATTAGTCCCATGTCCAGGATCAATATCAATTCTCCCCTCTTTTTAAATACAAGTTCTTTTTAAATATATAATTTATTTTTATATTATGCCCACTGGTGTTTTGCTTGCATGTATTCCTGTGTGAGGGTGTCAGAAGCACTGGAATTGGAGTTACAGGCAGGCATGAGCTGCCATGTTGGTGTTGGGAATTGAACTCAGGTTCTCTTGGAAGAGCAGTCAGTGTTCTTAACTGTTGACCCATCTCTCCAGCTCCTTCTCTTTCCTTTTCTAACAGAAAATATTACACTGTCTAATTCTCTGGAATATTTATATAGGCCATTATTTTATTTCCATAATCTTATTAAAATAATTAGCAACTCTTTTTAGAGCCTAATGAGAACTTTCAAATGATCTAGCACTATGAAATAGTCAAGATATAAATTCATTTATTATAACTGCATCCATCAAAATAAATGAAACTCCTGTATAATAATGATAGTCTGAAATGCCACATGTAAAAATACCAAGTTTGATAGCTGCTAAGAATACAGGAAGTTGAAAAGATTATAATTGCTTTTTACTAAACGCAAGAAAAAGTCAGATTAACTATAAATATCATAACTTGTCACATCCTCATAAGAAATGTAAGAAATGAAGAGGTGTCAAATTCATGGAAAAGCATGCCATGTTTCCAGTCTCCTACAGTGAACGAGAACAAGGGGCTAGGAAGATGGCTTAGTGGGTAAAAGTGTTTGCTTTGTGAGCTTGATGACCTAAGATCAACCCCCATACTTCATATAAATGCTGTGACGTGGTAGAATGCATCTGTAAACCCACAGACCCATGGCAAGACGAGAGTCGGAGATCTGCTTCCTCAGTAGCTCACAGGCCAGCTCATCTGGAGCATGATGCCCCATGGCAATAAAAAATGAGAGAGAACCCGCCACAAAAAGAAGGTGGAAGGCAGGAACTGCCATGCTCTGTGCTTTCCTCCAGGTCTCCAATCCACACCCAAGCCTGTAAGTCATACACCCATACTGGAAGTGCAAGGGTTCTTGGTGTGGAAAAGGCACAGGCTGGTCCAGGCACCTCTCACATAAGGAGCAAAATGCTTACTTAAGAGGAGGAAGAGGCAAGACATAGTCCTGGGCCTCAGGTTTATAAGGATACCGAGTGTAGTGGATTCTATGGCTGGGAGGGGAGCAGAAGACTGTCCCATTTACATCGGAAAAGTCTGACTGCTAGAGTGAAGGGCAGCATCACGGATCTCAATCCCTAGAGATCATACAGAGGCCACCTTGTGACTCTGGATTGGAACAACAGGGCCCTTCTGCCCTCAGTGTCATCACTTACATCCTGACCCAACTACACTCTAGACTTTCTTCATAAACAGATCCCTTGAGCTTCCCTGTAAGGGTAGCTGACACCTTCGAAGAAAAGACAAACACAGAACTGAATAAAATATGATTCATGTACTGAATTTCAGAGCTGGTGGGAAACTTAAGAATTTATTTCATAGAATAAGGAAGACCACTTTGTACACATGACAACACTCTCCTCTTGACACTAAAGGTATTTTTTTTTTCCCCTGATACCCCAGGTACGTTTTGATTTCCAACTTAGACAGAAATCCACGGCACAAAGAGGCAGTGCAGTGTGACTACTGCTGGGCTACTAGTTAATGGAGACACTAAGGTTCAGTCTCAGACTCCAACTGCAGTGGCCAGGAAAACAATTTCTAACTGGGAGTTCCTTCCACACCCATTACTTAATTCTGTTTTATGTAAACTTTTGCCAATCCCCAGATACCAGAAGATACGCATATGAAACCATTGATTGGCCAGTTGTGTTTTCAGTTAGAACAAGTTTTCAGCAGAATACAGAGGAATGAGAACTGCCATGCCAGTCAGATGAGGGTTGTGCCATGCAGTTCTGAAAGAATCAGCTTTATAGCTAGAGCCAACCCATCACTTGTCACAACTCAAGTAAAGGTTGGGATTTTATGACCTTCAGTTAGAAAAATTGTACCACAACTGCAAAGGATTTCTAAGCATTGTACTTTACTACTAATGCTACTGTAATGTTTGATTATTAAAATAGCTGGCATGAGGTTAAGATCTGTCATTGGCAAGTAGACACAGACTTCATCTGGCCTGCCCCAGAGAGTATACATCAGATCTCTGATAGGCAAAGTATGAAAACATAGCTTCCAGGCAAGTGTGAAGAATTCTCTGGCACCTGTGTTGCTCTAAAATTGATGGAGACAGACATTCTACCCTAGAGTCTAGAATGCCTTTCAGTGCACGTTCAAAAGAAGGAATTCTGGCAAGGTATGGAACCGCAGTCTAGGTATCCGCCCATAGAGGAGCACTAACCAGTCCATCCTCTCTTTACACATCTGTGATGCAGTCAATTGAACTTGCATGTGTTATCAAATGTAACAAATCTGAAAGTACCTGCAAAGCAATCAGAATGTTGCTGTTGGAGAGCAGAGAAGGCCCCTGGACAAGCTCTGAGAGAAACAGCTGTAAACTCACTACATGGTAATATTTTAGCTTAAGTGTTCTTTAAAAGGTGGGTCTAAGGAAGTAAAACTTCACCTGGAAGTTAGCACTGGGTGTTACCCACAGTTTCATAAGGCAAACAATCCCAAAGCCAGTCAGTCTTCTGTGGAGTCCATAGAGAGAGATTTCACATGACCTTTCTGACCACACAGCATCTTAACTTCACTTCTGACACAAAACAGAGGGGAAATAAAGATCCAGATAAAACTATTAACTAATGACACCACTCTTCAAGAATTCACATCAATATTCTAATTTAATTTTAGTTGTAGATAACATTACCAACTGGTACTTGTTGATTAATGAGTTGGGATTTAAAATAATATTTATTTTTAAAAGATTTATTCATTCTTTAATTTGTATGAATGTTTTAACTGTGTGTGTGTGTGTGTGTGAGAGAGAGAGAGAGAGAGAGAGAGAGAGAGAGAGAGAGAGAGAGAGAGAGAGAGAGAGAGAGAGAGAGAGCGCACTGTGTGTATGCCATGCCCACAGAGGCCAGAAGAAGGAATTGGATCCCTTGCAACTGGAGTTACAGGTGATTATGAGCTACCATGTAGATGCTGGGAAATGAACCTGGGTCCTCTCTAAGAGCAGCCAGGGCTCTTAACTACTGAGGCATCTTTCCAGCCCTAGAATCCTTTTTATTTTTCAAACCCCAGGTTAGGGCGTCATTCACAATGTTCTCCTCGTCACATACCTGCTTGACGGCTGTTGATTTTTAGTCTGCTGTAATCATGTTAGTGAAATGCCGAGTCTTATCTCTTCTGGCAACAGCCTCCGCATTTTTGAACAAACAAGCCATTAGAAAGATGAGAGGGTGCTAGTACAAACAGAGATGCACCCAGAGAGCTGACTATTCGTGGAAGCTGAAAACGGGAGAGAACAAAGCTTCGGGGAACTTCTGTCACAATGTGTTTGTCCTGTTCCCACAATGGAACATTTCAATCTCTCCCTCTCTCCCTCTCCCTGTTTATAAACAGATGACATAACTTCTCAGAGCTGGGGTAGAAGCCTTACTACAGGCCTTAAAGTGTATGGGCTCAGGACAGAAAGAGCACCAGGGAAAGGAGTCTAAGAGGTTCCTTTTAAAAATGCTCTGGGGATCTGAATGTTTGCTCTTCGTTTGTTTGTTTTTACCTCTCAGCAGCACCCGAGTACTTTATCCTGAACATGGCTGTGAGGGTACAAGTAAGTAGGTGGTCTCTGAATTCATCCTCATCAGTCCAGATTTCAAGCTTTGGGGTATAACTGTGTCACCAGGAGGGGTCATTGGCCTTGCCTTCTCTTGCTGTGGCCATATACACAGATAGTAATTGACAGCCCTGTAGTGAGAATTGTTGGTTTCTTTAAAAACATGGAAATGTTATGGGAATGTGTTTTTGTTTTAATCTCAGGTGTGCAACACGGGGCTGCTTCAGATTGACCACAGCAGCTGACTATGATTTGTCAGGGGCATGATTTTGCCAGCTGAGGAATAGTTTATTTTGGAATCCTGAGGATTCTTGATAAATGCGAGAGCCCATAGAGGGGCTGCAGCTGCCGATGCTGCCACCCGTTTGCTCCTGCGGCTGTTTCTGCTTGAGGTTTGCTCTTGTTGCTGGTTGCTCTTTGTTGCTGTTTGCTGGATGGCTGGTTTCCGGTTGGAGACATCCTGACTACAAAGATCAAACTCGCCCTTAGGAACATGATGCCCCTAATCTGCAGGAAGTAGTTTCACAATATTGACATTTCCTCTCCCATTTGACCTTCTTTCTCTTCTACCTAGTGTTCGGGATGGGTTGGAAGGGATAGGAGTTGCATAGGGAGTTAATAAAGAGAACCCAAAAGCCTGGCTATATAGCCTAAAACAAAAAGAATGAGACATATTTTCACCCGCAAGGGTTGTTGCTCAAGGCCCAAAGCTGCTGGCTCTGACCTTTGCAACCCCTTTACTGAAGGCAGAGTTCCATGGTGAGATACCAAATCATAAAAGATAAAAAGAACACAAAGACTTCCTCGCTGCTGGAATTTTCCTTTGCTTTTCAAATCAGGGAATAGAAATGTGTCTCTGGGCTCAGAAGCCTGTCTCTGACAAAAATGACTGCAGTACTAGAAGTTATTTTACTTAATGGAGAGTGACATAATACCAGACCCTTAAGAGATACTAAGTTAAGGGCAGCTCCTCGGGTCTCAGAACATATTTAAAATCTCAGTGGAGTAGAGGATAAGAGCCTACAAAATTCACTTTCTGAAGGCAGCTTGCAGGAAATTAGAGACAATCACCTTTTGGTAGATTACTAAAAGATCTGAAGATACTTTCTGCTATCCTACACCTGGCCCCTCCAGTGCCATCATCCACAAAGAGAAAGCACTTGGGGGGTGGGGGGGAGGCAAGAAAGCTACACTGTCCTGACAGTGCAGTTATTGCTCTATGAAGGAGTAAATATCAGACAGACATGAGAGTGATTACCCTTCAATACTTCCTTAATTCAAGTGAGGAGATGCCAAGAAAACTCTCATGGCCCAAGGAGTACAGCAAGGATAAGTTAGTCTTCCACACTCCTCCACTGACGTATCTTCACAACAGCTAACTGGTGTAGCTCACCTTTGGTCTAGTTCATCACCGAAAAGGGGAAGTGAGGCAGTTTGCCAGTGGGGTAGTTGGTGGCAGCCTGAACTCTTGCTGTTCTATGTGTCTTGGTTTGCAGCACTCTTGTTAAGTCTGTGCACGGTGCAGGAAAAGGCCATGTGTATGCCTCTCCTTGCCAAACTAAAGAGAGACTTGTAAGGACCATAGATGACCACACAGACTAACTGCAGTGTACAGTGGCTGAGGGACTGCTGAGAAGCCTGTAACATGCAGATGCAGCAGGGCCCTCTAGGGAGCACAGCACATCCCTGGAAGATCGTCACGTTCATGCCTGAAACAGGCACTCAGTGATGCCCAGAGAACAGGTCACTGGGGAAGGGGAGTGGCCTGGGTGCCCTAGGTGACTGAAGACTTAACTTCTGCTTCCGTCTGTTTTCCCTAAAGTAGCGGGGATGGAGAAAGAAGATGTCTGTGTGCCCTGAGCCTGGAATTGAAGTATGTGCCATATGTAGTTGAGCACACCCGAGTCCTTCAGGACACGGCCCATCTGTCACTGAAAGCAGAAAATCTTTAAAGTGGTTATAAGTTTAAAGTTTTAAAAGTAGACCAGTCCTTTGCTGGTTGGATTTAAGGCCCACTCCTGAGGAGGAAATACAAAGCTGTATTGTAAACCTGGACGAGAACCCAGCCTGGGGAGCTCCCAGGCCCTGAGGGTGGATCTGCTACTGTCATTCTGATAAATGGACAGAATGTCAGCTGAGCTCCGAATTCCTATCTTTGTCCCCACACATTGGTTCAGCTCTCAGACCTTCTCAGAGAAGCACCTTCGCACAGAAACTCACACCTAGTCTAAGTACAGAGAATGCCAGTGGCATCATTATCCACAAACGGGGCAGCTATGGGACACTCCTCTTCTAAAGCGCAAGTACCAAAACGGAAGCGAGGAGGAAAGACTAACCAGAGAAAGCAGTGTCTTCTGTGACATGACAGGACTTCTCTAACTCACAAACCACAGCAACTGTGGGTGTCAGCATGAGATGGCGACAAGAAGATGAGATGACACCCATCATCACAATCCTGGCATGGAGGAGGAACAAGCCAGAGCCCTTGTCCCCTAACTAGGGAGCTATGAATATTGTTGGTTGTTAGAGGAGGGAGAGTCGATTTTTATAAACGGTGTGGCTCCTGGTAGGTTGACCACGCTCCAGTGGGTGGACCCGTGCCCAGGAGCACACGGCCAGCACAAAGGGGATTGATTGGTTATTTCAAAAAGAGTATACAGAGTTGTGGGTTGAGAGGTGGAGATGGACCTGGGGGGAGATGGAGGTGAATCTGAGAGGAGTAGGGAGAATATGATGAAAACGCACTATATGAACTTCTCAAAGATTTAGTAAAATGATACAATAAAATAAGCCGATCTGACATTTCAATAGCGCAAGGTTTCAGGAAATCAATATCTAAGAGTGGTCTCATTCAAAAATAGAAAGAGGCTCTCTCATTTATGGGGGGATGAGTAGTATGTCTGGAAAAAGTAAAACTACTTACTTTGCATCTAGATTCTGGGGAGTACAGTTTCTCATAACTGTCACATGAGATCTGTACGCATTTTTCCCATAATTGTTTCTCAGTCTTAAGTGTGTTTAAGTACCTCTGCAATTTCTGAATCAACTAAGCAAGATGACAGCTCAAAAATCTCAATTTACTCAAGATAATTCACAGTGGTTCTGTCTGTAGTCACCAGACCATCAAGAATGGCTGATGTCATGCAAATGGGAATTATTATTCTGCATTTTGTAGACATTTGAAAACCCTCAAGTCTCTGTGGTTTTGACCACTCTTCTAGCATTAGAGACAAAAAATGTAGGAAAACAAAATTAAGGAAGCCCATGTTTTCAGTGTAATGATAAGGGGTGCCGCCTCAGTTGTAGATGAAAGTTAGAATGTAGAACTTAGTTCTGATAGTTATGTCTAAATATAATTATTTAATAACCAGTTGGGAAGTTTGAGTGCTGTACTAGCATTTTCATAGGATCTTCTTTCATTTCAACATGTCCATGAAACTATTTAAGTTGATGGGGAAACAACAAATGGCTCTTTGCTCCCGCTGCCCTGTCAATGACTGCTAGACGCTTCACAACATCTGTTGTTAAAATGTGTGAGTCTTCACTATGAAGATTACCACCTTCCACTTAAGATAAATTCTTAATATTCTAAAAAAATGGACTAAAACACTTCTACACATGCATATCTCCTAATAAAGGTTTAAATATTTATATTTTCAGAATCAAAGGAACTTAACTTAATGTCCCAGAAACTGATTCTTCAAAACTAGAAAGGAAACATGAACATATACAAGTTCTCTCTCCCCCTTTTCTTCCTCCTCTCCTTGCTTTTATTTTCTTTTTTCCCTTTCATCTCTCCTTCCTTCCGCTCCTTTTCCTTCCATCTTTCCTCCTTCTCTCCTTTTCTTCCTCTAAGACATTGCTTATTGTAGCACAAGAGAGCAACACAGACCATGTTCTAGACCAGTGGGAACAGCGAGGGAGAAGGCAGCTGCAGTGCTGTGGTGCAGTTGTTACAAAGAATTTAGCATTTAAAACACTACATTTGATATTGTCATAACCACTGTGTCTTGGAATGTGCTGGAATTGTGCTACACCTCTAATGAATCCTATACACTGCTCAGTCTCATTGCGCCTGTGTAAAGGTATAAGGTGGCGGGGAAATGGTGCACATGTGTGCAGTGTTGGTGTTCTAGAAACATCCTGCTTTCCGTAATCCTGTGTCTCCCAATTCCTGGTACGGATACTCACAGCGACTCAAGATTCCTTCCTTGGAGGCTCTGGGATTTGTTGTACTAATGTGCACCTGCTGGCCTCTTGATTGTGGACAAGGAATCCAGCTTCTCAAAGCCTGTCTCCTCTCTGGAAAGTGAGCCATTTCCACTCCCTTTGTTCCACATAGCTAGATGGTGCAGAGTTGCGGTGATATCCACAGAATGTGCATTCAAATTGCACAGCCTTTTTAGCATCAATGTCACTGTGCAACTATAGCTATTATTGTAATTTCGAATTAAAGAAAACCAATTCAAGCTCCATCCAACTCTTTGACCTTTTTATGTTTTGGGGTTTAGCTTGCTTTTCCATATAAGTCCCCTTCCCACCTATGCCAGGTGCCAACATTCTCAGAAGGCCTGTCGGTTGAAGTCTTTGGGTGTTAAAGTTGACATGTGCTGCTGCAACCTGATCGAGGTCATTTTTTCCTCAGTAAAGAATTGAGTTACTGTGAATCAGTAGGTGAACTGACAACAATGTAAAGATTTCTAAATATTGTATCTCCTGATAGCTTTTAAATCACTCCACCAGTGCATACAGATAAACAGGAATGTAAGAAAAAAATTGTCTTGTTCAGTAATGGCTGTCTGTTGTTTGTTTGTTTGTTTGTTTTGATATTACAATAGTCCTTTAAAATATCAGGTGGTTGTTCTGCCACTGTGTTTGGATGTGTACGTGACTGTGATAGCAGCTCATCTGTTGAGGTTGTTTGAGGACTGCGCCAAGGGGGAGGAGTGGAAGAAAGCTACAGGCTGGTTCCTTATAATTGTAACACCACTTGGAGTTGACCGAGTGGCTCAGGGTTTTAGAGGTAAGGCAGAAATTGAGAAGATTCATTGGAGCCCTATGATCATAGTGACTACGTGAAAAAAAAAAAGGGGGTCATGGAGGTGTGACTCAGAGATAGAACATATACTTAGTATGCAGGATACCACACCCCAGGTTCTCTCCTTAGCAGAAAATTGTCACAAGAATAGAAATTATGTATATATATGTATATGTGTATGTGTATATATGGATATATATATAATGGTCACAAGATGACTGCTGGTTCCTATAAGTGTCAAAGTGAGAATAAGGTCAACATTATTAACTCCATCTCACCTATTTGGCAGACTTAGTTGAAATTTTTTAGACTTCTTAATATCAGCAATTTAAGCTACAAAATGCACAGTAAATGATGACAATGAGAAACCAATGTTGCTAAAGAAGCCTGCGCGGATGAGCTGGGCAACGTGGATATTATGAGCACGCCTTGCTTTGTGGCTAGCAACTCAACAGGCTCTATTTTTAACAGAGCTGGAATTCTGTTCTCTGCTCCGTCGTCTGCTCACTTCACCCTTCCCGTCATGCTCACAGTGCATAGATTTGCATGCTGTTTGACTGCGGCATATTCTTAGGCATGACTTAACGCCAATCACTTCAGCAGCAAGTCTTCCTCCTCGTGGGAGCAAAGCATTATTTAATATACGACAACCATTACCAAAGTACTACTTTTATGAAAAAGATTTTTTATCAAATTTGCAAGATTTTTGCTAAGTTATATATGCATATGTCTATGCACATGTATGTATGTGTGTGTGCATGTTTACTTTTGTGCAGTATAAAAAGCCATGGCATATTTTTACCTGTATTATTTAGTTATAATGTATCCTGAGGAAAAATTCAAACTGGCTTTTGGGAAAGGCTGGAAACTAGTATCCCAAAGAAGTTCTTCCTTTTTAAAAAAAAAATTTAAGTACATTAAGTGTTTGCCTGCACAAGTATGTGTGGACCAAAGCATATATAATTTCCTACAGATGCTAGAATAGGGAGTTGGTCCCCTGGACTGGAGTTACAGATGGTTGTGAGAGAACATGTTGGTGCCGGGAAGGGAACCCTGGTCCAAGCCATTCTACTTTATTGTTATAAAGCCAGAACGTTACTGTTCATAAACTAGGAAGTGTTTGGTTAAGGAACTGAATCTAGTGATGTCTTACTTCATCAGCTATCAGCCCTGGGCAAGAAGACATAGATGGTGTTCTGATGAAGCCATCAAAGCAGTCCATACCCTTCTATCTAGGTCATGTGTTGCAGGAAGGCCTAAGCACTCCTACCTCAGTGCCCTTTTCTGCTCCTTTGTGAGAACAGCAATTCTCTCTCCCTAATGAGGGCAGCTGAACATATTCAACGGAATCCAAGGCCATCCCATGAAAATCCTTTCCCTTTACCGATGAAGGTTCTGAAAGCCCTGAGGGTTTGAGACTGCTTATATTTCAGTCCACAGTGTCTCCGGAGCATCCCAGCTCACAGCCCTGATAACCCTGGGTCCTCTAAAGCGAGGCTCTTTGAGAGACCTACTGCTGCATACAGACCACTTATCACATGCCTTTCTCTGAACTGAGATAGTCATTTGCATACATATTTTTAATTTTAGGAAGTATCTTCTCACTCTAAAAGCTTTCAGGTCAATTTGCTCCCTGTAGTCATATTATCCTGAAAAAGTTGCCTCATGAACCACTGAGCTGTGTCTCTGACGTCACTTCTGTCTCCCTTTCAAAGTATATTCGGCTACAGATTTAGCACATAGCATAGGCATAGCAAAGGCAGTTTTAACTACAAATGTTATTCAATGTTAGATGTTTTTATTTTTTATAATATTTAGTTTTTTAAAAAAAAATTCTGTCCATTAATTTGTCACCCATTCCCTGCAGTGAAATGGAGCCCTATCAGGCTGGGCGCCTCTAGGTTGCTGTGTATTAATCATACCCTGGCACTCTTTGAAGATAGTGTCTTCTTACTGGTTGAACAAAGACTAGAAATGCTGTATTTGCTTACAACATGCTGCACTCTTAACAGAGTTGTGCATGCCATTTGGATAGGATGTCAGGATCTTCAGGCACCCAGTGTGAGTTACGAATATGTAGCCTCTCAAGTGCTTTGGTAAGAGTCTAGAGATATATGAGAGATAATCCAGGGGGCAGGGATGGTTTCACCTTACTGTCAACTTCAGGCGTAAACTCTCCCTTTGGTTTAAATAGAGCAGAGATTGTATTCACATCAGATCAGTTAGGGCTGACTCAAGGGTCCGCTTGGGGTGCTATTCATAAGGAGTAGTAATATGTAAAACACCAATCACGTCACTATTCTTTTTCTAGCTACCACTTAAGACTAATCGTAAGCATTAGGAGGGAAGGTGGGCCGCCTTCTTTCTCCCTGCCTGATCCTCGCCATTAGTCTCCTTGCAGTTTTGAATATAACCCAAGCATATCTCCAGAGACTGTGAATCATGAAATGTGTCACTTTCTAACGAGCTGGGTCTGAGACCAAGGGGATTTCAAGTGAAACTGGAAAAAAAAAAAAAATGTGATTTCTCAGCAAACCACAGCAGGATACAGAAAAGGATAATTAAAATGCAAATTCTAAGCATGGCTGCAGTAATGGAAAGGAAGGAAAACACAGTTTTGTACCCTGATTGTAGCAGTTCTAAAATAATTATTTATCTCTGGTAACATGATGGCTGAAAATTGTTCTTTGTTTAATATCCTATTTTCCCTAACTATAAAATTTTCTAAGAAAGCAAGTAGATAAAGTTAGTGTGTGTGTGTGTGTGTGTGTGTGTGTGTGTGTGTGTGTGTGTAAAATCTTTAGAGAGAGACACAGATACTTTTCTAGTGGAAGGCATATAAGAAAACTGGGGCTGCGGGTATAGCTTGGTCAGTGGCAGACAGACCTCCCGCTTAGCATTGTAAAGGCCCTGGGATCAGATGCCAGCACAGGAGAAAAATAAGGAATTATGTATGGCCAACGAGACACATCAGAAATATTCATAAGACAAACAAGGCACAAACGCTGAGTCATTTGTAGGACACAAAGTCATCAGCACCTGCAATCCTGTCACCTAAGATTACCTTTCCAAGGCTGTGTTTGGGAGCAAGCACACCACAGTGGTCAAAACATTTGTATGGCTTAGGGGCTAAGCCCTTAGAACTACCATGGGCACAGCCTATGTGCAGTCTCTCCCTCTGCCCCAAACATTAGCGAACAGTCTTTCTAAGCAACAAAATTCCACGGCAGAAACACGTTTGTTATTATATTTTCTATAGTAACACATTTACCCAGGACCCACGGTAATATCATCCATTCCACGATGGTTGGTGGTGGACCTTGCCTGTTCAAGTCTGACCTGTCGATGTGCTGAGAGGCAAGCAGCAGCAGGAACAAAAAGGTCAAATAGGAGGCTGTGTGGCAGATAAACTTGATAAATGGCTTTCTGATGAACAGTCCAAGTGGGCTTTTAGGAGCTATCAGGTAGCACACGGAGAAGACGGGGAAAAGCAGTCCTATTATGAAACACGTCACCATCTTCACCGCCCAGTGTCTCCTCCTCCAGCCTGGGAACTCGTCGTACCAGCGGGATGCGAGTAGTTGCTGGCAGTTGGGCTGGGCAACAAACTAGGAGGAAAAAAAAGAATGAAAATTATGCCCCTGTTATATGTAATGACCTAGGTTCACTGGGAAAAAGACAATGACAACCTTCAACAGTTTTCCTAATTTCATGTTAAAATCAAATTTAAACAAACCACATATCCTTTGGTAAAGCGATATTAGAATTTAAAGACACAAGCTGTCTTTTCACATATAAAAGACTGATCAAGGGAGTACACAGAAAATAACATTTTACTCACTCAGGGAAAACCAAAGAATGGTTCAGAAACCATGGTCTAAGTAAAATTGGGGCTAGAAGCTCTTCCCTCCTGATCAGGTTTTGCGAGGCAGTAGGGACCCCTCCTTCATTTTGGCTCACAGCTTTTGAGTTTTCAGACTACCATCAGCTGGCTACCTTCTCTTGGACTGATGACAAAGTTCTACATCACAGCAGATGAGAATGAATATTCTGTCATCCACTTCGATACCCTGAGGTATCAGATGGGGAAATGTCATGGATACCCTGAGAATCCCCTTTGAACAGGAATAAGCTTGGTCTGAGCCTTAAACACAGGTGCCCCTATTCAAGCTCTAGTATTTACTTAAGATTTACCTTTTATTTTAGGTGTATGCCTACATATATGTACACTACATGCCTACATGATGTGTACAGACCTGATGTGTACAGAAACCAGAAACGGATATTGGATGCCCCTAGAGCTGGAGTTACTGATGGTTGTGAGCTGCCATGTGGGTGCTGGGACTAAATAAGATGTAACCCGTTCCCAGCACTGGAGGTTTTACTTGGTGGCATATGGTATCTAACTGGGGCACTGTCTCCCCTATTTTTTGGTGATTCCATTTATATTCCCTTTGCATATGCATATGATTTAGAAGCTTCGCATTAGTAGGTTTCACATGGCTTTTAAGAAGGCCTTTGGTTTCAGTGGTCCCTCCTCACATTCCCTCCCTTACCATGCCCTCATCCTATTCAATCCTCTTATCCTAGTTTTCCCTCTATTTCTCCATAACACTCAATTCTATTCATTCTTTTGGGGCAATCCTTCTGATCCCATTCTTAAGTACCTAACCTCTGTAGTTTTTAGATTGTAGCACATAAATCAAGAGCCAGAAGCTAACACCCACATATAAGAGAAAACATATTTGTCTTTTGGGGGGTTCATGGCTCTACATGCTATTACAGAGCATTTGCTCCTCCGTGCATGTTGCTGCCCTATTTATAATAGCCAGAAGTTAGAGAACAGCCAAGATGTTCATAAACTAAAGAATGGATAAGAGAAATGTGGTACATTTACACAATGGAATATTATTTAGCTGTCAAGAAAATGAAATCATCAAATTTACAAGAAAATGGATAGAACTAGAAAAAAAAAAAAAACTCAAACTGAGTGAGGTAACTCAGAACCCAAAAGACAAGTATTATAAGAGTTTAAAAAACAAAACTTTTAATTGTTAAAGTAGATGGTATCATCCTCTTTCTTCCCGCTCCCCTTTGTCGCCTTCCTTCCAACCTTCTCTGAGTCCTTTTCTGCCTCTTGTCAATTTGCTCAGCTTTTCCAACTCTCACTGAAGAACTCTTTCACAGAGCCGATGCTCTCTTTGACTAAACCACTGATCCATTCAGGGAGCCCCTGGCAGAACATCTGTAGCGAGGGTGCCTCCCCCATCTTCCTGAGACACCACCACCTTCTGCACCCTCCCTGCCTGGGGGAAGAAGGTTTTCACTACAGGTCTGTGCCTCAGCCTCTGGCCAAGCCGGCTCCATACATTCATAAAAGGGGCCCTGGAAAGTATTTTTAAGCTCTTGATAATTTGCATTCAATACCCTTTAAGTATTTCATAAGCCTGATCCTTTGAGTATTTATGGAGCCACTGAGTCATAGGATCCTAATCACTGGTGACACTGTGAAAATAACTGAATCTAATCTCATTTCTACAAATAAATTGTGACCCTACATGAACGCACTAAAAACAACTGCACAAAATACTAAAATCCCAAAACACTGAGAAAATAATGATGAGAAAGAATAAAGCTGAAAAGTATATTTAGAAATATTCCAGTAAACTGAATGAGCCCCCACTGCAGAGTCAGGAACTGAACCCCTAACTATAGATAACACAAACTGAGAGGAAGCAGACAGTGAAAGCGACACGATGAGTGTTTTGTCTGGATGTGAATTATTTAGCTTTTTACCCTTCCTTCGTATTTTCAGCTTTTCATTATATTTCTCTAGCTTAAAACCTCATACTCAAAATTTACACTACAGCTATATTCTCAAAAGAGCAAAATATGTGTATTGTAGAGGCAACTATCCTGTCTTGTTTGAGCGCTTCCATACAAGTTTTTGTTTTGTTGTTGTTGTTTTTCCAAAATGTGTTTTATAATGTTGACAACAGGGTTTAAGGACACAGAGTTCCCAAGAATTATGTTGTCCATAGACGAAAAACCCTTCTGTTCCCTCATCCACTTAGATCCCTTCAAAGCTGCCCATGACCTTCAACTCTGGCTGTTTCCCAGAGAGAGCTATAGTTGTGTCCACAACAGAGACAATTCCTCGAGTCTCCCTGAGCATATTCAGATCATGTTAACTGATTATATCTATTTACTTCATCAATCAAAGCTGCATTTCCTCACGCTGTTTCCTAATTTAGAGTCGGCACTGTCTATCAGACCGGTAAGTGGGGATGAGAGAGACCAGTCTCTTGGAACTAGTAAGTCCATTTCTGGGAAATCAACACGTGTTGAAGATGGAGCATGTTATGGATGACTTGATACAAGCTTCTGAAACAAAGAGGTCCAGAAAGCATCAGAGATGACACTCAATGTAAAATAATCAACAGAAATTCAAGGTACCAAGTTAAGCCTGAAATAACAGACAGGCTTTTGACAGATACAAGGTGCATGGTGAATGTACCTTGGCTTCCATTTAAGAAAGACTATACTGAAAATGTTGAGTAGAAATCCTTGGGGTAGTCTGAATTTTCTGCAGATGTAACAGAGATAGAGTGGAAAGGGCTGCTGTCACCATCTTTTAGCATCTATGTAAAAAATTTCCTCTGGAAACTCCTGAGTCCATGCCCTTGCTATTTATAGTGCTGACTGAGGCCAATGACACTGGCATTAGCTGGGAGCATGTCAATGATGCCCAGTATCAGACTCAACTTAAGCCCAGTGAGTAATTCTATGCATCGCACAACTCCTGTGGATGTTAACTGTTGGTAAACATTGGTTTAATGTATTAGATGCCTTGTGAAGCTATGTATACTTCTAATGTACAGAATAAATGTTTTAAGACTAGTTAGAATTCAATGTAAATATACAGTTTAGTGATTATAAGAATATCAAGTTTTAAATCTCTGTGAGCAAGCGAGAGAATTTTATAACCTAATTTTAATTAATATGTCATAAAAACAATAAGTAGAAAAAGATTTCTATGAGAAATATCATATCCATAATAATAGTAATAACTCAAGAATAAGAAAATAGCCATAAAATAACTAGTTTACGAATAACTAATTTGAAAATGGGGAGGCAGAGGCAGGCGGATCTTTGTTAGTTCAAGCCCAGCCTTGTCCATAAAGTGAGTCCATGACAGCCAAGACTACAAGAGAAATCCTGTCTCAAAAACAAAAACCAACAAACCACAATTGGGCAGATAAAGCCACAGTCCCCACAGCTCAGGTGGGACTCCCACACTCATGGGAGAAGCTGGACTGCCCTGAGGGATCTGGAAGGGGGTCTGAATTGTGGCCACAGCTCAATGGGACTGAACCGCCAAAGATGTGTAATCTAGACTGCTCTGCTATCTAGACTGATCCGGGCAGGACCCTGACTGCTGGCCACAGTGGTCCGGGCCTGGCCAATTCCTAAGGCCCAGCAGGGTCAGGACAGAAAATTAAACAGTGGCTCCCAACACAGCTGGTCTGAATCCCCTCAGTAGCGTGAATGGAATCAGGCAGAAGCCTACCACTGCTGACCCAGTCAGGAGCTTAAGGTGTAGAGCAAAGTCTTCTGGAGCAGAAACCAGGTCACCTGCCAGTTCCAGAGAAGAATTCCCTAATCCCGAAAGGCAAGAGCACGCGACCTATAATCACTCACCAACTACCCACTCTCAACAACCAGTGAAGGACACTAGAAGCTACCACCCAACATCAGAAATAGCGAGATGACTAAAGGACAGTGTAAGAATGCAAACAACAAAAAACCAAAACAGCTTGGCATCCCCAGACCCCAGCTATCCCAAAGAAAGCAACCCTAAGAACTCAAAACACAATAGAAATACAAGAAAATGACTTCAGATCCTTAGTAATGAATATGATAATAGAGGAAACAAATAAAATCCCTAATCAAATGCAGGAAGACATAGCCAAACAGGTGGAAGACATAAAAGAGGCCTATAGAGAGGCACTGGAAAAAATTCAGGAAAATACAACAAACAGATGAAGGAAATCAATAAAACAGTTCCAGATCTGAAGATGAAAATGAAAACAATGATAAAAGCACAGACAGAAGAAAAACAGGAACGAGAGACCTTAGAGAAGAAAGCAAGCAACATAGGGGTGAGTTTTTCTAACAGAATACAAGAAATGGAGGGACAAATCTCAGGACTATAAGATACAATTGTAGAACTCAAAGCAACCATCAAGAAAATGCTGAATCTGAAAATTCCTGACACAAAATATCCAAGAAATCAAGGACACCTTGAAAAGACGAAACCTGAGAAGAATAGGCATTGAGGAAAGAGAAGACACCCGACTCTAAGGTCCAGAAAATATCTTCAACAAAATCATAGAAGAAAATTTCCCCAATTTAAAGAATGAGATGCATATAAACAAACAAGAGGCCTAATGAATAGAATAGACCAGAAAAGCAAATCTTCCCACCACATAATAATAAAAACACAAATTATACAGAAGAAAGAAAAAAATTTTAAAAGTGGCAAGAGAAAAAGGCCGAGTAACATACACTGGCAAGCCTGTCAGAATTACACCCGACATCTCAGCAGAGACCATAAAAGCCAGAAGGGCCTGGACAGAGGTCCTGCAAACCCTAAGAGACTGCAGATGCCAGGCCAGACTACTATACCCAGCAAAATTATCAATAACCATTGATGGAGAAAACAAAATATTCCCTGACAAAAACAAATTGAAACAGTTCTTTCCACAAATCCGAATTTCCAGAAATTACTTGATGGAAAACTCTACCCCAAAGGGACAAGCCACAACCAAAACTACACAGGAAATAGATAACTACATCACCACAAAAACACAACCACACAAACTCTCTACTGTAACCAACATCAAAAATTAAGGGACTTAACAGACTAACTGAATGGATGCATAAACAAGATCCAACATTCCTCTGCATTCAAGAAAAACATCTTACCTACAAGGACAGACATTATCTCAAGGTAATAGGCTGGAAAAAAATATTCCAAGCAAATGGTCACAAGAAGCAAGCTGGTGTAGCCATTTTAATATCTAATAAAAAAGACTTTCAACCAAAATTAATCAAAAGTGATGATGCTCCAAATACAAGGGTACCTACATTTGTAAAAGAACTATTAACAAAGCTTAAACCACACATTAATAGTGGGAGACTTCAACACCCCAGTTTCACTGAAAGATAGGTCATTGAAACAGAAACTAAGCTGAGAAATAATATCATTAACCAACGCCATGAATCAAATGGATCTAACAAATATTTACAGAAGATAGAAATGGATGGAACGTTACCAAATTCATTCTATGATGCCACATCACATTGATACCTAAACCCCACAAAGACTCAACCAAAAAAGAGAATTTCAGACCCCTTTCTCTTATGAACATTGGCAATAAAATACTCAATAAAATACTCACAAAACGAATACAAGAACATATCAAAGATATCATTCACCATGCCCTGGTAAGCTTCATTCCAGGCATGCAGGGATGGTTTAATGTACAGAAATCCATCAATGTAATCCACCATATAAACATACTGAAAGAAAAAAGTCACATCATCATCTCCTTAGATACAGAAAAAGCATTTGACAAAATCCAACACCCATTCATGTTTAAAGTTTTGGAGAGATCAGGGATACAAGGCACATACATAAACATAATAAAGGCTATATACTGGATCCAATAGCCAACATCCAGTTAAATTGAGAGATACTCAAGGAAATGCCTCTAAAATTGGGGACCAAACAAGGCTGCCCACTATCTCCATATCTCTTCAATATAGTGCTGGAAGTTCTAGCTAGAGAAGTAAGACATCAAAAGGAGATCAAGGGGATCCAAATGGGAAAGGAGGATGTCAAATTATCTCTTTTTGCAGATGATATGATAGTGTACATAAGTGATCCCCAAACTTCTACCAGAAAACTCCTACAGCTGATAAACACCTTCAGCAAATTAGCTGGATACAAAAATTAACTCAAAAAGCCAGTAGCCTTCCTATATACAAATGACAAACATGCAGAGGAAGAAATTAGAAAAACTACACCATTCATGATAGTCACAAGCAATATAAAATATCTAGGAGTAACTCTAACCAAGCAAGTGAAGGACTTATTTGAAAAAAACTTCAAATCTCTGAAGAAAGAGATTGAAGATAACATCAGAAGATGGAGGGATTTCCCTCGTTCATGGATCAGGAGAATTAACATAGTAAAAATGGCCATCTTACCAAAAGCAATTTACAGATATAATGCAATCCCTATCAAAATACCTACACAAAATTTAAAAGACATTGAAATATCAATTCTTAACTTCATGTGGAAAAAAAAAAAACCCAGAATAGCTAAAACAATCCTATACAATAAAAGATCCTCAGGAAGAATCTCCATACCTGATCTCAACCTGTACTATAGAGCAATAGTAATTAAAACAGTATGGTACTGGCATAGCAATAGGCTGGTTGATCAATGGAATCCAATCGAAGATGCAGAAATGAATCCACACGCATATAATTACTTGATTTTTGACAAAGAAGCCAAATCTATTCAATGGAAAAAAGATAGCCTCTTCAACAAATGGTGCCAGTCTTCTTGAATGTCTACATGTAGAAAGATGCAATTCGACCCATATTTGTCACCATGCCCAAAACTGAAGTCCAAGTATATTAAAGATCTCAGCATAAAACCAGAGACACTAAATTGGTTAGAAGAAAAGTGGGGAAGAGCCTGGAACACATTGGCACAGGAGACAACTTCCTGAACAGAACACCAACAGTCTAGGCCTTAAGGTCAACAATTAATAAATGGGACCTCATGAGGTTGAGAAGCTTCTGTAATGCAGGAGACACTGGCAACAGAACAAAGTGACAGCCTACAGACTGGGTAAAGATCTTCACCAACTCTACATCTAACAAAGGTCTAATTTCCAAAATATATAAAGAACTCAAGAAATTAAACACCACCAAACCAAATAACCCAATTGAGAAATGGGGCTTAGATCTAAATGAAGAATTCTCAACAGAGCAATATCAAATGGCTGAGAAACACTTAAAGAAATGCTCAACATTTTAGTCATCAGAGAAATGCAAATCAAAACAACTCTGAGATACCATCTTACACCCATCAGAATGGCTAAGATCAAAAATTAAAGTGACATCACATGCTGGCAAGGATGTGGAGAAAGAGGAACACTCCTTCATTGCTGGTGGGAATGCAAATTTGTACAACCACTTTGGAAATCTATCTGGCGCTTTCTCAGAAAACTGGGAATAGGGCTTCCTCAAGACCTAGCTATTCCACTCTTTGGAATATACCCAGAAAATGCTCCACCACACAACAAGGACATATGCTCAACCATGTTCATAGCATCCTTATTCATAATAGCCAGAACCTGGAAACAGCCTAAATGTTCCTCAGTTGAAGAATGGATAAAGAAACTGTGGTATATTTACACTATGGAATACTACTCTGCTATTAAAAACAAAGAAATCCTGAAATTTGTGGACAAATAGATGGAACTGAGTGAGTTAACCCAGAAGCAGAAACACTCACAATGTATATACTCACTTATAATTGAGCATTAGCCCAAAAGGCATGTCCTATGAAAGTCTTCACTTACCAGGAGATTGGGACAGATGTGAGGACATCCTACTGGGACTCTAGGTAAGACAAATATAGGAGATGGGGAAATAGAAGGACCCAGAGGGTTGTAGAAACCTACAAGAAATACATTGTGATGGGTGGATAGGGGCCCACGAAGTTCTGCTCAAACTATTGCACTAACCAAGGACAGTACAAGTAGTAAACATCGAACCCCTACTCTGATCTACCCAATGGACAGGACATTCTCCACAGTTATGTGGAGAGCAGGGACTGATTCTGACATGAACTCTGGTGCCAGATATTTGACCACCTCCTCTTGGTGGGGAGGCCTGATGGCACTCAAAGAATAAACAGGCTACCAAGATGAGTGGAGGAGGAGGTCCCCCTCAGTCATAGACCTAGGGGAGGAGAATAGGGTGAAAGCGGGAGGGAGGGAGGAATGGGACGATACAAATGATGGGATAACCATTGAGTTGTAATCTGAATAAATTAATTAAAAAAGATAGAATTCATAACCAGCACTGCTAGAGTGACCAAATAAATATCACATTCTGTAGCCCTGGGATCTATATAAAACCAAATACAGCTGTTTAAAAACAAAAACCAAACAAACCAAAAACAAAATGAAACAAAAAAATTTTAAATTAACAAATGTTTTATTGTATCTGAAAAGACAATGAAAAAATCTTGAGAAGAACCAGGATGAATGACTGAGAATCTTGAGAGACTGTCCCCCAGTGTCAACAAGCCCTCTGGCTTTATTGAGTGCAAAGAACTGTCTACCTGGTCACCAGGTTTCCCAATCACTTTCCCTGAACACACATGATAGATTAGATTCTCAGAACAGGACTCAATGACATCTGATCACTAGGATATCATGTTGACATCAGTGAGGAATGATAACCAAACTCCATCTAATCATGTTGGTCAGGCAAGCACAGGGTTAAATTTCTTATTCCTGAGTCCATGTACAAAATTAATGCAGAAACTGATATGCAACTGAGTAATAACTGGAGTCTGGAAATGCCAGACAGTCTTAAGAAGGAGGGTGTCTGTCGATCACTCAACACTGAGTACATTAAACTGTTGAACTTGTTATGGGCATGATGGCTCACTCCTATGATCCCAGCACCAGGAAAGCTGAAACAGGAAAACCAAGAGTTTAACACTACCCTGTAGGCTCAATTTTTTTAACCAATATATTTTATCGTAACTTATTAACCAAGCATAGGTCACTTATAACCCGACTGACTAAAACAGCAGGAAAAGAGGATTAAGGAACACAATAGCAAAACCGTAAGGATATCAGTTCCGAGGAATGATTCTCCTGGCATAATCAGCAGGATCTTTTCTGCTGGAACCTGGAATAACCAGACCCCAGAACCTCAGCAGGAGCCAGAGCCCTGAAGCCTTCTCTGAGTGGTTCTCTCTAGGAGTGTCTCAAAGTGAAGTGATGAACAGCCAAAACTATCTGAAGTCTACAAAAAGCCCCGCCTCCAGTTCTGGGTTCCTTTATATACCTCCTCCCAGAGTCTGTTCACAGGATCTTTTCAGTTGGCAAAAATCAAGCTCCTGCATGAGGTGGTTGGTTTTCTAGTGGATTAACATCACCTGTTCTCTCACAAGACCATTCTCATCCCACACTTGGGATCCTAAGAAACAGGTTTATCTCTCCTTCACTACCCTGATTTTCACAGTGAGACACTGACTTCATGAACAGAGAAACAAACAAAAAACCTCAAAGAAACAAGTAAGTTGAACCTAGAAAACAAAGCCAACTAAAGGGCCAGGAACTATAATCACTAGATAATGGCAGACTTTAAAAAATTACAAACGGAAACAGGTGATACAATCTCCATACCTGTTCACCATTAACCATTTGGAGGCATAAGTAATTAATTGCAATAATTTGTGAAATTAGCAACTATTTCTGAGATTCTGTCAATGTTTTCTTCAAAATGAACAGACATGGGAAGGAACCATTGATGGAACCATGCCTGAGTGGTTACTCATGTGTTGAATAACTTATGACAGCACTCAGTGGAAATAGAGTGAGGTGTGGTCCAGAGTCATGTATTAAGGGCTGACCTTGCAGACCCCAGTCTCTGAAGAGTAAACAGGAGTCCTGTACAGGGATGAGGCATATCCAGAAAGGGTGTTTGAGTGTCCACTGAAGTCAAACACTGAACTTTGCTTCTATCTCCATAGGGGCAAGAATCCAGAACAGACATGGCAGATGGGGCATGCACGCATGCTAAGCTAGACAAAAGGGTCTAATCACTGATATGTTTGTTCTGTTTTCTGCCCCTCATATTTCCACACACCACCCAGGCTTCCTAATTCTTAAAAAAACACTTTATTATGAAAAATGTGAAAATAAAAAGAAATCACGCACTAACATTAAACAGACCAATATCTATACACCTCAGTGAACTTCTATGCAGTTAGAGTAGCCATCCAGAATGGAAATTATGTAGCTTCACAATAGACTTTATACTTTTCATTATCTAATATATCTTATGCACTTATCCACCACCACCAAAAAAAAAAAAAAAAAAAAAAACAGAAACACAGGGCAGGGTTAAAAGTAGAAAAACGACTTTCTATTTTCTTTTATAACTCATGTCTATCACCATCTTTCAGTCCTTCCTCATCTCCTACTACCTCACTTTCATTGTTCTCTTTCCACATAATATACTGTACCCACATGCACATTTGTTTACACACACACACGGGGGTGGGGGGTGGGGAGGGAGGGAGGGAGGGAGGGAGGGAGATTGTGTGAGCTCATTTAACATCATACATTCTAAGTACATCCATTTTCTGCAGACTTTGTGATTACATTTTTTCTTTAGAGCTGAATAGCATTCATATAAATATATATAATATATATTCATATTATATATATATATATATATATATATATATATATATATATATATATATGAAATACATACACGGCAGAGTTTACTTATCCACTCATCTGTTGATTAACAACTAGGTTGATTTCAATTCTTTGTTATAGTGAATAAAGCAGCAATAAACATGTGGATGTAAAAATCTGTATGTTAGATATTGAGTTATTTAGGTGTTTGCCCAGAGTGAAATAGCTGGGTCATATGGTATACGTCCTATGCCTAAGAAGATGAAATTATGCCAAGTCTTTGGAAAGCAGAGGACCAATTCCACTTTTTCTCCCACAATTAAAGTCACATTCACATAGTAGAAGTCCCTTCCAGCCAATCTAAACGGGGCAGTAAGACAGACAATGGGCTGTGTTTACTTTAAATGGGCTTATAAACAGACTTTTGAGGCAGGGTCTCTATCTATCCGTAACTGGTCTGGACCTTGATATGTAGACCAGGCTGGTCTTGAGCTCACAGATATCTACCTGCCTCTGTCTCCCAAGTGCTGAGAGTAAAGGCACACACTACTATGCCTGGCCTAAACCATCACTGACTTTACCTTTAGGATCAAATTCCTGGTGACCCTTCATTTTAACTGTCAACTTGACAAAACCTGGAATTACCCAGGGAAAGCAGGCATGACTATGGGGGTCATCTTGGATGTTTTAATATGTGTGAGAAGAATAACCCAAATATGGCTACGATCTTTGGATAGGGGCCCATATAAAAGGACATGGCAGAAGGCAAACTATTAACTTTTGCACTGGCTTAGCCCTCACTTCTCCTGGAGAGTCAATTTATTCTGTAGCTGTTACTGCTGATTCCTTCTCAAATATTAGGAACAGCTTTTTCAGCCTGGCGGTGGTAGCCCACTCCATT
The DNA here is from genome assembly GCF_903995435.1 of Acomys russatus. Taxonomy (NCBI): domain Eukaryota; kingdom Metazoa; phylum Chordata; class Mammalia; order Rodentia; family Muridae; genus Acomys; species Acomys russatus. The sequence goes on along the minus strand of NC_067151.1, from coordinate 31,251,328 downwards.
AATCCCAGCACTCGGGAGGCAGAGACAGATGGATCTCTCAATTAAAGGGCAGCTTGGTTTACAGAGTGAGTTACAGGATAGCCAGGGCTACACAAAAAACTTGCCACAAACAAACAAACAAACAAACAAACAAGCAACAAAGTAAAATAAAACAAACATAGTCTGAAGACCAGGAATCTTAAATGTTTTGGCAGGAGATTGGGACTATCTAAGCACCCAGCCTCCTGGATTGCACGACCACAGGATTCTAGGCCTCTTCAGTGTGAGACAGGACAGCTGTTGTTGGACCACTCTGATTGTGTAAGACAATCTAATAAATCTGCTTTTAATATATAACCATGCTGTCTGTTCTGTTCCTCCAGAGGGCCCTGACTAATACATTGTAGGATGACTCTTCCTTTGCTGAAGTCCTGGATGTTGACAACGCACAGCTTTGAAAACTATCCTGGCCATCCTGGGAAAGATTCTAATGATTACATTGCTCAGTTATCTGCTCACTGAAGTTGGCATGAAACCATCTTGTCTGCAACACAGAATGACTACTGTGTTTTGGAGACAGCAGGGTTCACACAGTAACTGGCACGTAGAGAGTTCTGTCTGCTCTCCTCAGTACTTTTCAGCATTTATCTTCAGCTTCCTGCTGTAGCCGGGTACCAGTTTCTCACTAGGATTATTGACTATAGGCTTGCCTCCTTCTTTTATTCTTTTTGGTTTCTTTATAATGATCTAAATCATGTTCCTCAAATGAGTGAGACATAATTTCCTTTTGCTTAATCACTTCAGGACTTCCGTTTGTAACGACCACAAACTCCACTTGCTCCAGCCCTGCCTGGCACAGCTTTCATCAGGGCATCCCAAGGCAATCACAACCAGCTAGGCAAAGACAGTCACTGGCCACTGCGACCTTTGGTCATCAGTAAGACTTTTTCAAGGGACCTGGACCAGGGCATTGATGGTACAAAAGAGAACTTCACCGATAACCCCCTGAGCTCAGGTACTGGTAAATTTGTTTTTATAAAAATGTGCATAGACTGTATCAGCATAAGCTGTTGGTAATCTGTTGAAGTGTACTTTTGATTGTATTTTTTTAAATAATGTTCTATAAATGTCCATAAAATGGGCAGCTTAAATGACTCACAAGTCTGTCTCCTGCCTCTAGAGACTCACAGTCTAACATCTAGATGCCAGTGATAGCAACCTTCCCCTGGCCTCCTCCTGCTGTCTGCTACATGGCTGTCAATTCCTAGCATTCCTTGGCATGCAGGGGCCTCATTCCAGGCTCTGCTTGTGTCATCACAAGACAGTTCCCTGGGTGCCTCACTTTGCACCAACTACCCTCTCATATAAGGATACCAGTCGTAGCCACACAGGGCCAAGGAGCCCAGTGACCTCATCTTCCGACGTCTTATGCACACCGAGCCTGCTTCCAAATAAGGATGTGTTCTTTAGCACTAGAGCTAAGTTGTTAAACACCAGGCTATAATGTTCATAATTTTATATTTTCTGAAGTTGCCTAATACACAATTTTGACATTGTAGTTTATATTTCAGCTGCTATTTCGTATGCTGCCAATATATATCAACTCCACGAATCATTTTTAAAATCCCAATACCTCTATGAATACTTAATTAACTGTGATTACTAACTTAAATCCACATTCTTTTAAAACAAGAATCTTACTATGTTTTATGTATGAATCATGTAAGTTCAAGACATGTGTCCAGTACCATGAAGGCCAGAATAAGGTGTCGGATGCCCTGGAGCTGGAGCTACAGATGGGTGTGAATCACCATATGGGTGCTGGGAACTGATTTTTTTTTTTTCAAGAGCAGCCAGTGCTCTTAACCACTGAGCCATCTTAAGAGATTCTAAAAGCTCATGTTTTTGATCAACTGAGGTGACTCCTCAGAGGCAGACTGTAGCTCCCGATCTTTCTCTTCTACTAGATGTTAAATCCCACCCACCCCCCATCTTTCCTGTCTCCCTTATCTCCTGTTTTATTATTCCACTGTAATCTACAATGATAAGTGTTAAGGCTAAAACAGGCATAAATCTAAAGCTACCTCCACATCACTCTGCACCTGTGATTAAATCTTTCTAAGGACTTTCTAGAGATTTACCTATTCTGACTGACCTGAAATATTTCATTGCTTCCACGGAAGAAATATCAGACAACCAATTTCTTGTCATTGGTAAAGTCAGGGTCACCATGCAATGGAATTAGAAAAAAATCTTTATTTTTTTTGTGGTTTGAAATGTGGGCTATGGAACAGTAGCCTGGTCCAGAACTGCACCTTTAAGCATCACACTGCTTATCTTAATGTGTACATTGCATTGGTTACTGGTAAACTATGTACACAGATGAGACATGAGTCACACACTTTCATATCCTTACACAACATCAAAAAGCATCACCATGAAGCTAACTCCGCCTTGGCTATCTACTATTCAACCAAAACACAATAGCAAGAAAGCAGGAACCAACCGAGTCAGGTTCAAGCTTTGCTCAGCCATGATCAGAAGACACACAGAGGGCAAGTGGCACAGGAGAACAATATATGCTTAGCCTCAGGAGACACAAGAGACATGCAAAGTTAAACCACATGGAATGAACTTCAGTGGTGAATGAAAAATGTCACCCATAGGCTCTGGCATTTGAATATTCAGTCTCCAGTTGGTGGTGCTGGAGGAACTATGGCAATGGGACAGGCCCTGAAGTTCCAAAAGCCTGCTGCCATTACCAGTCTCCCATACTCGCTCGCTCACTCACCACTCACTCACTCCTCACTCACTCCTCGCTCACTCACCCATCCTTACTCACTCACTCACTCCTCACTCACTCCTCGCTCACTCACTCACTCCTCACTCACTCACTCCTCACTCACTCACTCCTCACTCACTATTCACTCACTCATTCACCACTCCCTCACTCCCTCATTCCTTACTCACTCACTCACTCACTCACCACTCACTCACTCCTCACTCACTCCTCACTCACTATTCACTCACTCACTCACCACTCCCTCACTCCTTACTCACTCACCACTCACTCACTCCTTACTCACTCACCACTCACTCACCCATCCTTACTCACTCACTCCTCACTCACTCACTCCTCACTCACTCACTCCTCGCTCACTCACTCACCACTCACTCACTCCTCACTCACTCACTCCTCGTTCACTCACTCACCACTTACTCACTCACTCCTCACTCACTCACTCCTCGCTCACTCACTCACTCCTCGCTCACTCACTCACTCCTCACTCCCTCCTCACTCTGTTTCATACCCCTGTTTGAAACGTGAGCTCTCAGCTGCCAGCTCCAGCTGCCATGCCTGCTGCCTGCTGTCTTGCTTTTCCCACCTTTGTGGACTCTAACCCTCTGGAATCATAAGCAAAAATAAACTCTTTCAGAAGAGTTTATTATATATAAATAAGTTGCCCTGATCATCATGTTTTAGCATAGGAACAAAAAAGCAACTGATACACACACTAACAATATGAGGGGAGATTTAATGGAACTAGGCTTTTCACACATTAACCATCAAATATGAATAGTTAACAACCTTGGAGAATAGTGAATAGCATTCATTTTAATTAAATACATATTACTGATAATGAAGTCTTTCTAACTTTCACCACATAGCCACAGAAAAATGAAGAGCGAACCCATACAAACATCTACATAAAGACATAGTGTGTTGTTTTACTTATAAGAACACCACAGTAGAACCATGGAGTGCCCACCGACCCATGAAAAGGTGAGCAAAGCAGGTTATGCCCACAATTGTTAGGTTGCTCTTCAATGGAAAAAGGAAGTATTATAATTGACTGTGTGTGTGTGTGTGTGTGTGTGTGTGTGTGTGTGTGTGTGTGTGAATTTTATTATAATAATATGCTATTAAAATAAGCCTGTCTCTATCTTGTGGAGCCATTGATACTCTGCTAGTTAGGTTTTTGTCAATTGGACAAAAACTAAGGCCATCTGGGAAAAGGTGACTTAACTGATAATTTACATATGTATGTATATATGTGTGTGTACATATATACATATATATTATTGGATCTTAAAAGTAGTTGTGCTAGTTGTGTGTCCTTGCATAAGTCTTTACTGTGAGCACTAAGGGAGCAGAGGAAGGTGGGTCTCTGAGTTGAAGGGCAGCTTGTTCTACACCGCAGGTTCTACGGCAGCCAGGACTGTATAGTGAGACTCTGTCTCAAGAAAATGTGATGCCGAATGGAAGAACAGGGAGGATAAAGCCAGCTCATGCTGTATACGCCCGTTTAGACAAACTCCAGAAAATGCAAACTAATCTGTAACAAGAGAAAGCGCACCTGCAGGTGCTCGAGGGGCGGTGCATTGACTAAAGAACAAAAGGAAGTTTGTTGGAACAGTGGCTAGGTCCACATTTAGCCATGATGATATTCTTGTAGTGTATCACACACTACAAAACTTACCAAATGTTCAACTCAAATATGTGCAGTTTATCAGTTGCCAATTTACTGTTGTTAAAAATAAGCTTGTCCCTATCTGCTGGGGCCATAGGTAGCCTGAGGAAACTAACGTGCTATCAAGCACAGCATGCTGGTTAGGTTTTTCTCAATCAGACACAAGCTAGGGTCATCCAGAAAGAGGTGACTTAATTAATAAAATGCTCCACCAGATTGGCCTGTGGGGGCATTTTCTTGGCTAATGATTAGTTTGAGAGGGCCCAGGCCACTGGGCAAGTGGCTCTGGGTTGTATAAAATGCAAGCTGAGCAAAGCAGGATGAGCAAGCCAGTACGCAGCATTCTCTGTGGCCTCTGATTTATGTCCTGCATCCGGGCTCATGCTTTCAGTCCCGTCCCTGACTTCTCTTTCCTCCCCACCTGCTTTTGGTCACGGTGTCTATCAGAGCAGCAGAGAACACTCAAGGGCATCCACCAAAGCAACCTCTTAGCCTTCTCCTTTTCATCTCCTTGTTTCACCTCGATGTACACTCTAGTTCACCTCATCTCGAGATAACATCATAATTTGACATCAGGTATTACTTGAGATCGAAGCCCAGAAAATTAGCTATTTCACACCTAATCCTATTAGCTTCTAAATTCTTCTTTAACCCTCCTGAAGTTGCTTCAGCACATCATATTAATAGCATTCTTTTCTCTCTCCTCTTGCTTTACATACACAGAACTAGGTCTATGTAATGGAAAAAAATAACTAGAAAAAGAAATCGGGGATAAATAACTTTTTATTTTACTATAAAGGAATTACCAACAGTAATGCATCAAGAAAAAGAAGAATATTGGAATTTTGTGCAGAATACATTGGTGTTCAGTGCATATATGAGAACTGAAACTATTTTTATAAGTTTTTTTTTTTGTCTCTAGAAGATGAGTAAGCCTCGCTACTCACATAAAATCGAAACACTTCAAATTCAGTGACATTTTGCTCTTTCATGCTATTGTAAATAAGTACTACAGAATATATGAATATATGCAGACGCTTTAAGCAGTTTTTTCCCCACAGAATATTCAGTCCTCAGCACACAGGTCCTCAAACTTAATCATTACTTCAGGAGAATGCAACACACATTTGGAATTGTCCCCAATGGGGTTTATACTGGTTGCCTTTACATAAACACAAAACGCCATGATGCACACTTCTATGATCCCAGCCCTTGGGAGGCAGAGGCAGGAGGATCAAAAGCTCAAAGTCAGCTTGGGGTACACAGTGAGCTCATGTCTGCCACCGGCTACATGGTAAGGCTCTGTCTCATGAAACTAAGGGGTGGGCATAGCACTAAGTGGTCGAGTAGTTACCTAGCACGCACGGGGCCCTTAGGCCAATTCTCAACGCTACAATAAATGAGATAAACAAATATCACAAAACACAAACAGAATGTATAGGAATTAGACATACAAAAATCTGACCACAAAGCTCAAGGCAAAACCTAAAGCAAGGTTAAGTACAGAAAGAGCTTAATTTCTGCCGACATCCCTGAGCTGGCACTGTGTCTACTCCAGACCTTCTCTTCTGACCACGCCTTCCTAGTGAAAAGCAAGCCAAAGGCTCTTGATCCCTCAGCTGTCCAGACTAATGCCCCAGATCTGGTTAGCCTAGCTGGGAAGGGCTTGACTATTAGACAGAAGAATTTGTACAAATTATGGCTGATTCTTTGTAATGAAGAAATCATAAGAATTCTTTGCTTTGTTCACTCCCATTGTTTGCCTGTATTGTTCTTGTATCTTAGACTTTACAGATTTTTTTTCACACTCAGTGTGTTGCCTTCTCACTTGAATTATGGTATCCTTTACTGTAAGAAGCTTTTTAGTTTCATGAGGTCTCAATTATTAATTGTTGGTTATAATGCCTGTGTTGTTGAGATCATGTTCAGAAGAACTTTTTCCTTTCTTTTTTAAAATATTTAAATTTTTTACATATACATTTATATTGTTACACATACATACAATAAACTACCTACAGCAAGAAGAACCATGAAACAATCAGAAATTATATAAATTTGACATTCATGCTATTTGCCAGCCTTGAAGAAAACATCTTTCCTATATTGGTATCTCTAAAATTCTGAATAAAAATCAGCATCTATTATATCTCATCATTATCAACTTAAAACATCTATCTAAGACCTAAAAACATCTTAACTCCTAAACAACTAAGCTTAATTGTAAAATGAAACTATCTGGTCTCCAACCCCATCAGAGGCTTGAGAAGAAATAAAATTATACCGGGGGTGCAGGTTATCACTTTCCCAAATGAGAAGATCACAGAGATAGTTTGCTACCTGATCAGTCACCCAAAACTCTCTATAATGTTGGAGCATCATCTTTAGCTTTCTGGCCCAATATATCTGACAGACATATTTGTGAGGCAGGAACTACTGAGGACTTGCTTACCCTGTTTTGGCAGAGTTTGGTCCTCAACTCTGCCTGCATCCAAGCTTGCCCTTTTTTTTTTTTTTTTTTGGTAGAATACTGTCTGTGGTAGACACAAGGACATTTTCCCCAGTGGCTTATCTGCCACATTTGAAGCTGTCTCCATAAGGAGGTTCTTTGATGCTCATCATCCTCTTTGACGTAGGCTGGGTGTTGCCAGGAGTTAACCTGTCTCATTGTCAATGAATCTTTAAAATAATAAAAACATCTTTAAATGCAATATTCTGAATGTCTCTGAGGATTTTGAAGGCCTTATCTAACTATTTTACCTTATTTTTCTATAGAATCATATCTATCTGTTGTAGCTAAGATGTATATTCTTGTAATAAAAATAGACTGATAATTGATATGATCAACTAACAACTAACTTGTATCCTGTTTATCCTAAACAGCCTGCAATAGCACTTTCAAAGTATTGGAAGTAAAACTTGTATTATAAAATTGAGTTATATGGCTACAATACCACATATTAGAGTAGAAATATATAACCTTTGGCTTGGAGCTCTCTCTTTTTCCTTTCATCTAGCAGTGTCGGGGCACTAGGTCCTATGCTGCAGGCCTTAACCCGTTAGGGTGAGAGAAGGAGTTCGTTCATTTTCTACCTGTAATTATTCGGCTTGACAAGCACCATTGTTAGAGATGCTATCTTCTCTTCTAGTGTATTCTGGACTCTTGGTAAAATAAAAAAATCAGCTGGATGTGGGGGGGGGCTTATATGTAGATCTGCAGTTCTAGCCCATTTATCAGTGAGTCTGGGGTAAATACAAAATAAAAAATAAAAAAAAAAATAAATCACACCCATGAGTAAATGCCCCCAAACTAGGTTTTAGAGTGGAAGGAATTGTGATTTTCACAAATTAAGTTTTCCTGTCAAGCTATATTGAACTTTGCCCCTCACCCCAATCTCTGGATCTATTGCTACAGGAAAGAGGAAGTGAGAACAGATGTCATGACCCTACAATCCATGTCACAACATCCACTGTCCCCCAACATATGACTCTGTCTCTTAAAACAAACTAAAAGGGGCGTTTACACTCAGCAGTAAGTGTAACCCTGGCAGTGTTTGTACAGAAGCTTTCTCCTCTCAATGCCAGGACGTTCAGTGGAAGGAGACGAAAGTCCTGAGTGGGTTCAGAAATGCCCAACGTTTCCTGCTAAATTCACTGGCAGTGAAAAGTCCACTTGATAGCAAGCAGAACCTCCCTGCTTTCAGTCACACAGATGTCATTGCCAACTCTTAGTGACTATCTCACTCCTCCAAACATTTACAATGCAGGTTTTGGTGTATCATACATACGAGATGTGAAGTCAAAATATTTGCCTATGTTCCTGGTGGAATAAGTTTACTTTGCCAAAAACATTGTTTAAAGCTGAAGACAGAACCTTTCCTTTTTCCTAAGTTCTGTAGGACTACGATGTATAGCCCTGGTTCTCGTGGGTACCTCACTGCTTGATCCTAAGGCAATTCAAACATCACAGCAAGTATTTTCATAGCTTGTCCTAGAACTTAAGAACACTGTATTACACTTACTATTTAAATTTTAAGTCCTAACTCCCAGTAAACTGTGTATTCATTAGTTGAAAGTGAAAATGACAGTGATCCCTGGAGAGGCAAAGGAACTCTTTTCTCCTTTTTCTCTGTAGAAGAGAACATTTTGGGAGGATTTGCCTCAGCAGGCTGAAAGAGGATCATGCACGTGGCTGACATAGTCTCACTATTTTATTTTTGCCACAGTGATCTCCCACCCAGTTGGTACAAGTTAATCTTTCCAAGGAAGGGAATGTCCTCCAGTAACCGGAGGGACTTTTCCAGTCTAGGATGACACGAAGGCAGCAAAACATCAGGTGTGGACAGTGGAAAGAGTCACAACTAAGGTGGCTCATTGCAGTGCAGGGGAGGATGGGCCTTAAAGGGCTGGATGTCAAGGTAGAGTCATTTTTGACTAGAGGATTTGAAACAACCCTTAGCTAGGAGGTATTAGCTTCCGGTTAGAGTCCAGACTGTAGCCTGATATGCACCGGTCTATTAATCTCATTGGAGGAATGGACCAAAGCACAATATAGCAACGGTGATGTCCTGTGGGGTGTATTGAATTAAGACTTGATAATGAGGTTCTAGACAGCCAGTTTCAATTGTAGAATTACTAATTAAATGGGGAAAGCAAACTTTAGTATATAGTGAAAATAAGACAGTGGGACATCATGTGGTTTCACTGTTAATCTTTCTTCTTTCTCCTGTACAGACTCAGAGCCCAGCCGGGGGAGGTAGCTGGGAACCCAGATACAAGCCCACACTACTACAGGCACCTGATTTTTGACAGAGATCAAAATGCACATTAGAGAAAAGACAGCATCTCTTGCCCTGTTCAAAATAATCTCCAAACGTATCATGGGCCTCAATATAAGTCCTGATACCTTAACCTGTTAGAAGTAAGGGGTAAACTTCAACTTATAGGCACAGGAAAGAACTTTCTGAAAAGGTCCTCAAGTAACATAGTCATTAAGATCGACAAATAACACATGGAACCTCATGAAACTAAAAAACTTCTGTGCAGCAAAGAACATGGTCATTCAAGAGAACAAGCAACCAACAGAATGGGAAAATAATCTTTATCAGCAACGTATCTGACAGATGGCTAGGGTCTAGAATTAAAAAAAAAAAAAAAAAAAAACCCAAACCTCAAAGGAATATGATAAACGCAGCAACCCCATTAAAAACAAGTTATGGAACTGAACAGAAAGTTCTCAAAAGAATAAATACAAATGTCTGAGAAATACATTAGAAATTTATGAAATTTCATCTTACTCAAATCAAAATGGCTAAGCTCATAATCCACCCCACAACAGAAAAGAAAACGCATGCTAGTGTGGGTTTGGGGAAAAGGAATAGTTATTCACTGCTGGTGGGTGTGCGAACTGGTGAAGCCACTGGGAAAATCGAGTATAAGTTCCTAGAAAAATCTAGAAATAGATCTACCACACAATCCAGCTATACTACAACTGGGCACACACCCAAAAGCCTACATCTCCTACAGAGATGCCTGCTCATTCATGGTCATTCCTGCGCCAGTCTCAATAGCCAGAAAATAGAACCAGCTTAGATGTCCATCACTGATGAATACATAATAAAAACGTAACACATATATGAAAAATTATTCATTTGTCAAAATAAAAAAACCTTAAGTGGTGGAATGGGTAGAAATAATCATCCTGAGGGAAGTTACCCAGACTCATACAAACAGATGCTGCATGCCCTCTCTCATATGCGGACGCTACTTGTGAGGCTTTAGATACAGGTGTTCAAGCTGCAGTTCCTACAGGAGTCAGGAAACTAGTAAGGGACAATGGGGATGGGCTTCAAGGGAAGGGGGAGCATACAGAAGTGATATGAAGGAAGGTGAGGGAAGTGCAACAGGAAGTGTCAGTAGTATGAGGGCCAATGTAGCTGAAGGTCATGGAGGGACAACTAACATTAGCGATCATGGAAAAAGACATATGGAAACCTACTGTTGTAAGAGGCTTCCTAAAATATATACATACACGTACATAGAAAGAGTGTAAAGGCAATTAGCCTATAACGTGGGGATAATACATACCTCAGTCACAATAGGCTAGTAAATACAAATCTTATCAACAGGTATAAAGCCTATTTTTGAGAAGTTAGTAGACATGGTCCATTAGATAACCCTAAACTTGACAGGCTGTTGACTCTGGTCTTGGTACCCCTTAGAACTTGATGCTAAAACCCCACTGCAGAAGACACCACATACTTAGCCATAGGATATGAAAAGACAAGCTGGTACAGACATGGTGTAACCTGGTGAAATTGTCGCCCAGTTTCCTTGGCATTTTATAATTGGGTTAAAAGCCTGCTTTATGAGATGGAACTCATGACTACCTGAAACCCTTTGTTGGCTAGGCCACAGGGAAGAACCTAGCATCATTACTCTCATAAACTTCCCCTAGTTTCTCATCTTCTTCAGGGATCATTCCAGAAGCTTCTTTATGCAGTGGATGGCTATCAGAACAAGGATTCACAACTGTCCAAAGTGCAGAGAAGAAGAGACTCAACTCTCAGTGGTATAGTACATCTGTACCCCACTCCTTTCCATCATGGAAGAGGGCTGGAAAGACTCTAAGAGCCAGAAATAATAAAAGTTTTCAGTAAAGAAGAACATGCCAAGTGTTTGCTTGACATGACAGGGCCATTGCACACATGAGCTCACAGCAGCTATGACAGCATGCACAAGGACAGATAAAATCACAGTATGGAAGGGGAGGGATTACAAAGCATCACATTGTTTATAACTCTAGTTAAAAAGAAATTCAATGCCCTCTTCTGGCATCTGTGGACACTGCACACATGTACTACATGTACATACAGGCAGGCAAATACTCATACACCTAATCTAAATAAAACTTTAAAAAGTTAAAAAGCTTTTGTGTTGCTTTTAAATTGACAGCTGAAATACTCCAGAAGGTCACTCCCTGACCTACCCTGCCTGGCACTCTCCAGGGCTAGCCTATGCTGTTGGCCCTGGTGACTAGGTTTCATGGCCCCTGGTCCAGCTTCACACAGTAGCCCTGTTGTTACAAACTCTTCTCTAGTCCCCAACATTTCCTTCAGCTCTGTTTCCTCAGTTGGCTACCTGAGGGACTGGTTTGTATTGGCATTGTTGCTGCTCAAAATGCAATGTTTAAAATCAATTAAACATGAGTCCTATTGGACTCCTGCACAAAGCCAACTCTTTAGTTTATCAATGTCTTATATTACCTGGAGTAAAGAACCACAAAGAGTGTTTTGTTCCAGTGAGAGATAAGCAAGTAAAGACATACAAGAACGGATACATGAACAGAAATGGTATGATTCTTATTTCTCCTCTTCCAAAATACGTCAGTTCCTGGGATGGCTAACACACTCACAGTCAACCTGGCAGTATGTAGGATACAAGTCTTTGGGTATGTCAATGATGACGTTTTTTTGATTGGGTTAATTGCTTGGGAGGAGTCATCCTAAATGTGGTGGCAATCTTCTGTGGGTCGTGGACTAAATAAAAAAGGAGACAGCAAGTTGAGTACCGACTTTCATCTTCTTCCGCTTCCTGATTAAAGAGGCAATACAGCTAATGGCCTCCTACTCTTGCAACCATGCCTTCCTCATCACGCCAGACTGTACACTCAAACTGTGAGCCAAAATAAAGCCTTCCTTTCCTAAGTTGTCCTCACCTGGTGCTCTGTCATAGCAAAGGGAGCAGTGACTAAGACAGCTCCTGAAAGAGTCGGCAGATGCCTGTGGTCTAGAGCCAGAAGTGCTTGTCTAAGCTCAACTCGGCAATGTGTTGCCATTTTTTCTTCCAACACCTAAGCTTTCCTGCAACTGATAGGCACAGTATGAGACACCAGTGTCAGAGCTGTACGTGACACTCCATTTCTACTTTAGACAGGTACATCTTCTGTGTCAAAACACAGATCTATAAGAAAACCTGCAAGGTGACACATAATAATTGGGGTCGCAACCCCTAACGCTTCCTTCTCTAGCTCCCTTTCCTCAGTTGGCCATCTGACGCCAGCAAATGAGTAGCATCATCTGCTTGACTGTGAAAAATAACGAGGCTCCATGTTGAAGAGTGCAGGCTCCAGAACTGGAAAGGCCACTCTTTGAAATGCAGATGCCAAATACAGCTGCCTTTAATTTTTTTAAAAAAATAAAACAAAATCATATCTAACTGCAAATCCACCAGCCCCTTTGCTCTGTTGTCAGGCACACGCCCAATGGGACACAACACAGTGCAGAACAGCTAACTGGAGAGTAGTGCTGTCTTGGCTAGCAACCTTGTAGAAAAGCTGGCTCACTAAGTTCAGTTAGGTGACGCTTCCTCTCGGCACTAACTCCTGGAGTGTTGTAACACACTGGATTGTGACAACACAGGCCAGTTGTCAGCCGAGATAAAGGAACCCTGCCAGCTGCAATTTCATCTAGTTTTCACACAGATTGGCATCTCCCAGAAGCTTTCCCCTATGTCTTCTCCTATAAATGTCTGAGCTCCTGGCTAGGAAGGGTACCTTCCAATCTGCGTCATACAGAAAAGTATGAGAAGCATGGCATGTATTCAAGAAACCGTCTTACACAAGAGCCTAGGTTGTCTGTGTCATCTTTATATTCCAGATTCTCTCTGTCTCTCTCTGTCTCTCTGTCTCTCTCTCTGTCTCTCTCTCTCTCTCTGTTCCAACTTTTTTGTAGATGTATATTAAAGGGAGAGTAGTTAGCTGCATTAATTTCGGCATAGTCTTACATAGATTAATGCTTGGGTTACACTTTGCCCTCCAAGGACGCAACAAGGCTCTAAAGACCAAAGCGTACCAGAATTCCAAGTGTGAAAATGAACTCATTCATTCAAGACCAGCTACCTTCAGGAGTGGGGAGGAATGTGCCTAGGATATGCTGAGATGGATGACAGAAATATTTCTTAGGCATATCCATTATGCTACTAAAATTTGAAGTCTTGTTATTTATATAAATTGATTGTGAGTGTAATTTTGAATGTAATGTTATGAATGTATCAACCTTAGAAGTACTTGTTTGCATTTCAACTTGTTTTATACCAGGATGGTACATGAAAGATCAGGGACTGATCACGTCATCAAAAGACTTAAACTATTTTAGTAATTATACTTCAAGATGAAATGCCACATGAAGTCTTCAGGAAGTGTTGAGACTGGTACTCCTGGCAAGAGGTTACCCTGAGGGCTGCAGAGACACTGCTTTTGAAATATGAACACTGAATCTTAAATGTTTTTGACATAAAAAGTCTGATAAACAGATCTTAAGAAAACAGAACCTCTCTGTTTATGAGCTATTTTTAATCATTACAAGTCTCTACAAGGATGGTATTTTTAAACTAGGAAGCTGGAAAAAAACATCTTTATTTTTAAATTGCCCTTTGTGAGTTTATTTTCCTCACAGCTGCTTCTCTTGGGTACATCTAAGTTTTGTATATATTTTCTTTTCCCAGATTGATAGAAAAGACTAAGTCTAGGGCTAGGAGAACAAAGAAAGGGTTAACTGAACACGTGACCATACACAGGCACTGGAGACACGGGGACAGTGTGACAATATCAGTAGGTAGAGAACAAAACTTGGGATATTGACACCTGGAAATTATTTCCCAGTAATCTTTTGTAATCATAAGACAGAGAAATAGATTCAAAACTCTTTTTGCAAGTCAATAATAATTTATTTCTTAGCAGTGAGTTATCTGAGTTTAGGAATTTAGGAGGTTAAAGGCTTTTACCCAATAAAGCAAATAGCCATTAAATGGAGATGCAAGAAAACACTTTTAAAGGTAGCATTAGATGCACAGTTAATGTCTGTTTTATATGCACATAGAATCTAAATCTGCATCTCAAATGCTATTCATTCCTTAATACTGAAGTATATCAAAAGGTGTCCAAATAGTTTCAGTCTAAAATCCTGTTTGGAATAACAAAACCCAAATAGCACCACCAATATAAAGAACTGTATGTGTTTAAAAATGTTTCTAGCTTCTGTAAGGCAGGAGACACTGTCAACAGAACAAAGAGACAGCCTACAGACTGGGAAAAGATCTTCACCAACCCTACATCTGACAAAGGGCTAATATCCAAAATATATACAGAACTCAAGAAATTAAACACCACCAAACCAAATAACCCAATTGAGAAATGGGGCTTGGACCTAAACAGAGAATTCTCAACAGAGGAATATCAAATGGCTGAGAAACACTTAAAGAAATGCTCAACCTCCTCAGTCATCAGGGAACTGCAAATCAAAACAACTCTGAGGTTCCATCTTACACCCATCAGAATGGCTAAGATCAAAAATTCAAGCGACATCACATGCTGGCGAGGATGTGGAGAGAGAGGAACACTTCTTCATTGCTGGTGGGAATGCAAACTAGTACAGCCACTTTGGAAACCTATCTGGTGCTATCTCAGAAAAATGGGAATAGGGCTTCCTCAAGACCCAGCTATTCCACTCCTTGGAATAAACCCAGAAGATGCTCCAGCACACAACAAGAAAATTTGCTCAACCATGTTCATAGCAGCCTTATTCATAATAGCCAGAACATGGAAACAGCCTAAGTGTCCATCAGTAGAAGAGTGGATAAAGAAACTGGTACATACACACTATGGAATACTACTCAGCTATTAAAAACAAGGAATTCCCGAAATTTGTGAATAAATGGATTGAGCTAGAAATGATCATAATATAAGTGAGTTAACCCAGAAGCAGAAAGACTCAAACGGTATATACTCACTTATATCTGCATACTAGCCCAAGGGACATGTCCCACAAAAGCCTTCACTTACCAGGAAACTGGGACAGAGGGGAGGACATCCTATTGGGATTCTAGATGAGAGAAGCATGGGAGAATAGCAAAGAAGAAGGATCCAGAGGGTCCTAGAAACCTACAAGTAGAAACATTATGATAGGCAGATTTGGGCCCAGGAGTCCTGCTCAAACTAAGGCACCAGCCAAGGACAATACAGGCGGTAAACTTTAAACCCCTACCCAGATCTAGCCAATGGTCAGAACAGTCTCCACACTTGAGTGGAGAGTGGGATATGACTTTCTCACGTACTCTGGTGCCTCACATTTGACCATGTCCCCTGGAGGGGGAGACCTGGTGGCACTCAGAGGAAGGACAGCAGGTAGCCAAGAAGAGACTTGATACCCTATGAGCATATACAGGGGGAGGTAATCCCCCTCAGGAACAGTCTTAGGGGAGGGGAATAAGGAGAAAATGGGAGGGAGGGAAGAATGGAGGATATAAGGGATGGGATAACCATTGAGATGTAACAAGAATAAATTAACTAAAAAAATAAAAAATAAATAAAAATGTTTCTAAACACATGATTTGTGATCTATGAAAAGAATGATTCCTGTCTCGGCATTTGTTGGGATGTTTTTTCTGAGTTACTCTTTTTTTCTTTTTTTCTTTTTTTTTTCTTTTTTTTTTTTTTTATTAATTTATTCTTGTTACATCTCAATGTTTATCCCATCCCTTGTATCCTCCCATTCCTCCCCTCCCCTATGACTGTTACTGAGGGGAATTACGTCCCCCTATATATTCTCAATGGTCAGAATATTCTCCACAGTTGAGTGGAGAGTGTGATACGACTTTCTCACGTACTCTGGTGCCTCACATTTGACCATGTCCCCTGTAGGGGGAGACCTGGTGGCACTCAGAGGAAGGACAGCAAGTAGCCAAGAAGAGACTTGATACCCTATGAGTTACTCATTTTTTAACAATATCATTTTAATCAAGTAAATGACAAAAAGAGAATCTTGGTCACTTGATTTGATTAATTCAATAAATATGTTTTGCTCATCTACCAGGGTCCAGCTGTGTGCTCGACACTGCAGATCCTGTAATGAGCAAAATATGGAAAGCATCTCAGTGTAGTGTGCCTTCTAGCTGTAGGAGCTGGGCAGGAAAACACAACAAAAACCAGCATAGAACATCTCAGTATGTCATATACATAATAGAGAGTGAGAGCTATGGAGGCACTGGTAAGACTATGGCTATCCTCAGAGCCAGCAGAAACCATGGCAGGGACCCAGTCAGTGCCCAAGAGACCCCAGAGATGAAATGAAGATGAATTCAGCGGAAGCAGACATCAGTCATTAAGAATAAAGCAGATATTTCCAGAGTGATACCCATGTCTGTGGTGTTGGTGTTTTCTGTCAGGTAGAGGGCCTGTACACACTCAGTGTAGGCAACTGGCTCTGCAGCTGATACTTTAGATGGTGTAGTTTATAGGGATGGGAACACATCTCTCTTACATATTAACATGAGTTCATTTGTCATTGATACCCAGAATATATACTGAATGTGGCCCCTGGAGACTCAACTAGAACCCAAGGGAAAGTCTCATCCTGCCAAGTGTCTTTGTTTGTTGTGATATCCTGAAGAACTTCCCTGTGGGCCCTCGTGGCTTCAGGAGTGTGAGTTCTGAACTGAATGTCAAGAGTCAGGCAGACACAGGGCCCTTACAGAAGTAAGTGTGTGACAACAGCATAGAGCTAAGAGTGGGGGACCTCAAGGGGAGGGATTGCCTCCTAGCCAAGAAGAGCATCTCACGGGGAATAAAAGACAAAAGCAAGAAACAAAAAATGTCTACACTATGATCTTGGACTTCTGACCTCTCTTCAAGGGAATAATTACTGTTCTTTAGAATACCTAGTATGTACCACCTTGCTGTGTAATCCATAGCAGATTTATACACTAGAATATTAGACCACCCTTTGCTCCTGAAAAGTGAGAAGTGGAACTCTGAACAAAACAAAATGAAAAACAAGCATAACTCTGCAAATTAATAAAAACCAGGAATATTATCATAAAAAATTAAAGCTTGGAAAACCAACTAGAACAATGTGTTTCCTTTCTGTAATTAATTTTGGTGGTGGTGGTGATGTTTGAAATGGCTGTCAGCTCGAGGACAGGCCATGGATGTTCTACAACATAGAGGAAGGAAGTTTGAAATCCAGAAAAATTCTGACCTACAGACACCGAGACCAGCATTCCTGCAGTTGGATCTGCTAGGAAGTGAGAAGAGAATTTCATAGCGAGAACCTGAGCGGAGAGTTTATGGGATCTGAAATTGGGTATGTACAGAGCAGAGTCTGCAAACATAGAGGCTGAAGCAGGCTTGAGGAGCTGAGCTGAGGTTTTCATGAATTGAAATTGAAATTGAAAAGCAAAATTACTTCAGATGATTGTAACAGGCAGAAGTGAAAATTCAAGGGCATTCTGACTGACCAGTTCCTGGGTGCCCGGAGAATGAACTTAGCAGATGAGGACTCTAAATAATATTGAAATAATTGTGACTTAACAAGGCTCAAGAACACAAAGGAGAAAAATGTCATAATTAATAGTTTTCATCAGATACAGAAGACATGTAGAAAGTTTGGAACTGAAAACTAAAATATCTAAATTTTAAGACTATTAATGAGCTTGGCAACAAATGGGTGTGTCAGGAAGAATAAAGCAGTGCAAACACAGATGAATTGATATTGTCCAATCTGAAGAAGAAAGAAAACACCAAACAAATTCTAGAACCTCTGGTGTGTGTGGGACAATATCGGAAGACTCAGAAAAAGAAAGAGCTAGGTGCAGTAGTACATACCTGTGATCCCATCATTCAGGGCCAAGGCAGGAGGATCATGAATTCTAGGATAGTTTTGGCTACATAACAAAACTTTTTCTCAAGACCAAACTCAACAAGAAAGAGAAAGAGAGAGAGAGAAAGAGAGAGACAAACAGACAGACAGACACAGAGGGGGAGGAAGGGAGGGGGAGGGGGAGAGGAACGGAGGGGGAGGGAGGGGAGCAAAATCAGAAAAATAATATCTGAATAATATCTTAAAGTCTTCTAAAATAGTGATAGATACAAAATCAATGTTTTAGGAAAATCAAAAGACTTAAAAGAGAATGAAGTTGAAGAAAACTATGCCAGGACACTTGATAGCTAAATTTCTGAAGACCAAGGAGAATATTGACACTAGCCTGAGAAGAACGACTTTTCAGAATGATTTCTCTCTGTTCATCAGACTACTAAGGCCAGAAGTGAATGACTCCAAATATCTACAAATGGCTAAAAACGAACAAATACAACCAATCCTATCTTTCTGTGCCCTTCCCACAAATAAATACATCCACTCATTCCAAAACCTCGGGCTTACATCACATTGCATGACCAATGGGAATGAGTCTTGCCAGGCACCTGACCTGAAAATGGCAGTCCTGGACTCCTTGTAAGGTCAGTGTTGTCAGGAGGGTGAGGCAGGGAGAACAGGAGGCTTCCAGCATTGTTGGCAGATGGGGAAGAGGCTATGGACATGGGGACACGGGAAGCCTGGAGAAAGGCAGGGAAGCCATGGCCATGACACAGATGGTTGCTCCCTAAATAGCGCAATTTTTAATCAATGAAGTCATGCCATATTTGGGTGCTTAAATATAAATTAAAGATTCTTTTTGATTCACTGTGCAGGATAAATATTACAGGTATATGTTGTGAATTCCCCCAGTGCTGGGAGCAAACCACACTGTTTCAGGTGTGGCCCATGCTCTGCCCCCATCCCAGATGCTGCATTTCACTCTGGAAACACCCATTAGAACACGCTGCAAAAAGGTAAGCTGCTTGCTGCAGATACCCAAGAAGGAAGAGGAAGCAGACACTTTCTTATTTCCAGCCATAAAACCCACAACTGCCCTTTAGCTAGGCTTGAAGAAACGAGCAGCTTGGGCTGCTTTTTCCCACAGAACTGCATTTTTTTCTACACAGAAATAACTTTCTGAACTGTTTAATGAACACTTACTTAAATGCTACTGTGCTTTAAGCATCTTTGTAAGAAATCTTACCTAAGTAGCCTAAAGTTTGAACAATTTTTAAATAAGGATAGTTGGCACATACCAACACCCCAGATTCTAAGAGGTTTACTGAGCTATTGAAATGAATGCTTTACATACATACATCTTAACCCAGACATGGGCTACTTTCCAAGTTTTATTTGAATGCATTTATCATATTGCGAAGGAAAATTTCACTCAGGTACACTCTTGATATGTTCCATTTTCAATCCATTAGTTTTAGACTTTTATCTCTATGTGAGTTTTTGCCTACATGCCATGTATGTACACCAAGCGCATGCCTGGTGTCTGTGGATGTCAGAAGAAGGCATCCAAACTCTGAGAACTGGAGTTACAGATGGTTGTGAGCTTCCATGTGGGTACTGGGACTCAAACCCAAGTCCTCTGCAAGAGCAGAAGGTGATTTTAATCTATGTACCATCTCTCCAGCCCTCGGGGTTAGGAATTTCATACCAAACACAGACTTGGGTCAACTCAGTCATTGGTGGAACTTGATCTCTAAACACAAGCACTGGTCGGTGATTTACAAAGAGACACGCTTGGGATAGTGTAAAAAACTGCTGGCTACTGCCCGGCAAATGTTTATTGTGATTATTTGGAAGATTTTGAAGAATGGCCCATTAGAAGAGTCTCCCAGACAAAGAACTGCCTTTGTAACACTTCACAGACTAAACACAAAGCTTGCCAAGAGACAGATGGAAAGTGGTTGGGCATGGTTGAAAATATAGACTGCACATTCCTAGTTCCACATGCCAATATGGGGGACAGTTACTTATGGCTCAAGAAGACTGGAAGCCATCTCCAGGACAGCCACACTTTTACCACCGTGTTACTCTGTCCTCTGTGGCAAGATGACATAAAGGAAAGACGTTTTACTCGGGTTCATCACTCCAAGTCTCAGTCCACAGTCAGTCACTGTTGCTTTGGGATCTAAGATGACATGGAATATTCTGGTAGACTTGCAAAAGTGGTGGGCCTACTTCAGTGTTTTTCTCAAAGGCACACCCTGAGTCATGTCCAACTCCCTTCACAGACCCTACCTCCTAAAGTTTGCAGAAATGCAATAGTGGTGCAGGCTAGCGACTGAGTCTTTAGCCCACAAGCCTTTGGGGGAACATTTATGGTTGACCAAAATATTCTCTGAGATCTTAAGAAGAACTGAATAGCAAATGAGGTCATGAACACACTTTTTTAGTATCTAAAGAAATGAAACAGACACTGAATGGCATGTGGCATTTAAAACTCTCTTCAATATCAGCGCTGAAAGCAAGGGCTGTCACAGAGGAATGCTTAGTATTTACACTCCATTATTTTTATTTTTAGTTATTTATGTACTTGGTTGAGGTGGGAGGCTCTAACAGGTTTGAGTGTAGAGATCAGAGCTAATTTTAACTTTTGGAAATGGAAGTAAATGTTCAGATTGCTTCACTTTATTATTACCAGATTGATTTCTAAATGGCTCAAAATAAAGACTTTTCCAATTAATTTTATTTCAATACATTTTATTTTATCATTCCTTAGATCTACCTCCCTGAGTAATATAATTTGCAGGCATTCTAATTTACTATTCTAACGTATCATCCAAAGTCCTCTGAAAGCAAAGGACTTTTTTTTCTTTTCTAAAATGGTGATGTGGAATCACCTTACTGAGTAAAACTGTGACAGTGCTGTGTAATAACACCTTGTTAAAGGCTTGAATAAACCCTCTTACTCTATTTTACATATAATTGTTTTCTTCTAAACTTTGATATGGGCCTCCCATTCATTACTTTGTTGATAATTTCCAGTTATAGCATATGATTGTTTACATTAACAAACATTCCTAGCATTTCTTTTAAGGTCTTCAGAAAAGGTGTTTAGGTTTTTAAAAATATTTATTTATGTGTATATGGATGTTTCTCTTACATGTGTGTCTGTGTATCATGTTCCTGAAGTGAAAATAGAGGCCAGAAGAGGTTATCAGATTCCCTGGAACTAGAATTACAAGGGTTGTGAGTTGCCATGTGGACACTGGGAACCAAATTGCGTCCTCTAGGAGAGCAGTCAGTGCTCTTAATCACCAAGCTGTCTCTCCATTCTCTGTTGTTTAGATTTACAAAAAGATTACTATTTTTTTTCTATCACATGGGGCCTTAACTATTTATACACACAGAGATTCATTTTAAATAAAGATCTATTAGTGAAGTTAATTATTTCTCATGTCAAAGAAAGGAAACAAAGATGCCTCTAAGATGTTAAAATACAGTGTATTCATAAAAGAGTCTTTAGGTTATAGAGAGTTTTTTACTTTAGCTTTCCTACTCTTTGGTCTGCAGTAATTATTGGATACTTTAATCCAACATTGATGAGAAAAAAGCCCATGGCTAGAAAAAGCAGGCAGGCACACCTATGGCAGCTAAGACCTGGGTGAGCAAGATTAAGGATTTGGCATTTTTCAGGATATGTGTTGCTATCATTTAATCATTTTGATAAACCAAATCACTAAGATTATGAATGTAACAGGGCCATGGAGGGTAAGGTTTCTGTCCATTTTGAAATTCTGAGTTAGCAAAGAAAAGTTAACTACATCATAGCCATTTTGCTTTATATTTTATATATTTTACATAGTATTATATTTAAGTTCATTGACATGTAGAGAATTTGAGTCTGAACAAGTGCTTGTTTGAGTGGTTAAGCTAACTGCAAATTATTTACGATGAAATGATTTTTATTTCAAAAATATTTTACTAGTTTTTCTTAAGTGAAAAAAAAATATTTGGGGCTTAAAAGGCAGTGATATACATGTTTAGGTTTTCATCCCCTGATGATTGCCCTCCAAAATATTATATTATAAGCATGTAAACATCAGCATTTAAAGTCCGATTTTTTAAGAGTATGCTTGGTGGCCTTCTTCAATCTCCTCCTTCTCCAGGATCCAGACAACAAGCCTATTTATTCTCATATCCACTGCCACATGCTCCAAAGTAGCGGGCCCCTCGGTCCATAGAGCCACACACAGAAGCCAGGACATGGGCCTTGAGCTATACAATCTAGATCTTGATTATTCCTCATTAGCAGGAACAACTAGGAATATGAGAATGCTGCCTGTGGTATCCCAGTGTGACCATCAATATACAGCCAAAGAGAGTAAAAAATAAATCTGAATTGGGCAACAACCACAGAGGCTTACTCCAACACCTGTTATATTTAAATAGCTTGTGCAGATTCCTGGCTCCTAAATTTTAATTACAGGATCAATGCTCCATCAGTAACATCTTCAGCTGTATTTCTCTGAATAGATAAAAGAGAGGTGTCAACCATTAGAGTTTAAAGCATTTTACTTAACTTCACATCCAGGAATTAATTACCTGACTTGTTCATCACAATTTACATTAACATACAAAATAACAATATTTTTATATACATGCCTAACCAGTGTGTAAGTACTGCTTGGCCCTTATCCCATGGGAGCCGTCCATGACATAGTGTCATAGACAGAAGGGGCAGTCAAGAAAATGACACACAAAACTTTGTTGTTTTCCGTCCAATGGTCCAGTGAATAAATGCCTGCAGTGGTTGAAATCGGGCATCACAAAAATAGATTTTGACTTGAAAAGGGAAAAAAAAAATCACCCAGAAAATGTATGTTGAGCTCATAATAGCATTAGGGACATTGGAATTATTAAATATAGCCACATCAAAAACCCTAGTTTTGGTTGTCACAGAGTCCACATTCGCACAAAGCAGAGAAATCTGAGGCACAATTATCATAAATTTCGGTCAGTGTTACTTACTCCTGAAATGGAAGCCAGAGGACCTAAAGAGTGCCAGAGAAGAAAAAGTGGGACTTGGTTATCTGGGCTCCAAAATTTAGTGCCGGAAAACAGAATCCATGATAGCTCTTAATCTTGTTGAGCAGAAGTTTGGGCTGGACTGTTTCTGTTCCACCGGACTTGCCCCAAAATGACTGAGCAACAACCCAATAGTAAGGTAGAGGGAGCATGGGGTTGGAGAAGCTGGGGAGAAGGGTGGAGAAGTGGGTGGGGTGATGTCATTCAGAGAGCACCAGCTTTCAGCTGGGAAAAAGAGGGAGCCCTGAAGATGGGTGCTGGGGATGGATACACAACCTTGGGAATGGTCTGGATCAGAAGGGCTGTATACGGAAGGGTTGTTGGGGAGCCAGGAGGTGAAAGCAAGAATGGAACAAATAATCTAGAAGATGTCCCCACACAGAGCTTAAAGGTGCTTCCTCCTCGTAATCTTCCCCACTGAATTGCAATGTAGGCTTCTTCAGGAAGCTTCCCATAAAAGCCCTAGGCGAAGTTAGGAACCATTTGCCTGGGCCCCAAGGAGGTATCACCAGGACACTTCATCATATTATCTTAGTGAGAATAAGGCTGGAGATTCTAGGGAAGTTCTGGAAGAAATTGAAGATTGATCCCATGCTTGCTGTCTTGCTTTTCTGTTCCTGGACTTCGGCACAGGATGGACACTTCAGACAATGTGAGACTGCACAAAAAGACAGGAACCATCCTTTGACTATCCAGTAGTTCCTGGTCTGAGCTCTAGTAGTCCCATTGTTTCCTTCCATGTTCTCTGCCTTAGCAGCCACCACGAAGCTTCCTAGCTTCGCTTCAGGGGGACCTGGAAAAGGGGGAGAGATCCATGCTAGCTGTCCCTCAGAGCTGATTGGAAAAGTCACTGTGCTTTGAGAAGGCCATGGGGGAATGACAACAGTCTCCAGCACTGAAGCTCCAGAAATGAAAAGCTGCCTTTTGTCAGCACCTGGGAGCTGGCACCAGAGCAGAGTCAGGCAGGGTCCACTGTCTGCTCCTGCTGAGGATGCCTCCCTTAGCTGACAGAGAGCATAATACAACAACAGGAGCTTGTCCTGCCCGCTATGTCTCCTAAGATCCACTTGTAAGTAACAGCTTTGGAGCTGTTGTCAGAATGAGAAGTCACAAACGATCACAAGAGCATGATCAGTCCTAGGGACGTTTTTTTTCCCTGGGAAGATGTGCTCCAATAATTAAAACACGAAGTAACTCTATTTAGAGCGAACTCTCCCAGTTCAAAGGAGTGTGAGGAGAGGGATAAGGCGGAGTCATTCTCACCTGCACAATCTGGGAGGAAGCTCAGACGTTCAATCCACAAAGAACTTACTGGGAGCTGTATGTGTGTTCTAATCATTTCCAAAGGACACCCCTATTTCCTTCTTTCCCCAGGGACACAGAATGGGATAAATTCACTGTGACAAAAACAAGCCCTTCACTTCACATGGTGATAAGGGACAGTGAAAATACAGGTCACTAAACATGGAGTATAGAGAAAATAATGCTGAAATTTCAATGTGCACACATGTGCAGAAGAAAGATGCCATGGTTCCCCATCACTGACAGATGAAACAGCCATATCTGAATAATGAAAACCACCTGCTAACTCTTGCTTGTCAATCATCATGAAGCCAAAAGTACCAGGTTACACTGGAAAGCAATTCATCTGAGGACCAAGAGAAGGCATCCAATACATGATGCAGGTTTTCAAGGTCAGTGTCATCAGCCTAGCATGGAAAACTTTCTCACATGCACATATACATATTTGGAAATAAACTCCTTCATTATCTTTCTAGTTACATAAAGCAATATTAAATATAGGCTAGCTACTGTGTCTAATTTAAAGATAAGATTTGCTGCTTTATGTGGTTTTTTTAGGAAATGGGACCCTGATTTCTTAATCAGTGCAGTTGAAAAGGCTAAGTAAACATTTATATAACATTGCAGATACACACAATCACAAATTTAACTGTGGAAAGAATAAAAAAGTAATTATGTTCAGATAAGAATTAGGAGAAAGTGGTTACATGTCATTTAATTAGCTGCAAAGAAACCCACAGGGACTGAGTTTCAAGCTCTAAAAACCTAGTGTTAAATTAAATGCCTAATGACCTGTCATAGTTCTGTCAGCTGGCTGACAAGTCCGGAACAAGCATTTGCTCCCTCCATTACCTAGTGGTAGGCACATAAATGTGTAAATGTGTGAGGCTCAGAAAGAAGCTGAGAATAAGCACGTGGGAACTTGAGATCCAGAGCAATAGGAGGTGCAAACGTGTGGAGCAAAGAAGCAGGCCCTGCACTCCGTTCGTGAGTGTCTGCTACAGATGCAGCAGCAGAGAGCGTGCGTCTACAGGAAGGCCGATCTCTTCTACTCAAGTTTTTTAAACCCAGTATGGCTTCATGAACTGACACCCTAACAGTCACCTGGTTTATTTGTTCACTCTCACTGGTCATTGTTCCCCTAGCCACCAACAGTTATTATATAACTCCAAGAAATGAGGTGATCATCAATTTCTATGCGATTTTATTTTGGAGGTGACATTGGGTAGTGGCACATCCATATGTGTGTGTGTGTGTGTGTGTGACAGATAATAGATAGATGATAGATACATACATATATACACATATATGCATAGATGATAGACAGATGATAGATTGATGATAGCTAGGGAAGGCGAAGCAGAGAGACCAAGTCAGGGACATACAAAGAGGTGGTCATGGACCCCTACCAAGTGGCCTTTGCAGGGATCTCAGTAAGGCTGATCTTAGTTATGGAACACTAGTGGCATTTGGGGGCTTATTTTCAATACGTTTATTCATTTGCATTACAGGAAGTTTGGACTGAACTATCATTAGCAATAAACAATTTATAAAATGATAAATGAAGGCTTTGCATCCAACTCTGGGTGTTTTCAGTATGTAAGTGTGTATGTAAGCATCACCTTGCTGCTCCAATGCCCCTTGGCCCTTTGTGTTCCTCAGTCCCTTGGGTTTCCTTTCATACCAATATTATTTCTTGACCATGAAAGTTTGGATAAAACCAGATACATAAAACCATAAGTCAGACAGATGCTGCAAAGAAGCTCTGGAGAGCTGGCAGCAGCTCAGCTCCCATGCAGTGCGGGTGTCTGACTGACGTGAATCTGCACATTTTCTCATTCAGTTTAATCAGGGCCAGATAAAGGGAAAATAAGGAGAGCTTAGCAGAAGGGCTGATCTAACACTGATTTCTCTCCAACTCTATTAACTCACAAGACCAAAGCCCAGATTAGTGCCTAAGGTAAACCCAACACCACTGTGTTGCTGACCAACTTCTGCCAAAGGAAAAGGTAAATTCAAAATGGCTGTGTGTGCCACTCTCTCTGCAGACATCGGTTTTCAGCTGAATTTGCAAAGTCATAAAGATGTTGATCTGTGATGTTTGGTTGTACTTAACTAAATAGGATGCATTTATCTGTTATTTGCTATCCAGGCTACTCTGTCGCTGGATTAGCTTTTCATGGTGTTCTCAATGATGTATGACTGAACCAAAGTAAGATTTTGGCTCTATAAATACTTAGCAGGCTCTCCACACACTCTCAGTGACAGCACGGAAATCATTTTATCCTTCACAAATTCTACATCCTCAAAGATCATGCCACAGACTCAGTGACAAGCTCCTTAAGACACGTCCCCAGCCATGCCTCCCTCTGTACACACAGGAGCAGTTCCAGTCTGGCTGTGGGCTCCATGGTTCTGATTTTCCCTGAGTCGTCATTGTAAGTGGCACTGGGATATGGTGCTGGGTTCTTCTCTGTCACAGCCCTGAGCGATACCAACAGGATTCCTTTTTGTTTGATGCATACAACGATAGGCAAAAAGGAGAGATATGTTCTGCCATTGGGGTCTGAATTTGCACGCAGAGCCCAACATTTAATAGGATAACACTTGACACCATTTAATTCTCTGTAACTGAGAATCCATACAGTAAAAAAACAAAAACAACAAACAACAAACAAACAAACAAACAAACAGTATGCACTGCATGTTTGTCACAAGATTTGTGTATAGCATCCACTGTGATTAAGCCAGTCTACATACTGCACAGCTGGACTGGTGCAGACTAGCATCTGCTTTATAAAAGCACGATTCCTGTAACTCTGACATGTTTAGTTTAACTCACAGAAATGGGCAGACTCCTGCCATGCAAGATACTGGCATTTCTTTGGGGATTTAGAAAGATATTTGAACAAATCTTCAATCCAATTCCAGCACGAATGCTATTAATGTATGTGTTACTTGTTTTTTGCCAAGCTGATAGAAGCTGCTATCAACAGGGAATAGAGACTCTGTTTTTTTTTTAAAAAAAAAAAAAAAAACATAACAGGATTTATATCACAGGGTCCGGGAGGTGGGGGGAGCGGGGACTGAAGTGGGACAGCAGGGCTGGTGAGAAAGGGGCTCCAAAGGCTTTTGCTTGAGGCCTATGGGGTGGGTGGAGCTAAGAGAGGTTGTTTCTAGTGTTTCTCTCTGTATTTTATTATAATTTTTTTAATTTTATTTTTTATAATTTTTATTTTTTAAATAATTTATTCAGATTATATCCTGATTGTTATCCCCTCACTTGTATAGTCCTGTTTTCCCCCTCCCTACTATCTCTGCATTTTAACTCTTAAGCTTTCGGGCTATTTGGGGCTGTTGGTCAAGGCAGAAGCTCTCTCTTATCTATATTTTAACTCTTAAACTTCCAGGCTGATAGCCTTGCCATTTGGGGCCGCTGGTCATGGTAAGAAAGAAAGAGAAAACCATACATTCACACACATAGGGAGCGCCCACAGATAAACATATATAAACATATAAAACATATATAAAAACATAGACAATCAGACATAGACAACTGGTAGATGAGGCGAATATTCCAGTGAGCTTCAACAAATGTTTAATTCTGTTGTGGGTTTTTATACTATCTATGAACAAAATTACCTCGTTCAAAAATAGACACAACTGTTACATAAAAAGGGAGTTAAAGTAGGAGCATTGATTCTAAGTTCTTTCATTGGAACTGTATGTGACTATATACTTTTGTTTATTATACATTTAAAGCAGTGGTTTTATCCACATGCTCATTATGAGTCCAAAGAAGTTTTCTCTTTTTCTGATTTCAAATGTGTGTCGTGTGTTCAAAGCTAGAGGGTTTTTTTTGTTTTTTTTTTAATGTCAAGGTTTTTCTAAGAAACAGCTGTCTATCTTGTCTTATGCAGATAACCATGTATTCTTTGTTTCTATAGTCATATGGTCTTTCTTATTGTAATGTGCACCTGAGCCTTATCCTTGGAATAAACCTAGAATGAGCGCATTTCCTTGATTATTAATTTGTTTCCATCTTGTTCTCCTTGGTGTAACTCACATGGAGGTTCACAGAGCTCCTAGCAGGTCTTTATATACCACAGGAGGGTTTTTAAATTATTTGAATCAAATCAGAAATCCTATAAAATCATCATCAAGGATTATGACGTCATTAACTCACTTAAACAGCACTATGTCATGAAAGTACATCTTCAAAATAATCTGTAAGAAATCTGCCCAACAGAAAGACTTGGGCAGATTATTATTCCTATGGAGGAATGTTATGCTATAAGCAGTGAGGGTCTACTCATGCTCAACTGCAGGCATATGGGACAAGCATAGGAAGACAACACAGCAACTATAATCAGTCTCGAGGCAAAATCCTTGGGGCTTTGCCTAAGCCAGGGATACCATTTGTCAGCCATGCAAAAACAAGTGGGCTGCCGCCAGGAAGTTTACCTGCTTGTGTTTGCCAGTCCCGCATGTGACTGCTCCCAGGGACTCAGGGGGAGACCTGGTGGCACTCAGAGGAAGGACAGCAGGTGGCCAAGAAGAGACTTGATACCCTCTGAGCATATACAGGGGGAGGAAATCCCCCTCAGGAACAGTCATAGGGGAGGGGAATAAGGGGAAAATGGGAGGGAGGGAAGAATGGAAGGACACAAGGGATGGGATAACCATTGAGATGTAACAAGAATAAATTAATAAAAAATTAAAAGACCTGGTGGCACTCAGAGGAAGGACAGCAGGTAGCCAAGAAGAGACTTGATACCCTATGAGAATATATAGGGGGAGGTAATCCCCCTCAGGAACAGTCATAGGGGAGGGGAATAATGGGAAAATGGGTGGGGGGGGAGGAATGGGAGGATCCAAGGGATGGGATAAACATTGAGATGTAACAAGAATAAATTAATAAAAAAAAGAAAAAAAATTAAAAAAGAAAATACCTTGATAGGTGGCCTAGAGTCAAGTCTGATTCACCATTTCCTGAATAATGATGGATGTCAGAGATCCCAGACCCCTGAGGGAGGTGCCGCCACAGGGCAGGTGGTCTTGGGTGGTATGTACGAAAACAAAACAAAGAAATAGAAACAAACTGAGTAAGCCAGGGGGAACCAAGCCAGTAAGCAGCATTCCTCCGTGGTAGCTACCTCAGTTCTAGCCTCCAGTTCCTGCCTGGAGCTCCAGCCTCACTTCCCTCAGTGATGGAGGATGACTTAGAAGTGTGAGATGAAATGTGTTCTTTCTTGACCATGCTGTGTTGGCCAACAGTAAGTAAACCAAGACACTGCACGACATCATAGGGTGACTATTTCGGAGATTACTGTACACAGAGCCATTTAATCAGGAAAATCAAACATACAAAAACATGCACAGAACTGTCCAGAACTGGGGGGGGGGGGGGGGGAGGGTGCGGGCGGTGTTCTCCACTTCACTAAGATGCATACATTGCTGAGCAGCTACTGACTTTTGTTTTTTACAGTAAGATATTCCTTTTTAAATCACCAATGCATTAGCTCCCTGAAAGACTTTAAATTCATATTTTAGGTTAACATACAATGTAATGACTGTCCTAAGGCAAAACCCATTACCTGCATACAATTAGGATCTTTATCCGAAACAGAAATGCATCCCAGGGGAAGTGGTCTGTGAGGTGAGCATTCAAGAATAAGTAAGGTCTTAGCTATCCTGGAGATTAACGGGAGGAATGAGACAAACACCTGAGGCAAGCCTCAAATTTGTTTCCACTAAACCAAGGGAAACCCTAAATAAAAACATAGAAGGCAAGGTGTTCCATTAAAAGCAGAGTTTTATTTATGACACATGGTCTTGCTCAAAATTTTAGAATCAAATATTTCTAAAGTCCATACCTTCTGGGTAATCTAGAAATATGTCTCATAAAACCCAATTTCTGATTTTAAAGGATATACACAAAGAGTAAAATTTTATTACAGATATTTTTATACTGCTATCCGTCAAGCAATGCCACTTTGCTTCCTGAAAACTGTCGGCCCCAGAAAAAAAATCTGCTCCTTGATACAGAATAAACAGTCCTGTAAGAATTATTGTCACCTTTCTTCTCAGAAGATGAAAGGAGAAAATGCAAATTGATGTTTTTTTTTTTTAAATAATCTCTCTAAAAGGCCATTACTAATTTGTACTTTCTTATTACAGATTCTATTTGGTCCATCTTTCATCCTGGTATTTTTGTGGGTCCTATTACCTCCAGCTGCGTATTAGTAGAATAACAGGCATCTTAAAAGAGTGTTGGGAATGGTCACCTGCCTTCCCTTGATGCCTTGATGTCAGCATGCCAAACATGAGATTTAAATTGTGACTTTTGTTCCCCAGACTTTGAAGGTGTGCTCACTCTGTAAAATCATGAAGTATACAAAGAACTGAGGTAAACAAACAGGTATCCAGGAGGAACAAATATTTTTAATGTTTCAATTTGTTTACCGTCTCTCCTGATTGACTGTAAGGCGTATGGAAGGGCTGAGCTGTGATATCAAGCAGGGACAAATGCTCTGAGCTCTGCTTGGAATTTGTTGTGTGAAACATATTCAAAGGTTTAATGATGGAGAAATGAATGAATGATTAAACTGCATGAAACTGGTTTGTGAGCCAACATGAACAAACGTACGCATATGTAAGAAGTTCACATTAAAATAGTTGTCTTAGACATTTTTAAAACAAAAATTCAGTAGCTTAAAGGATTAAGTCTCACTAAAGGCATTCTGTCATGAGGATACTGTAAAGCAATTTGTCAAAAGTTTATTGCTGGGCTTTCAAAAAGTCACTGTAGCTGAAGGCAGTGTTAAAACCGAAGGACCACGATCAGCATAGAAAGAAATAGTAATAAACAAACAAACAAGTAAAGCTGCATTGATTTGTGGCTGCTAAGATGAACACAGGAGCCAAGCAGACTGTCTCTTTGGTTTTTATTTTGTGGTTTGAACATGTGGGTGATTTTATTACACCCACAGTATAAAGGGAAAAGTCGAGAGTGCACAGGTGACCTTGACAATCATTAGCCAGCCTTGTAAACACCCCAGCCCTGGGGAGAAGCAGAGAAAGGCAACCACAATGCTGTGCTAATAAGAGATCACCTAACCCTGAGCCCACGTCTAAGTCCCATCTGTACTGCACACAATGGATTTTCACTCTAGTGTTCAGAAATTTCAAAATCATGTCACTTTTTCATCACTTCATCTGTCTGCTGCATATTCAAATTGTTTTAGTTTCTTTTAGACAATGGATCCTTGATTCTTAAACATAAGGCCCCCCAAGGCCCAAGTTAGCACAGGTCTCTGGCTTGAGAGGAAATGGCAGGAGCCATTGTCCCCATCCCTCTCAGGGTGAGACTTCAGTTAGTCTCGGGGCCACGAGAACGAGACAATAGGCAAAGCCAGGAGAGCGTGCTAAGGTATCCTGAATTTGAAAAATTTAGAAAATGGTACTAGAAAAGCAGCAGGCCTGATTCAGAACAGTGTAAAAGCCACTGGACATTTTAAAACCAAGTCATCTCAGGGCTCAGCAGTCAAGAGCACTGGCTCCTCTTGGAGAGGCCTCAGTTCTCAGCACCCTCATGGCCACTCACAACCACCTGTACCTCCAGTTCTGAGGGATCTGACTCCCCTTTTTGGCTTCGACAGGTACTGTAGTCATAAACAGAAAGTAATAAAAATAAAATAAAATTGAATAGTCTCTTTTCCTACATTTATCGTTTCCATACTATGTCTTTCCTCCATATTGTTTAAGAATACATAATTATTTTATTTCAAGAGTGAAAAAGGACTAATGTTTTATGGATACTAAAAAACCACTGACAGAAAAAAAAGAATATTTGAGAACTGGACACAGACAGAAATTGCAACTGATGGAGATGTAAGTGGTCTAGGTGCAGATGTGAGTGGCCTAGTACAGATATTAGTGGCCTAGGTGTGAACTGAGTGGTCTAGGTGCAGATGTGAGTGGCCTAGTACAGATATTAGTGGCCTAGGTGTGGATTGAGTGGTCAAGGTGCAGATGTAGGTGGTCTAGTTGTAGATGTGAGTTGTCTAGATACAGATGTGAGTGGCCTAGGTGCAGATGTTAGTGGCCTGGGTGCAGATGTGAGTGGTCTAAATACAGATGTGAGTGGCCTAGGTGCAGAGGTGAGTGGCCTAGATACAGTTGTTAGTGGCCTGGGTACAGATGTGAGTGGTCTAGGTACAGATGTGAGTGGCCTAGGTGCAGATGTGAATGGCCTAGATACAGATGTGGGTGGTCTAGGTGTATATATATATATATAAGTGGCCCAGGAGCAGATGTGAGTGGTCTAGGTACAGATGTGAGTGGCCTAGGTGCAGATGTGAATGGCCTAGATACAGATGTGGGTGGTCTAGGTGTATATATATATATAAGTGGCCCAGGAGCAGATGTGAGTGGTCTAGATACAGATGTGAGTGGCCTAGGTGTATATTAAGTGGCCTAGGTGCAGATGTGAGTGGTCTAGATACAGATGTGAGTGGCCTAGGTGTATATTAAGTGGCCTAGATGCAGATGTGAGTGGTCTAGATACAGATGTGAGTGGCCTAGGTGTATATAAAGTGGCCTAGGTGCAGATGTGAGTGGTCTAGATACAGATGTGAGTGGCCTAGGTGCAGATGTGAGTGGTCTAGATACAGATGTGAGTGGCCTAGGTGTATATTAAGTGGCCTAGATGCAGATGTGAGTGGTCTAGATACAGATGTGAGTGGTTTAGTTTCCTTCGTTGAAAATATCAAAATCTACCAAAATTTCATTGAAAAGCTATTCACCGCAACTAACTCTTTAGCCTCCTATTCCTTACAGATCAAGAAGGTAAGCAAACATGAGAAAGCTCCAACAGATTCATTACTGTTGAACAAAAGACTCTTCTTGTATTAATTTCTAATGATACATTCAAGTATAAAAGCTTATAATTAATTAATAGTCATTACACCCACCCACATGTGTTAGCTTTCCTATGAATTTTTAAGGAAGTATTTCAAACATATATATATGTATAAGAACATAATAAAATCAGTTTCATTAAGTAAATAAGAAAACTCAACAAGTGCTATGTGTGACCCTTTAGAGTCTAGACTGACAAGAGTCATAAATGGTAAAGTCAAAATTCTTTGCCTGGCCTGGGGAATCCAAAATTTGTTAGCTTTCCATTTACTACAAGTGAGTGTACGTGCTTTAACACGAATGCCAAAAGCAACTTCCAATTATTGAATCACTTATCACTGTCCTTTAGTGTGGAGATAATTATGAATCTGGCCAACACTAAATGCCACCTACTTACAAGAGAATAAAAGTGCTGTTAAGTGTAACACTAATTCTAAGTAGCACTTGGTTTGTCAGCAGTGAGATTCTATCTCACTGATGGATTGCGTCTGCCAGCACTCACCTCTTTTTGACGGTACTTAATGGCTAATTTTAGCCTCGCAAGATCATTTCCACTCTGTTCTTCGATCAAACTATTGTCATCACGATAATTAAGAATGATTTCCAGCTCTCGAGAACTCCGTGTCTGATCTAGGAGGTCTTTAGCAAATTGCTTGCACTGTCTAGACAGCTCCTCATACTCCGACTTGAATTCGTTCTCCACTTTGCTTAGTTCCTGCAGCTCCCAGCTTAACTGGAAGGCTGTGAGAAAAGGGTCTTCGCTTGACAGGGCGATGAGCGAGGGACTGGCCAATGCCTTGTATATGTTGAGCCTGGACCGTGAGTGCCTGAGGCTGTCCACATCCGAGCTGGAGACACACTCCACACAGTTACAGCGGACCTCGTGCGGTCTCGGCACCGAGACACCTTTCTGGACCAAAAGTTTGATGATCTCATAATTATTTGTATGTGCGGCCAAGATGATGGGTGTAATGTCTGGCGTGAATTCGGAGAACTGCTTATCGAGAAGAATGGGAGGCACCTGGGGAAAGAACAAAGCAGAGGTGTGGGTGCACGCCCATTGCTTGCAGCTTCTGAATTTCAAACAGCACAGGGCAGCTGTGTGGAGCAAGGATCATAAATCATTTGTCATGTTTCCTTGCAAAACAGAGCCCCCCAAAATGACATATTTTAAAAAATTATCTCTAATAAAACATCCTCCTTGCAAAATAAATTACGACTTTTCCCCCCTGAAATCCATACCTGGAGGCAAACACTCAGGCGGAGTGTGACTGTTTGCCTAAGTTTTACTGTAAAGATGGTGATTTTTCTAATGGAGTCATTGTAACATTATCCAAGCCTGGAGTTACCTGCACACACACGGAGGCTCTATTCCCTCATAGGCCAACTGCTGTTCTTAGGAGTCATTCGTGCACTTTATGGTGAAGCCATTTGGCTCTGATATGAGACACATAGATTTTTTTTTTTTAATCTATAATATGATACGGTACCCAAATTTAGCTGGGCACAGTGGCAAACACCTGTAATCGCAGCTCTCCGGGAGGCAGAGGCAGGTGGATCTCTGTGAGTTCAAGGCCAGCCTGGTCTACAAAGAATCTAGGACAACCCAGGCTACAGACAGAAACCCTGTCCCCCCTAAAACAAAAACAATCAATCATCAAACAAACAAACAAAAAGATTATATATTTCATACACTAATAATGAAACAATTTCAGGAGTGAAATTTATCATAAAGTGACAGCTATCCAACCTAAGAGTCTTCGTCTTTTTATATTCAGAATTTTTTGAAAATATTATACTGACAGAAAAATAAATGTGCCCACAGCCTTATTTTGTATACTACAGATGTTAAAAATAGTATCCATATTCCTTTTGGCTTGTTTTGTTTATTTTCAAGACAGGATCTCATTGTGTAGCTCTGGCTATTCTGGAACTCACTCTGTAAAACAGGCTGGCCTGAACTCACAGAGATCTGCCTCC
Source organism: Acomys russatus (assembly GCF_903995435.1). NCBI lineage: Eukaryota > Metazoa > Chordata > Mammalia > Rodentia > Muridae > Acomys > Acomys russatus. The sequence goes on along the minus strand of NC_067151.1, from coordinate 31,215,942 downwards.
AGAGTGCGGGGGTGAGAGACATGTGCCATGATGCCCATCTATGTCCATACTCTAATATGGGCATTTTTCTTGGTTTGGCATATAACATGAGAGCAGGGTTCTAACTCTGTTTCATGTAGAATAGTTTTCCTCATAACATGAAGTTTTCATGAACTCAAGAATCTTCTGCACACTGTAGCAGACACTACACAGAACAGAAGCTTCATAAAAAGAGGCACTTATGCCAATTTGCTTAGTCAAAACTGGTTGGGTTCTGCAGTTTCATTTTGTTCTCAATTATAACCTTTTAATGTAATATACTAACTTATTTTTTAATATTTAGATTATAAGCACTTTTCATCCCTCGTGCATGCAGATTTGACTTTCTAATTCAAATCAACTTCAAGTTTGTTTTAAAATCCAATGAATAGATGCCATTTATAATTCGAAAATTCATACACACACCCAATTATACAAAGACATATTTATATAGGAGTTCTTTAGACAAAAACAGGTGGCAGTGATATGAATCAATTAATGAGCAAGTGAATGGATGGATGGATGGATGGATGGATCACTCAGATTACACTATTATCTGATCAAATTCAATCATTATCATTTTAGGGCTAACCTACTGCTCCAAAGGATTAAGCAGTGTACAGATTGCCAGCATACAGCAACACAGCTCTGGTCTCCACATAAGGTGAAGGACTTACCAGCATGCTCACAGTTAGTCCATGGAGCGAAGATGACTGGGTGGGTGTATGTGGGTAGTGGCAACTTTATTTGTAGTAGCAGTTTGATCCGACCTATGATGAAACCTTGGTCTAGGAATAGTCATAAGAGGCAGCTGAAAGTGAACCGAGCACTTTCGCATGCTTACTGCTCTAAATGTGGAGATCTTTAACACCGGTGTGGCATGACCTCACGAAATCTTAGGCTGCTTGTGGAGCCTAGCCACATTCAATGGGGTTAAACAGAACCCATGAAACTGGGAGATGCAGGTGCTTGGGGCAGGAGTAAATGGAAGGGAGGGAGTGGATGTGGATTTCATCAAAACACATGTAGGAAAGTCCTCACCAACAAGAAGTGCCTGAGTCTCACTGGATTGCAAGCAGAAGACTCAACGGAAGGTTTTTATTGCAACACACTGATCAAAGAGGTGCCATTTAAAGGAGAAACTGAAAAATTGGAGTTTCAGAAAAGTAAAGTACCATATTTAATTTTTGTAACAATGCAGCTATTGTAACTGAGAGAGAGAAAATGTTCTAGCCCTATGATAACTACAGACTATTAGGTGGAAAAAGCAGATCATAACACACTCAGCACACATGAGCAACGGTGCAGACACCAAGCAAGGGTGAGACACACGTGCCAGTTTTCTTCATAAGAGAAAATATCTGGCAAATGCCTCATGGAAGTAATAGAAACTTAAAGAGCAAACAAAAGTTCAATGAAGCATAAGCAGCAAGGACGGTTCCTGCTCCAGGACATGACTGGTCTAGCGAGGGCTGACCAGACCTCACATGTGATGTAAAACAATGCTTCCGGCTTTGATACTCCCACTAAAATCCAAGGCATAAAAAACTATGCATTTAAGTCACCAGCGTTGTGGAATAAGTGAGAAAAGAAGGGACATTTTGAGTATTCTCACTACAAGGGAATCACAAATGAGCCAGGTGCGGGGCCTGCCCACTGTGGTGACTGAATCTTTGTTGTGCGGGGTGTACCACTCCCTATACCCGAACCATGATACATGTCAAAACTGCATATTAAGAAGGAAACGAGCCAAGTCTGCCTTTGACGGCTCACATGGCCCTGTGCTCAGTGAAGTGACCCGATCCTGTATTAGACACATTCACAAGGTCCCATGCCAATGTTCAGATAGCAAAAGTTAGGGCACATCTCTAAATTAGCAACATGTAAAACAGAACATATTATGCAGAGAGTTCTTTTAAATGGAAATTACAAGTGACAAAATATTTAACCGTGATAAATGAGTTAAAGAAAATTAAAAACCTAGTAGAAAAAAGTAAGATGGTATTATCTGGAATAAGATCCAAGTATGGGGGAAATCTATTGGCATTAGATGGTGACTAACAGAGAGAGCAACAACTGGCCACTGAGCAGACACAGCAGGATGCTTTGCCTTCAATGGGACATATTCATCCAAGCACCCCGCCCCCCAAACAAGGTTCAGAGATTATCGAGGAAGAAGAGGCAGAAAGACTGAAGAGCCAAGACACTGTATGACTACACGGAGCAGTATCAGCGGCTGCACACATGAACAAGAAGCGGCTGTGACATCATGCACACGGCACGCACATGCCCCACACAGGTCCAAGCCGAGCCAAATCTCAGTATGGAGAGAAGTGGGAGCCAAGCCCCACCCTAGCTAAGGAGCTGTTAGCAGTTGTTTAGTGCTGAGAGAGGGGGAGAGTTAGTTCTCGCTAGGGGTCCACCTCAGGGAAGAGGACCACAGTCCAGTGGAAGGCCGCGTATATAAGAGCGCCTGGGCAGCACACATTGATCCTGATAAGTTTTAAGGCACACCATTGTATGGGTGGCAAAGGGGGCACAGGGAGAATTGGGAGAGGTGCTTAAATACAACCAAAACACATTGTACCAAAATCTAAAAAAAAAAAAAAAGAAAAGAAAAAAGAAAAATTAATGAGTTTAAACAACAGAACTAAGGAAACTATAAACACTCCTTAGTCTATAAAATATGGAGAAAATAATAAAACCAGCATTAGGTCAAGTTCCACAAAAACATATTTATTTCATACCGTTTTGTTGGAATCTTTTCTATTAGACGTCGATGAAATGCTAAACGTTAGTTAATATGGAGGAATTAACTAAAAATTACTAAAAGCTGTGGTACAGACTATGCTTCATGGACATAATGAGAATATGATTCCCACGGACAGCTATTTTGCCACAATGATCCCTGAGGATTACATAAAATACCTTTCTGTGTGAATAGCAGAGTTTGTAGTCCTGTGGATAAGCAGATCATTTATTAAATGACACTTAAGCAATTTTCCACCCAAACAAAATTAGTCCTCTAACTCAGTTTATAACAGTAAATTTGATATGAAGTAAATATTTAAATATTAAAACCAAAAAGCAACATAATTTTAGAAAAAAAATAAATAGTTATATGGTCCTGGGGTTAAGGAGAACTCTCTCAGCAAAAATGTAAACATGGAATTGAAACCTGAACATTTTATTATTCAGTCCTTGCATGCAATGTTGAAAAAAATACCAAATATTAACAACGGTAAAGGACACGTGCAACAAAGGAAACACACTGAATGTCCCCATTACTCAGAGCATCAGTGAAGCCAAAAGAAAGTTCTGTGGCAGGGAAGAGACATGTGGATGCTTCTACATATCTTCCTCCCAGGAGAAAGTCAAAGCATCAAAACTCGAAATGCCAGCATCTTTCTCATGGACAGTTACACAAAGGGAAATTAAAACAAGAGCCAAATGTACTGTGCTCCTACCATATTGCCAACTTTGAAGCACTGTGAGGGCACGTTTCATTGCTGACAGAATGTGAGTGTCTGCAGCCTTGTAGGAGAGGACCTGCTGTTTTTGTGAGTTCTGGGGACCCACACGTTTCACTCCCCAGAACACCTCACCCCAGCAGCCATGGTGATCACACTTCACACTTCTCCACACAATGACCTTCCTTCACTCCCAGGTTCTACACCCAGATTCAACAAAGCACACATCAAAAGTTCTTTTAAAGATGTCTTTACTAAGGACAGAGAAAGGTTAAGAGCACTTACTGCTCTTGCAGAGGACTGGGGTTTAACTCCCAGCATCCACGTGGTGGCTTATAACCATTTGTAGCCCCAGTTCCAAGGGATCTGACACCCTTTTCTAGCCCATGTGTGCCCTGGACGCACATGTACACAGACATGTACAGGCAAAATATTTATGCACATAAGAAGTAATAGATAAATAAAATATTTTGTGAAAAGCATCTGCATTGAATATGTATAAAACTTTTTTTTTGTTCTTCTCTTGCCTGGACATAAAAATTCTAATTGTGGATCATTTATGTTGTATCAGGTATTATAAATAGTCCAGAATTAATTTGAAGGATCATGTGTGGAGTTAGTACGCAGATGATGCACCGTTTTATATAAAGAACTAAAACACTCCAGCGGTTGCACGTGCTAGGAGAATCCAATCTCCCATGGATATCAAAAGGAGGCTGTGTCACTGTTTTCCATGATAGAAATTTGGTGACACATGCACGTTTTACAAGAGATATAAACATTTGAGAGAAACACAGCTTCTCCTCATCAAACATTACAACATCAGATATTTGAGGAGGAGGAGGAGGAGGAGGAGGAGGAGGAGGAGGAAGAAGAAGAAAAAGAAGAAGAAGAAGAAGAAGAAGAAGAAGAAGAAGAAGAGAAGAAGACGAGAAGAAGAAAGAAGAGAAGAAGAAGAAGAAGAAAAGAAAGAAGAAGAAGAAGAAGAAGAAGAAGAAGAAGAAGAAGAAGAAGAAGAAGAAGAAGAAGAAATAATACTGTGTGCATTGCTCTAGGGATGTCCTAACATCTCATTTTTTAATACTGTAGAATTTTAATCCAGCTACTTATGGAAAGGCTCCCTTCTTCAGATTCATTAAGCATTGTTGAACATCTATGCAGACTTGTCTTGCCCCATTGTACCACAATGCCTCATTTGGTGAGCCAAGACCCACTCATCGGGGGGAACCTGGCATGTCAGCACTTTGGGGGGGGGGCATCACACTTCAGTGGCTAGGTCACTGCAACCTCAAATCCCATCATAGTTCCCTTGTTGATTTTTCCTTCTCCTTCTTCTTCACCTAAATGTATCAATCGCCCAGAACACAGTCCAAACATTCTCACTGCTATGACAACCACCCTGTGGACAGGCGGAAGGAGAGGTATTATTAATTATCTGTGAGAGGAGACAAACAAGCATTTAAGAAACTGGAGAGAGTAGAAGTGCACACTATGTGCAACTTCATTTTCCTTGTCTCCTTAAAGGCTCTTATAAAGTTCTGTAGACCTCCCAAGTAAGTGCTGCACTAGACTTGAACATTAATGACAATATCCACGTGCATTTTCACCTTTGCAAATAATTTCAACTATTAATCATGAATATATTTGTTTTAAATTATATTAAGCACATGGTTTTATGGTAGGCCTACAAAATGTCCTGCTTCAAATTTAAAATACTGACAAAAAGAGAAAAGCCAATGACAAGGGGCACGTGTGAAATACAACACTGAGAGCTTTGGTGACAAATTTTAGAGATAGCAATGCTTGCATGAAAGGGAATAGGTTATGGACAATTATATCTCAGTCAGGTGACAACATCATCTCAATGTGCCTGGAGTATGGTGATAATGACAGGAGTAGCAACCAACACATACCACGCTCTATGGCCTGTGTCTCACCTTGGTCAATAGTCAGGTATTTATTTTTAGATAAATGTTCTATTTTATACAAATGAGAATGGCAAGTCTTAGTGAAATTAAGTACCTTGTCCATGATCACACAAAAACCCATGTTGACCGACTCTAGACTCTAAACTCTTCAACATAGGATACATTTCTGTCCTAAAATGTCTTTTTTATTATGTGGGCTCAAAAGTGCAGGTATTTCTGGAGGCCAAAAGAGGGCGCTGGTCCACCACAGCTTGAGTTACAAGTAATTGTGAACTGCTAGGCATGGGTGCTAGGAACCAAACTCCAATCCTTTGAAAATGCAGCAAGTGCTCTTAACCTAGGAGCCATCTCTCCAATGCTGAAAACTATGCATCTTCTGGGTAAGGCATCTGGGATAGCTTGAGAATTGCTCAGGTACCAAGATAAGAGAATACACATTAAATCCTGCCTCAACCAGTTTTCTTTTTTTTTTTTTTTCCTGAACGAAAATGACAAAACCAGTCAATACCTTGTTATTTCTGCTCTCTCATTTTCCAATGTACACATTTATTTCAGATCTTTCTCATTATAGATTAAGATTTAGAGAAACATACATCGAAGACTTCTCAAAGTTTATTCCCACAGGGTTGTGGTAAAGAAGAAAGGTGAAAACCTGTTCATCGTTATAAATCACTAAACAGAGGGAGGAATGCATGACAACCCTGGGACTGTTTGGAGAAAGAGCAGAGAGCTGTCTTGTTCAGTTGCTCCAGATTCATTTGCGTCTCCTCACATAAACACCATCCCAATTATAGTACTTGATTCATCTGCAAGGTAGAGCAGCCATTTCCTGGCGGGCAGCTTTGTGAGTACATATGTCAAGGTTCAGAAGTTTTTCTGTCACTAGAATTTTAAGCTGTCTCCCTAGAATGTGAAGATCTCTGTTGTGAACTGCTGTGCATATGCCCCAGTTGGTGTTCACTGACTAGTCTCAGTATATATAGGTGCTGTAAGTTACAGGGAAGGAGAATCTATTAAAATGACCTTTAAAAGGTGTTAACTGGCTGAGTTTAAGTGTAATTTCCCAGGAATTATCAATTATACACTAACTCTGGCCCATTATTTGAATTTCCATTTATCTTGGCCCTGTTTTGCCATCTATCCCTCCTTTTTTTTTTTTTTTTTTTTTTTTTTTTTTTTTATTCTTTGTTCCTTGAGCATCCACAACTGTTTTTCTTGGGATGGTAGTGCATGGGTGTAGAAATTGCTCCATTAATTGCAGTTTTTACAATGCTATTGAAGGACACTGCCTGTTCATCTTCAGTTTTCTCATCAGCAAAAACAAACAAAACAAAAGCAGCTGCATATGGTCTTGACTTAAGATTCTCTTAAGGGCTAAGGTCAAAGTTACACATGAAAGCATTCTGTATATGATACTTCACAAAGCATAATCTGTTATGATTAGTGTAATTGGTGCCTCCACCTTTACTGTCATCTCTATGGTAGCCCTCTCTTAGTCTCCCCAGGTGACACGTGTCCACCCGACTCTTGAGCTCTGTTACTGCGGAGACTCAATGAATCCAGTGTCCTCACTGTTCCCTACACAGTGCTCGCTGCTCTGCTTGCAGTAACTGTGGTTGGTAAATGCAAAAGTCTATCTTTCCAGACATTCAATAACTGCTTGGTGCCGCTGGAGCTCCTGCCACTCATTCTGTCAACTTCCAGGAATAGAGCGATGTGCCCAGTAGATGACGTCTTTCTCTTCATCCAGAGAAGTAATAAAGACACAAACCGGAGTATACAAGATGATGGGTATATTAAAAACATTGGAGCTGTAGAATTCACAAGGAAAGCCACAGTGGAGTAGGAAGAAAGCTAGCATGGAACAGAGATTAGATTACAGCTCTCTATAGACAAAGGGAAACAAGACTGGAACACGGAAGAATGAGAGGGGCGGGTGAAGCTTGTGACTGAGGGCGGAGTACTCTTGGAAGAAAAGACTACGGGCACGAAGACAACAATACGGGGCACGCCTGGAGCTTTGGGCAATCGAGTAGCAGGACAGTGTGTGATGGAAGAGTGTAGATGGCAATATTAATAAAAGTAGGAGGCGATCACCTACAACTTGACCCATTCTCAGCACTGTGGCTGTTACTCTATCGTGAAGTGAAAAGGTATTGGGATATTATGAGCAGAGGGACAACGTGGCACGGCCACCTAAAGCAGAACCAGTCTGGCTTTTGCACTGAGAATAAACTAATGGGATGGAGGCTACACTAAGGAGGAAGATGGCAGGCATCAATGGAAGACAGAAATTACAGTGGAGAACATAGTGGGTGGGGAAATACTGGGTAGGTTATAAAATGGAAGCCATTGGGATTTGTTAATAAAATATTATAGATAGAAGATGAAATATCACACAGAGAGGCCAAGGGTGACTGGACACTCAGACCGGAGCAGAACAAGAGGCCACTTCTTGAGAACATCCTCAGAGAAGAGGTTTGGAGACATAAGAGAGATCAAGATATAGTCTTTTCGTGTTAAACTTAGAAACGTGGACCTCCGTATTTGACAGTTATCAATGTACAAGCAGTATTTAAAGCCATGAGACTGAATGTCATTTTACAAGCAAGAGTAAGTGCAGGCAGAAAATAGTAGCTAGAGATTTGAACTCCCTGACATTTCAAAATTTAGATTGTGAGACGCTGAGCAAGGAGCTGTAAAGGGTATTGAGAACAGAGACAGTGAAGCAGACAATTGCACAGTGCGGGATGCAGGATGCTGAGGGCAGTGCAGTGAAATGAGGCTGTGGGCTTCCCTTCGCAGTCAATTCTACTAGTGCAAGAAAACAATAAGGGGCATTGCTCCAGGAAGTAGGAGGCATGCCTCGCGGTCTTGCTGCATGTCCTGAAGACAAGTGGGAGGCACCTGTACTCACTCAAAATGCACCAGCATGCCTTTAGAATGAAACTAGTCCAGTCAGCTGCATGCCTTTTTTCAAGTCCCCTCTGGATTCCTGGTTACAAGACAGAGGAGGTGGTTGGGAGAGTATATTACAAAAGGAGTGTGTCAGTCAAGCATCCGTTACTGCAGCAAATACTTGTGACAATCAGCTTAAAAAGACAAAGGGTTGGCCTGGGCTCAGTTTTAGAGAACTCAGTGCATGGCAGATTTCCTAGATGCTTGGGCCTGCGGGACACACTATGGTGATCACAGAGTCTCATCAGCCTCATGGTGTACTACGCATGACATAGCACCTTTCGCTGGCCCCGTCTATTAAAAGTCCCATCCTTCCCATTGTTGGCATGAAAGGGTGACTACATAACTAGAGCAAGGAATGAGGGAGAGCCTGTGTGCAGATGGGAAGCAGCAATGAGGGACCACGGAATCTGTGATGCCACAAGCAAGCGGAATCAGAGAAGGCTGGAGTGTGAAGTCTAGAATAAAGGAGCAGGGGTGAAATTGTGAGCCTACCGGTAATTTTGTTGATAATCAACTCCAGCTCTGTGTAGGAACATGGCGGTGTGGTGGAGTTCAAGATAGTATTTGCCAAGCAAAGCAGGTTAAGGGAAGCCAGAGTTCGAGTGTCCGTGTATGCAAGCAAAAGATTTGGACAAACTATTTCTAAAGAGTATAACAGTAAATCTGAGGCAGAAATCTTAAAGCACACAAAAAGTATGCAAAAAATCCAATCCCCCAAAGAAACTATAACTAGAACATAGACTTAGGAAAAAATGAACTAAGTGACCTGGGAGAAATGGTAAAGAACATAGGTGATGAGTGACAGATGCCTGGCAGAGAGACTCAGACTTCAGATGAGCCACAGCCATCAAAAAACAATATGAAAAAAAAAGTTTAATAAAAAAAAAATATAGCATCCAAGAACTCCAGATCCACACAGGCTGGAGGAAAGTGCTGTGATAAACACTAAATTAAATAAAGTCAGGGCAGGGAATTACCTGACTAATAGGAAGAACCAGATGTTTAAGCACAACAGGCATCCAGAAACTGACACGTGACCTGAGAATCACTTCATGAAACACAGGAGAAACTTGTGTGGCATCATAGGAGGACAAAAAACAAAAACAAAAACCCACTATTCATAGCTTCAAGTGCGGGGGGGGGGGGGTTGATGAAATAGCTCAGTTGTCCTCAGGACCCACAGTAAAGTAATAATAATAATAATAAAGGCATGGTGACACACACTTGTAATACCCGTAGTGGGGACATGGGGAGAAGTACATCCCTGGAATTCATTGACCTATCCTAATGGTAGAAAACCATGCCAATCAAAGATCTTGACTCAGAAAACAAAGAGGAAGGTAACTGAGGAATGGCATCCAAGGGTGAACTTTTGCTTCTACACATACGGATATACTGTGCATGGGTACCCACATAATGTACCAACATAAACATATACCTAAAAACAAACACCATGCATACAAATACACACACACATGGGCACACACACACCACAAAGGCTATAGGGGGAAATATCAACTCACTAACATAGGCAGAAATATCAATATAAGGTCAGATCTCTGGTTGACAGGCTGAAATTCAAGCCCAGAAAGTAAATAACTGCCAACTAATATGGGTATATCCAACAAATCTATCTTTTTTAAGCTGACAGAGAAGTTCAAGGGAAGCACACAGCCACAAAACAGCATGCAGGAAAGACTTAAATGAACTTAATATACAGAGAATAATGAACGAGTAAAATCACAAGAGCTCGGGCAAGAAAAATCTAGAACAAATGAAAGCAAAAAAGTAATCCATCAGCTCTAACAAGCCAAGTCTGAGACTAACAGTTAAAAAAAAGTCAAGAATAATAGTCTAACCTCCCCTTCATCAACAAGAATTGATAAGCATGTGTCAGTAATAAACTTAAGTGTAAGTGCCTCAACCTACTGATGGAAAGACCCAGAATGTCTGACTGGATTAGAAAACTGTATCCCATCATATGTTGTCTCTAAGAAAAGTACCCACTGGTAAAGATATCCATAGATTGAAACTCAAAAGATGGATGCCAGTCTTTGAGATGGACAGAACCAAACTCAATCCACTCTAGCTATTCTGATAGTTGGTACTGTAGATATAAAACCAGAATTATTCTCAATATATAGCAAAGGTAAGTATGTATTAGTAAAAGGGACAGTTCATCAAGAAGATAGAACAATTATGAAAACAATAATAAACATAATATTTCAAATACATCCCCATACAACAAGAATGTGTGATTTTAGTGCCCTCTTTAGTGATTTTAGTTCTCCTCTTCAATAGACCATCTTAAACTAAAAAATAAACTAATAATTGTCAGAGCTACATAACACTATAGACCAAATGAACTCAACAGTTATCTGTAGAATATAACATTCAACAGAAACAAGATAGTCTTCTCTGCAACCCACAGAAAATCTAGGGGGGCAGGAAGAGGTATCTTCCTAAACAAATATGACCTATCGCCATTAAATCAAGAACACATTAATAACATAAACAGTGAGAAACACTAAACAGTGATAAAAAAGTTTCCCAAAACAGAATGACTCTAGATCAGATAGATTCAATATTGCATTGTTGAAACATTTAAAGAAGACAACAATGTTCCTCAAACTGTCCCATAAAACAAGAAAGAACGTGAAGAACTTTACCAAGCTCATTCTACAAGCTGACATTACCCTGAGATAAAAAAATGGAAATAGCCAAACAAAGAAATCTATAACGTGAGTTTCCTTAATGAATACAGGTATAAATTTTCACAATTCTTCAAAATTTAATACACACATTGATAAGTTCACATACCATTACCACTTGGTTTCATTCCATGAATATGAGGTTGGCCCAATATACACAAATCAACAAGTCTAATAATTCAGGACAAAAAAAATATAGTTAATGACAGAAATCAATGATCCTTTTTATCAGTGCAGAAAAGATACTCAGCAAAATTTAATGCCCCTATATGACAAAAATGCTAAAGAAATTGGGAATAAAAAAATATCTAAATACAATAAAGGCTATAAATGGCAAAATTTTGACCAATTATTATTCTAAACTCTTAAAACCTAAAAGCATTTACTCTAGACCTGGTATGAGAGATGGGTAATAACTATCTATATATTCAGTGTAGTGTTTAGACTCTTAGCTAAAGCAATAAGAGAATAAAATAAAGTGAACTAAAAAGAAGAAAGGAGAAAGTCAGTTTCTTATTTGTAGATGACATGATTCTATACATTAAAGAAGCTAAGTAGTCTACCAGGACACTCTCAGACCCAATTAACCCTTCAGTAAAGTGAGAGGATACAAGATCAACTTAGAAAATTAGTAGCTTTGCTATGTGTGAATAATAAACTTACATAATGAAACCAAATAAATGGAAACTTCCATTCATAGTAAGAAAAAAACTAGGACTAGGCTAACTATGGATACGTAAGACAGAGAAAAGATAAACAAGAGACTAGAATATGTGAAGAATTACCAAAGTCATGGAATGGCAGACTGAATATTGTGAAAATGGCTATGTTTTGCTAATCTACAGACTAATATAATCAACATCAAAATCCCAATTCTACCCCCACAGAACTAGAATAAACAATTACAAAGTTTATATGAAACCAGGAGAGACCCCCAGATAGCTGAAGCAACACTTGTGTAAGTGAAATGCTGGGGCTATCTCAATACTTGATAAGAAATTGTGTCACAACCCATGGCAACTGTATAATACAGCGCAAAACATAGACAGAGCTCAAGTGATGAGCATGAAGGACACAGAAACTGAACTGTATGGTTGGATTTATTTAATTTTTGACAAACCTGTCAAAAAACATACACTGGACATACAACAGCCTTCTTAATAAATGGTTCTGAGGTCAAAGCTAAGGGGAAAAGCTCAAGATACTGGCCCACAGGAGGATTTCTGACACACACTCCAACAGCACAGGGGAGAATCCTACCCCAAGAACTGACCAATGAGAGCACAAGAAATTTAAAAGCCTTCTTTTCAGCAAAAGAGACAATCATGACAGGGGAAAGAGCACACAGAACTGGAAAAAAAATCTTTACCAACTACATATCAGACAAGAGATGCACAGCTAGAATATACTGTAAAAGTTAAGCAGCAAAAATCAAATAGACCAATCAATTATTCCACAAATGACCATATGTAGGCAGTTCTCAAACACAAGAAATATAAATGGTCAATAAAAACCTCAAGAGGTGTTCAACACATTTAGCTGTAGGGTAAACTGAAACTAAGACTGCTTTGAGATCCAATCTCATCAAGGAAAAAAAGGATTAAAAAAATGAGATAAAGGCGTTAAAAATAACGAACACTAATTAACTGCTGGTAGGCATGTAAAAAATATGGAGCAAGTAAGGAATTTCTGTGTGGAAGTTCATAAAATGACTGGAGAGAGTTCTCCCGTATACTATTCTTGGTTTTATACCAGAAGGCCTCAAGTCAACACACTACAAAAATATCTGCATACATACACTGGTTACTTTTCTATTCAAACCAGGAAATGGAACCAGATTGAATGCCCATTGATAAATGAATGAAGAAAGAAAATGTGTTACATTCACACAATAGACTTGCAGCCACAAAGAACAGTAAAATAAAGACATTTCTGGAACATGGAAGCAACCGGAACCATTGTTTACTATAAAATACTCAAATATTACATGGTATCTTTCAACATGTTGAACCCAATTCAAAATTATAAACTTGTGTACAAAAGAATTAATGCATAGATAAAGTAATGCTTGCCTTTCATATTTCCCTTACCAAGTATAACTAATTTGCTTTTTTTCCCCAAAAAAACATTCATTTCTGATGTAAAAGGTGTGTCTTTCCTATGTTGGAGTGTTTTCTGATGAAAAGTGTGTAGTTAGCCAATGTGTTTTGATGCTTGCCACTCAGTGCTAAACAGAAATCACTTTGGTCACTTTTGTCATATGCCTGGTAAATTTCCTTTTCCAAATATTTTCCATCTTATGATTTTATTCCAAATACACAGAGCCGTTCACCTCATGGTGCCCTGGAAGCAATGAGAGTAAATGATAAAGTGGTAGGGCAAATCTGTAGTGACGTAACTTCCTTCCAACTGACCCAGCACCCTAACTACCCCAGCTGTCAACACAACCAGGAGCTGAGGACCAAGCCTCCTAGACATGGGCCCTGGGACAATGCTTATGATCCAAACCACAGCCTCGCTCAGAACATTTAATCCCCTTTCGTGTTCTCTCTCCACCTATAACTATTTCCATCCCTGTTGGTCAGCTGTGGCAGAGGTTAAAAGGGAAACCCTGAAAATTGGGAAACCTTTGCAAACTGATAAAGCACACGGCATTAGCCCTTAGGATCTGTTCCAAACTCACTAAGCCACCTACAGTTTTAGGGAAAGTATTTTCCCTCCTGCTGTTTTTATTATGAAGGTGTATGTGAGTATGGGAAAGTGACAACAGTGGTTCGTATTGTTTTTTAATCAAAACACTTGATGTGTACAGAAACAAGACAAGGCCAAACAGAGGGCAGGGCACTTTAAGTCCTTCTCAGATGGAGTTAAAAATGCAAATGTGGGGAGAGCTCTCTGTTGACCTTAGGATAACCTCCTTCAGCAAGATGGCAGTGCCTGTCCCTGCAGAGAGTTGCAGAGTCAAGAATTAGCTCAGAACAAACTCCTGGCAGAGTCCCGCCTTCCACCAGAGCGTTGATGTATACTTGGCCTGACATTCATCTCCCACACTCCCTGCTAATGTGCCGTTCTCACCTCCCCCTTCCCAGCATTTCTCAGTGTGCCAGCAGCATCTCTTTTATTACTGCCAATCTCTTCCTGCAGCTACCCAGGAGGAAAGCAGGCCAGTTCTGCACATCCAGTGAGCTTGGCATTACTAAGAGAGACCAGGAGCCTCTTGCTGAATGGATTTCAGGATACTTCTGCAGAGCTGCGGGCTCCAGAACCCAGGCTGTGGGCATGCTCTCGATTGCTGAGGCAGTTTATAAGATGGCCAAAGAAGGAGCTTATAAAGCCCGTGAAAACAATCAGACCTGCAGTGGCCTCTGTTGGAGGCAGATATTTAGCCCCTTAGCCTCAAGATGTCTGCCCTACCTCCTGACTGACCTCCAACCCAGAGTTTCTTCCTCTTAGTACCCATGTATCTGTGTTTGTTCCTAGTTTGTTCAGTTCTGTTATTTAATAGATGTGCCTTACTACTTAATACAAATGCCTTAAATAAGTATTCCATGAAGTTTCTAAGGCTCCCGTAAGAGCCAGTAAAAATGAACTTTTAATTCAATGCTGCCATTAAGGAAGCTGGAAAGGGGATCAGCTCAGTTCTGTTGGCCATCTGTGTCAGTAGATTTAGCTAACCACAGTGGATGCAAAACCGTTGCAAAAAATTAAAAATGATCTCTGAACTAACATAGGTTTTTTTCTTGGTTTCTCTCAGGCAATACAAGAATATATAAGAATTTATAAGGATTTACAAAATTACAGGAAGTATTGTGTTGGTTTTCTGTTACTGTCACACTTGCCTGACACACAAACCTGTGAAGAAATACCTTTCCTTGGGCTTGTAAGTGGGACAAGCCAGTGGCTGCACTCATCTGAATGGAGCTGAGATGGCACATTGTGACGTCACGCAAGGAGTGTGCATGTGCAATGGAGTTAGCCATTCTCCTCACATAGAGCCAAGGAAAGCGTGCAAAAGGAGGGGCATGCACTCAGGAACCTGAAGCCCTTTCACTCAGCTCCAGCTCTCATGTTTCCCACCACATCCTGAGAGCTCTACAGGCAGAGAACTGCACCTTTAACACACAGGGCATTGGGACGTTACAGCAGGCATTGTGACTCCCTGCATACAGTCCCCCACGCAAGTACAGACCTTTGCCTACAAGGAATTTCAGTACCCCCGCGACACAATGTCTGAAAGAATCCTGGCATGAACCCCCATTTAGATAACTGTAGCTAACAACTCATGTTGACTCAGTCAAGTTAACCTCTCTTTATCAAACGGCAGAAACAAAACTTTCCACAAAGCTTGCTCAGAGGTTTTTCATAAGGTAACAATCTCAAATGGTCACAAACATGTTCTAGATGCTGTGGGGCTCCAGTATTATCTTAAAATGTGTTATGAGCTCAAGAGATGGCACAGCAGTTAGGAGCAATTCTTGCTTTTGCAGAGAATCTGGGTTCAATTCCCAGCACCGATGTGGTGGCTCATAACCATCCAGAACTCCAATTCTAGGGGAATGTGACCCCCTTCTGGCCTTTGCAAACACCAAGGATACCTGTGCATACATGCAGGCAAAACATTCACACGCAGAAAACAAAACTCAGAAGCTAAAAGCCTAAACATAATCATTTCTGTTTCATTCCCTTATTCTTGATGTTATTATGCACAAATATGGTTGTACTAGTGTTGCCTACTGATAAAACTTAATTGCCATCTCAAACAAATCTATGTGCATCCCCTCAGAGATTCCAGAAGCCAAGAAGAAATGTGTAACTAGGTTACACATGAGACACAGTGAGAAGAGATTACACAGCAACTTTTCTCAGCCTCCAATACCCACCTACTCCCTGAGTGAGAGTTTGAGCCTGATGCTCTTGCATGCTCAACTCTTGTGTCTGGGAGTATTTGTCCAGTGCTTCTAATAAATGATACAAACAATACTGATGTGTAATGTGCGTATCTAGACCTTACTTGGTGCAGAAAATGAATCCACAAAAGACAAACGGTGACAACGAAAACAAGGACACTTCACGCAAGCTTAGAAAAGCGAGTCTAATTCTAATTCCCCCTCTGCTTGTGGTTCTAATATTAAAGCAGTGATGTTCATTTTGCCCATAAAGAGGGAAGGGCAACAATACAAGTTGGAAGGACGAGTTCAAGTCAGTGGCTGCTCATTCTGACTGTAGTATATAGACTTTTCTCATTCCTACTTCTGCTTCTGCCAAATGTATTCAATTACATCCAATGGCTTGTCGTTGGAGTTATAATTAGTGAAGAAATTCAATCAGTAAACTCTCACAGAAATATGTTTGTAGATTTAATGATGATTTCTAGAATGTATTTCAATGTGTGTGTCTGCATACATGTTTGCCAATGTACATGAAGATGCCTAGGGCTGCTAGAGGGCACATGAGCTGGAGGTACAGGTAGTTATCAGCCAGCAGGTAAGGCTGCTTGGAATGGAACCCGCGTCCTGTTAGGACTGGCAAGTTCTCTTAATCACTGAGCTATCTTTCCAGTCCTAATCACAACACTTTCAATGGTTGGAGAACTTTAATAATAAATGACCTCCCCAAAGCTTTTCATCAGAGGCCATGTTTGAAAGACTATGCTCTGAGGACCACTTAGCACCTTTGATGAACATTTCAATTAAATTAAGTATAGTAAGTCTGAGGTGCTTTGAGTCATGAGAGTATAGTAAGTTGTAAATGACACGAAGTGAAGGGGCATCCACTGTCTGTGTTCTCTTAGAACCCTGTGCACACTCACGTTCCAATCTCTACAATGCTTTGCTCAGTAGTCGTGCCAACCTCTTCTTTGTTGTGAGAAAAGTGAAGGCTCAAATAACTCTGTGATTTTCCTGACACTGAAGCCAGGAGTTATATGCAGGCCTTTCTCTTCTAAGCTCTTGGGACATGTTATCACGCCCTCCACCCCAATAGTGACTCAGTTTCTCTTTCCAGCCTCAGTTTCTGTGCCAAGAAGCAGATGCTATTTCTCTAAGAGATCTACTAGGAAAGAGAAGCGTCTACACACTTGAAGACTTTCCCTTGTTGGAGCCTGTGTTTGCTTTTCATCTGATGTTTTTTTAAAAGGAGTCAAATCCTTTACTCTTGGCCTCCTGACGTATCTGATGCATTTTGCTTTAATGTGAGCTATGTTGCGATATGCCCACGGGATGGAGCAAGGAAGCACATTCCCAAGGGATTATGTGCAACCACTGGCCTTCACATGAACAAGGAGGTTGCCTGCATAGGAGAAAGAACAGCTAATGAGCTGAAGCTACCATATCATATCAACAGTGTTGCAAAAGGCCACACTTTTAACATGATTTCATCTAGAACAACTTAGTTCTTTCAAGATTGCCATTCTCCAGCTGACTAAATAATCTAAGCTCTGTGTTGCAACAGCTTTCAAATTCCCTGCTGTGGAATAATAAAACACCATTTATTTCTCAGATCTTCAAAGCACTTGTTAATATTGACTACATTGCATTATAAAACAAAAAATAATCCAATTTGGAGAAAATTATTAGCTAGTTAACTCTCGAGGCAGATTAAGAAAATATTGTACAGCACTTTTATTGATCACTTTACACCAGAGTTTAAATAAAGCAGAATTGTTCGCTGATGTTGCTACATCTTAAAGTGGAATAAATACTTGGAAGAGATGAGAAATAGCACTTTTTGTGTATTTTAGGTACAGGGTCTCACTCTATAGCCCAGGCTAGCCCACAGTGATCCTCCTGCTTTGGCATCCCAAATCCAATGATTACCTCGGTATTCCACTACAATGCCTGTCTTGAGAAATAACATCTGTGTCCCTCATTATTTGTTTTTCTTGTGTTCTTTCATTCTCTTGCCTGCTGTGAATTCTGATGGTAGTTGATTATGGGTTCCTGGCTCTTTGTGCTCATTTACTTTAACTGATAGCAGGCAGATTGACACTGTGTGCATACTGATGATATCCCAGACTTGACCTAAGGCAGAGTTTCTTGAGTACAAATGGGAGAAGCTGCCATTAGGCCATGCATGAAGGATGGTCACAGAGTTTTCATTATACCAATGAATCTATGCTCTAACTAAACTTCTAGATTGACTATATCTTACTTTCCATATAAATTTAGTAATCCCTGCATAAAAGTCCTAAGTGTGGATAGAAGACAAATGGCTTTAGCTAAAGCCTAGTGAAGAAAGCCCTATACACTCTACAGAGTGTCTGACCCTTGAAACTGAAAGAAGATGGAGGCAACATAAAATATTTTATCTGTATGAGAACAGGTCTGTGTCCAGCTCTCTGTGTTTACTAAGCACCCACAGCTAGTGAGAAGGGTTAGCTATTTCCAGTTACTGGTATTTTTGCTAGGACATATTTTTGAATTAACATGCTAATGCTGTAATTCCATTTCACAGTCTTTGATTTTTCTGATTTCACAATAGTTAATGTTCCTAAAGCCACAGAATTGTATTAGAGAGACCTTTGAGACTATAAACTCATCCCTATATCCTCTGGCATGGAAAGAGAGAAGCAAACAGAATTAAGTTCTTCGGTGCTCACCCTGAACTGGTTTCCTATTCGCAAATATGAGCAGAGAAGTCACATGGCCTTGGGGGAATAAGCTGATGATGCTTACCTCAGCTTGTGGGACACACTGGGTTATTGTATTGGACTATAAGTATCTGCAGGAAGGGCAGGTGTAATGGCATGGCATAGTTATGGCATGGCATTATCATATTGGTCTCACACGTAAATGTATAGAAATGACTGAAAACTGTAAGCACCACTGGACTTTGAAAAGCTGGTGGGGTTCAGATTAGCGGTCACAGAACCACAGCCCAGGGCAATGCAGAAATCTCAAGTCAGAAGTGGAGAAGCAAGCGGGCCAGAGCCAGCCTTCTACCAGTCCACTCTTGTACGTTCCTAGCACTTCACAGCTTCTGGTGACTATTATTCAGACACCATGGCTATGGCAAAGAGTATATAGACAAAGGGCCACAATTAGCTTTTATTGAGCAGCCAGACTAAAAATGGCATTCTAATACTTAGGACAAACATGCATAGGACCAGAGCATCTTTCTACTATGTCTAGTCTGTACCCTACATTAGGACAATTAACAATTGAAATGTCTCCTATTCAAATTGGTGCTGTGGCTAGAGACAAGGCAAACTGGTTGAATAGTTGTTCCCAAGGGCCCAGAAGTTTCAAGACTGATTATTCTGGCTTTGCCAGCTGAGAAATGTCACTCAAAATGTATTGTCCTTTCATTCCCTCATCTATTAAGAGGAGATACAGCAGGGCATGGTGGTGCACACCTTTAATCCCAACACTCAGGGAGGCGGAGGGTAGGTGAATCTCTGTGAGTTTGACGCCAGCTTGATCTACAAAGAGAGTTCAAGGACAGCCAAAGCTACACAGAGAAACCCTGTCTCAAAAAACAAACGAACAAAAACAACAAGAACAACAAAAACAGGACATAACAAGAGTGCCTACCTTCATAAGAGTTAACAGCAGCAAAATTCTTAATTTAGCTACCGGCAAAGCAGAGGCCACCACCTTAGCTAACATCATCATCGACATCATCATCGACATCATCATCACTGTGACTATGTCAAGGCTGGTAGGTGACTTTGTGTTACAAATGCTTCAACTGGGCCAAATCCCAGGCACTCTCTGAACCCCCTTCCCTTTTCTTTTTTTTGAGGTAAAGGACTGGATTAGGTGGTTTCATGATCTGTCCTGCCTATAGAGTCCCTTAATGGTTTGTAGTTTTAGAATCAATGTATCCTCAACTGAAATACTCCAGGATCTCACTGTTGAACTAGTTAATGACATCATTCTAGCAGGATTTCATGAGGTTCATTGGAACCTTCTAAAAGCAGGGTTTGCAGCATAGAGTCTAACATCTGCCACAGACAGGTACGTGTGTTCTATCAACTTCAGCGCCCCCTCAGCCACACTTTCTCTACTGTTGAGTCCAGAGCAATATCACCCTCTCTGGGAACTTGCTTATTTCTGTATAACTTTCAGGGTGTCCTTTCAAAGTTGCTGTTGTCAGGTGCCACAAATGGGGACCAGCAGCTCATCAGGCGCATCTGGTGATTCCGAGGGTGCTAAAGGCACAGAACCACTGGTGCACATGAAGAGTGGGAAAGTCCATTCTCCCTCCAGATAAACATTTACCGGGGCAAATGCAATTGTAACTGATCTGGCCTCTAAAAGACATCTAGGAAAAAAGTCAGCTGGAAACACCTTAAAGTAACGAATCAACTGACTAAACTGAGGCTGAGAAATCATCCTTGGCTACTGTCTCTAGGGAAGCGAGCACTATGAGGGCTACAGAAAAGTTCAGAAAAACAACATAACAGATGACACTGGGGTAATGATGCTAGCAAGAGAGCCGTCCCAGTGGGAATTGTAAATTTTCACTGTATGCCACCTTCACTCAGGTGTCAAGAACCATGGGTTATCTGTACTCTCACTACCGCCAAAAAAATCAAATAAATAAATAAATAAATAAATAATAAAAATTAATTGTTGTTCACTTCATTATTATCTAAATATTTTTAAAACCTTGACATGCCAAACTCTGATTTATAAAGGGCTACATTAAATACATAAGAAGTTATGTGATTGTTTTCTACTTAACTAGGAAACCTAAACCTTTGCATTAAAAGCTACACTGAGAAAAGTCACTTGATATGTTAAAAACCCACAAAGATTTCAATGAAGATTAAGGGTAAGACATAAAAAGCGACACTAGGAGCTACAGAAATGCGGGTGTTCTGTTTACTTTGCTGTCCTTATTTTCATTTATCTACACATCCAGTCCTCATTTAGACCTACATTTCTAATTAACTCCGATATACTAATAAGCATTAAAAACTAAATATATCCAGTCTGCTCCCTTAGGCCTTTTCTCATGGTGTCTATGTTAGCCAATGCTCTTATAATTTCCCAAGGTATTCAACCACCATCCTTATATTTCCCCTTTCCACGTCTCCTGCCCCCCACAGCCTCTACCCTGTAATAGAATGCGTTTATGAGATCCACTTATTTTAACTTCATAAAGATTACACGGTGTTTTCCTTTTATCTTTTCTATTGTGACCACCTCTAGTCTTAATTCCACGGGAGATATTTTTCCCTTTCTTTCTTCATAACTAGACCTTAACGCTCTTGAGAATAGGAATGTGGCCTCTCTTTAGGCTGCAATGGAAGGCCTAACAGGCTAAGCCAGCAGAAATTACTCCCTGGTGAGCACACCAATTCATCAGAAGTGTCCAGCGCTCATGACTGGAGTACGCCACCAAACACTGCATCTTTTCCAGACGGAAAAAAAAATGTGGTGTGTGACAGATTTATAAAATAACAATATATCTACAATGCACAGCACATTTCAGAATCTTAGTAATTTACTAATAGTCAGGTTTTAATGGTTTTTATATTAGAACCTTGGCCTTGGCCTTATCTTGAAGTTACATTTATCAGACCTAGGAGAGTATTACTGTTTTCACACTATAATTTCCTCCAGTGGCCTCAGTATCATTGTTGATGTGTCTAAGAATATCTGGGGATGAATAAGCACTTATACATCTATAATTGCATGGATTATCCCAATACAGAAAATTATTTCAACATTTGCAACCATTACCTAAAAACTTAACACTTTATCTGAGAAAAAGAAAAAGGCCCAGTTAAAAATATAATTATTTCCAATATCACATGACGTATGAAAACTGGCGTCCTAGTTGGTGTTGCCTATATCTAAAAGACGTGCCACCTAGTGCAATAACACAGACACGGCCAAACACTGATGCTGTTTAACGCAGCTCTCACTGCACCCTTTATGGACTTTTATGGACTAAACTTTGTACATTCATGCTGCCAAAGCCTCATTTCCATTGGGCAGTGTACCAGGAACTCTAAGGTAGACTGAGAGTGTTCTTCAAAAACTATCAAGTTCAAACCAAAAGGGACAGTTTTCCTTCATTGTCCTTCACCGAAGTGAAATTCTAAAATGCACAAATAGAAAAGGGATTCTTGGCCAGCAGCCTCATGCGAGAGACATCTTCCAGAAGCACACGGCCTGGGGAGCTTCAGAGTCTTGGCAGACCACAAACCTTTACTACTTTCTATTAATAATCAGGGCCCAAGTGCCTGTAAGGAGCCAGGACCTACTTGTGAAATGAGGACTTAGCTCAGGAGCTGAACATTTTCCAACAAACACTCTCATAATAGGAGGTACCGTCTCGAGACACCAGCTTTCTCCCGTTGGCACAAATGTCACTGTCTAAAGAGACACTGAAGAACCCGCTAGAAAGCAAAACTGCTAAGTTCTTTGAGTAACACATAAAAACCACACTCAATGCTGACTTTGTTCTATAGACTTCTGGGCATCTCTCATAATAGAAGGTACCGTCTTAAGACACCAGCTTTCTCCCATTGGCACAAATGTCACTGTCTAAAAAGACACTGAAGAACCTACTAGAAAGCAAAACTGATGAGTTCTTTCAATAACACATGAAAAACACATTCAATGCTGACTTTGTTCTATAGACTTCTGGGCATCTATGAGGGTCTACATGGAAGACTTGACACCTGACCTATGGCTGCCTAGCAAAGTTACAAGGAGGTATGCAGTATAGCACGTTGCTAGTAAAACATGTAGGAGCTTTAGGGCTAATATTACAGACACAAATGTAAAGCCTAAAGGTGACCTAGGGTAGCGGCTTGGGTTTCCCTTGAAGCTCCTATACTGAAGGAAGCCTTGGCTCCAGGGTGTCGGTATTCAAAGGCAGAGCTTTCAG
This sequence comes from Acomys russatus, assembly GCF_903995435.1. NCBI lineage: Eukaryota > Metazoa > Chordata > Mammalia > Rodentia > Muridae > Acomys > Acomys russatus. The sequence goes on along the minus strand of NC_067151.1, from coordinate 31,193,007 downwards.
AAAATGATTGAGGCATTCTCCACAGGAATGCCTTATTTTAGTAGTGGATGGCTGGATTCTTGGGCTACAGGGAACTGACAGAGATTCTTACAGGTAGGGCCCAATGGAGAAAAGATATTGTGAAAGCCATGCCCTTGGAGGGCAGTCCTTTCTCTTTGCTCCTTGGCCCCTGTGAGGATGTGAGGAGTTTTCTGTCATATCTTCTCCACCATGCTGCTCTGTCTCAGCATGGGCCCTGTGATGACAAAGCTGAACGACCCGAGACTGTAACCTCTGCACCATGAGAGCCTACCTTTGCTCCCCTAAGCTGGTTACTCTTCAAGGCTGAGTCATAGTGATGTAACTTTAACACGAAGAGGGCAGAACCTCAGCTTACACCCACTAAACCCACTAAACGACTTTCTCCATCTGGGTGACTGACGCCCGTTAGTGGTGCAACACTGGGATCTGACAGTAAGTGTGTCTGTAGGCGTTACTAGAACTTTATGCCCCAATCTCGGTTGGCTCAAGTTTCCAAGGGTCAATGTAAACTTGATAAGCCGAGGAGTAGGCTTTGCTTAGAGTGTTAGTTTATTACTAATGCTTGGTTCAGGGAAGAGGAAGGAGTGAATGGGGGATGGGATTTGAGAGTGAATCATGAGACACACGGCATCTCAGACCCAGAAAAGATGCTCAGCCAGAGTTTTCAAGCTACTAACTGAGTATCGTGATAAACGTCCTTCCGAGACGCAAAGGCAATATAGTAGGCAGAGCACAGTTTGGCTATTTGACTCCTCAGTGGTCATGACTTTGAAACACAGAAAACTGTGTGTTGTCAAATAGGGTCGAAGTTGCTAGACTTGAAATAGACACATTTTATGTGATTTCCCCTTTGAAGGATAGGTTTTTGGAACCATGGTACCATCTGCAATGGCTCTGCAATCAACCCATCATTAGCCTTGATACGAGGGAGTGAAGGCGTCCAGGGTTAGGAAATGATCAAAGAGGTCACTCCAACACAGGTGAGGACAGTGCCGATGCAAAAGATTAAGACAGGTGAAAACATTCCTTGTTTGGTCCACCTACAGTTTCTTCATTTCTATGGCGGTAAACACACAGGGAGAAAGCGAAACACACTGAACTGTACTTACACTTTTCTTAGCGATGAAGCATCGCCACACTTCTGCCATTGATAAAGACATTGTAACCCTCCTACAGGAGGAGTTGGCCTTCTTGCTAGCAATCATTCCTGTTTCTTTTAAGGATGAGTTTACAAGAAGCCTTGAGAGTGCGTTAACGGACAGTATCGAAATTAGATGGTGGCATTCACTTTTGCAGGAACCCACAACATGCAAGTGAAATAGATAAACAATCCAACACATTACAGTTTGAAATTCGGAATATTGAAAATGAAACGAAAAAGCAAAGTAAACACACACACATACACACACACACACACACACACACACACACACACACACACACACACACACAGTGTTTACAAATCTAAAGAAACTTCCTATAGGCAAAATAAGCCAAAGACAACGCTTTCACACGCACCTGCTTCTCTCCGCTTGGCTTTTTGTGGTTCAGCAATAGCTCCACAGCTCCAACCACCTCTTTTCGGATAGCATGAAGCAGCGCGTCACCTACATAGACGTTGAAACTCAGCAACAGCTCAATAAGCTCCAGGTTCTCGTTTTCAATGGCAATGAGAAGAGCAGTCCTTCCAAGGGGATCGATGCAGTTAATGTTGATTTTAAAATAAATCTCGGCTTCCTCAAGGGACTTCTTGACACTTGCATAGTCTCCCTTTTCCACAGCGTTCAAGTAGGCTTTCTCTGATGGTGAGAGTTCAGATTCTGCTCTGACAATCCTCAGCGGGATGCGATCTCTGTAGGGGGCGTTGACATTTCTTTTGTAATAGAACTGAGCCATGCTTCAGGCCATGCTAGTCCATCGTCTCTGGAAGCACACGCAGAAAGCAAAGTGTGAGCATCCACATGCCTTTTAAACCAGACATCACACATGCTATCAACTGCACAATCACTATGGACTACAATAATGTCTCTATTGAGTGAAAGATGCTTTTCCATCTTTCACTTCACAGAAGTTAAATTTTCTCTTTAAAATATTTAACTGTTTGTATGTATGTCTGTGTTTATCTGTGAGGGTTTATGTGCATCACACACACACACACACACACACACACACACACACACACACACGTACTCAGAGGTCAGAAGAAGGCATTGGCTTCTGTGGAACTGGAGTTAGAAACTGTGCTGAGCTGCCATTTAGGTGCTAGGAACTGAACTCGGGCTCTCTGCAAGAGCACTCAACGCTCTTAACCACTGAGCCATCTATCTCTCGGGCCCAACAATATCTAATCAAATAGCAGGAAGTTATCTCAACATTTTAAAGTCACATTTAGGGCCCAGGGGTCCCGCTCAAACTAAGGCACCAGCCAAGGACAATACAGGCGGTAAACTTTAAACCCCTACCCAGATCTAGCCAATGGTCAGAACAGTCTCCACACTTGAGTGGAGAATGGGATATGACTTTCTCACGTTCTATGGTGCCTCACATTTGACCATGTCCCCTGGGGGAAACCTGGTGGCACTCAGAGGAAGGACAGCAGGTTGCCAAGAAGAGACTTGATACCCTATGAGCATATACAGGGGGAAGTAATCCCCCTCAGGAACAGTCACAGGGGAGGGGAATAAGGGGAAAATGGGAGGGAGGGAAGAATGGGAGGATACAAGGGATGGGATAAACATTGAGATGTAACAAGAATAAATTAATAAAATAAAAAAAATTTTTTAAAAAGTCACATTTAGCAGAGACTTCAGTTGGAGACTCTGAGAAATTATTTGCAAATATACATATTTACACACACACATATGTACATAAGTGCATATACACATGTGCCTGTACACACACACACACACACACACACACACACACACACACACACACCTGTGTAGAACACTTTAAAAATTAGAAGTCATGCGTTTAGGGTCCCATCAGGAGTGTTCAACCACACCGCTCCTGTAACTTTTGCTGACCATGAAGCTGGCACTGTGGTTGTAGAGTACTGTCGTGTTAGGGAAACGCCTTCTCGCTTGTTCTGTAGTCTGCTCTTACCATTAACAAGCATTCACATCAAAGTCAGTGTGAGTTACTGGTACTACTGTCAACAAGATGACACTGAGTCTAATGAATGCAGCTGTGGGTTTTTTTTTTTTTTTTTCTGTTTGTAAGTGAATTCAATGAGGGAGAGAAAATGTATACTGGTGACATTAATTATCAAGACAAGACTGTGCAACTCAACCTGGAGAAAAAGATAAAACAGAGAATGAATGTACTATGAAAATGTATTTTTCTGTTCTGCCACCTCTATGAGATGACAGGAGTATGCAAGGATTCATTGGAAAACATTTTTATTTGGAAGTCTTGGGAAAGATATAGCTGAAGACGATAAAATAAATTTAAAATGATCGAACACGAAAAAGCCACTGGAAGCAGTATTGTTCCAGCAAAAACCTAGTGTTGTAAGGTTTCAGGAAAATAAATTATATTTCACATGTGAATTCTTTACTGAAGTTATTTTGCATCTCATACCTGTTATTTCCACTATTCTCTGAAAACATGCATGTTTCTGTACATAGGATAAAATGAAAATAAATTGGTCATTTAAACCATTTTCATACTCCTGTTAATTGGTATCTGAAGGCCCAATGTGTATGACTAAATTAACCTGATGTGTATAGTGCTTTAGCTATAGATGAAACAGACTTTGCACTAACAAATATGACCATATTTTAAATGTTTATTTTTTTATTTTTTAATTCTATGTGTATGTGTGTGTCATGTGTGGTTACGTGCACAGGAGTACAGTTGCCCACAGAGGTCAAAAGAAGGCACTGGGCCCCTCAGAGCTTAAATTACAGGTGTCTGTGCACCACTCGACCTGGGTCCTGGGAACTGAACTCCAGTTCTCTGGAGGAGCAGGGAGCAATCTTAACTGCTGAACCATCTCTCCAGCTCCAGATACGACCACATTTAACGGCTTTCAGTTCGAGAAACTGAGTTGTGTACATATAGTTACTTCTGATCCAATAATCATGTAATTAAATTTCAACCCTTGGCCTCCAGATTACTCATCATGAATTCTCCAATGTTAGGCAGAAGACATAGTAACTAAGGTCATTCCTTCATAATCTGCAGGTGTTTAGTATGTTATAATTGACATTTTTTTCAGGTGTTGTTATTGGCTAAGTAAGGCATGAGTATATCACATCTATTGATATTAGACATACAAATTAGTTAAGTCAAGTCTAAGTATAATTTAATTATTCTGAGGATGTTTTTAACTCATTTTGGGATAAGAAAAGAATAATGTATATTACCGAAGGCCAAGGAGGATTCAATATTCTTCAAGTATAGTGAAGACACCAACAAATCAAAAGATTTTATTATGTCAATTTTTAGGAATCTGATCTTGAAGTCCATTTATGCATGTGCGTTACTATCAAAATCTTTGTCTTTAAAGGAGGAGGTGACCCATTTTGGCAGGGCTTGAGTTAGCACCTAAAGAGTGTGGGATCACTGCCATGGACCTCACATGCTAATTCTGCATGGACCATAGCCTGCATGTCTCCTACTGGTGACATCCAGCATTTCTGTTCTGTTTTTACAGTGTATAAACTTCTTTTATCTCATTTTTCTTATATATAATATTTAGGTTTGATGTTTCTTATGAAATCATATATTTTTGTTGAAAAAGTAAACACAAGTAAAATTAAGATACACATAAATTACATATATATATGATATAAGACACAAATATATTATACGAAAAATTGGTAGAAATAATAATTCATTAAGATTTGGAGTTGGTCAAAAAAAGAACAGAAAAAAATTTCATTCAATTTCTTTTTCTTATTACTACTAACTACGCCATCAAATAAATAATTAGGACCTACATTTACTTCTCATGTACAAAACATAAATAAGATGCCAATGGAAGGAACAGTAGGTATTAGTGAACTGAGAAAGAAGAGGCAGAAGAAGAGAAATTAGTCTTAATTAAAATTTGTTTCATTGGATCTAGTTAACTCCCCAAATAGAACCCATTCGAGTGCATTTTAAAGTGATGCTCTCATGGAAGATACTGTACTTCAGAGATAAAGTTAGCGTAAGATACATAAAGAAAAACTGTTTGTATGTCCACAGCAGGAGGAAAGCAACACAGAACAAAGACTGAGGGCTTGAGTGGTCTTTTATCTTTCAAGCTCCTGGATTTAAAAAAAAAAAAAAAGATACCTTACAGGAAGAGTGCTGGGCATGCTTGAAATACAATTAAATTTTATATAGACTCCATATAGTTCAAATACTTCCGGTGGGATATCGGGATATTGAAAGATGCACACAGAAGTTTAGCTCTGCTGTGAAAACCTTCAGGAACAAGGAGGCTATGTAAGTGTGCAGCACAGCACCTTGGCCTGGCTGTTACTCAGGATGCAGCGTGTGGAGGCAGGAGCAGTGGTAGGAGCAGATAAGGCTGATGGAGCTCCTGGGCAGACACACTTATCAGCCACTACAGACCTGCCACTCAACGACGGGAGGTTGGCAAAAGAATGAGGAGCTGAGAGCCGAAAACACCTGGACCAAAAATGTCGAATAAAAGCCTGGTAGAGTCTCACATCCTCAAGATGAGCTTTCCGGAGAAAAAGAAAATTCTCTCCCCATCTAGATTACAGAAATTTGGAATCCTCCCCCGCCCCTTATTTCCCTTTATAAATGGAACAATTCTTAATCACATTGGGTTTCAAAGGATTAAATAGCAAATGGTGTCGTGACTAATAAATAGTAGCAGACGGAGACTAATAAATATGACTTTTGACATAACCTAAAATTCATTTTTCTTAAGTATGGTAGGAGACTGAAGGGGAAAACAGAGAGCATTGTGATTTTACATCGACATGGAAAAAACCCTACAAGCATAAGTTAGCAGCATAAATATGCACAAAGAAACAAACTTTAGATAGTCATGGTCCTGAATTCCTGTTCCCTGAAGGGTCGGCTTCGTTCTGTGCTGGAATAAGCAATGAATGACAGTTTCAGATAAGACTGAGGAAATGCATAGATATCTTCATTTTCAGTAATTATTGCAAAGGGCAACATGAATATTCATCGTTTAAATACATGCATACATATGTGATCCCTTGCCTCAAGGAGAAAGCAGGCCTTGGGTCCACAGGCACGGGACACTACTACACACACTTAGGAATTTGTTATGAAATAGGAACAGCAATAAAAAAAAAAAAAACACTTTACTAACTAAAATATTATGACACCCGAGGATTTTAAAGAGAGAAATAAAGATTATACTTATTTTTAAACTTGAAGACTCTTAGGATTTAATAGAGCCCTAACTTGATGCCAAAACTTGAATGCAATTTTATTCCATGCACAGAGGAGATGATGGTTACTTAGCTGGCTTTTTACCTCGACAGACTTAGGGATATAGTTCAGAAAAATATATAACAAAGGCTACATATCTACCCGGGGAGTTAAAACATATTCATCAATTTCCATTTTTACTCAAGTTGCAAAAATGTTCTCTCTTGTCTTACTCGAGCAATAAATCCTGCTGGTTCCATCCATTTTCATTTTCCTAAATCCTCCCCTTCCCTTCACCCCTGCTGCCCTGGGTTCTAGAGCTTGTTTCCTTAGTGCTCCATCTTCTTCATCGACATGACCTCTTCCACTGACTGCCCTCCCCCATTTGTATACTGTCCAGATGTTGCTATCACCATGACAACACTTCCCTCTGTCGACACCCTTATCTTCGTTCCATATCATTCATGAAATGAAAACTTATGCTACAAAACATACTATAACGTCAACACAGCCATAAGATGCTTTTCACTAATTTCTGAGCCTGGGTTGCCCAGTGGGTCTCTGGTAGACAGCCATGTGTAGACATCTGCTTATAAATTAACTCAAAAGAGCTTTAAGAATCATTTGTTCTTATTGGTCATTATTTCAGTTGTCAGTAGCATTCCCTTGCTCTAACGCCAGCTTACTCTATTACTTTATCTCATTGTCACCTTTCAGATGGGCCTTATGAACAGTCTCACTGAGGCCCACAATACCTACTTTGTCTAAGACGCCTGTCTGTTTAAGCCACTCTGCCTCCAATAATCCCAGGAACGTAGACTTCATTAATAGGAAACCCCTCGTTTATATGGTCTCCCTCAAACCAGTTCTGATGATCACCCACAGCAAACCCAGTTCTTGCATGGACAAGAACGCCAAACTACTTGGCTACCGTGACCTCCCTACGTGACTACCGTTCCTCCCTTGAGCCTCTTGCAGCTCCTGCCAAGTCAGAAAACATTAACCAGAGGACCTCCTCAGCCTCTGAGAAGTCTCCTTTTCTCTCTCTTCAAGGAGGACAACGTGACCTCTTTTTTAAAATGTGTGTTTTACAAGCACTGTGGATCCCTTAGATTTACGACGGTCCCTAAAATGGGCACACAGATAATGACCCATAGCTTTGCATCACTGCCCAACATTTGTTGACTCAGTGAACTGTCCTGTCTGTATGTTTTTAAAGCTATACCTCTGCAATTTTAAATAGTGAAATGCAATTAAGTGATCGAATGACTTTAAACCTTTGCCTACAGTTGGTTTAGCACTGTCAGTCAACAACTAGTAAGCAGTGGGCACAAAATACTGTTTTTTAATGTATTGTTCTTCTCTGCATATCTTTCTTTCATGCTCTTGATAGTTATATTCAGAAATACAATTGTAACACACAAATTAAGATGTGTGTAAGCCCTAACTCTAGAACATGCCTCTCATCTCCGTGGCCTAAACCCTTCAGGGGGAATAATATTTTGCTATTTGTTGGACCTTGGAGAGGAATATGAGAACAGAAGGAGAAAGATTAAAAAAAAACATAGAGAACAATGTGAATATCTTATATAAATGTATAACTAATTCGCCAAATAACAGAAAACTAAAATGTGTGTGTTCATTTTAAAAAAACAACAACAACAACAACATACAAAAATGCAAGAAAAAGAAAACACTGATAAACAATTAATTTTACCATGAGTGAGAACACAGCAAATCAATGATAGGGTCTTGGAAGCCCCCCAGTTGGTAAGAGATCGAGGTCAACAGGAAGTGAGACTAGAAACTGATGGCAACGTGTACAGAGGGGATGCAGAAGGAAGAACCAAAATAATGGAGAGCAGACAGTATCTGGGGTAACACTGGCCAATTTCTTAATTACTACAAAAGTCACTCCTTCTAAAATAAGACCTAAAAAAGCAAGAATCTACAAACAGGTACTTAAGGACAACTTCCTGTGGACAGAGGAGTTAAAAGGGGAACCAGGTTCCTGTAAGAACTAAAGCAACCTGCTTGATTAGCAATAGACATGCCAATAGGAATTAGCTCTTTGCTCAGAGAAACACTGCCCAGGAAACAAAGACTATAAAACAATAAATAGCATCAGTGTTTCATTGCTCAGGCAAATAAATCCTTGCATATCTGAGATAGAGTTCTCCTCACCCATGCAAATGGCTCCCCTGCTAAATACCTATCTATCTACTTTTCAAATCTCTTTTCAATATTTTCATCTTGTTAAATACTCCATCCTAAACCATCATGTCACAGATTTGCCAATCCAAATCACTCTTGTCCTAGGTAGTTCTTTTTTTTTTTTTAAATCAATTTGACACAATTTGTAGTTATCTGAGAAGAGGGGACCACAATTAGGAAAATGCATCCATAAAACCAGCCTGTAGCCAAGTCTGTGGGGTATCTTCTTGATTGATGACTGATGTAGGGAGAACCAGAACCCTCTGCATGGTGCCACATTTGGGAAGGTGGTCCTGGGTCGTTTTAGAGAGCCAACTGAAGCCATGAGGAGCATGCACCACAGCCTCTGCTTTAGTTCTTGCTTCTGGGTTCCTGCCTCGGCTTTTTTCAGTCAACCACAACTCAGGATGCAAAATAAACCAAATAAACCCTTTCCTTTCCAAGTGGCTTTTGGTCATAGTGTTTCATTATGACAACATAATTAAGAGCACTGCCTTCCACACCTTCAAAGATCGACCATACACCATACGCACCCAGGCAGGAACTGCTGTACAGACTTTGCTCTGACAACCCCTTGGCTATTATACACTCTCATGTTCTCTCTTACTTCCCTGAGGTGTAATTAACAGTTTTGCTTTATTAGGAGATTAGATGTCAATGTTTTTTGGAATCCCAAGCATGAAAAGGCTGAACACTCAGGTTAATACCAGACTTCTTAATAGCAACTTTAGAAGCAAAGCTGTAATTTGGTTTTTCTATAAAAACGAAGAGTACAAGTTTCCATTTTATTAAAACTCTTGAAATGTGGTAAGATAAAATTATTCACATGCATATGGAGACTGGTCAGCACTTCTGCTCAAAGGCCACAGAAAGGAAGAGCCCACTTCAAGGGGAGGGCAGGTGGGAAGGTACAACAGTTTCTTGTCATTTAAATAGTCGGGAGACTTTTGTGTAATTTAGCAATGGAAATAGTCGCAAGGGTAAGAGAAGAGTGTTTGCTGTGAGAATGTAGCGTCTGTATATGACAGAGAAGCTGCGTCCATGGAACCTCAACAGTACAGTCAACTCAACAAGACCTGAAGGACTACAGCAGCAGCTGACATGCCAAAGTGGATACGGGGAATCTCACAAGGCTCCAACAGATCAACAGATACAGAAAACCAATGGCTGCTGAGACAGGGAGAATTGGTCTTCCCCAGGGAGGAGTGCCTGACGTCTTAGTCAACCCCAAGTGCTCAGCCCTAAATGCATAGAAACAACTCTAAATGATCTCAGTATGGTGTGTGTGTGTGTGTGTTTTCATGGTTATAACTCATGATAAGTCTTTTATCCAAAACCAAAAGAATTAAATCCTTGTAGCAAGAGAAGAATCACATAAAATGCTTGAGTTTGGAGGCACACCTGCACACAATCTGTATGAATATGTACTTCTGTAGAATTACAATACTTGTGCTGCTGAGGAGACTCTTGGAGAGGTGAGGAGAAGACACCATGGGGCAAAATTGCTGCTGGCAGGAGCCGTGGTGTGGGACTGAGGAAAAGCCGGACCCAGGGAGAAGAAACATCAGCCTGATGACTTTTTTTTTTTTTTTTTTTTGGAGACATGGTTTCTCTATGTAGCCTTGGCTGTCCTGGACTTGCTTTGTAGACCAGGCTGGCCTCGAACTCACAACGATCCACCTGCCTCTGCCTCCTGAGTGCTGGGATTAAAGGCGTGCGCCACTACGCCCAGCTTCAGCCTGATGACTTAAACACAATCGTGATGTTGGAATCACCAGCTGGCAGCTTTGGAAACTGTTCATCTGTAGCTTCACTGAAAATGTGTTCTATATTGGCTTGGAGTAAAATGCTGGGACAAAGTGATATGATAAGCAAGCAGCAGTCTCTCCTTTGGCTACGGAAGGGCATTCTACAGGAAAGCCGGAGGAAAATGAGCATAAGACACTCATGATAGGCATACAGACCATTAAAAAGTTCTTAGTGCTATATTACACTATAACACATAAAGTTAGAAGTTTTGAAATAAGGAATTATTTAAAGTGAATTTGACAGACACATTTACTCACTAGGAAAAAAAAATCACCAAAATTCAAGCAGCAAAATTAATGACTCCCTTGGAGAAAAGGTAACTCAAATAGAAAATATCACTTGAAATGTCTTTCAGCTTCGCTAATCTCCAAAGTCCGAGATATTTATCAATAAGATAAAATAGAGTGCACATGAAGTGTGCTCAGATTATGAAGGAAAAGCAGCCAGTGCCAGGGACAATAGAGAGGGCACACTTCTCCACAATCCACTAGCGGGGATTGACTCTGAAAAGGAATTAGAAATATGTGTATTGGTCTTTTGAAAGGTTTAAGTTGTTTACCAAGAATACTTTTCTTTCACGAATCTACTTGAGAGTTACATTTTACAAGGCAGGCAGTGGATGCACTAAAATAAATGGGAATGATATTCACTGTTTGGAAAAACCCAGAGACTCAAAAGTCCTAAATCACCAGCTAGCCAAACCATGTATTGAATACGGATTTAATGAAATGTCATAGAATAAGATCTGGAGAGGTGCCCAGTTGTTAAGAATGCATGTGCATCGCTCTTGCAGAGGGCATCTGCACTTGTGCACATACACCACATGAAGACACACACCCATGTACACAATTAAACATAAAAATAAACATTAAAAAACCTTCAGCTATTAAAATAATGTGTATTGTACATTTATTGTTACAGAAAAAATTCTACCATGATAAATGGTAATTGTGAACCAAATTTTAAAGCCATCCATGACAACAGAAAACCCTGTATTAAGAAGGCTGCGACTAATTAATAATTAAGAATATTACTCCCCTGTGTGTAAGAAGTGATTGGTTTTCATAGTTAAATATTATAATGGAATTCAATACGTTTCAGTAAAACAAATAGTTTTTAGCCGCAGAATTCTGCTTTGTTGAACAAAACTCATTTATGTTTCATATTTAGCAGAATTCTTGCATTTGACTTGTTTTTCATGGTATTAAAAGCTACACACAGGCGAATGTACATTGCAATTGTATAGCCAAGAATTCTTTCCTACAAAACAGGGAGATGCAGCGAAAGAAAAAAAGAGAAAGGACAGCTCACTTAAAAGGACAGCCTATCCGAATAACAGCCCGTTAGCCTACCGAAACATCTAAAGCAATGAAGGAAGCATAAAACATTAAGGAAAAATTAGAAGGGCCTGAATGATGTTTACCAAACTCTTAAACTCCATAACTGTCAATCCGGACTACGATATGCAGCAAAACTATTAAAATTACTACTTACACAATGAAATACTACTCAGCTATTAAAAACAAGAAAATCTTGAAATTTGTATGCAAATGGATGGAACTGGAAACGATCATCCTGACTGAGGCAAGCCAGACCCAGGAAGCCACGCATGGCATATACGCACTTGTAAGTGGATACTAGCCACATAATACAGGATAGCCACACTACAATCCACAGACCTAAAGAAGCTAAATAACAAGGAGGAGCCTAGGGAGGATGCTTAATTCTCATGCAGAACAGCAAACAGAAAGACACCAAAAGCAGTTGAGAAGACAGGAGCCACCATAGAGATCCTCTGAAAGACCCCTCCCAGTATGGGATCCAAGCAGATGCTGAGACTCACAGCCAAACTTTGGGATGGAGCGAAGGGAGTCTCATGGAAGAGTTAGAGAGATGGAAGGACCTGGTGGAGACAGGAGCTCCACAAGGAGACCAATGGAACCAACAAATCCAGGTTGAGAAAAAGGGGGATGGTGGGTCAGGGTGTGCTGCAGAGACTGATGCACCAACCAAGACCATTGCATGATGAGGACACAGACCCTCTGTTCAGATATAGTAGATAGGCAACACAGTCTCCTTGTGGGTCCCATAATATGGGGAGTAGGGACTACTTCTGGCACAGACTCTGGTGCCCACTCATTAATCACTTCCCCCTGGAAGGGCAGCCTTGCCAGCCTACAGAAGAAGAGGATGCAGGCAGTCCATATGAGACTCGATAGGCTGAGGTCGGATGTTAGGGGAGGAGGTCCCCCTTTTCTGAGGATTGGGGATGGGGAGAGGGAGGGAGGGAGGGAGGGAAGGAGGGAGAGAGGGAGGGAGGGAGGGAGGAACTGGGAGGTTACCAGGGAGGGGTTTACAATCAGAGGAAAAGTGAACAAATTAAATAAAAACAAAAAAACAAGAAAGTATTGAAAATAATTAGTAAAAGTCTATTAAAATTGAAGTAGAAATAAACATTTTCCAATTATTAACAGCAACAGAAAGCACAGAAAGTACAAAAACCTCCTGTAGGCTAAAACACACCCTGTTTAATGATAACTGAGTCAAACAAAAAATCAAGGAGAAAATTAAATATCTCTAGAACACAATATACCCAAATCAGTGTGGCACAATGAAGGCAGTTCTAACAAGAAAGTTTAAAGCAACAACATCAAAAAACATGAGAGACTGGAAGATGTAATCAGAATCAGTGAAACAAAAATGAGCATTTCAAAGAATCCATCTATGAACTGAAGACTTGGTTCTTTGAAAATATTAACATGATCAACAAATGTTTACCCAAATTAATCAAAAAAAGAAAGGAAGCTCAGATTAATAAAATTAGAAGTGGGAAGGTAGAAATGACCACGGAAAACAATGAAATTCAGAATATCTTAAGAATCCATTTTTTTTATAACTTCTGTTTAGCTAACCTGGGAAACCTTAAAGAAATGAATTTCTGGGTGCCCAAAATATTCCAAAATTTAACCAAGATAAGTTAATAATTTAAACAAATCTAGAACCAGCAATGAGATTGAAGTTATACTAAAACATCTCCCAACCCTACAAAGCCCAGAACCAGAAGAATTCACTGCAGAGTTATATCAAACTTTCAAAGAACTCACACTAATGCTGTTTAAGTTATTCTAAAAATTAAAGAGGCTTCCAGGTATTTTTATGAAGCCAATTGTTACTCTGACACTCAAACCAGATAAAGACATACAGAAAGAAGACATTGCATAGTGATCTTCCTGATGAATAAAGACGCAAAAGCAAAATGCAAACAAACCAAATTCAAGACCATATCAAAAAGACCAATCATCATGGCCAAATTGTCTTCATTCTAGAGATTTGAGAATGGCTCAAGAGAAATAAATCAGTAAATATTATCCATCCCATAAACTGACTCAAAGACATAAATTACATGATAACAGCATTATAAGTAAAAAGAATTCTTTGGCAAAACCCATGGAGAGGCAAGGGGTTGAGAAATATAACCCAACACAATAAAGCCATGTTACATTGCTACATGTGACAAGCCAACCCACATCATGCTAAATGGAGAAAGTCTTGAAGTGCTCCTAGTCAACACAGTGCTTGAAGTCCCGGCCAAAGCAGGAACAGGAAATGGAAATAAAAGAAGTATAAATAGGAAGAGAAGTCAAATTATTTGTCAGTGATGTGATTCTACATATAAAAGACATTAAAGACTCCACCAAAAACTTTTCGAGCCAAAAATACTTTCAGCAAAATCTGCATTCAAAATTAATATACACAAACAACAGTCTTCTTATGTGCCAATGATAAACTAAAAAGAAATCAGAGGAATAATTCCATTTATTATAGCCACATACAACGTGGAGGAAATAAACTGAGGAAGACACACCACAGATAGAACTTCCATGCTCATGGATCAGAAGACTCAACAACATGAAACAGAAAAAAGATTCAATGCAATCCCAATCAAAATACCAGAACCTTTATTCACAGACATTGAAAAAATTCCAAATATTAAGATGAAACACAAAAGTTCAAGGGCAGTCAAATCAATCTTGACGAAAAAGAACACTGTAAAAAGTATCACTTTACCTAAATTACAATTCTACCACAGAGCTATAGTAATAAAAAACAGCCTGGTACTGGCACAAAAACAGACATGAAGATTAATTAAACAGAATAGAGGACCCAGATACATTCCATTTAATTGCAACTACCTGATCTTTAACAAAGGCACCAAAAATATACACTGGAGCAAAGATAAATGTCTTCAACAAATGGTGCTGGGAAACCTGGATTTCATGCCACAAAAGTGAAAATACACCCTCATCTTCCACCTTACACAAAACTCAACTCCAAATGGATCAAGGATTTCAACATAAGGCCTGATGCTCTGAAACTTCTAGAGGAAAAAATTATAGAGTAAATTTCAACTTCTAGGCACAGGGGAGGGCTTACTGGATGAGACGTTGGTGCTCAGGAAATAAGACCATCAACTCACAGATGAGACCTCATGCAACTAAAAGCTTCTATACAGAAAAGGGCACCGCCAACACGTTCAGTGCAGTGGAGATGCAGTCCACAGTATGCAGGAGTTCCTTGCCATCTATGCATCTGACAAGAGATTATGTCTAGAATATACAAAGATTTCAAAAAGTTAAACACATGGGGGGGAGGGAGGAAGGGAGG
Source organism: Acomys russatus (assembly GCF_903995435.1). NCBI lineage: Eukaryota > Metazoa > Chordata > Mammalia > Rodentia > Muridae > Acomys > Acomys russatus. Next base: position 31,177,932 of record NC_067151.1, on the reverse strand, counting down.
GACGGGGAGGAAGGGGAGGGAGGGAGGGAGGAAGAAATCTGATATGTGAAATGAAAGAGAAAATTCCCAAAAGAAGAAATACAAAATGTTGGTAAACAGAGGCAACATCCTTAGCCATCTGGGAGATGCAGATTAAACTGTGTTAAACTTCCACCCCATCCTATGAGAAAGGCCATCAAAGGGAATATAATTTGCAACAAATGCTGTCATGGATGTGAGGAAAGAGAAATGCTTACACACTGTTGTTGGAAACCAGTCTGGAGTTTTCTTTAAAAACCAGAATAGAACTATTATATGTAGCCCGGCTCAGCACTCCTGTGGAGCACCCTATGCGCTCCACGCTGACTAGCTTTCCTAGGGTTAAAAGGTTCTATCTAGGTTGTTAAGAGAAAAGACAGCAATAGGATTCTCCTGCCTTGGACTTCTCCATGCTACAGTACCCACCTGCCAAGGCAAGACGTTTCTACTAGTATAATCGTTGGGTGATTGTTTACAGTGGTAATCAATCCATCTCTTGGTTGGATTTGAGGCCTGTTCCACAGGAAGGAGTAGGTATTATTCAGAGCCTATTCTTGCCTGGCGATTTAAGCATGGTCAAAACCCATGGCTAAGGAACGCATGGGACCTACAGCAGAAGTGATGACGTCTTTCTAAATGGTCGTGTTGTCAAACTGCCTTCTAAATATGTTTGCACTGTACATTCGTTATGCTCCCAAGCTTGGTAAGGGAAGCCTCTTATTGCTCAGGGTGGTGAGCACCGAGACTCATTAGTGCTCAAATTGCTGGGGGAAAGCAACTAAGGCTGTGGATAGGATAGCTATATAAATGCCCCTTCAACGTGTATCAGGGAACACTGAGGAAGAGGGGGACAGAAGGAATCTAGTACAGAGAATAGGGAGGCCTGCTATCATATGCTGTCCACCAGGCATGGCCCGCCACACATGAATTCATGGCAGCAGTTACCTGCACAAGACCCTCAGAATATCAAGCCAGTTAAGAGCTTCAGCAGAGAGGGGGTAAACTCCCAAAGCCTCACTCCTGGCTGAGGAGCTATTGGCAGTTGATGTTGGTTGGGAAAGGAGTCCCTTTTGTTCAGTAGTGTGCTTACCAATGGGTCTCCAACTTCTAAACACTCACGCTAGAACCCTGAGCACATGGGCAACACTAACTGGACTCAGTTGGTTGAAAATAAATACATTAAAAGGGAGGCTATGAACCTTAGAGGAAGATGAGATGGGGGAGTGGATCCTACGGGTGCTGGAGAAGGACAAAAGCAGTTTTAAAACCAGAATGTTCTAAACATACACGTAGTTTAGACAGCATGCCATGTATCCCTGGCTGGTCTCCAACTCATTATGTAGTACAGGATGTCCTTGAACTTCTAATCCTCCTGCTTCTGCCAGCAAGTGCTAGGATTACAGGTATATGCCACCATCCCTCGTCTCTGTCACGCTAGAGACTGAACCCGCAGCTTCCTGCACTCTATCAGCCAAGTCTCATTCCAAGTAGTAGAAATTCTCTTAGAAAGTTTTACTATACACAAGGACTTTAGTATTTCCTAAAACTTAAAAGACTTATACACACACTTGGTGGAGCGGCTTTCACAGGGCACTGGGCAAGTATAGAAGCAGATGTCGGCTTTGGTTTTTAGTGGATGAGTGGTGCTCTGGTCCTTAGCTCTACATCATCCTTTCTCATGGTTGTCATATGATTCTCAGACATGGACCGCAAGTTCACTTCTTTAGTAACTCGACACTAAACTAATCAGAATACACCTAAGACATTTCTTATCTGCTTGTGGGATGACAGTCACTTTTAAATCCAAGAGACACAGGGCTCCGAGTACTTAGCAGATAGGATTATCCACTCAAGTGACATACTTTATTTTCTGTTAAATCCCCATTCGCACTTTAGCCAAATCAAACTAATTGCCTTAAACCCAAAGCCTTCCATTTTTTCTCTAAGTAGACACATTATTTCAGGCATTATATTAAGACATGAGGAAGTGCCAAGAACTACACTACTGCACAATCTTGCCTGCCAACTCCAGCTGTTCAGCAGCAGCTCTCTCACATAAGCTCTTTCCTGCTGCTTCTTGGGGACTTGGGAGGAAAAATGAAGAGTTAAACCACCAAACTATATCGAAATAAATAAATAAGACATCACTCCACTCACCACAGTGGCCTGAGACTGGTATTTTACAGTTTGTATTAAATATTTCTAAAGGAGGAAGTGACCATTCCAAGTGGGCTGCATGAGCTACTAAAGGGGATAAACAAAATTTGGTAAAGAGATTGTCAAAAAGAGAATCCAGGTGTTCTCAGAAATTCTATCTTGTCACCCTTACTTGATAAAGGCCTTTGGGAGGGAACCACACATCACAGGAGCATGAAGGGGGAGAAAAAAGCCACTTTTCCCCATAAGGGTGAGTGGTTACCAAATAACAAAAGGTAAAATATTAATATAATATAATATAATATAAATGACATTCAACCTTCTCTTAAAAGTTAACAAGTCTTCATATATCCAATCAGTGAATTTACACTGAGTAGCCAGCAGGTATCCGGGTTTAAAAGATTTCTGACACACCATATTAAGAGATTAAGCAGACACGTCAACTGCTTTGAGAAAACCCCTGCCTCATGGTGAGGGTAAGAGGTGGTAACAAAAATCTAAGAGGACCCCAGTGAACCTCACTGCTATATATAGCATGAGAGTAGGGATAACTAGACTGTCATATAGGAAAAGGTTGAGACTTCAAAAGGACTACTACTCAGCCACAGCAACCAGGTCAAATGACAGCTCCAGGGCTAACAGAAGCCCTGGCAGAAACACCTAAGGATTTCAACATCTTCTAGCTGAATGTCACTCTCCAGGACGAAAACTAAAAGCCAAAAACATCACAACTGTATAGAAAGGTCAATCCCAGCAGTGGCATTTGTGATGACTAGGATGTTTTTTTGACACACTTAACACATTTAGGAATAGGGTTAGTTCTTTTTCTTCTTTTTTTATGCATATGAATGTTTTGCCTGCAATTGTATGTCTGATCATCACATGCAGGTGGTGCCGTCAGATTCTCTTATAGTCTCAGATGCTTGTGAGCTACCATGTGGTTCTGGAAATTGAACTCAGGTCCTGTGGAAGAGCAACCAGTGCTCTGAAGCACTAAGCTATCTTTCTAGCTCCCTAACAGGATCAGTTCTTGAGGGACCCACAACAGTGGCTGCACACCGTCGATAGATCTTAGTATGTGCTGGGCACTCTGCCAGTGTTTTACATAGATCGTCTGGTGTTACTCACTCTGTGTCAGAAGGGTTTTAGTACCGCACAGATGCAGAGACACACACTGTTAGATCCAAGTGTTTCCCCTGAAGCCGTACAAATGCTAAAGATGGAAATTGGATTGGAACCGAGGTCGTGAGGCTCCACACCCTGCACACTTCACCCCTGCTCTCTGCTGCAACTGTGTTTTGAATGGCCCCGCTGCTAGCACTGGCAGTACTTCATACAGGGCGATTCCCATCTGGTCACTTCAAAGTCAGTGGAAGCCACAAAGCAGCTTCCAACAGAAAACAAGGTAACCCTGCATCTTGGGTAAAAGAAAAGGAGGATGCTCTGTTGTTTGGCACTGTTTTCCAGAGGTCCTTCCTGACTTCAAGTCATCATCATTACTAGAGAAAGTCAAATCTCCTGGAGGAGGCAGGTCCTGGCTTTAACCCAAGCCAAGTCAGGAGGTAGAAGCAGGTGGATGTCTGCAAGTTCAAGGCCAGCCTCACCTATGCAGCAAGTTCTAAGGCAGGCAGGGATATTCAGTGAGATCCTACCTCAAAATGGTAGGGGAAGGGTAGAGAGAAAAACTCAAATATATTCAACAGCAAACATAAATGCTAGGAACTGAAAACACCATAATTATTAACTCCATGGGTAAAGTGCAGGAAACTAATTTATCTGGGTTAGTTTTCAACACTGTGTCAAAATACCCAGGGCAAATAACTTATAGGAATGAAATGTTATGACTTTTTATTTCATGGGTTTTGGTCCACCGTATGTGGGCCCAGGTGCTCTGGAATGTCTAGAGACGTTAAGTGCCATGAATGCACGTAGCAGAGAGGCCATCTCACCTAGGGTAGCCAGGAAACAGAGGCAGAGAGATGGGAACTGAGGTTTAAGGTCCAACTATGCACCCCCAAAGTCACCCCAAAACAAACTGCCACCCATGAGGCCCAATCTTGTGAAAGTTCTGTCTCATTCACGCAGTGCCACAGGCTGGGACCACGCTTTCCTCATGAGTGCTTTGGGGACACTAACCATTCTACAACCAACATGTCTCAAATGTTCCTCCCCTTGGTTCTAGTAAGGCATCTAGTGAGTGTTGCTAATGTGTGAAGGCAGTCCTTGTGTGCGGGTGTACGAAGGAGTTAGTTTGAGGTGAGCTGTTTTCAAAGCAGTGGTCAAAGGATACCCACAACCACTGTTTTCCTCAAAGCAATCTGACGAATGGGGAGAAAGAATGCTTTATGACTACCAAGTATAAAAAGATCCAGACTCATCTCTCCCCACCCTGCTGCAGGAGCTCTGCCCCTTCTCTCAGTGTCTTAGGCTCTGAGGCACTGGGTGTGATGACTTAACACCCCATTCTTAGAAGGGGCGGCGGCATAAGTCTCAGAGAATGGTCCAAAGAATACAAAACAGTAATATCCACAAAAACCATAGCAGAATGCTTCAAGAACAACACAGAAAATGACTTCCAAGGCACCGTCCTACTTTGTTTCTCTGTTCCGTGATAAAACATTGACCAAAGGCAAGCTTTGGAGGGAAAGGGTTAATGTGCCTGACAGGCCACAGCTCATCATCAAGCAAGCAAAGCTGAGGAAGTCACTCCAGACAGGAACCTCCAGGCAGGAATTGAAGCAGAGACCATGAAGGAATGCTGCTCATTGGCTCATTTTCCAGTGCCTTCCCAGAATTCTAGCACACAGAATGGCCTGCCTAGGGTTACGGCTGTACCTCCCACAGCTGATGAAAACTTCCTGATCTAAACACCATCTTGTTTTTCCCCACACCCAAGCTAACCAGGTACAGTAACTCTACTTGGGCTTCAGGATCGTTCCAGGCCACCAGCTATGCTCAGAATTAGAGATGCATCTTCAGGGTAAATAATACTCATTTCTATTCAAACAGTCCAGATTTAAAAAATAATACAAATAGCACCCTAAACTAGAGATGCTCAAAAGTATCATGTCTGGGACTAGAGAGATGGTTTGCTGGTGAGAACACTTGGTTCACAAGAATGAGGACCTGAGGTTGTATCCCAGCATCCACCTGGTCCCTGTGCCTGCACTCCGGCACCACGGAGAGTGTGGTGGAGACAGGCATGATGGAGACCCAGGATTGCTGGGTTTGATGGCGGACAACCTAGCTGAACAAATCGAACTCAAGTTCAGGGACCGAACTTGCTTCAAAGGAATAAGGTGGTGAGTAATAGTAAGATCTGCAATGCCCTGTTCTGGCTTACACACATGTGTAGAAGTGTACACACACACACACACACATTCAAACACATTGTCACACTCATTTTTCAGCATCAATGAAATAATGACAATGAGCAAGCTCATTGAGAACTCAGACCTCTATCATACCTGAGTCACAATCATAAACTTAGTACCCTGGCTAGCAAAAATATCTGCTACCATGAACCCTACAAATCTTCCTGAAGACTTGTTCTCCCTCTGCCATCAACATTCCCCTCTGGAAAGGGCTGTGGTTCTAACCCACAAAGGGGCTCAGCTCCTTGGGCTAGCTCAGTAGATGCTCAGTGCTCTGCCATGTCAAGGGGGAAATGAGCAGATGTCAGCATTTCTCCTTCCGTCCCAGATGGGCCACGAGTCCTCATCGCTTTTGTTTGTGTAAATTCTCTTTCTGAAAGAAGTGGAAAATTGTTTTACAGGAGAAAAAAGTGCCCAGTCCAAGGTAATTAGTGAAAAGTTTTAAAATCTCAAGCATTATATTAAGAGGGTGTCAATTAATTTAAGTTTTCAAAGCTCTTGATTTCAATTTTTTAAACCTTTCAAAAGACACTTTTGATATCCTGGTCACAGACCCCTAAGCCCTGACAGGTGGTAAGGCTGTAGTTTTCTCACGTGTCTCTACTTTGTTCTCCTCTGATGGATCTCTCTATTCAGAATGAAAAAAAACAAGGAAGACAGCTCCCAGGGATATAATAATCTACATATTCAAAGCTTTGCCTCCAAATTACAGTCACAGAGAGTGTGATTTGAATGATTCGCCAAAATGACAAAAGACCATGGCCCTTTAAAAATTCTTTTAGTGAAACTGAAAAGGAAAGCATTAGCAGGTGTGTCTCCAGACACACAGGTAGATGCTGTGTGACTCATTAGAAGTGGGGAGTGTGGTGTCTCCTTCAGCAGCCAATGCACAAGGTATACAGTGCATGAACAAGGCAATTCTAGTGCTAAGCTTAGGGCAAGTGACGCTAAGGGTTTGGAGAAGACATTTTGGTGGACCTCTGATGCACACCAATGAAAGACTGACCGCTTTAGTTCTAGGAGTGTGGCTTCTCCGAGACAGCCTCGCGCTGTCAGCTCCTTTCCGTCACCGCCTCAGCTGTGTTAGAACCATCCACACAGTGGCCTGTTCCCACCACAGTTTCAAGTCCAGTTATGTTCTGAGTCAAGGGACCCTGATGTGATACACTGCAGTCTACTCCAAGGCGCAGCTAATTGTTTCTGTCAGACCTTTTCCAGTCCTGCCTCTCTTCACCTGTAGACATCAGAGGCCCCCCTAAGCAGCACCTCACTCTGGCCTCCTTCTCAGTTCCTCACAGACAACTCTCCCTGCAAGCGCCGTTCTTGTGACGTGAGGCTCGGGATATCATGTGGACATTTTTAATGAGCTGACTAACATTTTGCCCTTTATATAATTTTCTGTTATCAGAAAATAGGTTTGGGGGGAACTTAAACACCTACGATAGTAAGACTTGGTGTGGATTTTAATATTTGACCACTGAAAAAAAATGTGACTACTGACCTTCCTGTAACTGGAGACGAAGAACTGACAGAATCGTGTTAGCAGTGTAGAGAGAGGGGCCAACATCGGATGGGTAGTCAGTCCCTGAAGATTCAGAGTAAGCTCTTCTTAATCTACGTCAACACCCAAGTTACAATAATCGAAACGTGGTAAGACTGTCTAGCCCAGCTAAAAGAGGATTAAGTCTCTTGCCTTGTGTTACTTTTTTTTCTAATTTTTATATATTTACTTATCTTTCCATTCCAATAATTTTACAACGGATCTTTTAGATATTGTATCTGAATACAGAGAAATAACAAAAGATTTATTCATGATACAGTTCTTGAGATTTCTTTTTAAAAGTAACTGATGTATATGCTATAAAAATATTAGCACACTAATTTCCTGCCCACCCCCACTATGCAGACAGCACTGCAGGAAAAGTGACTATGTGGGGTAGCCGAGACACAACACACACTACCTAGATTATATCTTGCCCCATTCAGAGATAAAATGCGATCTTATAAAAGTCTATAGTAACAAAAATGAAGAACCATCTCTTCACAAGGTTGGCAGGCCCCTTTAGTCAGTTAAGAATGAGAATGAGAAAGAGTATTTGCAGAAAGAGAACCAGAAATAGGCTGGAGGCCACAGGCTACTGCACCTGATGGCAGACAGAGACACAGAGTCGGGAGAGGGTCCTCACCAGAGCAGAAACCATCAACACAAACTGTGAGGAATGACCACAAGCCAGGAGTAGATTCTCCTGAAAGGATTTGAAGGAATAGTATTGAGCACTCACAGAGGGCCGGGGATGGTTCCTTCTTGCAAGAGTGGAAAACCAGAGTAATTTGCTGGGCTAAAGGTAAACTACAAAGAAGGTTCTGGTGTGGTAGAGGCATGCAGTTGGTCCTTGCCTATGTCATGTGACCAAGCTCCAGTGAGATCTAATCTGTCCTTTGTAATTTAACCAATCTGCAGAACAAAATTCAAGGTTACTTATGAGGACATAAAAATGTGCAGCATCCAACCAATTGCGATGGTTATCGTCTAATTAAACTTAGAAATAATAAAAGGATATCAAAATTGTTATAGCTCTATCCCAGACAGTGGGGATGGCTGGGCAGTTAAGCAGAATCATAGAAGGGCTCAGAAGGATGAAATGAGCATCCTAGAGGTAGAAAATGCATACATGAGGATGGGACTCATGGCAAGTGGATGCTTAAAGAAATTATCTATATGCAGAGTAACAGAATTTATGCAGATCAGGGAGAGGGAGAGAACAGTCAGCAGTTAGGGCACACTGTCTCCCAGGGGACTAAGTCCACACCCATCACCCATAACCATAACTGTCTGCAACTCCACCTCCAGGAGGCCCAAGGCCTCTGGCCTCCATGGGCACCAGCGCGCACGCGTGCACACACACACACACACACCACATCACACACACACATGCACACACCACACACACACACATACAAACTGAAAATAAGTATTTTTAAAAGAAATGGCACAAATCAGCATAGAGAAAAATTATTTTAGAATAAAAGAAAAAACAATAGTGAGCTAGGGGACACATCCAATCACTCAAATACAAGTTTAATTAAAGCCTCTGAAAGGGAGAAAAAGAAGGCTAGAAATATATTTTTAAATAAATGTTTTTGTTTCATTTTGATAGAGCTTTTTTTGGGGGGTTTCAGTTTATCTATGACAATTTCATATGTGTGTACAATGCATTCTGAATACTCTTCCCCTAACCTCTGGCTCCCTCCCTGACAGGCTTTTTAAAAATTTAATATTTAACTTTAGTTGATGTGGGTGGGTGTTCTGTCTGCATGCATGGCTGTACACCACATGCACGGAGTGCCTGCAGAGGCCAGAAGAGGCCACGGGAGGGTGGGGGCATGGTGGAATGCATGGCAGCTGCAACCCCTCACATTTCAATAAATCAAGAAGCAGAGATCTGGCAACCATTCTACTCTTTCCTCCTAATGTGATCTGGAATTCCCACCCAAGGAATGGTACATTTAGACTGGGTCTGTCTTCCTCCCTCAGTTCACAGCATCTGAGAACTTCCTCACACACATACCCGAACTACATAAACCAGGTGGCTCTAAAGTTCAATCAAATTAGCAGTGAAGAGCAGCCAGTGAGGCATCAACGGCACTACCACAGCTCTCAGGTGTTGCTAAACAATCAAATTCTACCAATCACAATCTCCCATTCTCTCAGAAGACTCAGTACAAACCAGTTACATTTGAGTCTGAAATATGGTATTTTTATTAGTTAGGTCTAAATGATGACTTTTAAGACACACACTTTACCCACACAGAATTTCTGTAACCAAAAGATAAAATGCACCTTCCTGTGTTTTGATGTTTGTGTTTTCTTCTGCAACTCTGTCCATGGTCTTGTCAGTAGAAACTCCGGGATGATAAAAAATTGAATAAAATACAGGCTGCTTCTAGAAGAAATCCATCAATTATTAAATGCTGTTTCTTCATCATTACTGTCAGGTACCTGGTGTGTGTGTGTGTGTGTGTGTGTGTGTGTGTGTGTGTGTGTGTGTGTGTGTGTATGTATGTGTGTGTGTGTATGATTGTAAACATATATAGTAAACATATATAGTACTCAATAGTGCAATATGTGCGTGCATATATAATAGATATATATTGCAAAATGAAGTGTGTATATATTATTTTATGACAAACCTGTATGCCATCAGAAGTAAATATGTCTCAGTGGTAAAGTGCTTGCCTCACCTAGTGAACTGAAGGCTTTAGGTTCAATCTCAACCACTCAAAGGGGCAAGAGGGATTGGAAAAAAAAGATGATACAGGTGGGAAAACTGGTAAGCTGGATTTCACCAACAGTAAAACATTTTCCTAGGGTTAATATGAAAAATGGCAATCTACGTAATTGAAAATATTTGCCTGCCAGTAGCTGGTAAATATCTAGTACAGGATATATATATGAAGATGGTAGAAAACGGACAAGGGCAAAAGGAGGGACGGAACTTGAAAAGGCATCCATATGGCAACAGGGAATACAGAAAGGTGTTCAACATTGTTAACCAGGGGTGAAATGCAAATTAATACCACACTGGAGGATCGCTAATAGGGTGTTTGAAATTTTAAAAAAAAATTAAATACCCAAGGTTGCTGGTAAGAGGTGCAAACCCCAGATCCTTCAGACATGGCCGGTGAACCTCTGAAGAGGAGAGGTACTGTGAAGAGGGACACTGTGAGGGGAGACACTCTGAGGGGAGACACTCTGAGAAACAGCACTTCATTAAAGACATAAACATGACGAGTCAACATTTACACACTGGGCAGGTAGCCCAGAGAAACGAAGATATCTCACACACAGATGGCTACACCAACTTTATTGGTGACAGGAAAAAAAAACAAAACAAAACCAAAACCTGGAGGTAAGCCAATGTTCCCCAAAGGGTGAATGGTTAAATATAAGCTGGTCCATCCATATTGATTGTAAAATAGACGACACAAACTGTCGATACCCACAATGCCCTGAGAGGAATCTTACAGGCGCTATGTTGAGGGACAGAAGGAGCCTCAAAAGGATACATATTGTATGATTTTCTTCATACAATAATCACTACCTGAAAAAAAAAAAAACAACTATAAGCATGAAAAACCTGCTGAGTGATTTCTCAATTTTATGTGTGGTACCCAGGCAAAATATTTAAATCAGGAAGCAAACTTTATGTGAATCAAGTTTAAAGCATTTGAAAATGAAAGGAGAGAAAGATTTGAATACTGGTCCCACACGAAGTGGTTTGTAAGCAACAGAATTTTTTTGGTCCTGTTTCTTACTTGCTTGTAATGAAGGCTAAGATAAAGGTGCTGCTAAGTTGGTGCCTGGTAAAGACTGGCTTCCTAGCTCCTAGAAGGCATCCCACTACCTCTGGGAAAATTTGCTTATGTTCCTCCAGATATACCAGGAAGCTGGCTGAGACGTCACCACAGAGCATTGCCAGAACCTAGAGGAAACTTGTAAATTCCCTGGAAGCTGTGTGTGTAGCCGCGGAGATCCAGGATGCTGATGGGGTAAAGTGAGCTTTTGGATTAACGTGGCTTCCATCCAGCCTATGTTGCTATCCCACCTGAGATGGAAGCTACGGTTTTCCCACACCGCAGAATGCTACTGAACAATAATATGTTGGGGACCAGGCTGGTCCAAGGCTCGCTCAAAGACCCTGACAAAAAGGACAAGAATGCTAGTTTCGTGTCCTTGGCCAGGGCCAGACTTGGCAAGGTCCAGTCTGAGGTTGAGGTCAGGCCTTCGAAGGAGCTAAAGTTTCAGCTCATATAAACCTCATGTCCCCCCAAGCACTGAAGAGACTGGAATCATCAGCCCCACTGTATGCTTGATCTGCAAGGCATTTGAGATACCCTGTGTTTCTTTGGAATTGTTTGATTTGCTCAATTGTGACTTCATCCCATCATAGTACAGTGTTCTGTTGACTCCATCCTATTACCCCCTGCAAACTGCATTATAAGATGCTGTAGCTTTTTTGTTTGTTTATTTGTTTTGGGGTTTTTATTTTTATTTAAGTAATTTATTCAGATTACATCTCAATTGTTATCCCCTCATTTATATCTCCCCATTCTCCCCTCCCTCCCTCTTTCATCCTATTCCCCTCCCCTAAGTCTGTGACAGAAGGAGACCTTGTCCCCCACTATAAGATCACAGCCTATCAGGTCTCTTCCTGGTAGCCTGCTTCCTCATCCTCTGAGTGTCACCAGGTGCTTTGTGTTTTGAGACAGGGTTTTTCTGTGTTGCTTTGGCTGTCCTGGACTCACTTTGTAGACCACACTGGCCTTGAACTCACAGAGATCCATCTGCCTCTACCTCCCCAAGTGCTGGGATTATAGGCGTGCGCCACCTCACCCGGCCGATGCTACAGCTCTTAATACACTTGCTCGCATGAGCCATCAGCTTACAGAAGACTTCCTGATCCCAAACCTTCCATCTTCTTTCTATTTTCATCCCCAGTCCACACTCTCTCTCAGGAACCGGTCACTGAAAATGGCCTGAAGGTCTAGATCAATAAATGCACACAGCTTGGAAAATCTCATTGCTGAGAGCCGGGATGTCCCTCTGAAAAGGAAGCCTGTATCTGTCTTGGGCTATGTGAGTTTAGGCTGTTGACCATGCAGTGAGCTCCTTTGTGTGGTGGCACACATCGCTTCAAAAGGTTAAGGACCATTTCAATCAATCAGTTGTGAGCTAATGACAATAACTTTATGGGCATGAGCAACCCGCAGTGAGTCTAAGATCTAACTCCACATGGTCTTCTGGGCAGACCATCTAGAGGCGTTTCACTGAATTTGACATACACTAAACTGGAAGAAGCATTGCTGGGGAGAGGAGGAGGTGCCCCTTAGTATGCCCAGTTCTAGAACACTGAAACTCCCAACCTAACTGTATTGGTACTGAGCTGAGGCCCTGCCGTGTAAAATGCAGTTGTATCCAGCTGTGGTTAAGGAAGACAGTATTACATCTCTTAGTTTATATTTAAAACCAATCAACAAACACGTCAATGACAATCCACACTGCACACAGTATAAATAGGGTCTGATTCATTCAGGTCACATTGACTATATATAGTACATATATTAATTGGATGTTTTAATAATGATATTGTTGATAGAAACAGGGTGGGTGACTGATAGGCAGGTTTATAAAGAGCCTTTAATCTGCATTCAATATAGTGGTTTTGTCTATCTGTATAAACTCTTTCAGGAAATCCATTGCATCAAGCCCTAACCAAAGCACCACAAGGAGAAGTGATTCCTAGCACCCCCTTTTTGTATTTATTTCAAAAGAAGCTTGCTCATAATATAATAGGCCTGTAAACCACAGCACAATGACAAAGAGAACAAATTACTACTTTTTTTTATATTACCTCTACTTTTTTGTGCAGTTAATGGTGTGCTTGCTTTCCATAGGAGAGCTATTACTTAGAAGTTATTTGTGCTAGATTAATATGACTGCACATGGAACTTATTTAATGCCACCTAGGCACAAATGGTTTTAAGTTCTCAATGTCAAAGAGTTTGTGACTCTTACACAGGGCATTAATTTTGGTGGCAATGACAAAAACTAGCAGGTTAATAATCTAAAAAGTATCTGTCATTGCTGTAGTTATCTCTATGGGTTGACTTATGAATTATTTCATCGTATGGATATAGTTTTTCTCATAGACATTCTAACTTAATGTTTTGAAATAAGTATCAAATGAAAACACCACACTTCTGACTAAGCTGTGCTGGTGGGCTAATTTCTTCTGAAAAAAATTAGGAAATGCAACATGACTAAAAACAAGGTGAGTTTCTGGCTCCCTTGGGGCTTGAAGATCCAACATCCTAGATGGAGGAAACCTCACCGAGGGAAGGACTGTCCCCACCAAAGTCCTCCAAGTCTTGGTGAGATGCTCCATAACCAGGAGTGAGTGCTGTGCTTCATGGGTTTTGCTTAAGACGCTTATTTAAAATGAAGTGAAGGAAAGGAGAGAGAAAACTACAAAACTTCAGGAGAGCAGTCTGAATGATTTCACCATGAGAGGAGGAGGCCAAATTTATCATTCTAGTCTCTTCCAAGGGTCTATGTGTTAAAGCTTGGCCCTCACCCCAGGGTATTATTTGTTTGGAGTGAAATCTTTAAGAGATAATCCTATTGAGGAGCCTTTACATCACTGGGGCCACAAAGGAGTCTCTGTCTCTTCCTCTGTCCCTTTGTTTCTCTTCTGAGATGTAGGCTAAGCAGCTGTCACGCCCAGTTGATTCTGCCCTGGTGCTCTGACACAGGACGGAAAACAGGGATCATCAGTAATAGGTTGGAAGCACGAAAACTGTGACCAAAGCTAACTTTTATTTCTGCATTTATTACCCTGGGTATTTGCTACAGTAAGAGGAAGCTTGTCACACAAATCTGCATGGAGGAACCGGCTTCATGAAACTATACCAAAATGCCCAGGCAACCTGTGTTCTAGAAAGTACAGGGCCACAAGTCCAAACATGAGCTTCCAGTTTGCCCAAATTCATGGCTTACAATGATTCACTCTCACAGAAGGTCCGTTATAGAAGATGAACCGTCCTTTCCAGAGGAAGGTGACAAAGCTTTGCAATTTTTCTGATACCCATTATCTTAGGTATGGCTTCTACTGCTTAGATGAAACACCATGACCAAAAGCAACTTGGAGAAGAAAGGGTTTGTTTCTTCTTACAGCTCACAGTCCATCATCTCGGGAAATTAGGACAAGAACTCACAGCAAGAACTGAAGCAGAGGAACGCTGCTTCCTGGCTTCTTCCTATGGCTTGCTCAATCTGGTTTCCTGTAACACCAAAGACCACAAACCCAGGGGTGGTATCCCAACACTGAGCTAGGCCTCTCACATCTATCATCAACAAGAAAATACACCAAAGGCTTGCCTACACGCTAGACTAGTGGGGCCCCTCAATTGGGGCTCCGTCTTTTACAATGACTATAGTTTGTATCAAGGTGATGTAAAATGACAGTCTACATACTGGGAAAAGGCTTTCACCAACCCTAATCCAAGAAATGGCTAATATTCAAAATATATAAAGAGCATCAAACCAATCATCCAATTAAAAATTGGGGTACGGAGCTAAACAGAGAATTCTCAACAGAGGAACATCAAATGGCCGAAAAACACTAAAAGAAATGTTTAAGGTCCTTAGTCATCAGGGAACTGCAAATCAAAATGACTCTGAGATTCCATCTTACACCTACCAGAATGGCAAAGATCAAAGATTCAAGTGACAGCACATGCTGGCGAGGATGTGGAGAAAGGAGAATACGCTTCCATTGCTGGTAGGAGTGTAACTTATACAATCACTTTGGAAATCAACCTGCCACTTTCTTAGAAAACTGGGAATAGGTCTACCACAAGACCCAGCCCTACCACTCCTGGGCATATATCAAAAGATGCTCCACCATACAACAAGGACACTTGCTCAACTATGCTCATAGTAGCTTTATTCATAACAAGCAGAATTTGGCAACAACCTACATGTCACTCAAACGAAGAATAGATAAAGAAACTGTGGCACATTTACACAATGAAATACTACTCAGCTGTTAAAAACAAGGAAATCTTGAAAGTTTCAGGCAAAATGATGGAACTAGAAAAGATGATCCTGAGTGAGGTGACCCAGACCCAGAAAGACATGCATGGCATATACTCACTTATAAGTGGATATTAGCCCAACATAGATGACCTCTGAGAGACTCCACCCAGCAGGGGGTCAGGACAGATACTGGGACTCCTTGCTGGACTCTGGGCAAAGCACTGATAATTGTGGGGAAGGACCCAGAAGGTTCAGGTGCCCCACAAGGAGACCCCTACAAGTCTGATCTGTACACAGTGGTACCTGCACAAACTATTGCACCAACCAAGGAAAATGCATGCAGTAAACCTATAGCCCCTGTTCAAATCTAGACAATGGACAGCTCATTCTCCACAATTGTGAGGAGAGTGAGGACTGCCTCTGACGTGAGTTGTCCTTTATTTAATGACTTCACCTTGGTGGGCAGACCCAGTGGGCACACAGAAGAAGGAGAAGCAGGCTATCCAGATGAGCCCTGATAAGCTGTGGTCATATGGTAGGGGTGGAGGTCCATTTGTACCAGAGAAGCTAGTGTTTTTAACCACTTAACCCTCTCTCCAGCCTCCTACCATATCAAATTTATCTTAAAACAAAAAAAGAAAGAAACATTCTATGAAAATATACTAACGCATAACTTTCTTGTTGGAGTTATCCCTATTCATTTTTAAATACAAGAATAGTCATAAGGAGAAACTTATGAAGGCTGAAGAAAATATGAGTACCAGTAATAAAATGCAAGAATGTAGTTTAACAGAAGTTAGAACAGAGTATGGGGGAAACGCCATTTGGGAAAACAGGACTATAGAAATGTCCAGACAAAGACACAAAGAGCAGAAACCAGTAGAAAATGCATTAAAAGAAGAATTAAAGGATATTAACAGCATGCCATAGAGTAAAAAAGAATCTAGACATGTATATTTTGTCACTTTAATGGAGAAAGAAATGATGATGATACAAAATTGTGTATGAAAATATAATAGCCCTGATTTTTCAAAACCCATAGACATGAATCAAATCACTTTATTAAGTGTTCTATGAGCTAAGCAAGATGAATACAAGGTGTATTATTTTATAGCTGATAGAAATGAAATGGTGGGGGCTGGAGATAATGCTCAGCAATTAAAAACACTAGTGTTTTTGCAGGGACGCGGGTTTAGTCTCAGCACCTACAGGATGCATTGCTCACAGCCATTTGTATTTCCAGTTCCAGGGGCATCTAATGCCCCCTTCTGGCTTCCAAGGGCACTACACACATGTGGTACACAGCCGTACATGCACATAAAATCTATTTTCGAAACAAAATAAAACTGAGCTGGGCATGGTGGGCCAAGTCTTTAATCCTAGCACTTGAGAGGTGGAGGCAGGCAGCTCTTTGTGAGTTTGAGGCCAGCCCTGTCTACATAGGGAGTTCTTAAAACAATCCAGAGCTGTAGAGTGAGAACTTGCCTCAAAAAACAAACCTACAAAAAAACAAAAAACAAAAAACAAAAAAACAAAAACAAAACAAAACAAAATAAAATACTTACAGAAAACATTTAAAACAACTAGAGATAAAAACAACTAAAAACGAACAATTTAAAAATCACATCTGACTTGTCAACAGAAATAACTGAATTAAGTATGAATTGAATTCCATAAATGTGTGAAAAGGAAATGAGTTTCCAGACCAGGACACTCTCCAAGTCAAAAGAATTTTAAACATGAGAGAAAATGGCTTAAAAGTCAATCATCAAAACAAGAAAGTTCATTGCCAGCATATACTAACAGTCACAGAAGAGACCTCTTAACCCCTTAGAAGGGCAGACAACGCAGAGGGAATAAGAGTGTCTGAGAGAGCGTGTGAAGGGATCATAGCAACCAAAAATGAAGCAGAAAAGGAAATAACATATATTAATGGTTGCTTTCCTTTTTAACTACTCATTTATTTATTTTATGTGTGTGTGTGTGCACGCCTCAGTGTGTGTTTGTGAATCACATGCATTCAGGGGCCTATGGAGGTCAGAAGAGGGCAGCAGGGCCCCTGGATCTGGAGCTACAGACAGTTTTCAGCTGCCAAGGTGGGTGCTGGGATCTGAACCCCAGGTCTACTGCAAGAGCAACAGTGCTTTTGAGCACCAAGGCATCTTGTCAGCCCCCATAACTGTTTTTCAAATGTCAGAACAAATCTATCGAGTTCAAGCTTCTTCCACCATACAAAACATGTGGGGTTGCTCAACACAGAAAACATATTCTCAAAAGACAAGCATACTATCCTTCCAATTTATTTTATCTATTCTAGGGTGATGGTAAAGAGAAAATAGCTCACTAAGCCGATATTTATTCTGTACTGATTAATCTGGCATTTACATTTCAAATAACTGCCTCACACTGAAAGTGTTGTTAAAAGTGTCAAGGAAATAAGTTGAATGTATTTATTGTATAAGTAGGAATTAAATTCTTAAACTTGTAAAAATAAATTATGTCCTATAATCAGTAACATCAATATGAGTACTATTTCAACATCAATAATCTATCAGGATGATCTGTCAACAATTTTCCAAAAGTTCATACATGTAAAACTCCATCCCATCACTACATACAGAAAGGCCTGGCATGGGTGAGGTACCAGGGAATACGCAGCTATGCTTGGCAACCCTGTCTGCTTTTCTCTAAGCATCTGAATCCCAGGACCAACTAGAAAACCAAAAATCCCATCAACAAGCAGAGGGCACACAGAGAATATGCAACAAACCTTAGCAACGTTGTAGATGAGCCATAAGCACACGCCACCCTTAGGACAGCCACCGTCTCTGGCTCAGTGCATGCTTATTTCACTATGACTAAATTTATCCAGCTAAATCACACAAATCCCAAGAGCACTTATAAAAGGAAAAGAATGCAACCTGCTTAAGGAATAGGAGAACTCAGTAATCACTTTCAATATTTGACTCGTCATCAATCCTATCATATCCATATGTGGGAGGATCTTAGCTTGCCTCTAGATCTGTATAAAAAAAGCTAAAATAAATCCTGCTTTGGTTCCATATTATAAACAAATAGATTATTATATTATATTATATATATGTTACCCAACAATGGCTCATCTCAAGCACTTGATTTGTTTAGGTTTTTCTCAGTGAGTTATATGTTTTCTTTGCAGATATTTTTTTTTCATCAGAGACTGAGATACTGTGACTTGAATTGGGTCTTCTGTATTTTGTGAGCAATTATGACCATTAAGCTTAAAAGGAGCAGCTTTTGACATAATCGTAAAAATTCTCAACTACGGAAATGCAAAGCCCCAAAGGAGAGCACTTAAGTGCGTTACCCAGTTAGTGTTTAACTTCTGGCTTGGTGGTTCACTGCAAAGTAGACGGAGCGCAAGGCAGCTCCTGCTTTTCAGGTAGAAGCTACTGATGTTTCTCATGATGGAAAGATATTTATTATAAGAACCATTATAATGAAATACTTTTTCATTAAAGCGTCCTTTATTCATAGAAGGGCAAAACCATTTGCTGGTTCTCTCCGTTCCGGGAACGTGCTAGAGTGCTAAATGAAAACGCAGCTCAGCTCTCCGAGCGCCTGCACACTGCAAATCAAAACATTAAGCTGTGAGGTTAAAATGAGCCAGAGAGCCAAACAAGCCCTTCCTCTCTGCCAGCTTTTTCATTTTTACAGGGCATGTACAGAGAGGTCTAATGGTAAATGTTCCTTCTCCTTAATTTCAGAGCCCATTGGAGCCTTCCTTTCAGGTGAGCAGTCTGGTCACTCTGTATAAATCACAGGAAAGAAAAATACTGCTTTTTATCATTTTAAAGAAACTCATTCACTATAGGCTTTTTTAAAATTTATTTATTGCATGTGCTTATGTGTTTGTTAGCACACACACTACTACAACTCATACGCAGACACCAGAGGACAACTGCTGGAGTCAGCTCTCTCCTTCTACCATGTGGGTCCTAGGGAGACAATTCAGGACATCAGGCTTGGTGGCCAGTGCCCTTACTTGCTGAGCCTATCTCATCAGCATACTTCTTATTTAGAGAGAGAGTGTGTGTGTGTGTGTGTGTGTGTGTGTGTGTGTGTGTGTGTTGGCGCGCGTGCACGTGTGTATATGTGTGTACATGCCCAAATACATAAATATATGATGTGTTTGTGTATGTATGTACGTTCCTGTATATAGGTGAAATTCCACATGATCAGATGTACTTGCCAACTACCACGGCTGCACAAGAGCACCTGATGTGTGGCTTTCAGTGTGTTCTTCAGGGCACCATCTTCCCTTCTTTTCGGCAGGAACGATGCTTTTGCCTAACAGGGCACTAGGAAGAATGACAATACCCAAAACTCAGTGAGTTCTTCACCCCGTGACTAACACACACTAAGCCACTGTGCTCATCTTGCCATTGAACTTTGAGGATTCATACTGGTATGTGGCCAGTTACTAAAGACAAATGTACTGAGAGTATATATTTTAATATTTAATTCAAATATTAAAATTTAATATTCAGAGTAAGTATTACAAATACATTTAATACTGTTGAGAAGAGCAACAGAGAAAAGGCAAAAAATACAATTCTTGCATATTGACTTAACTTATTTAAAAGAATGAATATTGAGCAGCCCAATCCACTGATTCTGAAGACAATAAACTTCGATTGGTAACTTCCAAAGTTCAACGATACACAATAAAAAAAAAAGACCAAAAATAAAAACAACATCCATACCTCCTACAATGGAGCATCATGTGCTAGCAAATTTAGGACATGAACTTTCAACTTAATTTGCTAAATATAATCGCAGACAGAGGCTATGGCTTCTTTTGGTTCAGCATGCATTCCTGGGAAACGTCTGTGCCTGGGCTCTTTCATTTCTAATTTCTCCCCTCTTGGCTCAGTGGAGAGGAAAAGTTTAGGAATTCTGGCATAGCAACATGTAAATCAAAGCATACCGATAATCGGTTATAGGAATCCTGTGACGGAGAGGCCCCCACAGCAACTAGGTGACTGAAAGCTCTATCTGTTGAATGGCCACTGGAAAAGTACTTTTCAGTGTAAGAAACTGTGTGGCGTCCATCACACATGTGTGTAAGGGGAATATTATTATAAGTTGGCTTCGTTAAATAACTATGCTAAAAGTCATCTGTCACAAGTATGACATTATGAAAACATGAAAAATGAACTCTGCTCAGTTACAAAAGCAAAAAAAAAAAATCTATAGAAATTTAATTCTAGCCAGGCGTAGTGGTACATGCCTTTAATCCCAGCACTTGGGAGACAGGTAGGCGGATCGCTGTGAGTTCGAGGCCAGCCTGGTCTACAAAGCGAGTCCAGGACAGCCAAGGCTACACAGAGAAACCCTGTCTCAAAAAAAAAAAAATTAATTCTGTAGAAATTTAATTCTAGCCAGGCGTAGTGGTACATGCCTTTAATCCCAGCACTTGGGAGACAGGTAGGCGGATCGCTGTGAGTTCGAGGCCAGCCTGGTCTACAAAGCGAGTCCAGGACAGCCAAGGCTACACAGAGAAACCCTGTCTCAAAAAAAAAAAATTAATTCTGTTGCAAACTCACATACTTCTAAACATCTTCATTTCTTAAAGGTGTTTGTCTTGTTCCAAAGCAGGCCTTTACACACCTGAAAGGCAGACCTAGCAAGGCCTTTGCCTATGTTTATACTTGAGACATTGGGACAGAATTGCAAAAGTCAGTAATGTGGGCTCTGGGCACTAACAACCGGGAACAGAACAGAAAAGTTATTCTAGACATAGGGAACTCTGCCAGAAAATTCACAAACCCACGTGTCACTCATCTGCCTATTCAATTATTCATTTACTGAGAGACAGTAAATATGTAAGGGGATGGGTGGCATTTTAGGGTTAAATTTCTGATTAATATTATGTGCATTCAAAGGCTTTATCTTTCTGTGTGTAGCAACAAATTTTGTATATAATCTTTCCATTTCACATGCACGTATCCTTTTACAAATGCCATGCCAGATGTACTGCAATATCCTACCAACTCTCAAGCATATCTTCTAGAATATTAAATACCAAAAGGCATAAAGTAAATAGTTAAAATGTCAGAAAAAAAATGGAGACAAAGCCACGTGTCTTAACACTCTATATAATAGTGATAAATGGAATATAAATCTAGCATGTCTTAACTTGACTGTTTTCTCCATGAAGGCATGTTACCAGTAGTTAAGACACGGTGAGGTTTGTGTGAAAACTCATCTAAGAAGCTCTTTTCTATGCCAGGTGCGGTGCTGCACAACTGTAATCCCAGCCCTCGGGGAGGCAGAGGCAGAAGGATCACTGAGAGTTCGAGGCCAGGATGGTCTACAAGAGTCCAGGACAGAGAAAAAAGAAGGAAGAGGAAGAAGAGGAGGAGGAAGAGGGGAAGTGGGAGGAGGAGGGGGAGGAAGCGCTTTTTTTATTTAATGAAAAATGTGTAATCTTGAACTTTATCCCATGTGTTTTATACTTACATTGAAGAACAAGAACCTGAGTGAGGCCTGTGGTTTCACTGGAGTGTGTGTGCACCATATACAAAGCCCTGGGTTCAATCTCCAGCACAGGGAAAACTGAAAGGGCAGCAGCCTGCATGAGCTGAGCAGCTCAGCTCCTCTTCCGCTTCAAGGATGTTGTCTCCAGTTGTATCCTGGTGAAAGGAATGTGGGCTCTACTCCCATGTTATAGCATTACAAAATACTAAAGAAATAAATAGTTGGAAAAATACAATTAGTTTTTAGGAAATAAGTGAAAATGTAATTTTATTTTTCAGGGATATTTGCTTACTTCCTTTGGTTTTTGTTCGGTTGGCTGGTGTTTTGGTCTTTGCTTGCTTGTTGTTTTTAATTTTGTTTTGTTTTGTTTGTAACAAGCTATCATGCTATAGCCCAGGCTGTTACTGAATTAAAAATCCTTCTGCTTCAGCCTCCTGAATGCTTAGATCACAGGTATGCATAGGATTTTTTTCCCCATGTCACTGACTCACCGTAGAGTCAAACTGGGATGCTTGGGCAGTTCTTCTTTGTCAACTTGCTAAAAAGTGACCACACTTCAAATTCAAAGCAGAAGGGAAGCTAGTGAGCGCTGGCACAGGTGCTCAGAAATACAAGCCCCTCCCTGCTTCATCTCTCCTGTCCTCTGCAACTCTCCCTGTCCAAAGAATTAATTAGGGTAACTTCTTCAAATTCTTTGAAAAGGTAAAAGCAGGCTAAAGGCAGTAGTTAATTAAGGCCTATCATTAATTTTACTAGAGTTACTATTCAAAGAGAATACTTTGTGCCAGATAAAGGCCTACTGTTATAATAGTATCTAAATTAATTTTAAATTTATTCCAGTTTGGGGACTAAAACTGTGCCCATATATATATTCTATTTCAGGAAGTCATCACTGTGTGATATTGTGGTGTTGTGCACAAGCTAACATTGGAAGGAATACTATGTAATGTGGCTACAATAACAGGTCAAATCGTCGGACTGTCATCCTTCCTCCTTTTCTTAAGCTGGACTTTCAGAAACGCCACAGGGCTATTGAAAGGGTTTAAATACTTCACTGCATTTGCCAAATAATTCGTGGACCGAGATAAGTTCACATTGATCTATCGTCAATAGAAGCGTCTTCGACTTTTAGTTTTCCAGATGACTTTCTCTCTTCCTACATTGACTTTTCTGTCCCTGGGTCACTTTGTTGTTGTCGTCATGGCTGTCGTATGAAAGTTCTCCACAATCAAGTCTAAATGTGTGCTCGTTTGAAAAACACAGCCATGTTGAGCCTGTCTGTGGTTTAAAAAAAAGTATTCTTAACTCTCAAATGCTGAAGCTGTACAAAGAGAAGAGTGAGAAGCAGAAAACTTGGGGAGACTAAAGCTAACCCTAGAGCAAGCCATCACTGTAACCAGACGGGAATAAATGACCAAGTCCAGTGGGGTCCACACGAGCGTCAGTGGGGGCGAGAACGGATAGGGCGCAACCACGGGCTTCACTTGGGGTTGGCTCAACGCCAACTTTAGGAAGAGTCGTTTTAATAAAAGCTTGTGGTATTCGATGGGTCTTAAATAAGTCTGTGAGGCCAGTTTCTAATCAGCCCAGATAACACAAATTAGGAAGTCAAGATGTAGGTTGGAATCTGATCTCACAAGTGTCTGGTACTGATGATTTTAGAAGAAAAGTAACAGCCTGCCACTCCCCATTCACCCAGCTTGTTGTGTTTTTTTTGTTGTTGTTGTTTTGTTTTGTTTTGTTTGGTTTGGTTGTTTTTGTTTTTAAGCCAACAATGACATTTTTAAAAGAAAGCATTCAGCTCTGGTTTGTGGTCCTGGCGGCTCCTCTGTCATTCTCATGTGTCCATCTTCATTTATAAAATCTCTGATTTCTCTGTTCTCTGTAAGTTTATTATTGACCGTATGTATGCCTATTTTTATCTTTGCCACAGTGTATCCATTATGTAGGGACCTCATTTTAATCTGCAACTAATAAATAGAATGTGAATTTATTGAATTGGCAAAAGTCAGTCTGGGGATTAAATGGGAATTTAAGTAGAAGTGGGAATACAAGTAGAGTATCTCCATGAATGTAGTTTGGGGTTTTATTTTAATTCATAGAGGTAACGAGCAGAGACTCTTACAGGGACTGTAGCTCTTCATCGGCTCAAGTTGAAAATATAGTAAGATGTGCCTGGATGACCAAAAATGTTTATCATTTTTATCATAAAAAATAGTGACTATTAAAATATGATGTGTATATAAGTTTGTGTTTATCATAATCAGTTCAGAAACATCGATGTTTAAGTCTGGTCACTGCAAGTCAAGTTTTTAATGCCATGTGCTTCATACACATATCAGTAGATGCACCCACTGAGCACTGAAAAACGGCCTTCTGCCTTGTGCATCCCTCATACCCTGAAATGACACAACAGCTTAGGAACCGTGAGCTGCTACTGAAAGCTCATTGTGTTTCAGTCCTCTGGATGTGGGTGCTGGACCAGGCAGATTTTTAGCTCTTCGGATGGATATAACTCTTCAGGTTTGAAGTGTATACTCCAAACAAGAAAGACCTTCAAAGATCCACTAAACAGAAAGAATAAACAAGACGCTTCCATGATTCCAAGTCTCTTTAAAGTATGAACTGACTCAGGTCTATATTTTTGAAAAGCTCTTTGGCCTGTGACTGTTTTGATCATTGAAATAGCTACTTTACACATTTTTGATCTCGGCCTCTTAGAAATAAATATAACACAAGAATAAACAACATAAGAGTATTAAACATTGAAGCTTGTCAATCTAGCCTCACTCCTATCTTTGAGAACGGCTGTAAAGAGGAAAACTGAGATGTACATCATTTCTTAAGATGGGAGATTCTCAGAAAGGCTCCATGCTTGGCAGGGTTAACAAAGAGAGGCTTGCTTTCTGTCCAGCTAAGATCACTGATGCTTTGGTGGAACGTGCATGTTCCTTCCAGATCTAACTGATAAACTTTCCTAAGTTCGCACTCGCAAATCTTTTTATCATAATACATCCACTCAAAGGACTAGGAGCTAACTCTGGTGCATCCCTCTCAGCAAGCTGTCCGTTTTCTGTCTCTTTGTCTGTCTTGGCATTAGTCTACCATCCCTCCTCTGGCCAGTTGGCGTCAAGATTCCTATGAAACTTCAGGCAGGGCAAAGCTGCACTACTGTCTTAATGGGAAATCATGCCGGTTCATTCTCCTTCCACCTGTCCTAACCTTTATTAATCCAAGATACCCACATATCCTATGATACCCATTTACCTACCCCCCCCAACCCCACCCCCGCAGTCTGGCCCTGTAAACAACCAGCACCGATGGAGATTCTAAAGAGCTTCATTCACTTTAACCATGTCAAGCCCAAATTTGATCCTAATTCTAAATTTCGGACAGAATTATCCCTGTATCTTACTACTTTGTTTCTCTCAAATACTTGATGTTTCCTGGTTTACTGTGCAGATGAACAGAAGTAGGCGTTACAAATAGAACTTTAAATAGCAAATCGTAACATGGTTAACAAAACCGCCAACTCCTACTCCCAGTGTCTGAGTCTTTAAAAAAAAAAAATCCTCTGCTAAATCTTTTATACCTCTTAAAGAATTTTTAAGCGCTTTGCGTTGTGATAACTACGACAGAAAATCCAGCAATTCTGTGAGCTCCGGTGGTTTATTTTATCTCAGTTTTACAAGTCTGTTCTAAATTTCATTTTAAAGGCACAGCTAAGGTTTTTCTTCCCTCTTCCCACTCTTTTGGCTTGGTCGCTTACTCCGTAAGTTAACTTGATAGCATTTTATAGCCCCAGAATTTAACGGGTAGGGAGGGCTCCCTTGAGAAATCTCCCACAACAGGGACACACCACAGTGGCTGGTGAACACTCAACGTAATGACAAGGTCTTTGGTCACTCTGTCCAGTTCTACCAAGTGCTCTCTCTTTCTGGAGTCACAAAAGGCTGCTGCTCAGTTCGCAGCTGGAAACAACAAGTTGCTCCACCGGTCCAAGCAATCTACTCAAGTAACAAGCAGGGTCCCTGGCTCAGTTGGAATCTTGGTTGCCAGGAGAATTAGGAACCACCAAACCTGGTCCAGTTAACTATAGGCGTAAAAGTGCTTTGGCTGCTCTGTCAGAAGGAAAATGACGCAGAGGGGAATGGACCCACAGAACAGCGATCGCTGCCCTCCCCTCGTGCCCGCATCCTTGGTGCCCGTAGGAGAGTCCTATGGCTCACCATATGTGCCCAAAGACCTTGCCATTTCCACGCTCTCCGAACACATGGGAGGCTGAACACAAGCACCAAGCTCCCCAGCACCGCGGGGCGTAAAGGCTGGTCCTTTGTTTACCATGTAAATCGCACAAGGGGGTTCGCTCCTTGCCCCCATCCCTGACTCACAATGAGATTCAGAGAGAGCCTGGGAGGACCCCCAAACTCCCCCTCTGCCCAGGTCACTCAACAGAAAGCTTCGCAAAAGCCTTTCCCTGAACCTTAAAAAGCAAGCTTTAAAAAGAACCTTAAAAAGCTGCTGCACCCTGATGACACGTACCTGCCCCCCCTACCCCACCCTAGGGACGCCCGCCTCCCGCGGGGAAGCCTGCTTCCTAGGCGGCTTAGGAAACTTAACCAGTATTCAAAATGCGAGGCCAGCGTCTGGAGCGCGCAGACTGCACCCTCTCTTACCTGCAAAGTTGCAATCTGGTGGCTGAAGTGACCGCTTGGGTTCGGCGGGCGCGCGGCACCAGTGCTGTGCCTGGTGCTAGCGCAGCTGGTCAGTTCCGATGGGGTTTCCGTAGTCGCTACCGAGTTTTGGTGCCTTCCACGGGGAAAAAAACCCGCACGAAGCCGGAGCCCACGCAGCTGGCAAGGAACTGGGCGGAGTGAGGATGCTGGAGAGCCAGAGCAGGGGCGCGGGGGAGGGGCGGCCCGAGAGGGGGCGGGGTGCCCAGGACGACAGCCTCACCCACCCGGTTCAGATGCTCTCCTCGCGGCACTCCCCCTGGAAAAGTTGCGTTCCAAAGGTGGCCACTGAGAAGCCTGGAGGACCGCCCCCACCCACCCTGAGTCGGCCCGAAAGCCGGAGATGCGCATCCCACGCACCTCCCCCAAGAACCGGTAGAAAGGACCCACAAGCACCTCAACATGCCACCCAGGGAGCATCTCTCCAGGTCAGCCACTGAGCAGGGTGGCTCGCCACATGCCCATGCCGGCAGTCACCCATTTAAGTCGGTGGTCAAGGCCAACCCCGAGGTTTTGGAGGCTTGGCAGACAGAGATCCGGGCTTTGGTGGGGCCCAGCAAGGATGCCGAACTTCACTTGGCAACCGGACCCAACACTGGAAATCCCTGCTCCTACCGTTAAGTAAACATCCATGCAGCTGGTCAATTGATGGGACAAATTGTCTCTTCCCCCCCCCCCCCCCCCCCCACACCTACCCAGCTCCCTCAACTCTTGTAGCTGCCCTGGACACCTGGCACCCCCTCTCCTGTCCTCAAGGTGTCACACTTCCCTTGCTAGTTCGGGGATGTGCTTGCCTCTACTGTCAACAATCCAGATTATCGATAAATAAATGATAAACTATAGCGTCACATTCACTCCTACCTGGCTCCCTCTGAACAGCTAGCGCAGGAAACCAAGTTTCCCATATATTTAATCCGAAATCATGGGCCAACCTATGAGCTGGAGGTCCTAATGGCTGCAGGTGCGTGTGCTTGTCACTAGACTCAACACATTTAACTCTTATCTTGAAATTTCAAGACAACAGCTTATCTCTTGGTCGGCCTGTGTATTATTCATACACAAAAATAAGATCACAGTACAGAGGTGTAGCTTGCCACACTCCTGAGCCTTAGTCTGGTCATGATCTCAAGACCTGGAAAAACTTGACAGTACATCTCCTGAACAGCCTCAGCCTCCTGCAACTCTCTTTTCTCCAGGTTCTTTCCTTTTCAAAGCACACAAGTGGTGAGCTTCCTTCCCCCTTGCCTGTGGCATCCAGCAGCAGTAATTAATTTACTCCTGTTTCATGTTTCTAAAGTTCAAATGAGTCGAGGGATTATTTGTTTATTTAAGTTTTTGTTTTTGCGGGTTTGTTGTTGTTGTTGTTGTTGTTGTTGTTGTTGTTTTGGTTTGGTTTTGGGGGTTTTTGTTTTTGTTTTGTTGTTTTTTGGTTTTGGATTTTTTGTTTTGTTTTTTTGGTTTTGAAAGGGTAATTACAGAGTAAGAAGGATTTGTTGGCTTACTTATTGGAGTGAAGGACCAGGTGTTTTGCTTTGTTTTTCTTTTCAAAATGCTGTTTGTAATTGTCCGTCTTCCCTTCTCGCTAGCTAAGAGCTCTTCCCATGGGTCAGCATGACCCCTGCTCTGATTTTGAAGGAGCACAATCCCACAGTTCATCACACAAAACACTCAAGCCTTTACAACGCACTTATACAAGCCTGCCCAGAAAACTGGGTGAAGAACAGGATTCCCTCCCATCCCTGAATCTCTCTTACCACTCCCCACGAACACCTGTCAACATTTTCAAAGGCAGTTATCTTTTCTTAGCATTAAACACTGAGGAAGATATGCAAAACATGTCTACCTGTAGACATGGTAATGAACTTGTCAGGACATCTGAACTTTCTTTCGACTGAACAAGAAAAGGGAAATACACACACACACACAAAGACATCTGTTTTATGGGGTGCAAGTGAAACTTTGTAAACATTTTTTCATAATCCTGTTTTCCTAATGATCAATAAATGCTTAGGAACCAAAAGCAGAGCTGACAGTGATTGAGGAAATGCTTCAGCTAGAGTACAGACTGCCACGTGTGTGGGTCCTTATGACACCTTTAAAGATGCTTGAAAAAAAAAGCCAATGAAGGACAATTTAGATCACGTACACACCCCTCTCTCCGGCCTCTTCTTCGCGGAAGAAATCATTTTTATCATAATGTCAAAGGCGGGTATTTTAATGGTCTTCCTTAATTTGTTATTTTCCCAGAAGAAAGGTGACTATGAGTCTGCAATAAAAATAAAATAGAAAAAGAAAAAAAAAAAAAGGAAAAGAGAACGAAAGCACTGAGGATTACAAAAGGCACATAAGTACTTGCTGTGGTCCCCTAGAAGGAAGAGCTGTCCATCACAAACCCTCCTCAGCCTCAGCATGTGTGATTATTGACTGTGATAGCTGAGCTCATGATACACGAAATGATCTGCAATTATACAAAAACAAAAAACAACAATAACAACAACAACAAAAAAAAAAAACCCTCTAAAGTCTATTTAAAACAGTATAGTGAGGTGAGTATTATTAGCAATCTGATGATATTGTTCGGTTACAAATAGAGTGACATCATCTGAGAAACCTGTAAGCCCTTAAAGTGCAGGTCAGTGAGGCCAAGGGAACTTGCACTCACATAGATTTGTTTATTTGGAGTTTAGTTTTGGTACACTCTGATAGCAAGGTATCCATGAAGAAAGATGTTACCGTGCATGTGTAGTCAACTTCTCTGAGTATCTGTGTGTGTGTGTGTGTGTGTGTGTGTGTGTGTGTGTATGTGTGTACATACATATATATGTATATATATATTTGTGTATACACTTGAAAAATCATTTGTGGAAGGGAATTTGTAATGTCTATGGTATATTATATATACATACATGATAAGTACATATATGATATACCATATATAAACATGACTTTTAGAAATCATTCTACAATTCTATCAAGTTTTTAGAAACTTTTTTTAAAGTCATGGAAACGTGAATTGTCTTGATATATTTATTCTCTATTAGAAAATGTTGTCCAAAAAAAACCCCGACAATTTATTTTTTTAAGTTAGCATTCGTGTTTGCCTATGTTATAGCCCATGAGTGCTTGGTATCTGAAAAGGTCACAGAGGGCACTGAATCCCCTGGAACTGAGGTTACAGAAAGTTGTGAGCCACTACATGAGTTCTGGGAACAAAACTTGAATCCTCTGAAAGAGCAGCCAGTGCTCATGCCCACTGTGTCATCCCTCCAGGCCCCGACGATGTATGTATGTGTGCACATCTGACTATACTTTTCAGGTACATTCCTACTCAGGAGCCATGGGTCAACATGCAGGAATACCATACAGAAAGCTTGTTTGGGGGGACTTAAGGAGAATGTACTTAATATGTTCCTGTTGTTTTGTTTATTATTGTATTATTTATTGTTTATTTATTTTCATAGATTTCTCATTTGGGGACATGCATTTCTATTTAATACATTGATTACCAAATATAGACTTATATTTTAATATTTTATTCTTTGTTCTCTGTTTGTGAATTTATACTCACTTGAAATACTTAGTGAAGTTTAATGCTATTTCTCCACTTCATAGTGATAGCTCTTAATTCATTAATGTATTAATGCTTTGCTATATTTATTTATTTGAATGAGGCTCTGCAGATCCTCAAAGGGAATAACTGTTCGCCATCTCACCCGAGCCTCCTGACTCATCTCTTGTGTTATAGTAAAGAATTCTATCTCCAGTGCCAACACCTTGCCAGTTCTGCTTCCCCCTCCACCTGGAGCTATATGCCAACTTACTGTTCACCTTTATTACCCATCCTCTCCACAAACTCCCGTTTGCTTATGGTCTAGAGATTGCAGTATCTACCTAGACCGAGAATGGAAGTATGTATTCAACTTTGAAAGGACCCGAGGGAGGTATTTCTGAGGGTGTCGGGTATATGGTAGTGGAGATGGACCACTCTGGCTTTAACAAGGAATCTGGACTTGTCTGATGGCAGGAGCACTCACCCCCACAGTCCCTACACGGATGCACTGGTGTGGAGTAGCTTTGTTGTGCAAACCATCTTGCATTCTCTCATAGAGCAATGGTGAAACCTGCAGATGTTAATTAATTAAATCATAATATTAAAGAAACCTCTCTCTGACGTAGATTTGTAGAAACTGAAGAGAAATTGTAGATATGCTATTAAGACATGATAATTTAGGTTGGGACTTTTTAACCTGAATTAATTAGGAGACCATAATTGAGTTGTTTAAAGAAAAAACTATTAATGTTTAAAGAAAATTATTCTCCTTACCAACTTATGCCAACAGTTTAATTCTGTACTCATGTCTTTATTGAAGGAGTATTGGGAATAAAAACCAGGGCTTCTTGCATAACAACCAAGTTTATATCCCAATCAATTAATTTAAACTTTTTAAATAAAATGATAAGTTAATTGTTTTGAGGGGTGAAAGGTTAATTTTGGTTCATGATTTAAGAGTACATGGTGGCAGGAGTAGTTTTCTGATGAGAGGTCGATGGTCCCATTGTGTTCACAGTCAGGAAGCAGAAAGGAAAAATGAATTCTGGTAGTCAGCTCACATTCTTTATATTTAGAAATTGACTTATACTTTAATGACTCTGTGTGTGTGTGTGTGTGTGTGTGTGTGTGTGTGTGTGTGTGTGTGTGTATGAGAGAGAGGGAGGGAGGGCACTTGTTTTCTGTTACTGTAATAAACACCATGGCTAACTCATTCTAATCACCGTCAGTCACTGAGTCAGAGCAGGAACTCAAGGCAGGAACTGGGAGGCAGGATCTGAAGCAGAGGCCATGGAGGGGGCACTGCTTACTGTAGTTTTCCCCACAGCTTCCTCAGCCTACCTCCTTGTACAGCCCAGAACCACCTGCTCAGGAGTTTTACACTTACACAATGAGTTGGGTCCTCCCAGATTAACCATTAATTAAAAAACAAAAACAAAAAACCAAACCAAAACAAAACAAAAAAACAACAAACAAACAAAATGCCCCACAAACTTGCCTACATGCAAATCTGAAAGAGATGTTTTCTCCACCCAGGCTCCTGTTGCCAGACAATTCTAGCTTGTGCCAAGTTGACAGAAACCAGCCGGGATGGCATGAAATATGTAATACATACAGATCCTTTTCTCCCTCCATTACCCTCTTTTATTACCTGTCCACTCCTGCTCAAGCTTACTTTAATTCCCCTGGTTTTCTTTTGTGACCTATCAAGTTTCATGAGTGTTGCTTACATGAACATAGGTGGAGGGTATTTATTGGAACACTGGCAACATAGCAGTGGCTACACGGTTAAAGAAAATTATTCCCTCTACCCCAGCAGCCATTGATGGCCAATAACTCCTCAGAGAATGCTCGGACTATCTGCACAGCTCCCTTCCTTACAGAATGTTAATGGGTCCAATGCACGGGCTTGTGCAGATAACCACAACCATGGTGAGCTCATGTGTGCAATGGTTATGTCAGGTCCAGAAGACAGCATCCTACAGCTCTCCTCGACCTCATCTGGCTCTGGCATTCTTTGTGCTGCCCCTTAACTGATGCTCCCTGAAGCTGGGCAGCAGTGGTGGTGGTGGCGGTGGTGATGGTGGTGGTGGGTGATGGTGGTGGGTGACAGTGATGGTGGTGGTGGTAGTGGTGGGTGATGGTGGTGGTGGTGGTGATGGTGGTGATGCTGGTGGAGGTGGTAGTGGAGGTAGTGGTGGAGGTAGTGCTGGTGGGGGAGGTGGTGGTGGTGGTGATGATGGGTTATAATGATGGGTGATATAGATGTTTGGGGCTGAACATCCAAAAGACACTTATCCTCAGCACTTCGACCAATTATGAGCCTCTGCCTTAACCATTGCAGAAAGAAGCTTCTCTGGCCCAGGTCAGGGGCATCACAAGCCTGAGGGTTAAAAACATAATTAGACAGCAGCCTGACATTGTTCTAAAGCCTCTGAATTCCCCAGTCACTCAGACTACAAGTTTCTAAGGAAAGAAATTACTAATAATGGTCGTGGTACTTTGTGCTAAACAGGGTTTAACCAAAAACAAAAACAAAAACAAAACAACCAAACCAAACAAAAACCCTTATAGTCCAAGAAATAAAAACGATAGGTAAGTAAGATGTAACAAACTCCCAAATTATGCTGAGTGGTTACTGTTTTGTTTCATGACCTGGTCAAACGGCTTTTTAATATTTATTTTTAATTATGTGTATTGTTTATGGGTATATGCAAATAAGTGTGATTTCCAGAATAGGCCCTCAAAATAGAATAGCCCTGGAGTTGGTGGTGTGAGCTACCTGAAGTGGGTGCTGAAAATCAAACTTGGGGTCCCCTAAAAGAGCTGTATGTGCTTTTATCCACTGAGCCATCTCTCTAGCTCACCTCAAATGACTTATAAGTGAGTGAATACGCAGCAGAGCACAGTGGTAGAGACAGCCATACTATAGGTCGATTGGATTGGAATTACATCCTTGCCACTGACTGGGATATATGCATTGGGACACAATTTGTGAGCTTTCTGCCCCAGTGCATTCATTTCTGACTTTAAAATAGAATACCTCTTTAATATGGTTGGTATAGAAATTGTACAAATAGATACAAATTGATGAGTGTACAATCCTATAGTTCCAGCCAGCCTGAGTATATACAGCACATGGCTTTTTCAGCTTTCATGTCAGTATGTATTTAGTTTCTGGTTCTTCAGAGAGTGAGGATATATCCTTAAAACGTTATTAGACTATGTAGGCTATTTAAAATTTAAAGATTGAGTTTGATTGATTCTTTTCAAAATGTCTGTGCAGGGCAGTAGAGTGAGGGCTTCCATTTTTCCCTATGAATTTGAGCAAATTCAAAGAGCTCCAAGATGTCCATGCAATTCAGCCCTGTGCTGTATTCTTTCAACTATGCTGAGAGAGCGACTCCCGCTGTGCAATCAGCAGTGGGAAACCAGAGGAAGTCCTGGAAGGATGGAGGAGAAACTTCCCATTCTTAATTCACTTGAAACTAACATTGGGGCTTCAACAGTTGCACACACACTTGTCCTGAGAGTAAAGAAACCCGGGTCTTATCTTTCATGAGGTCTTGGGCCTGCGAGGAGTTTTCATCTTCTTTTAAGGTCTTTGATACTCTGCAGTGTCCAGAGTTCAAATTTTGAATTCACCCCTTTTTATAAAAATGACTCTGGGCTTTAACTATTCAATGGCTTGGAGGGTTCATTTTTGCAAATGGTTATATAAACTTGCTTGGAACAATCTGAGAAAGGGACAAGACACTGGCTGTAATTTGTACGCCCAAATGCTACTGTTTGCCCATGAGCAGAGTTGATCTTTCACTGAAGGAAACAAACTATTTACAAAAAGGAGTGTATACATATTTTTCTATGATTTAAGGTAAAAAAAAAAAAATTCAGAGTTAACTGTTGACAGTGTCACTGAAGTGCCCCCACCCCCTGTATCACATGTGTCTGAACGTGTGGGGGAAATATGTTCCCCATAATAGACTCCATTTATTACTTCTGATCCAAAAGCTACAGAATTTCTCCTTGACAATTAAGCATCCTTCAAAAGAGGGCGTCTTCTCAGTACCCTGAATGTGTCACACACCTCTTGGCATTTCTACCATCTGTGATGAACTCATCTGAGTTTCCCTAACCATTTCCTGATTTTTAAAGCTCAGAACTTTGTATCCCTGAGGCTGCAGAGATGCTTCACTGCCTGAGTATCCACTGCGCTTGCCGAGGACCTGAGTTCTATTCCCAGCCCCCATGGCAGGCAGCTCACAATTGCCTATGGCTCCAGCTCCAGGGGATCCAGGACTTCTCCAGGCTTCTGCGAGCATGGACACAGGAAATTCTTTGGTCATCAGCAGATGAGGATAGCTGGGCACCTTGCGATTTTTATCAAGAACCCTATCCTAAATGCTCCTCTTCTGCATTTTTAAAAATTCCTTTTGAATACCTTTAATAACAGCAGATTGAGAATCTTTAACTATTCCTGGAATATAAAGTCTTCAAGTTGTAAAAGAATGGTGTAGCAAGTATAATTCTTAGTCTAAAACTCACAATTTTAAAAAAGGATATCTCAGGGCAAAAATGTCATAATAAAAAAGCATGGCAACCCCACATGCAATGTAAAATCCAACTTCTCTTCATATTAAATCAGAAAAACTGCTTTGATCAACTAGAATATGAAACATGAAGATTTGGCAGGCAAGATGGATCTGTGGGTAAAAGTGCTTGCTGCTCAAATTTGACAACTTGGGTTCAATTCCAGGATTAAATGGTGAAGGAGAGAACAGATTTGTGAATGTTTTCCCCTGCCTTGCACATGTGAGCCATTGGCCTTGTCTTCGTGTGTGTGTGTGTGTGTGTGTGTGTGTGTGTGTGTGTGTGTGTACATATACACAAAGTTTAGGTGTGAATTTTTAAAACTTTTTTATTGGGGTTTCTTATACCTCTACCTCCATACTCTATCCAAATCCCTACTGCACCCCAATACTAGGTAGGAGGTAAAGAAGGTTAGAGGAAACAGGGGATGTACGTCTGTTTGAACTACTTCCTGTTGGTAGGGTCACTGAGTTCCTCGGAACAAGTCCAATCTTCATTGATACCTCTGACTTATCAAACTGCAGCAACAGCAACCAGGAGCTACAGAGGGGAGCAGCAGCCTCCTCCTTCCTTGGAGTCCTCCCCAGGCTGGGCTCTGGCATTTATTCCCTCTCCAGAGTCCTCAGAATTAAACTATCTGCAGCTGGCAGAGAGTCTCTTTCAGAGCATGCACAAGGCAAATAGTCTGCTACTGTGGACAGCCTAAAGCAGCCCCATATCCTACACCTGAGAGTAAAACAAAAAACATGTTTATATAACATAACTGGATTTTGAAAGGAACAAAAACTTCGACTACAGCACAGTAATATTTAAAAAGTAAAAATGTTTTTTAAAAATCCAGACAAAATCGAAAAAGCTATCTACTTGAAATATTTAACTTATGCACTTCCCTAACAATACATTTAGAAATAACATATTGTATTTAGAAGTATGATTTTTTTTATGCTCTCTTATCTCATGGAATAATTTAATTCAGGTTCCTCACCTGCAATTTCAAAATCCATTTCTTAGCATCATTAGAATTCTTACTTGAGTCTCATAATCAAGCTTTCTTTGTAAAGAAGCTTATTTTTATTCCCAATAATATAAAGTTACCCCATAATATTATTGAACACTTACTTTGTCAGCACATTATTAAAAACAATTACTCACTTCTGTTCCATTCATTTGCCTGTATATTTTTACCAATGAACCTTTCACAGGTGGTCTGTGGAATATTCATCACTTGGATCGAATGAGATTATTTCAGAGGGATTTGCACTCTCTACTCTCTAGATATTACCTTTACTAATTAATCTGAGTGAGGCCATTGAAAGACCTCCGCACTGCCTACCCGAGTTCTTAGTCTTGTGCTACCATGACAGATCACTCAGATGTAATTAGTTCTCATTGTTCAGGAGGCTGGGACATCTAAGATCAAGATACTTGCATATTAGAATTTAGTCCCTCTGCTTCCAGGAAGACACTTTGAATGTTGTGTCCTCTAGGGAGGTGGCCAGCCATGCCCTGCCCTGCTGTGGCAGAAGAGAAGACAAAGGGAGACTTTATTTCACAAGCTCTTTCCATAGCATCTACAACATTCATCCATTCAAAAGACCACACACACACACACACACACACACACACACACAGAGAGAGAGAGAGAGAGAGAGAGAGTGAGAGAGAGAGAGAGAGAGAGAGAGAGAGAGAGAGAGAGAGAGAGAGAGAAAGAGAGAGAGAGACACCACTGCTAATAGGACCCACTTCCTAACACTGTTGCACTGGAGTGCTGAATCTCTGACCCATGAACTTATGTATCAGATCACTGCACCACTACTGAACAATAGAAAAATATACATAAGGCCTGCCTGGGAAGGGCTAGCATACCTTGTTGCAGGATATTTGATCCAATTGTGAACCCCCAGATCTGTTTCTTGTTTGGTGTGGCTCAGCCCTAACACACACCTTTAATCCAATAACTTTCTTTCTTTCTTTTTTTTTTTTTTTTTTTTTTTTTTGTTAAAGATTTGTTTATTTAGTATACAGTGTTCTATCTGCATGTAACACCTGCAGGTCAGATGGCAGCAGATTTCATTGTAGATGGTTGTGAGCCATCATGTGGTTGCTGGGAATTGAACTCAGGACCTTTGGAAGAACAGGCAGTGCTCTTAACCTCTGAGCCATCTCTCCAGCCCTAATCCATAACTTTCTGTACACAGCATTAAATAAAGTTAATTCTAGGTCAAGAGGCAGAGGAGGAAACCATCTGAAAGCGATTAAACAGAAAAGAGGGACTTTGAGTTGAGTGGGTATTTAAGACAGTGTGGACTTCGGCTGAGTAGGAAGGTGAGCTGGGTGCTTTCCCTGCCTCTCTGAGCTAGTAGGCTTTCACCCCAATATCTGGCTCCTGAGTCTTTATTGGTAAAATCAAACAATTGGGATTTTCTTCATAATAACAATGTCTCTGAAAAGTTATAATTTAAGAATAGAATTTTAAATGAGATAAAAGATTTATTTGATTCTTTGTGGCTGTGCTGGATGAATCAAAATAGCTTTTTTCTTTTTCTCAGAGACAGTGTAGTTGTTTTTATTGTACCAGTATTCATATTTATTTGGAAGAAAACACATCAGTAACAAGTTATTGGTCAGAGGTAGAAGAAAATGATGAGGCAGAGGAAGAAGAAGAAGAGGAAAGGAGGAGGGAGCAAGGAGGGAAAAGGAAAGAGCAGAAGACAGGGAGACTTGCTTTGTAAAATCCTAGAATCCGCTCACCTGCAGCCCTGTGAATGAATCCCCAAAACTCCTCAAAAACTTAAATAACTCTTTTCACTTTTTGCTGAATCCATGCATTTTCTGTTCTTTGTAAAAGTTATTATAGATGGGTGGAGGGCTGGTTGACAAGGGGCCTTGAGTGAAATTCAGGTTCACTGTTAACAAGGTGGCCTCAGCCACTTCTGGTTACATCCCGCTGCCAGCCAAGATCCAAGAGTCAAGTTACCTGCATTGGTGTGTGTCTGCTTTTGCTTTGGAACATATTTTCCTTTAATGAGAAAAGAGAAACTTGGTTCTGATCAAAAGTGTGTGTGGCTGTTTTGATTTATAGAGACTGGAGTATGCATGCTAATATACAAAACAGTCTGTCTTCTCAGAAGGAGAAGTTGAGCCCTTCTCAAGAAGAATTCAGTCTATCCACAGATTCCACCTGGGGCACTCTGACAATGTTTGTTGCTGGAATATTCTGAAATTCAAAGGAAAGTATCTTTTCTACTGTGTGCTCATGTCTGCAGGTAAATTGTGAAATCCTACTTGGTAGCAACAGTTCATTCCTACACGCTGCTAACATGGACCAACTCTGGTAAACCCGTGTTCTAAGCATGCTTGCTTAGAAACTTTCAGATTTCTCCATTTTAAAGCTATACCATGACACAATCACACAATTGTTTTTTGTAAGTGATATGGTCTTATGACACATGGAGAAATATTTCATACCTTTTTTTCTTATCATTCTATCTTACGTTGAAGTGAAATTACATTTTACTTAAACATGTAAACTTCCTTTCCATGTCAAGTTTTATTTTGACATTTCGCACTATGTGTTGTTGCTTCAAAACTCTTTTAGCACAATGTCTGTGTGTAATAAAATACACACTTTAGATGAGGCACCTTACATCCCATTCGGTGATAACTTAACTCTTATTTGCAGAGGAAGAGGAAAGCGTATGATTTGTATTCGAGGATCTATAGTAGTAAGTAATAGGCATTCTTCATTGATGAAATGAGCCAATTCAAGCCAAATTAAAGTACATAAAGGCACATTTATTGGGGGGTGGCTCTCAGGCAGGTTCACTGGCCACAAAGAAATGTGTCCAGGGAAGCCACCATGTAGAGGGAGACAGAAAAGATGGGTGAGCAAAGAGAGAAAGTGACACACTCAGAGAAGGAGGAGAGAGGAAATGCAGAGAGAGAGAAGGGAAGCAAAATGTCTGGGTTATATAGTGAGAGCCTCAGGAGGAGAGGAAACCCCTGCCACCTGGACCAGAAAGTTCAGGGCAGAGGGATGGATATGCCAGCCATGCCCTGTAACAGGTAGAGACTGAGGGACGCTGGGAGATCCTGGGGGCCAGGTCCACTTTGATTAAATAGGTATCCCAGCTGCCTGTCCCAGGTCTATTTCCCAGCAGTAAGATTTGTAAACTTTTTTTAAAAAATGAATTCTGAGTAAGGATAGTCGTGGGCACAACAGTTCAAGGATCTAAACCTGAGAGATAAAAAGAATCCAGTTTAAACCTGTTTCATGGAACCTTCTAAACTACAGAGTACAGTGTAAAAAAAAAGGGGATGGGGAGGAAGGAAGGAAGGTGTGTGTGTGTGTGTGTGTGTGTGTGTGTGTGTGTGTAAGAGAGAGACAGAGAGAGAGGGAGGGAGAGAGAGAGGGAGAGAGAGAGGAGAGAGAGAGAGAGAGAGAGAGAGAGAGAGAGAGAGAGAGAGAGAGGAGAGAGAGAGAGAGAGCGAGCTGTGGAAAAAAATAGAATCCCTCAGCAGCCAGGGCTGAAGCTATCCAATGTAAACATGACATGATTAGAACCCAGGCCCTGACGGCCAGTGAGATCCCTGCTTGCTAATGACTTCATACAGGTTTGTCACTTCCATTTTTACCAAGTCTCAGAATCCCCTTCTTCTCATTCTCAGGGCCCCTTCCTACTGGACCTGAACCTTCCTTTCTCAGTTCTGAGCAATTCATAGATAGAAACTAAGGTGCTGCATCAAGCATATCAAAGTCCACTTCACACACGGCGCACAAACGCGCATGTAGGCAAACACTCACGCACAGAAAATAAAAACAAATCTCTCTTAAGAAAAAAGATTTAGTTATTTTTATTCTAGAATGGTATTATTTCATTTTAAAGTGGACATTGCTTATAAAGAGGCTGTTGGGAGTAAGCACTCTGTTTTCTATGTTTGGCTTATTACTGAGAGGCAATGGCGGTTGGGGGTTGTGTCACAGCAAGGCTCATTGGGCTGTAGATGAAACCACACAGAAAGAGGATTTGTGTCCAGACAAAGCAGTGGGGGATGGGGGCGGAGATCACTGACTCAAAATAATTCCTCAGGTAGGAAAAGCCTGAATTGGTTTAATTTCTCCTCTAGATTTTATAGAGAATAAACGGAAAAGAAGCAGCTCACCCAGAATCATGTCTTAAGACTTGTTGGCCCTGATGCCAAACTTCCAAAATGAAGGCAAGGAGAGTAAGAACTGGGATTCTGAATTGGAACTCACATGGCAGAAGTGACAACCTCAGTTGCTGGATGACTAGGGGGAACTCCCAGATCACAAAATAGGGGGAAACTTTGTGATATTCAGAGCCACTCTAGAGGCAAGGCAGGCTTTCAGGGCTTTGTAGACAAGAATTTATTTTAAATTAGAATGAGAAAAAACAAAAGGAGAGTGATGCACTCCTCAGGTTTCTCTCGAGATGCCTCTACCTCCCTGCTCAGCCTCTTGCCTCCTGCTTCCCATCAATCATCCCATCCATCGGCTTTTAGAATGGATCTGGGACAAAAGTTGACTTTGTGCAGTAAAATGTGCCACTGGCAAATTATTTGACAATACTGTCTTTACTTACAAGATAACATTTTTGTTATGCCACAGTTTACTGTTTCCCTTGCTTGCTGAAATGTGAACTGACAGTCACGATAGCTTGGTGGTTCAGTGCAGGAAGCTGTCCTGGGGAGGACAGATCTCATGATGGCTTCTGTTCACTGGAAGAATATTGTGGGGAGCCTGAGACAATAAAATTGCAAGTTCAAGACCCGCCTGGGCTACAGCAAGGTCTCGAGGCCAGCCTGGGCAGCATAATGAGAACGTATGTAACTCAGTGCTCAGTGGTATGGTGGAAGCCTATCAAATACAAAGGTTCAGTGCCCCCCCCTTTTGTTACCAGAATTTGGGAGAATCCCATCATAATGCCAGCAGAGTCAGGGTCCCCCTTTCATGTTCTTAGTCTCATTCATTAAGGGCAGACTCAAAGGAAGGTCGAGGACAACTTTATCACTTTAAAAGTAAACCACCCCAGGCCTGGCAAGCTATAAATCTCAACCACTGCCTGGAAGAGGAGATTGGGAGAGAGAAGAAAAAGCAGTTTGAATTCCCGATATAGAGGTCTCAGGGAGGCTTTAGAGTGTTTAGAGAAAGAGTGTTAATCCTGAGATTCGCCGGAGGAAAACCAATTCCACCATTTTGGGTCATGGTTTAAGCAATCTTTATTAAATATTAAACGCTGACCAAGGCATGGGTTTAGATCAGCTCTGTTCCCTGGAATTTCCCAGCTAGAATGGCATAGCCATACTTTCCCATGAGGCTTTGTTATTTGCCAAGAACTACAGCTCCCAGCATTCAGGAAGTTACCTGGTCCACAGGGGAGGTGGGGCTCCCAGATTAATTTTGAGCATTACATAAGAAAGCACAAAGTATCAGAAAAAAAAATTTAGTTGGGTTGTAGCCAGCATCCAAAAGAAACAGAAAAGAAGAAAACAGCAGCAGAAAGATATAGACACTACAAACCTCCTGACTCCCTTCTTGTACCTTGGGGCAGGAATTCTGGGAAAGAAAAGTACAGTACCTCATTAAAGGAATAATTATTCCACCTACTTTTTTTTAACTGTATCTTAAGGTAAGCCCACCTTAAGGGGAAGTCTCTCCTTCCTGACAGTGACTGACCTGCCCCCCGGGAAAGTTAAGTCTCTACTCAGGTCAGAGAGACCAGGAGGGTTTTCCTTAATAGGCTTTTGCTATTATTCTAAGGCTCTTATCTCCTGTAAAGTCTATAGAATAACTTAAGTCCTGATTACATACCCAGTCATCTTGCCTCCTTTACCAAATGAGCACAGGAGACCCACATTTACCCTTTTCATGGTAGCTTGGCTTTTTTATTCATTCTCCTTTGTATTCTGATCCTTACAAATCGTTGACATTTAAAATAGAATATAAATCTTCTCGTTATTTTTTAATGTATTGTTTGCAATTTTATTAATTTTTTTTGTAAAGGTTTCTATTAGCTTCAGTATCTAAAGTGACTGTGTTTGTCCTGTATCTCTGTAGATGTATGCAATAATTCAACTATCAGTCTATTTTACAAGCCTAGAGTGCATGGCAGCTCAGACATTTAGGAATGAAATTTTATCTGCCATATTGATGTCACTGCTAATGGTTTAATAACTGCAATAAAGCAGCATGCAGGTGGTCACATGTTTTCTCTGCGCAGCCTCTGCCCTGGCTTAGGAAGCCTATTTATGTGCTCCAATCCTTTGAGAATAGGACATTGTTTTGCTTTGTTATTTGACTCTCTTGAAAAAACAAATGTGTGTGTGGGTGAACAACGGACTCAGAAAAGGGTCCTAACAGTTTCTTCCCATGGCACACCACTTATTCCTACAACCCAACTAACTAGCTTACACAAAAGGGAAAAAAGGTTAAAGGGAAACAAGAGGGGACCTTCTGGTATATTCCACGGGACAGGTCCCTAGGTGTCTCTGGCCTGTTCGCTGATCCTTTTCCTGATCCACGTGTGCTCAAGCCCTGTCTGAACCTGCCGCTCCTCGTTCCTCTCCGCTTGCCTGTCTCTCATGTGCAAAGGGCGGTCTCCCTCTCCCATTGAGGGTTGATTAGAAACACAGTAGTCCAGGTGGAGTCCCCAGGTCTGCTTCCGGAATTCCAGACCCAGGATGGCTCCATCCAGACTATCTCAAGGTTAATCTCAGGAAATATCCATGATGTGTCCAAGGGCAAAGCCCACCAAGACTGCTTTCACCTGTGACAAAACTTACGATCCTTCCCACATATTCCAAATTCAACTGCCCTTCTTGTGTGTAGCACTTCCCTTTCTGCCCACCACGCATGCTAATCTGAGGTTGCAATATCAATAGGAATAAGGCCAGGGGGTGGGGGAGTAGAGTGGGTAGGAGGGTGGTGGAGGCGGGGGTGGGGAAGTGGTTAAGAAAGTCTGCTACGGAGACCCTGAAAGGAATCATTCCAGATGAGTTCTCAGATGGAGTATTCCACACCGCCTCATGGTTTTCAGGCATTCCTTGTCAACCAGGAAAACAGGAAACCACTCAAAGCTAGACAGAATTTTGGTAAGTAAGAAAATGTCTACGTTGGGTAATTGCAAATGGATTTCTATAGTCTGCTGCTGAGTTACATTTGCCAAGGCCAAGGGTTGAAGGTCTAGGTTTGCTGTCTAGAATAAATGATTTAGGCACCTACCCACATGAAAGTGAGGGCACACACACACACACACAGAGAGAGAGAGAGAGAGAGAGAGAGAGAGCGAGGAGAGAGAGAGAGAGAAAGACAGACAGACAGACAGACAGAGACAGAGACACAGAGAGAGAGACAGAGACAGACAGACAGAGAGAGACAGAAAGAGAGAGACAGAGACAGACAGATACATACACACACACAGAGACAGAGACAGAGAATATGTCCCAGAGCAGAGAGAAAAGAATCAGACTGGAAATGGCAAAAGCTATCTGTGAGAGAAGAAAGACTAGTGTGTGTGTGTTGAGGGGGGGGCAGGGGGCAGGCTGTACAACTTTGCCATTGTATAGAAAATGAACAGATAACTGCAGGAGAGGAACCTGGGATCTGCAATAGCCAGGAGCTAGCATAGTGAGGGATGAGGAGGGAAATGAGAAAGGTCGGGGGTTGGGAGAGGTAGTGTAGATCTGAAGTTCATGGGAACAGGGTCTGAAAGAGCCAGCATGACTTTGATATACAACCAGAGACATATGCCAGAAAACATAGTCCTTTCTGGCAGGCAGAAACCCATTTAGTGAGTTCCTGGGAAATGCTGGCACTAGGCTTCCAGCAATCCTTCTTCAGTTTAGCTTCAGCTGAGCCAAGACTGTCATTTCTGCACATATGCACTGATTTTTGAAGTTTGGGGAGTTGGAATTTCTTTTGGACTTGACACCACACACACCAATAGTAAAGAGAAAATGACAAACCATGAGTGGAATGGAGAAATAGATTTGCTTACAGATGAGGAAAGCTGAAGAGTGAAGAGGAAAACAGAAAAGCAGGGGGTTCAAGAGGCCACTGATGTGGAGTACTGGGAACCAAGGAGGTTTTAATGCCATGGACAGAGCGAGAGGCAACAGTGTGGTGGAGGCTCTAAAGGGAATTTATGCCTGTCATCAGAAAGAAGAAGCACAGAGGGGCTTTGTGAGGAAAGTTAGACCCA
This sequence comes from Acomys russatus, assembly GCF_903995435.1. Classification (NCBI taxonomy): domain Eukaryota; kingdom Metazoa; phylum Chordata; class Mammalia; order Rodentia; family Muridae; genus Acomys; species Acomys russatus. Next base: position 31,134,169 of record NC_067151.1, on the reverse strand, counting down.
TGTGGCAGAGGTAGGAGCCCCGTCTTTTGAGGATGGGAAATTTTTAAAGCAAGGGCCTGCAGCCAGACTCTCTGATTCTGAGGCAGGAGGCAGGGGAGAAGGGTGCAAAGCAAGGACTATGTGTGGTACCAGCACCTTGACATCAAAGCCCTTGGATGGTCATTCACTTCTGAGTTGAGAAATCCTGTCTTCAATGTCCTAGCAGGGCACCTGTTTGGGGCGGCGGGGTTGGAGGGGGGCTCGGAGGTTCTTAAAGGGCAAAGCAGCAGTCAAGATTGTTACATTACCTCTCACACTTCTCACAGGGCGAAAGCCATTCCTTCTCTGCACACTGTCCTCCCAGCAGCTTCACAATTTCTGGAAAGGACAGAACAGTTTGATATAAAGGTAATTCCACGTTCCACCCCAACCTGCAATACAGGAATGGCCTAATGTACAGGTTAGCAAAAAGAAAAAAAAGAAAGTGAATATTTTAATTTCTTAATTTTGAGCCCCCTTTATTATATTATTTTAATACTTTGCTGAGGGAAGGTTTTTCCAGGCAATAAAGGACCCTCAGAATCACAGTAATATGTTGAAATGAGTTGGGAGCTAAAACTGAAAACTCATCAAAAGACATGTCTATTACTTGATTTTAAGACCATCTTTTGTAATGCCCAAAATTAACCTGTAAGCCCCACCTGCCCAGGAACCAAGTAACTTCCGGAAATGCTGGGGATTGTAGTTCTTAGAAGATAACAAAGCCTTCTGGGAAAGTAGAGTGTCCCACAGGTTTGTCTTTGTAAACCTCTTCAACTCCTCGCAAAAGGCCGTTCTCAGCTGGGAAATTCCAGGGAATGGCCCAGATCAAAGTTCATCTCTTAGTCAGTAATTCTTAATAAAGCCTGCTTTAAATTTGGTCCAAAATGGTGGAGTTGCTTTTTCTCTGGTGAATTTTTGGATTAACATGTGGAGGCCCCAGGGATATAACTCTACCCTAAGTTTGTTTCTCACACCAGGATATGGAAGAGGTGAGCTACTCAAGAGGGCACTGCACCTTGTGAAGACTGACCCAGCTAACCTGAGGTCTCCAGGAAATGCTCTCCACTCTGTGAACTCCTGAGGTGAACAGCCACACTTGGAGGGGAACAGCAGTTTAAAGCTACTTTCCTGTTGGTTTCTAGATCTGGCTATGGAGTACCCTATCTGGGGACAAAGAGAGCTAGATGCAAAACCCCCATATCCTTCATCTAGGGAACAAGGAGGCATCTCACAGCCCACTGGTTATTTCTGGTTGTTTGTATTTCTGGATAATTGATTCCGGAGTCCTGTGGACCTGTTTCATGCTCTGAACAGCCTGACACCTTGTGGTGAACAGAATTCCAAAGCCTAGACCAGCCTATTGAATGCTTTTGGGAGCCAACGCGGAGGCTTTGGATAGGCCTAGCATGGATTTGGGGAGCTGAGCAAGAGTCAGAATGACTCTGCCTGATGGGTTGTAGAAGAACAAATTAATAAGTGTCATCCCCTTTTGGTTGCTCATCTCGTCTTATGTCTGGTGTGTGTTTTGACTTGAGGCTGTATCGCACTGTGCATCCTTGGCTCCTTCAGCCTTGTGCTGCCCATGCTGCCCCACCACCTGCCCAAGTCTAACACTGACCTGTGCTGGCCCCCGACTGCAATTCTGCGCAGCTGCAACTCTAACTCCAGCGTATGGATCAATCTGTGACTTCTATGCCCGTTTGCTTTGCTGTCTGTCTTATGTGTATGAATGTGTGTGGCCACTGTGTGCTTGTTTCTGACTGGTCTTGAATGTGTGAGCCACCAGCTGCCTAGGCTTTCTGCCCAACTGGATCTAATGTAATAGAGATTTGAACACCATTTGTGTGCGGATTAATATTAAAGTTGTTTTTATGCTATTCTCCTTTAATGCTAGCTCTGAAATTGGGTTATGGGCTCCCCCTTTTTCAGACCCAGGCGTACTGTGCATTGATGTTTTGCCTGCATGTATGTCTGTGTAAAGCTGTTAGATCTTGAAATTACGGACAGATGTGAGCTGCCCTGTGGGTGCTGGGCAGTGAACCCAGGTCCTCTGGAAGAGCAGTCAGTGCTCTTAACCTTTAAGCCATCTCTCCGGCTCCCCAGATATGCTCTTACAATCTATGTTCAGGTTCCAAAAACTAAAGGATTATTGGCTTATAAGTTATTGGATATGATTAAAAGTGTAATATCTGTATCAAAAGGTTAACTTCAAACTCATAACTCAGGATTTATAATTCAAAGTCTGTACTTCGATAATGTTAAAACCATATGGCATGATTCCATTCTGGGAAAGGAACATGTGGCTAGTCACCATCTTGACTAGGGCTGAAGATGTAGTATGGCTTCACTACCATCTTAACTAAGGGCACCTACATGGCTGGCAGCCCTAATTGTTGGGTTAGAGAAGACAAGAAATCAGGAACCTGTTATGTTCTATAATGATGAATTAAAAATTTTGTACTAAAAGAACTTCAACTTAAAATCATTATTTTAAGCCTAAAACCCAACAGGGATGGAACATAAAGTCCTAATCTTATGAAAGCTCCAAAAATATTGTAAACTGTTAAAGATAATTTGAAAATACAAGTTAATAGTCAGTCACCTTATAAACGATCAAATTCTTTAATATGGTCAGAACTATATTTAGTCTTACTAAATACTAATGTATTAATTACAGAAATAAGCCTTTATTTAGCCTCCTGTATATGTTTTCAAAGGTATAGCATAAAGAAATAACTAAAAACAGACAAGGATTGTTTAACTCAGATTTGCTTGGTAGATAGGAACCCTCAAACCTGTCAGAGGTCTGCTGAATATGGCACTTAAGATGTTTAAACTTAACTATGACAGACAGAGACTCTCAGATCCTCGCAGTGACCCCCAAGGTCTCCAAGAAGGTAATGAACACAGCAACAAATGACCACCTGGACTGTGGCAACACTAGCCACTGTGCTAGACTGCATCAGTGCCTCACCGGCTGCTAAGGCCCAAGAAGGATACTGGACAAGAAGGATACTGGAGAATTGATTGCCCCACTTTGCCTAGACAAAGTAAGGTCAGTTTCTCCCATGTTCTTCCTTCACAGAAAAACCTCTCACCTCTGGGCCTGATGGTCAAAAGCTGATGCCTCTGCTCCCGGTGCCATAGAGACCACAGGAACCTGGGAAGACTGTCTAGGTAATGAAGTATAAACTGGTCTCTGTCACTTTAATTGACACATAGGACATTTAGATTATGATTTATTATTCTCAGGCCTCTGATCACAGTGAAGGTTAAACTAACTGTGGCTTTCTCAGCTATGAAACCACAGTCAACCAGCTCCTTATCCCAAGGTAATCAACTGCCATGTTAGCTCATTAATCAGCTCATTAGTTAGTTAAAGATACGAAGTCTCTTATTTTCACAAAGGTAAACGGGTTTGTCTTACTCACAGGCTTCATATGAAAGGATAAACAGGTTTTAGCTATAACTCTACACTAAAGGAGCATGTTTTACAATGACTACTCCCAATAACAACTGTTCATGTCTCTGGAAATGATTAAATAAAACAAGTGTTCTGAGATATGTAAAGGTGTAAAGATATAAAACCTTAAACTAACTTTGAGGGTCTAAAAGTGTTTCATATTTCTTTCCCCACCTATGCTATGAGATTTCAAAGGCTCAGAGTTTGATAAGTACTGATAACTTGCTCCTTGATCAGAAACTCAAGATTTTGAGTTTTCTTTGGTTGTCTTCTGAATACAGACTTAAAGATGCTTTTTCATTGGGCTACAACTTCTCTGTCCAACCTATGTACCTGGCTCTCTGGATAGAGGGGAAAATGTTCATACTTTTTAACCTAAAGCTGTAGTTCTTGCTCAGACTCAAAGGCATGACTCCTGCTGTCTTGCAGATGCCTGTTAACTGCCTTTTCTACAATATGGATTTTATTAATACAATGGTGATGTATGTGTGTATGCTGATACACCCATTTTATAAATTAAAAATTTGTATAAGCTTTAGGGACTCAAAAAAGTGCTTGGCTCCACCTGCCACAGGTTGAGCGGATTCCAGATAAGTACAGTCCAACTTTCCACACCTGTCTGTTTCTGAGAATGAAGTTTTTCCATTGGTCTTAGGACTCCTCCCACCCCCAGTTACTAGAAAGTTGTAACTTCGGTCCCTAGCCTATATTCGTCTCAGCAGATTTTCACTTGGCTGACAAACTCCCTCCAGGGATCACCTGCAGACTGAAAGCTGCAGATGCTGAGTTCAGGACCTGCTGAAAGCTGATATAGCCAGTCCAGCTGGTGCACCCTGTCTTTTCAGCTGGATCAGCTAATCAGACGCTTCTGATAAATGCCCCATAGCCCAGCCTTTGACTAGCCATTCAGCCTTCCTGGCCTGTGACAACGCCACCCTACACCAGCTGGAAGTAGTTATGGAGGAAAGTTTGTCTCCTTTACCCCACCTAAGAGGCTGAAATGCTAAGTCAAAAGGAAACTCCTTGGCATAAGGGAAAAATGGCCACCTATAAGGCGATTGACATACCGGATTTGTCAACTGGTAGATTCATTAACTCATATAATTCTACAATATGATGGGACACTTGATCTGCTTTATGCAGAGCAAAAAGGCATATGGCTTTTAAGAGGTCATTATTTCTATATAAACCACTCATGATTATAATCTGGCTATACTCCAAAAACACATAACAAAAGGAAACTTGAGATAAAATAAATGACTGATGCGTGTCCATTTCCAGGCTCCTTTTAAATAGTAATTCTAAGGATTATTAGATCTAAAAATAAACAAATGCCCATCATGGGTCAAAGATTCGGCCTGATATGCACCTTGCCGTGGGTGGGGTGGTAGCTATACTGCCCAATATTAACCTGTAATTCCCACCTGTCCAAAGACCAGGGAACTTCCTGGAGTTATGGGATTCGTAGTTATTGGAAAACAACAAAACCTAAATGTTTGTCCTTATAAAACCCCTTCAACTCGAGGCTCAAGGCTATTCTCACCTGTGAAATTTCAGGGAGTGGTCCTGACCAAAGTCCATGTCTTAGTCAGTTATTAGTATTTAATATAGCTTGCTTTAATTTTGGCTCAAAATGGTGTTTTTTTCCCTAGTGAACCTCAGCCTTAACACTTTCTGTTAATTCTTCCACAATATATTTTTATTCTATTACTGCGGAAGTCTTTCCTGTTGCTATACCTACTTAAATCAACTTTTTTAAGTTCTCTGTCTGCAGAGGTATCTTAGTTTGTGTTCTGTTTCTGTTTCTGTTGTGATAAAACTGAATGGCAAAAGCAACTTCAGAGGTAGGGTTTGTTTTGGCTCAGTTTGTGGGCACACAGTCCATCATGGTGGGGAAGTCAAGGAAACCGGAGCTTGAGGAAGCTGCTCATATTGCATCCATAATCAGGAAAAGGAAAAAGATGAACACATGACGTTGCTCAGCTCTTACTATCTCCATGTGAAGCAATCTAGAAGCACCTTCAAAGGAGATGCTGCTCCCCATTCACAATTAAGACAGGTCTTCCCACGTCAACTATTATAACCAAGAAAAGGCCCTACTGTTGGAGTGACCCACAAATATAGTCTTTTCTGGCTATAAAAAAAAGTGTGTTCTTGTATTATCAATTGTTAATTGGAGCCAGCATCCAAGCTAGCAGGATATATAAATGCTTGTCCTTCCTCGCCTGCCCAAAAGATGATTCTCCAAGGTTATCACGTTGCAAAGCAAGCTGATATGGCAAAAGCATGCAGTCCTCAATGCCAGAGGACAACCTAAAGAAATGGACCAGTCTTTGTCCTGCTGCTGATCTGTTCAGACTGCAATGTGGCTTCTGCATAAAAAAAGAGCTGGCAGACTGAGCTGGGGCAGGAAGTACTGGTGGACGGTCTGGGCAGGTGAGTATGCAGGCAGACACAGCAGAAGACAGAAGTGGAAGGACAGAGAAAGGAGGCCGGACTGTAGGTGGAGTACAGGCAGTGAGAATCACATGGAGGGATGCAATGGCGGAGACGTCAAGTTAGAAGCTAGCTGAGAGACTGCCCCAGCAGAAGGCCAGCAGCCTTAAATTATATAGATGCTTCTGTGTCTTAATTAAGCCTCAAGCAGGAGCTTCAAAAGCCCCCAAATACCCCACTAGCAAGCCCAGAGGCCCATCTTCCTGGCAATTCTAAAGTCTGTCAAGTTCACAGTTAACACTAACTGTCATAAGAGGGTAGTATGTTCTGTTTTCCCCTTAGTGTATAGTATATGTAGTGAGTGAATACATAAACAAACAATAGACATAATTAAATATAACTCTAGGAAGGAAAAATGTGTATCATTAACCTTGATGAGGAAAGTAAAATGTATATTTGTACATCACAAGAGTACATTATTTGTTCATAACAAAATTTGGACTTCCTAACATCTAATTGAATGAAGGCTTCACAATCTGTGAATAAGTAATCACAGTATAATTGACTTTTATATATGGAAGAATTACTACTGTCTTCCTGAATATCCAGGAAATCAGATGATACAAGTTTGCTTTTCAGTTCTAGACTATTAGACAAATTTATGTCATGACAAAAAGATCCTTGTAGATTAGGAACATGAGTCACACTTCCAGAAGTAATATCTCTCCCCAAAGTTGTATTGTTTATCCACTTTAGGACATGTCTAACTAGAAGGGCCCAGTAAGTCCTACTGAGGTTTCCACAGCATGCGTATGTTTTATCTAGTCACACCTCACAAGAGGTAGATGTTCCTTTCTACTTTGCGTGTAACTGATTCAGACATAGAGACTCAGAGAGTTCAGGGAAGAGCGTGGGACCAGAAAGACTCAGTAACAATGCATTCACACCAACAAGCTGCTGTTCATCCCTCTGAAAGACCTCCATACAAAACACTGCATCTCAATCCATAGTGTGCTTTAATTCACATGACAAACTTAAATTTAAAAGAAAGAAAGGAATAGGAGAGGTTAGGAAAAGAAGGGAAAAGGGAGAAAAGAGGAGGAGAAGGAAGAAGAAGAGGAGGAGGAACAGAAGAGGGAGGAGGAAGAGGAGGAGCTGGAGGACGGAGAGGAGACAGAGAAAGAAGGGGGAAGTAAATCTGTCAAGACTTGCCTGCCAGTTAGGTTGGTTGCTATGACTAGATGTGCAATTAGACTTGAGGACCCTTGTTCTTGGAGATATTCACTGAGAGAATTTGTGGGTGAAAGGAAAGAGTCACAGACCAATCCTCCTTGCCACAGAATTCTTAAGGCGATTTCTCTCCAAACCTATAGCTAGTAAGTGCAAAAGAGCAATCTTAACAAAAGTACAGAACTAGTGAGCACCCACAGGCACCTGAGTGGACAAGTCAGAGTTTCATGGCTGCGTAACCCAAACCCATGTTCAGTTTGGGTCTTGAGCCTGACAGCAGGCTTACTTTACTTAACTGCATGTTTCTCCTGGACCTGCACACTGTCTGCCAAATGAATTTATTCAGGCTTGTTTTTCCTTTTCTATTTTAAAGAATAATAATTATTTTTCTCATTCCAAATAGTTGCTGAAATTCTATGAGATGAATAAAAAGAAAAGATCAGAGAAACCAAGGTTTCAATTATCTCCTGCTTGCAAACCATTTTTCTGAACATGTAGCAGGCATAGGCTTCATCTACCTGTTCAGTTCAATGGAACGCATTCTCCATTCTGTAGGCTCTCAGATAATCTCCCTGTGTGTTTTTAGAAGTGTGGAGTGGGAGCTGAAATAAATAAACAGCTGAATACTCTTTACAGAGCTCAATAGCAACAACCTGCTCTTGTGTCAAGAAAAAAGAGAGAGAGAGAGAGAGAGAGAGAGAGAGAGAGAGAGAGAGAGAGAGAGAGAGAGAATGAATGAATAGTGATTTGTAAAGAATATAGTTCCAGACAAAGTAAATAGGAAATAGAAGAAAATTCATTTGTTAGTTTTAATGAGTCCCATCTGTGGGCTCTAAATGGCCTGCAGTGACACACAGGCAGTGTCAATGTCTTGGGATCACCACAAGCTTCAGAACTACAGATGCATAGCCCACTGGGGCCCTTTAAAATCTCTAGCCTCCATTTTACCATGCTAAATGAACACTTCCCTTCCTTGACAGCACTCAGGATGACATTACAGAGGCCTTCCACAGTGTTTCATTCTGAACAGGCCACATTTAAGTCACCTTCTTCCAATCATAAAAGGTAATTAACCTGCAATTAAAACCACAATTATATACAGAGTAACCAAGCACACGGTATTGTGTTCAGCACATTCTGTGAATTTCCATGCAGGTTTATTAAACAATAAAACCACAGCGGTCCTTTTTAAAGAAGTTTATATGTACTTCTGCTGGGCTAGCAAAGACTGGCACATGTTGGGAGAATGATCATATGATAAACTGAATGTTTAAAGCAGAAAAACAGAGAAAGGTAAATTATTACTATCCATTCCAAATTAATAGCAGAAACTAAGTGATTCTGGTCCTTTGTTAATTTCCACTTTGTTCGACTTTGCTTCAGGACGGCCCGACATTTTCAGAAGGCTCGGCCCTCAAGATCTTCATCCTAGGGCAGATGGCAGGTTCCATCTATCAAAGCAGATGCCTCCCAAGTCTTGTTTCATCTCTCTTCTTGTCACCATTCAACCGTACAGCTTCACGTTCTCAGGTGAAACCCACTTTGGCGCCCCTTGCTGATATCAGACAATGAGCCTGCAAACGCGTCCATCATGGTAAGCTGCTGAAGAGCACGCAGGGCCTAGGTGGTGGTCCTGTCCTGGATTCTCCGTGGTATCCAATCCCCTCTGAAGCACTGATAAGCTCAGCTGGCCACTCATCACCTGCTTCTTCCTCTTTATTGAGCACAGAGTACTTTGCCTGACAACATTGATGCTCTATGATTTCTTTCTTCCTCATGCATGCCAGGATCATGCCGTGAAGCTCCGGGAACACTGCAGGTGCTGCTCTGCAGTGCCACCTTTCATTTCCCTGGTGGTAACATAACCTCTGTTATAGTTGTCGTCTGCCGTTTCTCTACTGGGGGGAAAAAAAAAGCTAGCTCCAACAACAGCAACACAAAAATGCTTTACTTTACCCTTGTTGCAAAATTTAACTTCGTAGGAAGTACCAAAGAATAAGTTAAAACTATTTTTTATTTGTATTTCTAAGAAAATTCTTTATTGAATTTTAATTTTTTTGGCTTTAAAAAATTTTTTATTTATTTTTTAAATAATCAATTACTTATTAATTTAATTCAATATGCATAGAATCACAAGTTTGGGAGTGTGATGAAGCTATGTAAATGGAGGCACAAGTGCCTTCTCTGCCCCACTTCTATTTGTCATAGAAAAAAGTGTCAATAAAACATTTGTTCTTTAAAAGGTGAGGGGGGCTTTTCCATCCCTATAGATCTGAATGCAATTTATGTGGGTATTGTGTGTGCATGTGTGCAAAAGTGTATGTATGTATGGAGTTGTGTGGAGGCCAGGTGTGTTCCTCTATCATTCCCCATCTTTTGTTTGGAGACGGGGGTTTTCAGTGGAATTGGAAATTGCTGTCTTGGCTAGACCAGCACACCTTACATCTACTGGCCTCTGCCCTCCCAGGCCTGGATGTGCAGAAGCATGTGGCCCAACTTTGATGTGAGTCCTGGGGATCCAAACTTGGTTCCTCAGGCTTGCACAGAAAGCACTTGACTGGCCAAGCTACTCCCTAGCCATTACATCCAATTTTAAAGTAATTCGTAATCTTATTATTTTGAGTGGTCTATTAAAAAGAGAGACATCTAGGCTTACCCATATCCCTGTGAGGATATATAAAGGAAAAGGAAAGCAGGGCACACAGCCACCCACTAGGAAGACAAAACAGAATTTTATGAGTTTATTCAATCTTAAGGTTTTATAGATAGCCCAGCGTGCTGTTACTAAGACAGAAGGAGTTCATCAGGACAAAATATGAGTTGCACAACTGAATGTTCCACGTGTCAGTAGTGTCCAGTATTGTGTGAGCACCAGATGGTTAAATAATAAAACCCTGTTCAGCTCCCATGACGTACCACAGGGAAGTAGGAGTTCTTGCTAGGCAGAAAACTAGTGAAGTGCCCTGAAAGCCGTGCTTCTCCAAAACCAAGTGCAGTTGGTAGAAACCCATTGCACGTTCATTACTGGCACCAATGCATTGAGCCAGGAGGGGAACTGAGGCAGCAAAGAGTCTGACAATGAAAGAGATTAAATGCCGCAGGGGTTGGGTCCGAGGGCTCAGGAGATAAATGATTTGGGGATCCGAGTCTGGATGCCCAGCCCACATGTCAGTGCCCCGTGGGTAGGACACTTTGCCTATAACCACAGTGCTTGGGGAAATGAGGCAGAAGTGTTAGTGGAGCAAGTTGACCAGCTAGACTGGCCGAGCTGCTGAGCTTTGAGCTTAGATCTTGCCCCAGTTGAGGGTGACAGCTGTGTACTGGTTGGCTTTTCGTCAACTTGACAGATATAGCTAGGTCATCTAAAGAGGGAAGTGAATTGAGAAAATCTGTCCATAAGACTATCCTGTAGGCAAGCACCTCTGTGGGTGCTGGCCATACTCTTGGGCAGGCCAAGCAAGCCGTGGGGAGTAAGCCAGTAAGCAGCCTTCCTCCATGGCCTCTGTTTCAGTTCCTGTTTCGAGGTTCCTCCCTGACCACCCTTCAGGATAGACTGTGGTCAGGCAGAGAAGGAGGAAGTTAAATAAACCCTTCTCTCTTTCAGTTGCTTTGGTCACAGTCTTTTATTACAGCAATGGTAACCTAACTCAGACAACCTGTCTTTAACTTCTAGTGTCCTTGATACACACACACACACACACACACACACACACACACACACACACACACAGGTTCACCCTCATTTGAACATGCATACAACATACACATGCATATATACAGAAACATATTACAAAAGGATTTAACCTTTACATGTCTAGAAATTCATCTGTTTTCACTATCAAGAATATCCAGGGCAAAAGCTATATGCATGCATTATCAAGAGCTTAATGAGATAATTACCTGTCTACCTGTCTGTATGCCTTTGTTAGACGTTTCATTACTTTTTTTTTTTTTTTAACTGCACCTGTCTTAAGAACTTAACAAGTTACCAAAGCAGGTACTATGTAAGTAATCCTAAGGAAGTGCGAAGAAGTTTTTTTTTTGTTTTGTTTTAAATAATAGTCTAGATAAGACAAAAAGGAAAGTCTTGAAATGGGAGGTGCAGAAATGACTTTAGACAGAAAAGAGCTTGTGACAAAAACAAAAATAAACACAGAAAATGCTTAGGCAGCACTTGCTATGTGGCAGGGGAGAACCTAGATGCAGCTTTTCTCTCAGTTTTCTCAACAATCCACGGTGGCTGCGGGAGGCATTGTGACATCAGATTGACTATGTCAGAAGTTGTGATGCTGAGAGTCTAGTTCAAATCTGCCTCTAGTATCTTCACCATATCCATCACTGTCAAAATAATGTCAAAGAGACAAGGAAAAACCTCACCTTTTCTAGCATGGTAAGGTAATGAAAGCACATTAATGTAGTAAGAAAAAAAGCAATGACAGTGTTATTATACTAACAATTTTGAGGAGGTGTGTGTGTATGTGTGTGTGTGTTGTGAGTGTATCTGTGCTCATCTGATAAAGAGTTTTCTATTGCTCTTCTGCCATCCTTTTTGGAATAATTTACTATTTGTCATGTCCTTTAAAAAAATACCATATTAGGGAGGCAGGAGAGATGGCACAACAGTAAAGAGCACGTCCTAGTCTTGCACAGGAACCAAGTTCTGATTCCTGAGCTCATATTGGGCAGAACCACCCATCACTTCAGCTCCAGGAAAATCTGATGGTTCTGGTCTCCATGGATTCCTCTCCTCATATATCCGTCCCCACAGCAAATGCACACAACCACACACAGTTGGAAACAATACAAATAAGTCTTCAAAAATTAGCATATTAGGAAAATAATTCTAAAATTCATAAAAACATATGAAATGTGGGCTTATGCTGACTATGGAAAGTGGAAGGTTACAATGTCCTGTGAGTTAAATAGTGTACGGGGCAGGTGGCCTGCTACAGAGCTGGGGATAAGACTCTGGAACTGGTTTTGGAGGAGCTGAAGGACAGGTGAAGATCTGAGGTTAGTGTTGTTAGTGTTAGGATTTAGTGGCAGAGTACCTTGGCACATCAGAGGCAAGGAATGCCACAGCAGAGAAAACATCCTGCAACAGATTTCACATAGAACATTTATTGGGAGGGGGGAGTAAAAGGCTGTATTGGAATGGGGACGTGAGAGAGGGATAGAGACAGAAAGACTAAGAGATAGAGAGAAAGAGGAAAAGAGCAATCTGTGATGGTGGGGACCTTTGAAAGGGTTGGCAACTAGTAACGACATAGCTTCTGGAGCTGACTCTCTGAGGGCAGCCTGGGGAAGTGCACAATTTCTAACAGTTAGCCCACCTGCTGCTCCGGTTGGAGTGGTTCACAAGTTCCCAGGATGCTTAACTATGCTTAAGTGCAGGCTGCATGCCCAGCAGTAGATGGCCAACAGAAAACTAAGACATTGGCTTCTTTGGATGCCATGTCATAGCTTTTTTTTTTTTTTAATTAATAATTTAAAATGTCTATCTTATTTTTATTTAATTTATTTATTATTTTCAGCTCTCTTTTCCCCTACAGGTCCTTTGCACATACATTTATGGCTTCCACTTTAGTGCTTTTTATTGGACTCCTGAGTGTGTAAACTAGTGGGTCTTTGCATGTATATGATTCTTGTGCCTTTTCTTGGGCTCTTTTCCTTCCGTTGGTTTGTTTTGTTTTGTTTCAATGTGTTAATTTTTGTTTTATCTTATCTAATTTTATTATTATCCCTTAGAAGCCTGTTTGTTTTCTAATGAGGGACAGAATGGGGGTGGATACCAATTGGAGGGAAGGCAGAGTTACCGGGTGGGGGTTTGGGGGAGAGGAAACCACAATCAGGATGTATTATGTGGGAAAAATACTCTATTTTCACTTAAAGGAAAAACATCATTCCTCTTGTTTGTTAGGAGAACACGAAACATCTAAGAAGCTGTAAAACAACATCTGCTTTAGGAACAGAGCTGCAGTTACAGCCGGTGTCAGTCATTAGCCTGGCCCAAGTCCCAGCTCTGTCGCCTCCCCAGTGAGCTCACTGAAGCTGCCAAACTGGCCCTGTGTACAACCTTCCTCATAGGGAAATGAGAATTGTGATCAGACCACTGTAACAAATTGTCACACTAAATGGCTGTTTTTATTATTAAGAAGTGATCATTAGACTCAGTAGATGGCCCATCAGGCAGAGGCATTTGTATGCAAGCCTGGATACCTGAACCCATGTCAAAGTCTGATGTGGCTCTCATCTGTAACCTCAGCACTCCTCTGGTGAGATGGGACTCGGAGAGCAGATGAAAGAATCCTTGGAAGTCTTACAGGCCAGCTAGCCCAAACGAATCTGACACAGTAGCAGAAATGACAAGATAGATCCTGCCTCAAAATAATGTGGAAAGTGAGAGCCAACTCCTAAAAACTTGTCCTCTGGTCACCACACCCACTCCCTGTCATGTTTATGCACACACACACACACACACACACACACACACACACACACACACACGAGGGGGGGGAGAGAATAATTAATGAAAAGTAATTATTGTCTCAAATAACTATATTAATTTCTAGCAAATAAAAACATAACCACACAAAGCAGATACTAGATATAATTTATCATAGTAAATTGGCTAGGCAGCTGAGTCCTAGGACTCTAATCAAGCTGTGCTGGCGTTTGAATCAGGTCACTTTGCTTAACTACCTGAATGATTCCCGCCAGTTGACTTATCTTCCAATGGCTTGTTTCCTGCATCTGTACAATGAATCTTCAGTCATTACCTTGGACTCTCAGCAGAACTAATGATTATTTATGAATGAATAAAGTATAGGAGCAGATGAAGAAAATATTAATAATTATTGTGTTTCTCACCCCTGTCTTAGGGTTACTATTGCTTTGATGAAACATCATGACTGAAAGGAAAATTGGGAAGGAAATAGTTACTTGGCTTGTGCTACCACACCAAAGTCCATCACTGAAAGACATCAGGCAAGAACTCAAGCAGGGCAGGAATATGGGGTAGGAGCTGATGCAGAGGACATAAAGCGATGCTGCTTACTAGCTTGCTTCCCATGGCTTGCTCAGCCTGCTTTCCTATAGAACCCAGGACCACCATCCCAGGGATAACACCACCCATAATGGTCTGGAGCCTCTCCTATTAACCACTAATTAAGAAAATGCCCTACAGCTGGGTCTCATGAAGATATTGTCTCAGTTGAGTTTCCTCCTTTCAGATAACTCTAGCATGTGCCAAGTTGATATAACACTATCCAGCACAACCCCTATATATTTAGTCATACAGTTAGACTTCTTTTAAACCTAAAATATTAGTGTAGATACTAATCCTTTAATGTGTCAGAGAAACTTGAAAATATTTTCATTGGAAACTTTGAGAACTCATTAATGTTACATATTTGTCAGTGGTGTAGATCATTGTCCGGAGACAGTAAACTATGCACTGAAAGGAGAATTAATTTGTGCAACATAGACACGAACATAAGGAAATGAGAGCCTCAAGTTCGTTGCAACTGATATTTTAGTTTTGCTGCGTATTGGTAGAACACATCAGAAGGCTGTCAACTTTAAACTGAGTTTCAGTGATTAATACTTCCTACTTGGTCTGAGGTGTCTCATAAAGCACAAGGACCCATAGTGATTTTTTTTTTCAGACAATAGCAAACTTGTGTGCAAGTCATATCTCTGAAAGAGTAGTAGAAAAGTTGTGAAGGAAATGCAAGAAACTTGAAGAGTAAAGGTTCAGCACTAGGCAGAACCACCCGGCATTACCCCTCCAGGGTCCTTAAAATCGATTTATTAGTTGGTTGACCTGAGTAGGGATAATTATCACAAAGAATTTCTATTTTTTATTACTGTTCAAATAAGAGCTATGCACAGAGATGGTATGTTTGACCAATTGATTCCAGGAAAATTATATTTAAGTAGTTTACATAAAAATCTTCACTTTGCTTAGTTCTGTGTGATAAATATTAGTGTGTAGACCAATTCTCTGCTTAATAGAATGGCAAACTTTATGAATGTCCTTGATATTTAAGCATAGTGGTCAAGATGGTAAAAGAAATTCTCCCACTGTTGATTATAAATGCATAAAGAAATAAAAATATAATGGTGCTTTTATTTTTATAACGTCCTTCAAAAGTTTAGCAATATGGAAAGCTAAAGTGTTTTATTTCTAAAATATTTTGTTTGTTTTTTTTAGGTCTGAGGACTACACAAATTTATGGGCACTAAGACAGGAATCTAGAAAAGAGTTTGATACTGTACACATTTAGCAAACTAACTGCAGTAATTTAACTCCTGGGGCTGTGGGATACCTAGCCATGAGTTCTTGGCCAATTTATAGGCATATGTTTCTTTCTGTGGAATAGGTCTTAAATCCAATCAGAAAGTGGTTGGTAATGTCCATAACATTTGTACCACTATTGCCTCCATGGGTATATCTTGCCTCACTGGTCATTATGGTAGCTCACAGGTTCACAGCTGTTGATTTTTCTCATCATCAGCCTGCGTAGCACTAGTACTGCAGAAGCTAGGCAGTAGGAAAGTCATGGTAAGTACCGACTTTATTTTTCATGTCCTGTGACCAAAGTGTGTGGTATCTTCAGCCATAGCATCTTAAAAGTTTTTGTGGACAACCAAGATCAATGACAATAGTCTGTATTCTTCTGGGCATCTCTGAGACATCCCTGACCAACATCTGAGGGAAGGTATCTCACGCAGCACTGGAGTTTTTCATGTGAAAAATTAACTTCTGGGAGAAGCATTATTCCCTGTGTAGGGTAGTTCCAACTGAACTCTATTCTATGAATGAGTGTGTGTGTGTTGGGGAGGGAGGTGTTTCCATGTTCTGCTCTGTCGTTGGGGTATCGGGGAGTTGCCGGTAAGGAGCCTGGAAGAATGAAGCCAAATCTAGAATGGGTAGGGTCTGTAGATTCCGGGTCCAGCTCCCCTCCCATGGGAAGGGGAAAGGTCCTCTCTGAGGAGTGTTCCTGCCCTTTCTGGAGATTATAGCCCTTCACCAAGAGGGACGAAAATGAGCCAGTGTAAAGAGTGGGGCAGGCAGCACAAGCATCTGACCAAATGGTGGGAGCTCGGTCACACCAGCAAATCCACCGGGTGGGCAGGTCTGAGGATGCAGCGGTGAATGACTGGAGAGAGAAGGCCCTCTTCAAACCCACCCTTCAAGTGTTACGAAACAGCAACTTTTAGACGGTCTCTAGGGAATCAACTTGTGCCAGTTTGTTAGGCAAGCAGCTTATGTCCATTTATTTAATGGTGAACAAGTACTATAGAAGGCTTAGGGAGCGGCGAGGGGTTTGGAGGTGAATGCGTTCTTTTGGTTGTGGCTGGCATGCTGGTGATGCTCTATTTGCATCCAGGTGCTGGCATTGTGAGTACCTAGAGAATTTGGGGTGGCCAGGTTACATGGGCCAGGGCTTGCAGGCTCAGAACAGGGAGGGAGCGGTTCTTTCTCCTGCCCATCTCAAGTCTCCGATTTCCGGGTTTGAACACGCTCTACCTCATCAATTCCATGTCAGTCCCCCTGGTGGCATGGTCCGCCCGCCCCACAGCTTTTCAGGCCTTACTTTCATTATCCCTCTACCTACCCCTCCTCTACCATACCCTCATATTGTCTCCATGTATACCTCCCCCCTCCACCCCCGCTATTCCCCTTTCCCTTCTGATCCCTTGTGTTCTCCTCTCCCTTGTTCCTTGAAATCTTCCTTCCCTTTCCCTGCTGATGGCTCATTTCTAGTTTCCTGGATTGTTCAGAAATCTAAAGATGCCATGTTTGTTTCTAAAAGCTTATCAGGAAACCCTTATTCTGGGAATTATCTCTATTTTTCCCAACAAAAGTGAAGTAAAGAGCACAGATATGATATACAGAAACTGATTTGGGGGACTCTAGGATGTGAGGAACAATGTATTACTATCCTTCAGGGCTTTCTCTGTGATATATTCTAGCTTCAGAGATGAAGACAAACAAACACAGAAGGATAAAAGGCACATCATAAAATGCCTGCTATTTCCAAATACAGGTCCAGCAAAAGTCATCCCAGCAACACACAAAGCCTTAGGCAGTAGTTCTCTACAGCAGAGTTTTACCACTGGAAGAACCCTGTTGCTCTCTGCCACCGTGTCAGCCCAGGCCGTGCAGGGTCTTCACTTCTGTCCTGTACCTGTGATGTGGTGTTCTGCATTCCTTCTCTCACCACAGGGGAATTAGGAGGTCTGAAAATGGTGCCCTCCCAGGTAGAATCAGGAGCCTCCGCCAACACTGACTGCTGCACAGCATCAGTGGAGGCCACATAGGCTTGGCTTTTCATCAGTCCTCACCACACTCCCTCTAGAAGGCAACAGAGTGAAGATGGAGGCCTAAAGAGCCTGCTGACTCCTTCCCTGGACAAGTTGGTGTCTTCATTTCTTGGAAGTTAACATGGTATGTTAGCCAGAAGGAAGGCAATATAACATAAACCATCAAGCGCTTTTCTTCAGGATTATGTATGAGAAAGAAATTAACAATGCTTTACAATTTCCTATGGAAGATCCCTGGAATCACTCCTGATCTTACCTGTGCAGGTGGCTATGAATTATTTCTACCAAGAGTTACAAAGTTGTTGCCTTAGTACTAGGTACAATTCCAGCACTGAGGTCACATTGTTGAACAAGGAAGATGTGACCTCTGCCTTCATTTGATTTACTTTTTTTGTTAGTCAGTGTTGCTGTGGCAAAACACCCAAGGAAATCAATTTAAGAAAGAAAGAAGTTTACTTTGACTTGTGACTTGGTCCTGCTGCTGCTTTGTGCCTGCAGTGGTGCAATATTTTATGGTAGGCACATATGGCAGAGGAATCCTATGCACCTCATGGCAGCCATTAAGCAAAGAGAGAGAGGAGAAGAGATCTCTATCCCAATGACCCTTTCAAAAACACATCTTCAATGATCTGACTTCCTCTGCAGAGAGCCCACCTGCTAATAGTTCTACCATCTTCCAACATAATCGAAGGCTGTGGATCAAGGCCTTACCTTAACAGGCTTTTGGGGGAGGTTCTAGGCCCACATTCTAGCAACCTCTATGTCAACCATTCTGTTTGATGACCAGACCATAGACCAGTGGTTCTCACTCTTCCTAGTGCTGAGACCCTTCACTACACAGTTCCTCGTCCTGTGGTGACCCCGCAACCATAAAATTAGTTTCATTGCTACTTCATAACTGTAATTTTGCTCCTTTTCTGAATCATAATGTATACATCTGTTTTCTGATGGTCATAGGCGATCCCTGTGAAAGGGTCATTCAATCCCCAAACTGATCACAACCAACAGGTTGTCGGGCCATTGCCATAAACAGACAGAGATGAAGCATATTTTAAGTGCTGTTCCTGGCATTGAATTTACGAGGATTTGTAAAAATCAACCTGCAAAAGCTGCTTTCATTTATACATGAAGAGACACAAAGAAGGAAATAGAACAGGTGAAGGCATTTGTACTGGTTATGCAAACTAATACAATTGGTAGGAATCAGCTCCTATTTTTTCTAACATTTTTTTCTTGGAGGAATTGATTTTAAAACTGTACATGTCAGAATAAATCCAATTATTTGGGTATGATGACATTATGAATAAACTACTATTTAGAAAATGATTCCCAATCAAACCTGCTTTGTAAATGTTTAAGTAAATGGGAAACCAAATTATTCTCCCCCAGATCAATTATGGCGAATTCACAGAGAACGTTCAAGTAAATTCCACCAAACAAGGAGGGGGAGGCATGAGAAATGACAGAAAGGGAGCATGTTTTCAAGAATGGATGCTTTTACCACCATTGTTGGCCCGTGTGTTTCAGAATACCTGCCACATTGGTATGTTCTCATTCCTTGGACATTAAAGATTCTTAGAGTTACATTGTTAGGGGTGCCTTCTGACAGCCATAGTTCCTGACAGACTGTCACAGGGAGCATAGAATTTCAACACAGGTACCTTCAGCTGAACACTGTCTTCCAGGGATGACTAGCCTGAATCCGTAGGACCTACGCATCTTACCTCATATAACTTCAGGGGCTTTCTAGCGGAGATCAAATGAGGGATTTGGAGATGAGGGATGATCCTGGATTATCCAGATGGGCGGCTCACAGTAATCACAAGACTCCTTCGAAGAAGAATACTCAGAGGGTCAGAGCAGAAGGAATTGGGTTTGGTAGGAGCGGAAACCAGCATCCTATGCTGTGAGGTGGGGCTGGCTGAGGACAAGCTGAGACACACAAGTCAGGGAGGGGGTTCATCTTCAGCACCCAGATGGATCCCACCTTGTTGAGACTTTGGCTTTGCCTGAATGAAACTAATTTAAGATCTGACCTCAGGAAAAGTAGAGTGAAAGCATAATAGCTAAAGCTACTAAATTTATGGTTGGATATTTTTACAGTAGCAGCAAGAAAAAAATGGTGTGTATATATATTTTCTCTTTATTTTATTTAATTAATTTATTCAGATTACATCTAAATTGTTATCCCCTCACTCGTATCTTCCTGTTCCCCCTCCCTCCCTCTTTCACCCTATTCCCTTCCTCAAGGTCTGTGACAGAAGGGGACCTCCTCCTCCACAGTACCGTCACAACCTATCAGGTCTCATACTGCTTACCCTTCCTCTGAGTGCCACCAGATCTTCCCACGAAGTGGAAGTGGTCAAACAAGGGACACCAGAGTGCATGTCAGAGTCAGTTCCCACTCTACACACAACTGTGGAAAATGTGTTGTCCATTGGCTAGATCTGAATATGGGTTTTATGTTTACTACATGCATTGTCCTTGGTTGGCACAGTAGTTTGAGCAGACCCCTTAGGTTCAAATCTGACAGCTTCCATGGTCTTCTTGTAGGTTTCTAAGACCCTCTGGATCCTTCTATTTCCCCATTCTGCCGTATTTCTCTCACATGGAGTCCCAATAGAAAGTCCCAGCATCTATCCCAATCTCCTGCTAAATGAAGACTTACAGGGGACATCCCTGTTGGACTAATGTCCAGTAATAACTGGGTATATACCATGTGTATCTTTCTGGGTCTGGGTTATCTCACTTAGGATGATCATTTCTAGTTCCATCCATTTGCTTGCAAATTTTAAAATTTCCTTGTTTTTAATAGCTGAGTAGTATTCCATAGTGTAAATGTACCACAGTTTCTTTATCCATTTTTTGACTGAGGGACATCTAGGTTGTTTCCAGAGTCTAGCTATTAAAAAGAAGACTGCTATGAACATGGTTGAGCAAATGTCCTTATTGTATGGTGGAGCATCTTTTGGGTATATGCCAAAGAGTGGAATAGCTGGGTCTTAAGGTATCCTTATTCCAAGTTTTCTAAGAAAGCGCCAGATTGATTTCCAAAATGGTTGTACACGTTTGCACACCCAGCAGTCATAAAGGAATGTGATTTCAAAAATGGTTGTACAAGTTT
This sequence comes from Acomys russatus, assembly GCF_903995435.1. Classification (NCBI taxonomy): domain Eukaryota; kingdom Metazoa; phylum Chordata; class Mammalia; order Rodentia; family Muridae; genus Acomys; species Acomys russatus. The sequence goes on along the minus strand of NC_067151.1, from coordinate 31,113,563 downwards.
CCTCTCCCACCGTTTCTCCGTATCCTTGCCAGCATGTGCTGTCACTTGAATTTTTGATTGTAGTCATTCTGATGGGTGTAAGATGGAAGCTCAAAGTCCTTTTGATTTGCATTTCTCTGATGACTAAGGACATTGGGCATTTCTTTAAGTGTTTCTCAGCCATTCGATATTCCTCTGTTGAGAATTCTCTATTTAGTTCTGAGCCCCATTTCTTAATTGGGTTATTTGGTTTGGTGGTGTTTAATTTCTTGAGCTCTTTATATATTTTGGATATTAGTTCTTTTTCAGATGTAGGGTTGGTGAAGATCTTTTCCTAGTCTATAGGCTGTTGCTTTGTTCTGTTGACAGTGTCTTCTGCAGCCTCATAAGGTCTCATTTATTAATTGTTGGCCTTAGAATCTGGGCTGTTGGTGTTCTGTTCAGAAAGTTGTCTCCTGTGCCAATGTGTTCCAGGCTCTTCCCCACTTTTTCTTCTAACAAATTTAGTGTCTCTGGTTTTATTTTGATGTCTTTAATCCACTTGGACTTGAGATTTTTTCATGATGATAAATATGGATCTATTTGCATTTTTCTTCATGTAGACATTGAGTTAGACCAGCACAATTTGTTACAGATGCTATCCTTTTCCCATTGAATAGATTTGGCTTCTGTGTCAAAAATGAAGTCTCCATATTTGTGTGGATTTATTTCTGGGTCTTCAGTTCAATTCCATTGATCAACCAGCCTATTGCTATGCCAGTACCATGCTGTTTTAATTACTGGTGGCCTATAGTACAGCTTGAGATCAGGCATGGACATTCCTCTGGAGGATCTTTTATTGTACAGGATTGTTTTAGCTAATCTGAGTTTTTTGTTTTTCCATATGAAGTTGAGAATTGATCTTTCAATGTATTTCAAAAATTGTGTAGGTATTTTGATAGGAATTGCACTGAATCTGTAAATTGCTTTTGGTAAGATGGCCGTTTTTACTATGTTAATTCTCCTGATCCATGAACAAGGAAGATTTTTCCATCTTCTCATGTCATCTTCAATCTTCTTCTTCAGAGATTTGAAGTTTTTTTCAAACAAGTCTTTCACTTGCATTGGTTAGAGTTACTCCTAGATATTTTATATTACTTGTGGCTATCGTGAAGGGTGTAGTTCCCCTAATTTCTTTCTCAGCACCATTGCCATTTGTATGCAGGAAGGCTACTGACGTTTTTTGAGTTAATTTTGTATTCAGCTGTTTTGCTTAAGGTGTATATCATCTGTAGGAATTCTCTGGTGGAATTTTGGGGTTTACTTATGTACACTATCATATCATCTGTGAATAGGGATAATTTGACTTCCTCCTTTCCCATTTGGATCCCCTTGATCTCCATTTGTTTTCTTATTGCTCTAGCTAGAACTTCAAGAACTATATTGAAGAGATATGGAGAAAGTGGGCAACCTTGTCTAGTTCCTGACTTTAGTGGAATTTCCTTGAGTTTCTCTCCATTTAATTTGATGTTGGCTATTGGCTTGCTGTATATAGCCTTTACTATGTTTAGGTATGTGCCTTGTATCCCTGATCTCTCCAGAACTTTAAACATGAATGGGTGTTGGATTTTGTCAAATGCTTTTTCAGCATCTTAGGTGATGATCATGTGGTTTTTTCTTTCAGTTTGTTTATATGGTGGATTACATTGATGTATTTCCATGTATTGAACCATTCCCTGCATGCCTGGAATGAAGCCTATTTGGTCATGGTGAATGATATCTTTGATGTGTTCTTGGATTCAGTTTGTGAGTATATTATTGAGTATTTTTGCATCAATGTTCATAAGACAAATTGATTTGAAATTCTCTTTGTTGGGTCTTTGTGAAGTTTAAGTATCACAGTGACTGTGGCCTCATAGAATCAGTATGGTAATGTTCCATCGATTTCTATTTTGTGGAGTAGCTTGAAGAATGTCAGTATTATCTCATCTCTGAAGGTCTGAGCTGAAACCATCTAGCCCAGGGCTTATTTTGTTTTGGAGACTTTTAATGACTGCTTCTATTTCTATAGGAGAAATAGAACTATTTAATTTGTTCATCTGATCTTGATTCAACTTTGGCAAGTGTAATTGATCAAGGAAATTGTCCATTTCTTCTACATTTTCAAATTTTGTGGCTTATAAGCCTTTGAAGTAGGACCTAGTGATTCTTCAGTGTCTGTCGTTATGTCTCCCGTCTCATTTCTGGTTTTATTGATTTGGATAGTGTCTCTTTGCTTCTTACGTAGTTTGGCTAATGGTGTGTCTATCTTGTTGATATTCTCAAAGAACCAGCTCTTGGTTTTGTTGATTCTTTGGATTTTTCTCTTTGTTTCTAATTTATTGATTTCTGCTCTGAGTTTGATTATTTCCAGCAATCTACTCCTCTTGAATGTTTCTGCTTCTTTTTTCCTAGGGCTTCCAGATATATCATTAAGTTCCCTTTATATGATGTTTCCAATTTCTTTATGAAGGCACTTAGTGGTATGAATTTTCTTCTTAGCACTGCTTTCAATGTATCCCATAAATTTGGATATGTTGTACCTTAATTTTCATTGAATTTTAGGAGACCCTTACTTTCTTCCATGACCCAGTTGTTGTTAAGTAGAGAGCTGTTTAGCTTTCATGTGCGTGTAGGCTTTTTGTTTTTTCTGTTGTTGTTGAAGTCCAGCTTTAGTCCATGATGATCTGATAGGATACAAGATATTATTTCAGTCTTCTTGTATGTGTTGATGCTTGCCTTGTTACCTACTCTATGATCAGTTTTGGAGAAGGTTCCATGAGGTGCTTAGAAGAAGGTATAATCTTTTGTGTTTGGGTGAAAAATTCTGTAGATATCTGTTAGATCCACTTGATTCATGATGTCCATCAGTATCATTATTTCTTGGCTTAGTTTATGTTTTATTGACCTATCCTTTTGTGAAAGTGAAGTGTTGAAGTCTCCCACTATTAATGTTTGGGGATTAATGTGTTGTTTAAGCTTTTTTGATATTTCTTTTACAAATGTAGGTGCCCTTGTATTTGGAGCATAGATGTTCAGAATTGTGATGTCATCTTGGTTGAAGTTACTTTTGATGAGTATAAAGTGTCCTTCCTCATCTCTATTGAATAATTTTGGCTGAAAGTCTATTTTATTATATATTAAAATGGCTACACCGGGTTGTTTCTTCTGTCCATTTGCTTGAAATAACTTTTTCCAGCCTTTTACCCTGAGGTAATGTCTGTCATTGTGGCTGAGATGTGTTTCTTGAATGCAGAAGAATGATGGGTCTTGTTTATGCATCCACTTGATTAATCTATGTCTTTTTATTGAAGAGTTGAGACCATTGATGTTCAGAGATATTAATGACCAGAAACTGTTAAATCCCTTGATTTTTATGTTGGTTGCAGTACAGTATGAGTGTGTGGTTGTTTTGCAACAGTAAAGTTATCTATTTCCTGTGTTATTTTGGTCGTAGTTTGTCACTTTGGGTCGGAGTTTTCCTTCTAGTAACTTCTGTAGGGCTGGATTTCTAGATAGGTCTGTTTGAATTTGTTTTTGTCATGGGATATCTTGCTTTCGCTATCAATGTTTATTGAAAGTTATTCTGGGTATAGTACTCTGGACTGGCATCTGTGGCCTCTTAGGGTTTGCAGGTCCCCTGCATATGCCCTTCTGGCTTTTATGGTCCCTGTTAAGAAGTCAGGTGTAATTCTGATAGGTTTGCCATTATATGTTACTTGGCCTTTCCCCCTTGTCTCTTTTAATATTTTTCTTTGTTCTGTACATTTTGTGTTTTTATTATTATGTGGCAGGAGGATTGTCTTTTCTAGTCTATCTGATTTGGTGTTCTGTAGGCCTCGTGTATGTTTATATGCATTTCCTTCTTTAAATTGAGAAAATTTTCTTCTATGATATTTTGAAAATATTTTCTGGGCCTTGGAGCTGGGCGTCTTCTCTTTCCTCAATTCCTATCATCTTTAGGTTTTGACTTTTGACGGTGTGCTTGATTTCTTGAATTATTTGTGTCAGGAATTTTTCAGATTTAACATTTTCTTTGGTGGTTGTATCAAGGTCTTCTATTGTATCTTCTACCCCTGAGATTCTTTCTGCCAGCCCTTGAATTCTGTTAGAGAAGCTTACCTCTGCATTTCCTACTTTCTTCTCTACATTCTCTCGTTCCTGGCTTTCATCTGTCTGTGCTTTTATCATTGTTTCCATTTTTGTCCTAAGATCTTGAACTGTTTCTTGATTTCTTTCATCTGATTGTTTGTATTTTCCTGAATTTCTTCCAGCAATTTCTTCATTTCCTCTCTATAAGCTTCTCTAATGTCTTCAATCTGTTTGGCTGCAGCTTCCTATATTTGTTTATGGCTTTTGTTTCCTCCAGTATCATCTTCATTACTAAGGATGTGAGGTCATTTTCTTGTCCTTCAGGTGTGTTTGAGTTCCCAGGCTTGAATTCTTTGGGATAACTGGGTTCTGGAAATGCCATATTGTTTTGGTTTTTGTTGTTTGTGTTCTTTACATTGGCCTTTAGTCATCTTGCTCTCTCTGATGTTGGGAGGTAGTTTCTGGTATCCTTCACTGTTCTTTGGGAGCAGTTTGTTTGTGAGTGTCTATAGGAAGAGATCTCTCAACTGTCGGGATCAGGGAACCCTTCCCTGGATCAGGCAGATGACCTGGTTTCAGTTCCAGGGGACTTTGCTCCACACCCTAAGCTCCCCACTGGGTCAGCAGAGGCCTGTGCTTGGTGCTCTGCAGCCCAAGGATTAGTTTGAGATAGTATAGGTACACCCAGTTATCCTTCCTTTGGCTGGGCATTGAGAACCCTGCCCTCAGGCACTAAGGATTTGGGGGCCTAGGCTCAGTCCTCCCTAGAGTGCTAGAACACCCGCTGGCTTATGGTGCTTGACTAGGTTCCCACCTGATCTGTCCAGGCTGTGGGGCCTAGGTTCAGACTCACCCGAGAGAGCAGATAATGCCCTCTGGCTTGTGGTAGTTGGCTAGGCTTCTGCGCGATCCCTTCAGCATGGTTCAGTCCCTCCAGAGAGTGAGAAAACAGTTCCCTGGGTTGGGGCAGCTAGTAGATTTCTTCCTGATCTGCTTAGGCTGGTTCAATCCCACTGGAGAGGGTGGGAGCCCCTGCCGGGTTGTGGCTGCTAGGTACGGCAAAGTAGGCTGAGCGGGGCTTTGGGTACTGTGCCCACATGGTCGCCGGCCCATGCAGCTTTCTGTGGATTGGTGGGGAAGTTTGAGATCAGATCCACCCATATTCCTGAGTTCTCCCCAGGCCCGCAACTCCAGACTGTGGTGCTTCATAGCCAACAGTTCAGTGCCAGATACCACGTCCGTGATATAGAGAGCACAACTGCAGCTTGCAGGCAGGTACAGATCCAGACTCTGGGGACTGGGCACCCATCCTCCATGGGCCAGTTGGATGGCCCAAGGCCAGACCCACCTGTACTCTGAACTGTGTGGACCCCTCTCACCTAGGGCTCTCCAGGTCTTGCAGTCTGTAGCTCCCAGCTGGGTCCCTAGTTTCCATCCTGCAGAGCAGATATTCTGTATGTTCAGTGCTGCCATCTTGGATCCCCCTTACATATATTTTTCAAAATATGAGCATCTGTGAACTTTTGCTGCTGAGGTAATTTCTTCACACCTATTTATATTTTGTCAAAACTTCCACAATGAATTTATAAGATAGTTTTTACAGCCATGGAAATTTTAGAAACAAAGGCATGCTCAGGGTCAATCATTTTATCATTCTGTATTCCCATTGGTCGAGTGTTTTGTTGTTTTGCTTATCACCTCTATGCTCTGTTCATCTGTTGTTTATATAGCTTACTTACTATAGCCATTATCTGAGTAGCTTTCTATCTCTTTAAATACATTGCTACTGTTTATTTGTGGAAGCATCTTCAAGTCATCATGCAGGCCTCTCCTATCCTCTACCCCAAACATGGTTTTATAAATAGGTGTTACCAGGCCATGGTGGCTTGTGCTTGGAATGCCAACACTTGGAAGGCTGTGGCAGGAGGGTAGTCAAAGTTTAAGGCCAACCTAGGGTATGTGTGAGTCCCAGGACAGTTGTAACTATATCTTATGACTCAATCTTCAAACACACACACACATACACACACACACACACACACACACACACACACACACACACACATTGAAGTAATGATATAAATATGAAAAAAGAATAGAGAAAGTACTCTTCAGCTGATTTCCCACATCCTCAATTTGTATTAAGGATCTTTGTATGGAAGATCTTTCATGACAAGAGTGAATGCTTTTCCAGATTCTTATTTTTAGTAATATTAAAGGCTTGTGGGTTGGATATTATAATCAGTCTTAATGTCTTTTCCTGTACTTTAAATGTTATTAATATTTTTAGTTTATTGCATCACTGTTAGTGCCCTTATGGGAAAGCTGATAGTTGTAAGAGCTTTGTCAGATAGTCCTAGGCCAGTACCATTTCTTCTGGAAATAATTTCCTCAGTTTCTTCCCAGTGTTTATAAAAAATGGCCTTCCCACTGCTTTTCACAATTCAATACCAACAACTTCAAATATCTCAAGGCGGGTTTCCTGAGTTCTACGACATCACTCTGAAAACAAGAGCTTCCGAAATGCTCTGTGCTTTACATTTTCCTTCTGCACCTTTTTAATTATACAAGAAAAACAGACATTCTGGGATGTCTTGGCTCAAACGATAACTTTTCTTTGGGGCTTTTCTGGATTATGGTTACAGTTAGAGGGCAATATACTCAGGCTTCTTAAATCATTATTCTGATCCATCCTTTGAGACGTTCTCCATTCCTGTAATAATCTAATGATAAAAATGTTAAAAATTAACTTAACACAACATAATGAGGTACTCACAGTATGTTGGGATGCAGCTTATATCTGGGTGATGCAGTCGAGAGAAAGCCCTGTGAGCTAAGGATTTGGTGCTCAGTGTGTTGCCGCTGAGAAAAGTCATGAACCATGAGTAGAAGAGGCTCTGCAGAAGGTCCTTAGGGAGCTGAAGGCATACTCAAAAAGGTTTGTGGGATCCTGGCAAGTTCCTTTTATATATTTTTTTCTTTCTGACCATGAAGGAAGCGTTTCTACCATGTGCTACTGCCACCGGTGTCTGCATGCTCATTAGACTTCTGAAGTGATGGGACAAACCTCAGACCAGAATGTCCAAGACTATGAGCCAAAATAACCTCCTTCTCTTTGTAAACCATGACCTCAGGTATTTCTGTGTAGTAATAGCAATGGGCCTCTCTGGTCTGGGGGCCTTGATTTCTCCCTTGCAGAAGCAATGTTGCAGTAAGAGAACCTAACAGGGAGGAAGGACAGTAGCAGCAGAAGAAGTAGCATGCACAGGAAAGGCTACCATCTGCTAAGGCCGAGGAAGAGGTTGCTACATAAGATCTGTGAAGTTCATCATGCTGCCTTGGGGGGGGGCGGGGGCTGTCCTAACGTGGGTCCTGCTGCTGTTACAAATGCCATGATAAAAAAAAGCATTCTGGAAAGAAAAGAACTTACATTACTCTACCCTCTATAATCAAAAGAGAATAAATGGAGTCTCGGACTGTCGTGGTGGAAGAATGGCCAGGAAAAGAGCAAGCACCCAAGCAAGCCAGCCTTTTTTTTTTTTTTAAATAAACCTTGGGCAGTGGTGTTTGGAGGGAGAATGTGTCTGATTCGATAGGGCTAAGGGAGCCAGGACACTTAATCTTCATACAATGGTACACTATCTCATTTACATGTGGTAACCCAAGATCCTATCACAAGAAGGAAAACACAATACTTAATTATCCTATGTGTAAAGAGATGACTTCTAGGTACGAATAAAGGTCTTTTGCTGGAGACTACTATCTGCTCTGCATACGATGGGGTACTTTCAGGAATTCCCTGTGCTTGTTGAAGAAATTCCTTATCAGGAAAGTGTAGAGTCTGTAATCTTCCTTGAGGGCTATGTGACATTCCTTACAAGATCTGGGGTTATCAGATCAGGTGGAGTGGGAACCCCACTGAGAAAAGGGAGTCTACCTTCATAAACTTAGTGCAAAACGGCTATCCAGAGAAGTCAGACTTCAACCTTATCAAGCAGAGTCCCACACTGCATCCTCTTGCACCAATAATCAATCAAGACAATTCCCCACAGACATGTCCACAAACCAGTCTGATGGAGGCAATTGCTCTGTATATATTCTCTCTTCCCACATGTCATTAACAATCAAGATTAGCCACAACATGGCCATGATAACGTATCATTCTCTGGGTCTCTGGCCTACTCCCACCCTCAACAGTGCCTCTCTCTTTCTTAGTAATTGGTCTCTGGTCCAATTTTTGTTCTGAGACACAGAAAGCTTGATCATCATCTCTGTGTGTGTCTTCTATACTCCAAAGCACATCTGTAATAGTGTCTTATCATTTCACACACCTAATTAAGTAAAATTAATTTGTTTTGAGCTTGTATGTAAGATAATTTAGAAGGGTAAGAACAATTTCAAAACAATTATAATGAAGTCACTTAAACAATTGTTTAAAGAGTATGAGAAACAAACCCGAATCTAATAAAACAAGCAGTGCCAAATATTGCTGATTGAGCTACCTTTCAAATACCATTTATTGATATTCATTTTTGCAGTTCAAAGTGTTTAAATTATCTTGTTGAGATTGAATAGTTCAAATGGTAAGGCTAGATGAAAATATTCTATTTTGATTCATTTTCTGCTGTGGTCTAAATATTTTCCCCTCAAGTTCATATGCTGTCCCTTAATAGTCAGGGTAGAAGGTCCTGAAGACGCAGTCTCATGGGAAAACTTAGGTTCCATTTACAGAGTTTGAGAGAGTCAGTTTGCTCTTCTAGCCTTTCTGAAGGATGCAGTACATATAAGGCTACCCTTGTATCTTCACAGTTCCTACAGAACAGTCCATCTGTTCTGTCGATGTGCTTTGCTTTAAGCCCTTGAGTCTCTCTCTGTATCCTCTACTGTGCTGGCAAGCACGCCTGGGTACGACTGTTTGCAAATCAAGTAACTTCCTTTGGGAAAAGATTAGAAGCTGTCTGGTATTTTGGCCTGTTTCGTTCTAAAAGAAACATCTCTGAACATAGTTCTGAGGCTGGGAGTGGGGAAGATGACAAGCTTCATTCTGAGTGACATCTCTACACTTCGTGGGAAGACAGGCATCTGGAGTAACTCAGTTGTCTTCCTGGCATGGAACCATCCCATCCCAAACTGGGCAACCGTTCTCCAGCTACCCACATTCCCAGCATGCACTTCCCAGCACAAAGCCCCCGTTTCACTAACAGTGCTAGATGGAGAAAGAAAGTCCAAGCTCTCTACATGCTACCTGGACAATAGGTGATAGAGTGAGGTGGGCAGGCCTCTTTCTTTGGGTCAGAGAACCTCTAAGTATATAAGACAGATCCAGGTGGACACGGGGCCTATGTTTGGCTCTGAGCTTTTCATATGGGACCTTGCTTCACCGAGATGCTTTTAGTTCAAATACTGCAGTCTTTTGCTTTTCTCAAATACATTTTATAGGTTTTTTTTTTAATTTCTTTATTTGTTGCTCACCCTTAGGACCATTTCCAGAGCTCTTAAGTAGCTGTTTTCAAATCCATTTTTACCAATTTCACTAGGGAGTGCACTACGGGAGTTCCTCCTGCTGCAAACAAATCATAAATGTATTATGTTTTACAATTGTACTTGAATCTGCAATTATCTCAAAATAAAAGCTTTCCTTAAAAAATCATAAAGCAATAACATAAGTGGCCTTGGAGGATATCCATTTTTTTCCAGCTCCAAGGAAGTGTTAAGTATATTAGCAAATTCATTTCTTAGTTATTTTATTTATTTGTTAGTCTTGTGAATCTGAATCTTGTAACATGCTGCAATGAGCAGGCGGCTTCTGGAAATGGGAGTGGAGTTTGTACAACAAAATTGATTGGTAATGAATTAGAGGTAAAGATCAACCGTGGACACCCAAGTAAGAGCCAGGGGATGCTGTCAGCATTAAAGGTGTTATACCGTCAGTTTTCTTTCTCCTATTATCCCAATCCCTCTCTACCACTGTTTAACATGTGTTGAAGAGATGAAGAGCCCAGCTTGTGCCAAGGTCACAGGGAAATGCTGAAAAGGTCGCCTCAGTCCATTTTATGAATCACTGAAATGGGAACAGTGGGGCCACTATTCTAGGTTCTTATCCAATGCCTTTCTAACAGTCTGTTTTGCTGCTGTTTGTTTCTTTTGTTTTAAATTGTTATTCCACAGTTTACCTTCTTTGGTTTGAGGGGCCAGGGTACAGCAAAAGAAAGAGGTGCACAGTAGGGCAGCTCAGGCACCTTCAGTGCAGCTGAGAAGCTGGAGCAGCAGGAAGGGCCAGAGGTGACCAGAGCTGGGGGTGGAGTTTGGGGGAGAGGACACTCATTTGTTTTCTTCTGAGCCTCTGCCTTTTGAGAAATACAGAGTCAGGATGTCTAGAGCCTTCTTCTCACACACCACGCATGTGGATTGCAGGGATGAAGGCAGGCAGATTGGTAACTGTACCATTTCTACCAGGCTTGGTTGGAAAAGCCAGCCCCAAATGCTGAAGACTTTCAACTTCTTCATTGGAGAGATGCCTCATTGCCTAGAAAGGAAAATCATCCACACAACGTATTATTTGCTTTGCTTTGGAGCATTTGCTTTGCTTTGAAACTTTGAAATAGATCTTTTGCCTATAGTAAATGGGGAACTCAATGTGTTATGTACTTGAATGATTTCTTGGCTATTTTATTTGTTCAGAAATTAGGTTGGAGAATAGAGGCAACACCATGATTCTGTCTTAGAACAAACACAAGTGCATTCCATTGATTATCTGCACAACTACCCACAAATCTGCATTCAAGTTCTTGTAGAGAGATCATGAATGCACTCTCTAGTGCTGCCTTTAACTTTGAAGGTGGGCTCTTCTTGTCTTGGCCTCTATGGAGTCAGTATTCCAAGAATGTGATGCCATGCCTAGCTCTAGAAAGGCCAGTTGAGATGTTCCATCTGCAAAGTGGAAATGAAGAAGAAATTAATATTGATGCATGCAGAAGCCCTCTTGTTTTCAGCCATAGTCTGTTGAACCATAGATATAATATAAAATCCTTAAATGATGTTGACTGCCACAGTTGCCTAGGAGCAATTAGAAATAAGAAGAGAGAGAGAGAGAGAGAGAGAGAGAGAGAGAGAGAGAGAGAGAGAGAGAGAGAGAGAGAGAGAGAGAGAGAGAGAGAGAGAGAGAGAGAGAGAGAGAGAAAGAGAGAGAGAGAGAAAAGAAGAAGAAGAAGAGAAAAGAGAAGAGAGAGACAGAGACAAAGAGAAACAGACAGCGATAGATAGAGACTCAGTGAGAGAAATTAAGAGAAAGAGAGAGACAAGCACACAGATAGAGACAGAGCCAGGCAGAAACAGACATGGAATGGAAGGGTCTAGTTGCAAAGAAGCAGATTAGCAGGAATCGGGAAAAGGGTAACTAAGAAAGAGTTAAATATGATAACATACTAGGTAAATACTATGTAAATATATGAAAATGTCACGATGGGATATTCTGTGTAAGTAATATTTGCTAATATAACATTTTTATAAAATGCACCAAGGAAAGGCATGCTGGGGACTCCATGGGGCCAGGCTTTCAGGACTCCGCACATTCCTGGCCAGGTACAGAAGAGGCTCACGCACCAAGCCTCCTTGTAGGACATGACTAGATTTTGCCAAAATATGAACAGAAATGCCTTGCTCTTCCTTAAGGAGCCTGTGAACAGCTTCTACACTTCTTGCCATGGTCATTCTAGAAGCGTGGATCACTGGGAGTCTCTACCAAGACCCCTGACTGACTAGGAAGGGGTAGTGTCCTTGCTTCTGTAATAAGCACTTAGACAAAGACTCTTTAAAGGTTATTGCTTGATTTTATTCTGCAGTTGAAAACATACTTTTGTCCATTTTTCAAAACAACAAAAAAAAATGAGTAGAAAAATCAGCTAAACTGTAGAGAAAGCGGACAAGATATATATTGCGTATCTTAGGCTAAGTCTGGTGGCAAAATTGCCCTGGAAAATAGCAAAGTGTTTCTTTGGTGATTCGTAAGATTGATTAGACTGTCAGAAATACTGACCTTCTGTAATCGTTACTATTGCACATCCACTTTCACAGCTTAATTTTTTAAAAGAGATTATTACTGTCACACTGGTCTCAGGGAACTCTCTGGAGAAGTGGCTACATCTACTTGGCGTGAGAAACACTTCATACACAAATCAGTCTGAGAATAAAAATATAACAGCAGATTTCTGTAAAATAAGAGGGAATATTGATTAAGCATTGTTCTTGCTCTTTAATTAGATTTTGCTGCAGCACTGAGAGATAGAGACGTATATACATATGTATGTGTTTGTTATTATAGAAGCTTATGAAATATCTATAGTCACAGAGTGTAATTTGCTTGTTTATTCTTCAACATGAACAGTTCGATTCATCGCACAGCTGCCCTTTCATGGCTGCAGGTTCCATATCTGGAGATTGAAAATATTTGTAAGCAAAACCTTGCATCTGAATGTGTCTCAGCAGGTTTCCTCAGACCTACTTCCTAAATAACTTAGTGGAAAGACTATTTGCCCAACATTCACATGTTTCTAGGAATTACAGGTACTTAAAAAATACTCACAAGGTCTGTGGAAATACTGCTGTGGTATCTGCATGAGACTTGAACATGTGGCCTTTAGCATCTATGAAGAGCTCAGAGACCAATCCCTTGAGAGTGCACAGTGACTGCGGTTGACCTGTCCATGTGCCTTAGATAGGACTGTGAACAGTGGTCAGGTCTGATGTCCTTTGTATTTGTAAGTATACCATTTGGGAGAAGTATGTCTGTTTATATTCACACACTCACACACACACACACACACACACACACACACACACACACACACTCAGTTCCACACAATTACATATTCACACACTCACACACTCAAACCACACACATATATCTACCTTTCTACCTTCCTATCATCTATTTATCTAATATCTATCTATCTACCTATCTATCTACCTATCTATCTATCTATCTCTGATTGTACTGAACTCATAAAAGTAAAAACAGCACACAGCTAGGTTAATGGAGTCTCTCAAACTTGCCCAGTCCCAAAGTCTATATACCTATATATCTCAGTGAACATTTACACAATTTGAACAGCAAGTCTTAAGCAGTGGAGCTTTGCTGGGGAGTTTACATTTTTATAATCAGTTACATTTTATGCACTTATCTATCACACAAAGGAAAAAATAAACAAAACAGTGACAGACTTGCGACTAGGGAAACAATTAGCCTTCTACCCTGGGACAGACTGTGTGTCCGTTTTCCTGTGTTCCATCCTTCCTCGTACCTATTATTACCTTTCTTGGTCTCCTTACTACATGTGAAACTATATCCCCCACATACAAATGTTATGTTATAGGTTAGAATCAACATTTGAGAGAGAATGGAGGGGAGGGACACACATACACACACACACACACACACACACACACACACACACACAGAGAGAGAGAGAGAGAGAGAGAGAGACAGAGAGACAGAGAGAGAGAGAGAAAGAGAGAAATATTTTTCTGAGTTTGGGTGACCTTACTTTATATTTTTCAGGTCCACCAATTTCCCTGCGAGTGTCATGATTTTGCTTTTCTTTAGAGATGAATAATATTCAATTTTGCATCTCTAACACATTTTCATTATCCATTCATCTGCTGATAGCATCTAAATTGGACCCAAGCTATTTCACTCCTGGATTTACATCAAAGGAACTCGATCCTCTACCATAGAGTGATTACACATCCATTCTTCTTCATGATTTACTTACCAAAGCAAGGAGAAGGAACTCACCCAGGTGCTTTCTTTGAGCTCTGTGGATGGGGGTTTTCCCAAATATAATTCAGGAAGCTCATGACCTGCTTACCTAGAGACAAGAATCAATAAAAATGTATATACGATTGCAATGACCACGTCAACAGCAGTAATGTTCTTTATTCTTTTTTGCTTGTGAAGATCTGTAAGTGCTCCCATAACTATCAGACGAAGGTGGGTTATTGGCTCTTATTTTTAGCATGTGAGAGACCGATCTATACTGAGCGTCCTGAAGAATGAATGCCCTTGGGGAAACACTGATTTGATTCACTCCGCTCTTCTGATCTCCGGCAGGAACTGCGAAAAATCTGCCCCAGCACAGAAAATAGAGCAAACAAAAGGCCTACTATTTGGTTCCAATGGCCCCGCATTACACTTCACTGTACAGGCACCAGCTGTCCTTATTCTAACACCGGGAAAATATGAATATGTTAAGAAGTGGTAAAGCTCCAAACAGATACTACATGTTAAGCTTTTAGCTCAGTACCTGCCATGCAGAAAATTCCTCAGTCGGTGGCACTTAATATGATTGATTCTTGCTTCTAAGTCACCAAGAGTATGCCGAGTGTGATGACCCCATGCTATTGCCCAGATTTAAAATTTTTGGTATCCTACGAGCTCAGCTTCTGTGTGGAATAAGTGGTTTGAAAAGGTACTGTTTCACATCTGATTCACCACGAAGCCCACAGGTTCTAGTTTGCTTCCTATTGCTGCAACAAACACCAAGACACAAAGCAATGTGGGGAACAAAAGCCTTATCTCATCCTGCATGTCACAGTCCATTGCGGAGGGATGTGCTGCCCCGCAACACTGAGGGATGTGAGGACATGGACCGCAAGGAGTGCAGCTTACTATAGCTTCATCCTGAGTTTATGTTCACCTCTCTTTCTTAAACAACCCAGGCCTACCAACCTAGGTATGATACCAACCATGGTGGACTTGGCCCTCATAACACCAATTAGTAATTTTAAAAAACTGCCCAACAGACATGCTATGAGCCAATTTGATTGAGGCCGTTCTACAATCTGCAATCTTTTCTGCGGTGTTTAAGTGGGCATCTAAGGTTAGCCATTGTACCACATGAGACTCACTTCTCTCTCTCTCTCTCTCTCTCTCTCTCTCTCTCTCTCTCTCTCTCTCTCTCTCTCTCTCTCTCTCTCTCCCCCCACCCCGTCCCTTCCTCCCTCCCTCTCCCTCTCCCTCTCCCCCTCTTTGTAGACCTGGCTGTCTTGGAACTTGCTCCATAGAACAGGATGGCTTCAACTCACAGACATCTGCTTGCCTCTGCCTCCTGAGTGTTGGAATTAAAGGCGTGCACCACCACCACCCAGCAAGAGTCACTCACATCATACCACAGAATTCTGAAACTTATTTTCACAGCATTTCCCCCGTCTCTACCTTTCTGCTCACCACCTCAGCCCATTCATTTACCTACTTTGCAGAAGGCCATATGGGGTAGAGTTCAGAAATGCAACAGTCACTGTTTTTACTCTGGCTCAGCTTCACTTTTCTCACACCTCAGCCCTTCTTGTATTTAAAATAAAGGCACTGATAACTCTTAGTTAATTGTTTATAGTAAACCTTTAACATGATAGTTGTCAACACTCATTTTTTTGAAATTTTCTCATTTATAATGTCTTAATCATTGGCTGAGGCTGATACGCTTGTGTTTAGGATTCAAAGAGACAAAGTTGGAACCCACACATTGCAACTGTCTTCCAGAAACAGGGTCTTCTGGGTGGGTGGGGGGGGAGACGTTCCTACCCACCAGCATGAGGATAAAGAGAAAACATAAAATAATCCAAGGATGCACTTTGTGGTAAGCCAGTCACAGAATAGTTGAGGTGAGTATCAATATTCTATTTATAAGAGAAAGATCTAGAATCTAAAGAAATATTTTAGTTATACTGCTAGTGAGACAGTTGAACCCAAGTTTCTGTCAGTGGACCTTGATCTTTTTACTATGTTATTTTATTCTTAATTACTTTTTCTCCATTTCTCTGGGTTTGATTATTTCCTTTACCTAAAATATCAGAAAGAAAGAGACTCTTATGGCAGAGCAGATGGCCTACCTGTTGGCAGCCTCATATCCAGGCAGCCATTCTCACCCTCAAGTTGCCCCCATTTTCTCCAGAACTCCTCATGCCTGTTTCCAAGCTCCCCGGCATTACTGCTGTCTTCTTTTAGGATCGCTCTTGTCACCATATGAACATGCTGTAAATCACATTCCCTCTGGTTTCTGTCCTATTTTCTAGCTTCAATTTATAGTCAAGCTTCTGGAAATAGTGCTCAGTGGCTGTTCCCATTTCCTTACTGTTCGCTCTCTTTTGAGCCCATTAAATTGAAGTCATTTCCCCAGTCCCCAGTCCCCAGTGAAGCCGCTCACCAAGGTCACTTACAAAACCTATATGGCCACATGCAACTGGCATCTCTCATGCTTTAAGTCACAAGATGGGGTTAAATATGTGAACACATGATTTAGGAGCCAAAGCCTCTGGAGTTCCCAGAGAACTCTTGGCCTTAATTCTGACCGGTGGGACTTCATGTGAAAGTACAGTATCATGCCAGAAGATCTCAGAAAAGGGAGCTAGAGTGGGCGCCTCCTGATTTGGTAGAATTCAGTTAAACAAGGAGCTTTTGCAGAATGGAAATTAACTCAGAAAGTCAGAGTTGGAAAACCAGAGACTTGCTGGTACTAAGGGATCTTCTCTTCCAAACACGAGCTCATTCTAGGTTTGCCTCTGGTCTTCCCTGAGTTAAACACAAGCGCCAAACACACACTGGTGAGCCCATGTGAGCTTACACAATGTGCTGTAGAGTGGTTATGTGATGGCCTATTTTTGAGACTTATTGTACAGCTGGTTTTGCAAGCGAGTGCTTTTATTTAACTTTCAGAAGGATCATTGTCTCTATCCTAAGAAGCATCCTGATTAGGGTTTTTTGCTATGATGAAACATTCTGACGGGAAGTAACTTGGGAAGGTGTGCTGGGGAGTTTTGTGCCAACTTGATGCAACCAAAAGTCACCTAAAAGGAGGTAACCTTAATTGAGAAAAATACCTATATAAGATGAGGCAGTAGGCAAAGCCTTTAAGGTATTTTCTTAATAAGTGTTTGCTGAGGGAGGGCCCAGCCCATTGTGGGTGGGGCTGCTCCTGGGTCCTGAGTTCTATAAGAAAGTGGGCTGGCTAAGCCATAAGGAACAAGCCAATAAGTAGCACCCCTTCACGGCCTCTGCATCAAGCTCTGCTTCCAGTTCCCCGCTCTGTTTGAGTTCCTGTTCTGACTTCCTTTAATGGTGAACAGGGATAGAAACCCTAACTAGGACAAAGGGAAAGAGTTTATTTGGCTTACACTTCCATGTCAATGTCTGACTCTGAGAGAAGTAAGGGAGGGACTTGAGGCAAGTATCTGGAGCTAAAATCTGAAGCAGAGGCCAAGCCAGAACACGGCTTACTAGCTTGGCTTCTCAAGTTGCTTTCTTACACATCGCTGGACCACCTGTTTAAGGGATACCACCCACAGGAGGCTGGGCTCTTCCATGTCAATCATAAATCAAGAAAATGGCCCCACAGACTTGCCTCTGGGCATTCTGATTAAAGACGTTCTCAGCTGAGGGTCTTCTTTCCGAATGACCCTAGCTTTTGTCAAGGTGGGAAAAAAATTAACCAGGAAAGAATCTGAGACAGTTGATCAGCCCATTCAAATACTTACTGTCTTTAAGAATCCTGACAAAACCCACAATCAGGTGATTTTGTATTTCAAACAGTCAAAAAGTAGACTTCCTTACCTGGCCACTTGACTCTGTAAATAGCATAGCATCTAAATGGAAGCTGAGCATGACCTGAATTTGCAACAGCCACTGTCACTGAGACAGGGCTCTGGGACATGCCTGAGAGGAGCAAAAAGATCCCTGATGGTGGAAATAATTAACTCTTCTGTTTGTCACAGGGGAAATGACTTTTCTTCCCACAGCTGATTATATAACATTATTTATCTTGTTATAGTTGATCAAGAATAGAAGCTGAAGATTAGAAAGTATAGAGGCTTAGCTGGGTCCTGGGACTTTTCCTTACAGAGGACTGACCATCTTCCAACAGAGAAATTCAAATAAAGAAATCTGAAAGACCTATAAAAGTAGACTTGCCTTCTACTGTGTGTTCTATGTTGTGTGGGTCCTTACAGGGCTACATAGGAGTAAAGGAATATTCCTCAGTTATTTGAAATGTTCACTTTATCAGCCATTTTAATTAGTGTTCTGCAGTATACAGACACCTTCAGGCCTTGACTGCAATTGTTTTAATTTACCCAGAATGAGTAGCTTCCAAAGGCTAGATATACTGTGAGAGTCCATAACATAAACAGAGTTGTTTAAAAACATGAAATACATCTTTTAAAATATTTTAATAAGCATAAATATAACTCGGAAACAAAAAAGCATCCGGATGGGAAAAATTACATAATAGGTATCTGGAAATTTTTCTTAACATGAAGGCTTCATTTACCACTCAAGGCAGAGAAATGATTTTCTTTGTTCTGTCTGAGGACTTGAATATATAATGCAGGAGAAAGAAATCACTCCGAGGATCCTGTGTTGAGCTGGCAGCGTGTGTTGTGATCTGTGTTGGTCAGGAGCCAGGGGGGCTGTTAGCACCTTGCAGCTTGGACATCATTACATGGCTCCTTCCAGTACATAGCTATTATCTGAACAATCCCCTAATTACATCATTACAAGCTATGTCGGCCAAAAATACTGACAACAAAAGTGCACACTGGATGACTGTTGTAGACACTGAATTTTAAGATTCTTTTCAACTATCCTACAGTTTAAGAAACTTGTGCCTGGCATAGTATATTTTTGACAAACTAAGCTATATTCTTTGAAGAGTAGCTTGTAATATGAAAGGAAAGGGCTGTAGAGCTTTGTGGGTATATATGCATATACATATGTAATATATAATAATATGACATTACTATATATTAATATATATAATTGTGTTTTACATCAAGCTTACACATTGATGAAGAAGTTGGCAGTGTTTTTCCCCTCTGTAACTAATGGAAATGTTGTTTTCTCACACTACATAAGATGCCCTGCTTTCCTTTGTAACATTCAATTAGCAGTTTTCTGAGAGCTCACACTCTGTGTTCATGCTGTTTATTGTTTAGCATTAGTATAAATTCCACAGATAAAATAGAATTTCTTACCAACACATACTTGTTCTGACTTAAAAATTTTGACTGTATGATGTACAAAAGGGGGTTGTTCGGAACGCCCATATATGGTGCCTCACGTTGCTTGTCAACTTGACACCTAGGAAGAGGAAGCTTTTGTTGTGGAATTGCTTTTATCAATTAGCCTCTGGGCGTGTGCGGGAGGGTCCAGCATAGTGTTTCCAGTGCTGTGCCAGAGCAGATGATCCTGGGCTGTGCAAGCAAGAAAGCTAGGCAAATCAAGGGAAGCAAGCCAGTAAGCATCGTTCCTCTGTGGCCTCTGCTTCAGTTCCTGTTTTGAGTTCCTGTCACTGCTTCCTTTGATGGTGACTGCAAAGTATAATCCAAATCTATCCTTCTTTTCCAAGTTACTTTTGGCCAGCGTGTTTCATCACATCAACAGAAACTAAAATAGAACACTCTATCTGAATTTTTTAAAAATTTTGTTTTCCAGGCAAGCAAATCTATAAAATATGGTACTCTTTGGCAGTACTGAATAGATATGGTGAGCGCTACCTCTCAGTCAAGCATGTGATTAAATAGAAGACGATGGCTCACACTTTGCTGTGGGTGTTGCCAGACTACGGAATTGAATTATTTAGATAGATTCAGTCTCTTTCCAGTTTAAACTTACATATGGTTTGTCTTTTGGGTCATACCTTGACATAAATCAAAGTGTTTAGTGAATTCATATGATCTTGCAATAAAATTCTGCTCTTGTATACAAATTCTTTAACTGGACTTTATTTTTATTCCTCATGTGAACGCTGCTTGTCAAATGATCCTTAGCTATGATTAGAACACAGTAAATTTCTACCCTGTCAAACAATAAAGCAGCTCCAGACACTTGCCATGGCTCCTTACCTAACATCTCTTCAGAAGTGTGAATCTCAATAGAAGAGCACTGATTCAAAATTGGAAACGTCCTTGTGAATTTTAGACTTCATCTAGGTAAAACTGATGTGGCTGTGTTTTATTTAAAAATCTGTTGTTCTGTTGTTCATAAGCAACTACAAAACTGAATATTTTGAATCTTCTTTTTTCTATCAATGCAAAATTCACATGCACACTCTGTTTAACCAATTAGACAACTCTATGGAGCTCAGCTCAGCATGTAGGAAGATATGACTGTCTACACTCAGGCTTGGCTATTGGGTAAAGGACACTATATAGTAAGATGACTTCATAAGGGATCCCGAGTAGTGTCTAACACTAGGTTTCATCTGAATACTTTGACACATTAACAAATATCAAGTACTTTTTCTTTGAATGCACATCATCTGTAGATTAAGAAGGAAGAACATCCAGCCAAAAGAAAAACCCACGAAACACGCCAAACCTGAATGAAACCAGTAATAGAATGAAAAACAGACCACAGATCACGCAGTCTGGAGCACAATGGCTCGTTTTTATCTTATATCCACAGGCAATTATACCAGTTTTATCGGGGAGACCATTACACAAGCCTCACACCTAATTTTCAGTATCTGGCTTGACATCTCATAGCTCCACCTACCTAGCCTGCCTTGTGACTCCAGGATAAAAATGTGCAAAAGCAACTGTAATAATGAAATACTATATCATGCAAAGAGAGTTTGAATCCAGCCACCACTCTCCACTCTTTCCTGAATTCCTCTAAAGTCTTCCGTTACTGGTCCTGTTAAACAGCAACCCCTCTAGCAAATAAATGCCTGGAATGTTGGCTATAAGGCAATACACGTGTGCAAAGAGATTTTAGAGCTACTGAGAAGCACTGTTTTTATAAAATAACAGTTGTCAGCATTTTACATCATTGTATATGGCTCTTCTTTTGTTTTTTGTTTTGTTTTTGTCTTGTTTTTATTTTTTTATTTATCTTATTGGAGGGTGGGGTATTGAGACAGGGTTTTTCTGTGTAGCCTGAGCTGTCCTCAAACTCAAAGATCAATGTGCCTCTACCTTCTAAGTCTTAGTAAAGGCGTGTGCCACTACACCTGATTTGCACCTCCTCTTAAAACAAAACAAACAAAAAGCAAAAGCAAAAACCTTTAAACAGAATGTCAATCAGATAACAGCAGATGTTCCAAGCAGGAGCAAGGATGTTGGTTTTTGAACACCTAAAAAAAAAAAAAAAAAAAAAAAAATCCCACAAAACCCCAAAAGAAAACAAAAACCTGCAGGATCCCTGAACTGTGTACAAGCTGTGGGACTCTGCTGGTTAAGGTTGAAGTTCGTCTCCAGATAGCTTGTTTCAAGCTCAGCTTTTGAAGAAAGGTCTCCATTTCTCAGGGGGTTCTCACGCCACCTGATCTGGTTACCGCAGATTTTGTAAGGAAAGTAACATAGTCCTAAAGCAAAATACAGACCTGACCCTTTCCTGATAACAAGCACAGAAAATTCCAGGAAGTACCCCACCTGATGCTGAGATCTTAGCTGCCAAAATGGCACCATCCCCTCACACATAGAATAATTAAATACTGTCTTCCTTCCTGTGATGAAGGCTCTGTGTTACTGAGGCACTGTCTCATTGTATGTAGACGAAGCACCCCAGCACTCTTAGCCCTATCTAGCAGACATTGTCACTCTCACTGCCCAGGGTTTATAACTTCCTAATTCGCAAGTTAAGTTGCTTTGATTCCTCATTTCATATGACCATCTCAGATTCATCCTTCTAGGAAAAAATAGGCTTCTGAGATGCACCAGGTTTCCAGGATTTCCAGCGCTTCTTGGGGCCCAGAATCACTGGCTCCATCTGGGCAGGTTCTGTGCTGGTTGCTGGGAAAGCACCCACTGAGCTTGCATCTCACCCTGTCTGTCTGCAGCTTTCAGGTGTCTGTCTGAATCTTCTGCTGTGTCAGGACTCAGTATTCAGAGAGGGAGGGAGGAGGAGGAGGAAGAAGACAGAAAGAAAGAAAGAAAGGGAGAGAGACAGAGACAGACAGAGACAGAGAGAGATGAGACAGAGAGAGATGAGACAGAGAGAGACAGAGAGAGAGACAGAGAGAGACAGAGAAGGGGAGAGACTAGACTGAGCCCCTTTACTTTTCTCTGCTTCCTGGCTGTGGACACAGTGAGAACAGATACCTCAGGTCCTGCTGCCATGTCACCCCTTCCGTGATGGCCTGCATCCTCACACTGTGAGCCCAAATAAGCCCTTTCTCTCCTAAGTTGCTCTGTGAAGTATTTTGCCATAGCATCAAGAAAAGCAGTAAAGCCGGTGCTTTACCAAGCAAGCTGCGAAATCTAAATAAACCATCATAAACAGGTCAGGATCAAAATTTAGACAGTGAACACGATAAAGTTTTCCTTAGCCTATTTGCTACACCTTGTAACATGTATACAGATATAAAACTGAAGCAGCCAGGTGCTGCTGCTGAGATGAAAGGCGGTGCCACCTGTGCTGGGGAGACACAGACTCCTCATTTCTAATTGAATGTGCGCTGAATGCCACAAGTCCTTTTCCCAGCCATCAACTTGGTCTGTTTAGATGGTCAACCTCCACCTTAGATTGTAGATTAAAAAAAAAATTGGTTTCAATAAAAATATAGCATACGGTGGGGTGCAATATTTCTGACATATAGGAAAGAAATGGGGACATTTAAAAGCATTCGTTTCTAAAGAAAGCTACAGGAATTTGCAGTGACTTGGAGAAAATAAGTGCAAACAGGAAAGCGCACTGTGGCGGAGAGGGAAAGGCAAGCCCCTTCCTCCAGCTCTCATTATCCTCTGCACTGGAATGGAACAGGAGCTTCCTCCAAGCACCTCCGTAACAGGGGCTTTATGCAATACAAAGCTGATTGGGAAAGCTGCTGGTTGGCGGAACACAGACCTTAGATGTGCTATGGGTCTGCAGCTTACATAAGGTCTTCATTACCTGTGGCCGTTAGAAAAGGTCATTTGATTTCCGGGCCCTTTCAAAAAATAAAAATAAACCCAAGACTGAAAGGAGACATAGTTAAATTGCTGAAATCATGCCAGTAACTGTGGCAAAATGCAGGCTTATTATTTATTATGTCATATTATGTAGATTGTAATTTATCACACTATATTATTTACTGCATTATAAGGAATATAAGGGGACATTTCACATTTTATTCCACTTAAAATATTTTATATTAGGACACAAATAATGATTTAGAATGATCCTAGGTTTTTATTGTATTCCACAAAAATAAAGGTTTTTCTAAGTAATGAAAATCCTTAATTTATAGATAATTTATTTTTAAAAATCTTTTCTTTTTGTGTTTGTGTGAGCACACATGTACACATGTGTCTGCACAGAAATGACAAATGCCATGTAATAAATTATATTTCCATTTATTTTATGACATTTCAGTCATATAAAAAGTTATTTATTTATATCTACAAGTATATATATGCACATTACATTTTGCTTAATGTTAGTCTGTTGTTCTACTTATGAATATATTTTTAATTCTCTCCCCAATTATTCCTATTTGCTTTATACTAAATAGTATTATGACAAATATTGATTCATAACTACCTATTGCATAATCTATTTCTCCAACATAAATTCATACAACTGACAGCATACACTCAACATTAATGAGCATTTCCATGTCTCTCAGGAACTTTACAGAGATTTTCAGATGTGTATTCAGGCTCTGACTTCCTGACCTAATGACCTCTGGAAGGTCTTAGTTCCAGTACTATTGCATTGCGGATCATATTTTAATATAGGGATTTCAGAGCCACAGAAACCTACAGACCATACCAAAGACATGTTATGTATGGGTATTTTGTCCTAGTAACCATATAGAGTGATTACAGGTTAAGACTGTCTCTCCTTATCTCTTGCTTTTTCAGTATTTCTCTATTTCTGTTTCTCTATGCTTACACAGACACAGACGTATATATTAAGAGCATATGTACATTTATGCATGCGCTTACAGATTAGCTCAGAGGATGCATACAAATATATATATGTGTGTGTGTATGTATATATATACATGAAGTCAGCATTTAATAAGTCCAAATGTGTGTCTATTCATAGTTTGTATTTGCACATAATTTTATGATAAATGATATTTCAGAGCACTGGGAATGTTTACGACATTTACTAAAGACTAGATATTATAAAGAAAAGTCACTGGATTTTTATCTCTGTCAAACGTTTTACCTGTGACTCACCGTGAAGGTAAACTCTCTTTCCCTCCATTACCTGTAGGATAAAGATGTCCAAGTCAGGCAGGGTCTGACATGTGTCTTCTCATGTGTGGGAGGAATGCTGGGCGGATGTTTATCTCAGGGCTCTCTCTGCCCTCGGTAGATTCAGCTAATTCAATCTGAATAATTAACTGTCTCAACAGCCTTGTGAGCCTCTGCCAGAAAAGAATCAGAGAGCAAGCGACCACCAGAGGGTTATTTCTATATACTCCATCATTTGAGCTTGTAGATTCGGTCCTCTCTGAGTTCAGTTGCCAACCCAGAGTCTGACGGCCCAAATGAGATCTAAGCCCTGTGAATACTAGAGCATCAAGCCAAGCTAAGTGGGTAAATATGGGCCTCACAGTGACTATGAGCTAAACAGGTGAGGGTTTGAATTAAAATGAGTAACAAATATTTATTTATTTATTTTTACAAATATTTATTTGTACCCAACTTCTGAAAAATGTTAACAGATAGATTTTAGAAAGAAGGCAACAGAGACCGATCTAAACAGTACCCTTTCCTCTGTTTTCAGAACTGCACTCACCAAAAAACCCAACTTACTCCTCTTTCTCCAAACTTCTATTTCCCCAACCTCTCCCTCTTTGTTTTATTGCCATGGCACAAGTAGAAGGAATATTTCTGCCTTGAGGTTGGGAGAGCACTGATATTCTCTTATAATGCTTTGCCCCATTGGATAGCTAAATGAAATCACATCCATTGAGTAAAAAGGATAGGCGACCTATTTTACATCAGTGACAACATCTGCTCCCTACCACCTGCTTAGAACCTGAGTGAGCAAGTGATAATATTTGATACCTAGTATTTCAAAATTTTGTTAATAATATTTTATGTGGTGTAGTTTTTATACTTACTCTTCCCAGGGAGTCAATAGTTCTAAAACTATAATTTTTTATCAGCTTTGGATTTTTTTTATAATCAGTATCCCATAATTTCCTTCTCCAATCCCCAAACTAGTAGACCCCTATTTAAGTGAGTCTCTGCTTTTTATCTCTCAGTTTGTTTTTATATCTATTTTGAACAGACTGGGAGGAAACTAAACTTTTCTTTCTTATTCTCTGTTAATACTGAATGATGGAGACTAATATCAGTTCCACAAAGCTGGGACATTTCTCCTTCCTTGAGACAAGTTGTCCTTATGTGTGACTTTTACTCTGTCTTGTTTTGTTTTGGTTTTTTGAGACAGGGTTTCTCTGTGTAGCCTTGGCTGTCCTGGACTCACTTTGTAGACCAGGCTGGCCTCAAACTCACAGCGATACGCTTGCCTCTGCCTCCTGAGTGCTGGGATTAAAGGCTGCGCCACCTCCGCCCGGCTGACCTTTACTCTGTCTTAGAATATGGTGGGAGTCTCAAGCAACCACTGCCCGCCCCCCTTTTTCCTTACATACTCTCTGCTGGCTTCAAGTTCATGTGTCTTAGTTCACTTGGTCACACTCTCTCATGGTTACAATCTTTATTTTTTCATCTTTGGTAACTCTGGAACATCAGCGCCATGGATGGTTGCTTGGGTTGTTTCGATATGTATGGTTTCCTCATTTTTCCCCCTGCCTTTCCTGTTCTCTGCCATGAAGGTGAAAGTACAAGTAGCAGGAGAAGTAAGGAAGAAAACAGCTGTGGAGGCCTCGCTGCTCCACTCCTCCAACAGTGCCACACGGGGAGGGAGACACGGTTGCGCTAACAAGCCCCACTCTGATTTCTCGTCACTCCCGCCACTTTACACTATTACCAAAAGCGGCTACATATAATGTGTCTTAACATGTTTGCTGGTTTGTAAAAACGGTTTGAAGGCTGCAACAGGTTGAAACACTTGTTCAACAGAACTTGTCACCTCTGAGTGTAAGGGGAAGCTGTCAAGCATGGCAGTCACCTCCATACAGGTCTTCCTGTCTCTTCCACGTTCACTGTGGCTTTGGTTCTCGACCACAGCCATTCATGTCTCAGGTCACACTGGCCTTCCATCTCTCTGAAATCCTTCATGGCTCTGGTTCATTTGCGGCCTCTGTGCTCATTCACATTTAGAAGAATGAAAGCACATGGTATTGTACTTCCTGGCTGGCATTCTGCTGCTTATGTGGGTGGGAAACATAGCGAATAAACACTAATAAGGTTAGCTGTGGTAAAGGGAAAGTCATGTCAAATTTAGCTATTAAGTTACTGAATGCATAGATCATGCAAGACCTTATATAATTCTACGTCACTGTCCCCTGCTCCTCTATCAAGCTTACCTAAGCCTGACCTTACCTCTTCTCATATATGGCTTCATTTCTATATGTAATTTTATTTCTTTAACTTTCCAATCATCCTCACATGTGTCCTCTCAATCATTCATGTGCCACACACACATTCCATCAGGATTTTTGTTAGATCTGTTTCGTTATGCCATAAGCAATATGACTAATGCCCTAGGAAGGTTATGAACAAAGTACGGTGGGAAGGATTTTCCCCAAATGCCATTGCTCTTGTATAGAAAGGTCATACCTACTGAGGGCTTTAGCCGCCTTTTAGTATCTAAATATTTCCATATGCCTTACAATGTCAGCTTCTAGGATTATATTTTAGAAATCAATATTTTCTGATTGTTTACAGGAAAAAAAATACGTCAGGTAATGGGACCAAGAGAAAGAACCTCTGAATAGTTGATTCTTGAACATAAACAACTTGCTTCCTGACACAGGATAATTCAATTAAGTTCTTTGGTCCTCAGTTTTCTCGCTTGTTAAATAAAGACTTAATTAAGTAATCACTGGCATTCTTTCTGCCTTAGCAGTTCATATACAACCACATTTGAGACGTCTGCCTTTCCAGATGCCCAGGAAAAATTATTTAATGCCCATTTGTAGTAGAATGTGTATTTTCCCTCCTGGCCCCAAGCTCCTGGAATAATGACTCATTAGACTCAAAATATATTTACAAATACGTAGGCCGTACAGCTAGGCTCTTCTCTGACTAACTCATAATTTAAAATAACCCATTTATACTAATCTGCATTGTGCTACACAGCTGGTTCCCCCTGTTTAAGTACCATGCATCGGTCCTCCTTACATCTTCCCAGGAAAATCTCCTGCTCCTGGCTCTATCCCAGAATCTTTTCTGCCTAACATTTCCCATAGACCATAGGATTTTTTTAATTGGCAGGCAATACATCCATATAGTACACAAGACATTCCTTCTATACCTATTCCAAACAAATGGGTATGGGATTTGGCCTCCTCAGGTCACAGCAACTTTGGAGCACACCAGACTTGATTTCTTGAACTCCTGTGGTCAGAAATTATCACAGGATCTGCAACAAAATGTCTCAGACATCTTTCTATGTTGAGATCAGAGCACGAAAGGACGCAGTGTGAACATCAGGGAACAGGCAGGCTCTGAAGTGGATTCCCCATCATTGACACTGCTACTTGTTCTCCTGGAAAAGCACTGGCCAGGTACAAACACAGCCCTTTCTGCTGGAGGAATTTTTAAAGGAGGACTGTCAACTAGAATCAGCCCGTACTAGATCTGACTCAGCTTTCAGGTAAAATCTTTCAGCTGTAGAGACTCAGCTGAGTCTGACCTTTTTTTTCTTTTCACTCCTTATCCCCATGAAGCTTGCTATTATCTATACCACTCATTGCTAGTACTTTCCACAGTCAACTTGAATTTCCTTACGAATGTTTGAAATGAGCACAGCATGCTTAGACAGATTGTGTGCTGTAACACTTCTGTCATTATCAGTGCAAACCTGGCCTTTCTCTTATAAATGGACATTTAATCATTCAGGAAAACTATCGAATCAGATTCCCATCTTTTCTGCCAAGGTGCCAGGAATTTCTCTGTCTGACAAAAGAACCGAGATGCAGGTCAGACATGCAGGTGCACTGACTATTTTTTCTGTTGAAGAGTCTATATAATACGTTGGTGAACAAATGACTTACTACTAAGATTTTTTAAAAGTTAAAAGAGATTTTCTAATATTTTACACATAGAAAGAAAAGATTTATCTTTCACTATACATTTTATGAAATATGTTTGTTTAAGTGGTCTTGAGCCATTGGGGGGTCCTGATTCAGTGACGGGGATTGACACTGTGAGATATAATTTGTTCAAGGCTCTGGTAGTCACTGTGATTAGTCTTCTAGCTAAAAATTCCAAGAAACCCTTAGACCAGTGGTTCTCAGCCTCCCCAGTGCTGTGACCCTGTAATACAGTTCCTCATGTTGTGGTGACCCTCAACCATAAAATTATTGTGTGGTTACTTCATAACAGTAACTTTGATGCTGTTATGAATCATAATATTAAAAAAAATCTGTTTTCTGATGATCTTATGTGATCCCCGTGAAAGGATCATTTGACCTCCCAAAGTGCATGCAACCTAAAGGTTGAGGACCACTGGCTTAGAATATTAATACCCCAAAGATGACAGTGTTCAGCTCATATTGACCTCATTTCAGATTATGTCCCCAAAAGACCATTGCTGGTCTTGTTGACTTTGTGTATTTGGGTGAAAAAAATGTCTTCTGACTGTAATTGGGTATGACATTGAGATGAAACAGAGGAAGTACACAAACTCTCAGATAGGGACTGGGGAAGGGGTGACCAAAACTTGAGACCTAGGAAAGAGACACAGGGCCAGAGAGGCAGCATAAACTGCCAGCCGAGGAGGATCTGGAGCAAAGTCAACAGAGCATGGATGTAGAAATGAAAAGAGTGGAGGAATGGAGGGCAAACCATGCAGTTCGGTTTGACCTGAAGCTTGCTTCTCTGGTTTCTTAGTTTATTCATTTAAAGGGCCAGCACAGGTGTTTACAGTAATGTTGCTGGCGTGGGACTCCTGGATACCACACAGGCCTGTGTTCATCAGCCAGAAATGCAGCTGTAGTCTGAGTGACAGGAAGATCTGATCAGAAACATGGTTTTATGAAGCATAATGTGACTCCCCCCACAAAGAGTAAAGTGGTTATAAAGATAAAGCACAATACATACGGTAGAGCAATATCTATAAAACAGAACACAGAGGTAGCAGAAGCAGACAATAACAGGAAAGAAATGTTAATGATCAACACAAGGCCCAGTTGTTTGAGCAGAGAATGACTGAAGCTAGAAATACATGTAGCCTTACCAATGGTGAATTTTTCATCTTCACACTTTACATGATCTGAGAGAAAATGGGCTCATGTTTGTAGCTAAAGTCCATCAAGAAGTTGGAAGTGGTGTCACAGCTCTGTAACGCTAGAGCTTGGGAGGCTGAGTGGCACTAGGCTTGCAAGGTCAAGGCTAAGTTATACACTGTGCAGCCGTTGTACTACTGATTAGACATCGTATTGCATCTCTCAGATGATGCATCACCTCTCAGGATATGACAGTGAGTGACACTTCTGTAAGTGCTGGTCCTTCTAGTCACATGCCTTTAACACTGCAGACAAAGACGTTTTATATTAAGTAGCAGGCACATAAATGTAATAACATGAATGAATACATTTTATGCTAAGGAGATGAGGGTAATAAGTGGGATGGATAAACTAGAATCTGGATGGAACTTCAGAGAAGGAAGATGCTTTGGCTCAACAGGAAAGACCTGGCAGAACAGGAGAGAAGATGGAGATGAATGGAAGGGACGGAGATTAAAAAAAAAAAAATCAAGCAATTGAAGCACTGCATGCTATCTATATGCAAAAACATTTTAAGAACAAAGTGACCAGAATTCCAAAGACTCTTCCAAGCAGAGACTCAGGCGACACTCATAGATTCAAAGAACTTAGGGATGGAATAAGAATCAAAGATGTAGAGATAAGCAGTGAGTGGCAAAGGATGTTCTCTACTCTATCAACATAATGGTAATGAAAGCAGGGTTAGTAATTCAAGCTGTTGCCAGGCCCTAGAAGTTGTTAAATTTTCATTTTACTTTAATTTTAAAATAGAATTAAGATTGTAGGTAAATTGATGAGTGACGTAACCCAGACCCAGAAAGACACACATGGTATGTAGTCACGTATAAACAGATATTAGCCATATAGTACAGGATGACCATACTCCAATTTACAGACACACAGAAGATAAGTAAAAAAGGGGGACCAAGGAAGGATGCTGGAATGTCACTCAGAAGAAGAAATAGAATAGACAGTGGAACTGGGTGGAAGTCAGTGTGGGGAGGAGAACAAGAGTGGACATCAGATGTAAGGATGGTGGGAGATGAGAGGGCTGGGGAAGAGGAGGGAAACCAGTCCGGGCATCTCTGGGATAAGATGGAGACCTGTGACAGGATAGGCTCCTGGGAGGATACGAGGATGACTCTACTTGAGACTTCTAGAAGCGGGGGACATGGAGAGTAAAGTAGCCACCGCCTAGCCAGGCAGGACTTCAAGTGAAGAAAGGGGAGCACCAACCCTCCCCCACAAAATATTCGATTCAAAATTTACCTCACCTACAAAATGTGCAGGGATAAAGATGGAGCAGAGATTGAGGGAATGTCCAACCAAAGACAGGCCCAACCTAAGACCCACCTCATGAGAGAGAACCAACTCTTTACACTATTAATGATACTCTCCTATGCACGCAGACAGGAGACTAGCATAACTGTCATCTGAGAGGCTCCACCCAGAAGTGGATCGGTACAGATGCAGAGACCCACAGCCAAATATTATGCTTAGCTTGGGGAGTCTTATAGAAGATTCAGGGAGGGGTGGATAGAGGACCCAGAGGGGACAAGAGCTCCACAAGAAGACCAATAGAGGCAACTAACATTGGTCGATGGAGGCTCACAGAGACTGGTGCACCAACCAAAGAGCATACGTGGTCTGGACCTAGACGCCCTACACATATGTAACCAATAGGCAGTTTGGTCTTCATGAGGTCCCCTAGCAAGTGAGCAGAGGCTGTCTCTGACATGGACTCGGTTGCCAGCTTTTGGATTACTTTTCCCTTAACTGGGCTGCCTTGTCTGGCTTCTGCAGCAGAGGATGCACTTAGTCCTGATGTGACTTCATGTGCTGGCATGGGTTGGTAGCTGTGGGGTGGGGTGGGGTGGGGTGGGGTGATCTCCTCTTTTCTGAGGAGAAGTGGATGGGTAAAAGAGGGAAGAGGATGGATGGGTGTGACCAGGAGGAGAGAAAGGAAGGGTCTGTGATTGGGATGCAAAGTGAACAAATGAATAAATTTTAAAAATGGAAAGCCATATTCAGCATGAAGACGAGAGAGGGAGAGGGAGAGAGAGAGAGAGAGAGAGAGAGAGAGAGAGAGAGAGAGAGAGAGAGAGAGAGAGAGAGGAGGAAGAAGAAGAAGAACAAGAAGAAGAAAAGAGGAGAGAGGAGACAGAGAGATTGATTTTGTAGGTAAATTGTAAATTGATTCACTCTGAGAAAGGCCACAGAGTTGTGGGGTAAGGGGTGAGACTGAAAGGTAAGGTAGAAGAACTTCACTATGCCAGAAGGAAAACTTGGGGCACTGCATCAGAAAAGAAATGTTATCATCAGTGTCATTAGGGAGCTAGAGGTGAATCTCCCATCTGTGCTGGAGAGATGCCAGGTAGGGATGAGCAGACAGCCTTCAAGAGATGTAGCAGGATTAATGGTACAGGTTCCCATGACATTTAAAACATCTTTTCAGACACCCAGGTTGAGCTTTTGATTATCTTCATGTTTTAATATTATAATTACCGTGTGTCACTGCTCTATTTAAAATGTTAATTATTGAAGCTCAGAGGAAACTGATTCCTATGCATCCATAATTTCATACAATATAATTTTAGAACTTGAACTATTTTTATATTATCTTGTTAGTCATAGAAACACAGCTGAGAGTCTATGGACTTGTAGTTCTCATTTTCAATGGACTTTTAAAGATTATCTTCATCTTTAAAGCAGCCTTGTCACTGAATATGCATTTATCTGAAATAAATTAAATCACTTCTGGTGGAGTGAGACAGTTCAGACAGTTTGCACAAGCATATTTTTACAACTAAAGTATATCCTGCAAAATAAAGGTTTTTTTTTATCTAATTCTTTTGTGAAGGTCATTCCCTACCATCCTAAGAATTAGAACATTTTAAGTCATGAAGGTTCTATTGACTTCTTTTGATCTGCTTCAGTGCCATCCCACAGACCTGCCCAGCCCTCCTGGGGAAAATTGTCTCACAGCATAGTGGGTACTGTGGCTGGATATGCCTTGACCTGCTTCACAGCCCAGGTGGGGATCTGTTGGGAGAACTGACCTCTCTTCTTGTAAATTACAGCATGCACTTGAGCTAGTAAGTGTCTTGGTAGATCTGTAGTAGAATTTAGTGGAGTGTTTAAAAAGTGTTTTATATAATCACTTGGAAAAGGAAGGCATTTCGTGAAAAGTACGATCTATTTTCTGTTTGTGTATGTGATGGGCATGCACATGTGTTTGTGTGTGTGGTGGGCATGCATGTGTGTGCTCACATGTGTCAAGGCCAGAGGAGGATGTCGGGCATCCTCCCATTCCCTGGAGCCAGGGTCTCTCAGAAGATCTGAAGCTGGGTTGTCCATAAGCTCCAGCTGTCCTCCTGTTTCCAATACCCCCGCCCCATATACACCATGCTGTCATTGTAGGCATCACAGGCCATGTGTGTGTGTGTGTGTGTGTGTGTGTGTGTGTGTGTGTGTGTGTTTAATGGCTGCTGTGGATGCAGCTCTTCTACCTGCACAGCAAGCGCTCTCACCCACTGAGCTGTAGCTCCAGCCCTGGCTTCGTTTCTTTGAGACAGGACTCTGAATGTAACCCAGGCTTGTCCTTCTTTACAGTTTTCTTAATGAACTTTTGTGTGTGTGTGTGTGTGTGTGTGTGTGTGTGTGTGTGTGTGTGTGTGTATTCAGGTGAGAGAACAGTGTGAACAACTTGGGCAATTGCAAGTGACTGGGGATTGGAGCCCCGCTTAAGAGATGTCCAAGCCCAGTTGTAAGCCATGGGCATTGGACAGGGTCTAAGCAAGATCCTGGACTGGTCTCTCTTTCTCCTGCTTGCTAAAGAGGACAATGATTGTGATTCAGGTGTCCTGGGCTCTCAGGGAGTCTGTTTGGGTTATGGTGTAGTTGGTGAAAACAAAGGAGAAGAAGGCTGAAGCATCGTTTCTGGGAGAGGCCATTACGTAAGCTTGAACACTGGGAAGGGCACGGGGAGGTGACTGGTTTAGGAAACTGAGAAAGAGGATGGAGAGATGTGGGGAAATGGCATCCTGCGGCGTGAGGGGGTGGCAATGCTCAGCAGCTGTTTTGTTTGCGGGACTTTGGTGAGTGCCCTTCTCCCCTCATCTACCTCCTGCTTAGTTACCATAGTCCGGGAAACCGCTTCCCCCATTAATTTTTAAGGCTTAGGAAGGAGAGTGGTGCTACACGAGCTGCCCCTCCTTCTCTGAAGCTTGCCTAGGTGAAGCCTCGTTCGTTCCGCTTGTCACCAGCTACTCAGGACAAAGGCAAAGAAGATTGCAAGCACTTAGTCCCGGGAAGGAGAGAGGCCGGGCAGTGCTGGGACATTATACTTTTTCTTCATAATAAGCCTTGTTATAAGTGGTTTTTCAGTCATGGTATTGCAAACACAAAGGAAAGACTTCAGAGCCACAGGACTTTGTCAACTGGACTGGAGTTCTGCATTCAGTATGCAACTAGCACATAAAACGCACGCACAGCTTTTCTCTCTGAGTCACAGAAGCCTTTTCTTCAGTTCAGAAGACTATGGTAAGACTATCCTATTCTGCCAATGGCATGTTTTATTTAATTGTTTTGCCCAGCCCCCTGTTCCTAGTGCTTGAGTATATTAGGTTGTTTATTGACCAGAAATTCTGGCAGTCACTTCAAGAAAAGGGATGCCAGCCAAGTCGCCTCAATCATTATAGTTTATAGCCTGAGTTTGCTAGATGCTCCCTCTGATGGACGATGGCCTCTGTGAGGCCAATTATTTCATTTTATTTATATGGTTATGCATGGCAATTTTTTATTTGCACAATAATTTTTAAAAAAAGAAACTGGTTTAAAAACATGTTAAGCGTTTCTCAAGCCACACGTTGCAGTTCACAGACATTTAAAAATGTAAATAGAGCTTTGAACTCCCTGAGCTCTTGATGTCTCCTAGAACAAACACAAAGAAGCATGTCATTTCTGCTTACACACACACACACACACACACACACACACACACACACACACCCATATATATATATATAGAGAGAGACCTTTCTAGCTCCCACCCAGAGATGAATCCAGAAGTCTCACACTTTGAAATGAAGACACTGTGCCCTCTCAGGTGCCTGTCCACCTTGTGCTGCTATCAGCATTTGGGCTTATATTACCTCATTTTGTAGGCAGTGACGTCACAAAATGCAAGACAGTGGACCCAGAAAAACTCTGCTTTCCTGTGTTCTTCCCATCTATCTGTTGCTCTTCTGCAGCCGTAAAGGATCGTCACTGTTCACTGGGGCATGCTGGCCATAAGGGTGAAGGCACGTGGTCAGTGTTTCCTTCTTCTGCCTCTCAGACTAATGTCTGCCTGGCAGCTCACTGTGGTGTGCACGTCACTGTAAGTACCGCCACAGGCTGGTGGCACCAACTGGGAATATTCTGGAGGGCTTGAGAATATGCTGGCATGTCAGAAAGAAATCACAAGACATTTGGAAACCTAATAATAAAACTGAAAATGCAAAAACTGAACAGCGAAACAAATAAAACTTGGGGCTCATAT
Organism: Acomys russatus; assembly: GCF_903995435.1. Classification (NCBI taxonomy): domain Eukaryota; kingdom Metazoa; phylum Chordata; class Mammalia; order Rodentia; family Muridae; genus Acomys; species Acomys russatus. The sequence goes on along the minus strand of NC_067151.1, from coordinate 31,078,607 downwards.
TTAGAAATTTCTTTTATATCTCCGAATTTTATCTTGGGGCATCTGGACTTTATGTTAAGAGAAAGCTTTAGGTGTGCAGTTCTCAACTTTATAAGAGGTTGCATGTTAACCCACAAAAAAAACAAAACAAAAACAAAAACATGTGTACAAAGGCCTTTGCTTTCATCTTAACTTTAAATGAGACATGCAGTTTTGCCTTGGGTAAGGCTGTCTGCTTGTGTGGCGTTACCCTTCTGTCTGTCTAGGCTCAGTGTTCTTATACAGCTCATGTTAGTTCTATTTCTATGGCTTCCAAGTCAAACTTGGTATCTTTCTTTCTTTTCTTTCTTTCTTTTCTTTCTTTCTTTCTTTTTAAGATTTATTATTTATTATTATGTATACAGTGCTCTACCTGCATGCCAGAAGAGGGAACCAGATCTCATTATAGATGGTTGTGAGCCACCATGTGGTTGCTGGGAATTGAACTCAGGACCTCTGGAAGAGCAGTCAGTGCTCTTAACCTCTGAGCCATCTCTCCATCTCACCTTTCAATATTTATTAAAGTGAAATAAATGAAATGTTTATGCCAAAGTTATGCTGGATTTTTTTTTAACCACATTTCTCTGCATGATTTGAAGATGACAGGCCCACATGACATCCATCATACACTGGTGGGGAACAAATAAATAGCTTCCATGGTCAGCTGGGGATGCAGGGGGCTCACAGAGGAAGCCCACTTGGTTGCCAGAGAACAACATGTGCTGTTACTTTTGTGCAATCACAAAACCAATGATAAGACACGATACCAAAAAGTTGGCAACCATGCTGTATTTATTCCTGGTTTTCTTTACAAGCTTCTTGTGGATATGACACAGATGACCACGAAAGGACATCTGAAGATGACACTGAAAAACTAAGAATAGCCATGGCTAAAAATTTAAATTTAATACTAGGCATAATGAGAAACGTCTTGAAGTAAGAAACACATTTTTTTTTCTAATTCATATTCTTTAAGTATTTTAAAGTATTTTCTGACAATTGATGCTAGGATTCTAAGGTATCCATTAAAGGGTGGTTAGATTCAAAATACATCTTAAAGACAAATCTGGAAGCTGGGTGCGGTGGTACGGGCCTAGGAGGTGGAGGCAGGAGAATCAACAGTCAATGTCATCTTCAGGTGGCATGAGGTCCCAAGTCTCATTTTCCAACATTCATGTAAAGAACTTGGCGAGGCAGTGCTTAGTCCGGGATAAGCAGAGGTAGGCAGATGGCCTGGTAGCACTCCTTCATGCCGGATGCTTCCTCAGACTTCTCGTGCACAGTTTTTCTCACTTATTACAGCTTCACTACTCAAACAAATGCTAACTCGTCTATCAAAACAACCCAAAACCTCAGAGTAAAACAATTAAAAGAAAACTATTCTGTTCTTTCCAGAATATTTTTTTCAGTGTAGCTGTTTTTAAAAAAAAAAATAAATAAATAAAGTGCAGGACCCCTGGGCCCAGATCCGCCCATCATAATGTTTCTAGTTGTAGGTTTCTAGGGCCCTCTGGATCCTTCTATTTCCCCATTCTCCCTTACTTCTCTCACCTAGAGTCCCAAAAGGATGTCCTCATGTCTATCCTACTTTCCTGGCACAAACTATGGCACCAACCAAGGATAATACATGCAGTAAACATTGAATCCCTACCCAGATCTAGCCAAGGGACAGGTCATTCTCTACAAAAGAGTGATGAGTGCGGTCTGACTTTCACATGAACTTTGGTGACCCTTGTTTGACCATGTCGCCTTGATGGGGAGACCTGGTGGCCCTCAGAGGAAGGATAGTATACCACCAAGAAGAGACATTATACCCTATGAGCATATACAGGGAGAGGAGGTGCCCCTCAGTCACAGTCATAGGGATGGGGAATAGGGTGAAAGTGGGAGAAAGGGAGGAATGGGAGGATACACAGGATGGGATAACAATTGAGATGTAATATGAATGAATTAATAAATAAATAAATTTAAAAAATAAAGTGCTTAGATTCTGAGTAAGTATTTTAGGGGTAAAATTTCCCAAACAGAGCATCTGGCTTTGCTATTGTTACTTATCCCTTTGTGTATGTGATATTTTGTTTCATTTTACTTGGTTATTGCATTAGGACTTCCTCTAAGTGCAGGTGACATCCCAGCGTCCTCTTTGCCTCCTGCCCAGGCTTCTGGGAGAAGGCCCTGGCAGGATCTTTGCCTGCCCCTGTCACTGCGTCAGAGCACACAGTGTTTCAACTGTCACTTTAGTTTCATAACGGAACCTAAGATTAGCTCCCTACACAGCCCTTTTCCCTTCTGAGATATACAGCAGGGTTTTTGTTTTTGCTTTTGTTGTTTGTTTTATTTTTGTTTGGTTTGGTTTTTGTTTCTGTTTTTTGAGGGGGACCGGGGGAGGCAGATTCTTGCTTATTCCCCCCAAACCTCAACTTGCCTCCAAATTGCAAATGCCAATAACTCGACTATGGCATCTTACAACATCTTCACACTGTGAGCAATCCTTGTCTGCCTCGCCCTAGTGTTATAGCTGAAAGATTACACTTGAAGCAATGAATTCTGGGGTCACCCACATTGCTTCAGAGTGAAGATGGTAGACAGGAGGGTTTAAAAATGGATTCCTCTTTTATGTAGATGCAATCTTTATTCTTTCTCTCTTTGTTTTCCAAGTGGGGTCTTTGATTGTACTAAGAATATATATATATATATCCTTCCCGCAAATGCCTGCAAGTACACGCTGTTTTTTTTTTTTTTTTAAGATTTATTTTATTATTATGTATATAGTGTTGCCCACTTGTTTACCTGCAGGCCAGAAGAGGGCACCAGGTTACATTATAGATGGTTGTGAGCCACCATGTGGTTACTGGGAATTGAACTCAGGACCTTTGGAAGAACAGGTGGTGCTCTTAACCACTGAGCCATCTCTCCAGCCCCATGCTCGTTTTTTAAAGTCATGCTACTTTATGGCAGTCAGAGAACAGTCCTACCAGTCAGTCAATAGAATAACCAGTTAACCAAATATGTACACACTAACAGTACAGGGGAGTTTCTAATTAGGCTACAATCTTTCTTGCCAAGCGTTAGTCCATGTGTTTGGATCCCTTGTGCCCATGTAAGTCTGGGCTTGGCAGCCTTCACCTGTAATTCCAGTGCTGGAATGGAGGCAGGTGACCCTGGGGCTCACTGGCCACCCACCAGAGCCCAAAGAGAAAGCTCAGCGTTTAGTGAGAGTGCCTATTCACAGAACAAAGTGGAGAACACCTGAGGAAAACACTCAGCATCGACCTTTGTCCTCTATACATGCCCACACAGACGAACACACACACACACACACACACACACACACACACACACACACACACACCGTGGGACGAGGCACGGGGGGATTTAAAACTTAACTTCACTTCAAATTCCATAGTCTAGAACTTTTCAAAGACTCAAAATAAATGCCAAAGTCAGAACAATGTTAATGTAAAAAGCTTTCAGGATAGTAAAATTATTTTAATATCTAAGACCTGCAAGGACATTTAGATAAAAGATCTATACTCTTTTAAAGACTCGAAGAAATTATTGAGATAAATGAAAATCAATTTTCACCTACTGAAGCCACCAAATAAGGTATATAAAGTCTTTTAAGCCCATGAGGATTTGTCATCAATGCGCTACTGCCTTCTCCGTTCTGTTCCGTAGCATCCTAGTTGAAGCATGGGCATCTAATCTGATTGTGACTTAGAAAATTCTGACTTTGAGATTTACAACATAAGAAGAGTCTCTGATGGTTCTCTCTTCTTCAAGCCAATGTCCTTTGTCTTTTGAAGCCCCTTATTGATGGGAGAACATAATGAGTTCTGATTAAAGGTTTGTGACTTCCTTCATGACACACACAGGGAACGTAAAGGCTCCTAACATGCCTGAACTCATCCATTATACTAATTGCAAGCACACTCCATCATTTCGAAACAAATCCAGACTGCTTAGCTTCTGTTCAGTTGTGGATTTCTTTTAAATGGTCTCCTATTCTGCCTCTCGTCATTGACTTTAATTAACAGCCCTGAATTTAAGTGTTCAAATATTGGAGGAGATCATGATAGCAAAGGTCACACTCACAGGCACAGCTGAGTTTGCCAGCATTAGGATGTCAAAGTCTCTATACATTTAAGAGAGAAATCATTTTGTGAGCTTCTCAGGGTGACTTAGCTGAGAGTGAAAGGAAACTCAATAAAGCAAAATGATTGAATGGACCAGAGGCCAAGGATTGAATCAGAAAGCCCTTTATGTAATGGCTTATCTTTAATTTCATTCTTTCTTTAAGAGTTTATAGTTCTTTCCTAATTTGGAAAAGCTAATTTCCCCTTAGGCCCTTGAACACAATGAGCTGTTAACTTAGTAAGTGATAATTACTAACTACTCAGCCTTACTTACGCTTTAATTAAATCATGGCTACTTGTAGTCTGTTTGATGATTTTTTTTTCATTTCTACTAAAAATGATTTTATTTCTGATAAAAGATGACACCGGTAGCACATGGCTTACAAAGCTTTGTCTACTCCTCTGCCCTATCCACCGGCGTAAGCTGCATTCATCTGTAAGATCAAATGGGGTGAGTGAGCTGCCTTTGCACCCAAGTGAGAACAGCTCCCATTTCTCTGCAGTTCACCAGGTAAGGTAAGAAAAGTTCTATGTTACTTTCTAATGTCATAAATACTGATTTTCTTGAAGCAGCCTTCATCAGATCAGACAGGGTTCTCTAGAGGGATAGAACTAATATAATATAATATTATATAACATGTTTTATATTATAAGAGGGGATTTGGTGCTTAGCTTACAGGACAGAGCAGCACAATCCAATAATGTCTACCTGCTTGCTGGAGCAGCAGAGAACTGAGTCAGTACCCAGTCTGGGAAGAAGGTGCTTCAGCTGTCCCAGTCCAGTGTTGAAAGCTAAAGTCAATGGCATTGGTCTGTGTTGACAGACAGAAGGACCTGGAATCTCATGTCAGAGCGATAGACTCATCCAGAAAGGAGGGTTTGTAGGTATCTATGCTGCCTTCTCCCAACTTCCCATTTCTTCTGGACTCCCAGCCTGTGGGCAGGTGCAACACATTCAGAGCAGGCTTCCCACTCTGTCACTGTTCCATATGACACAATTCTCTGAAAGCCCTGACCCTCCCTTAGTTAAGCCAGGTTGACAGTCAAAACCAACCATCCCATTGGTTACCATCCTAAAGTATAGTAATTGAGACTCAGAATGGCTAAACAATTCATTCTTTTCCCTCTTCTTTTGTTTTTTTTTTTTTATTACTTATTTGAGAATTTCATACACTGTGTTTTCATCACATTCACTTTCAACTCCTCTCCCTCAACACTTCCCAGATAGCTCCAACTCCCTATCTCCTAAATTTATTCCCTCTTTAAAAAAATTAATAATCCATTAACTTCAATTTGTGTTATCCTTTTACTCCTAGATGTGGGGCCACCCACTGCATCATGGCTGGCCTATCAGGCCACTGAATCTCCTTCTCCCAGAAGCCATTGACTTCCAAAAATTACTCAGTTGCATGTAGGGGCACATGAACCCCTTTTTGTTCTGTGCTGGGATATTGACAGCCTTGGTTGTGTGCAGGTCTTGTGTAAGCAACCACAGACACTGTGAGTTCATGAGTATAGCAGTCCTGTCATGTAAGAGGAGCAACTAACTCCTTCTCAACATAGTCATCCATGCTTATGAGTGATGGGGTCTGAATTTGAGCATAGTGCACCTGGTCCCAAAGCAACGGAGCTATATCACACCAAATAGCCTTGTATGGGCATACAACCAGAAACACCCAACTCTATGATCTCATGGTATAGAGCATCACTTGACTGTTGATTCTGGAGGTAACTGAACACCGTGTGAGGTGATGTTTCATGCTCCTCTTCACTGTATCTTCTGATCTACCCGTCGGTGCATCCTTTCTGAGATCAAGTTTCATCTTCCGTATTTTGCTGGTCTAGTCACACACATTCTTTTAGAGCAAAGTTGCAGTCTACCTTAGGGCACAGACTCATTGTTGACCCAGGCTGGTACTCATGACTTTATCTGAGACCCTATGCCTATGGACTCTGTTTGAAGAGATTAGGATTTAAAAGAATGTTCTGGTAGAGAGATGGGTATATGCTTTATGAGTATAGAAATTCCAAAATAGCAACACATGGGGATGCTGCTCTTGGTACAGCGAGCATGTAATTTACTAGAGGAAAGAATGCTGAATGGGTGACACATCCTTGAGGAGGTATGCCGTCATACCCTCTGGGGTTCTCTTCAGATGGCATTTTTCTTCTTCTTACCTGGTACCCACCATGGCTCTCCTATAGGGAGTCCCTGTCATGGAGAATCCACTCAGCCTGTGTGGAGTACATTCCTCAGCAGGGAGTCGTGAGGTTGTGGGGCAGAGGCAGCAAACTATTAAAACTCCCAGGAGATAAGATTGCAGCTCAGAACACAGGTTTCATATTGACTTGGGCAAGTCCCAACCTTGGGAAGTCTGCTTCCTTCTCCAGAAATGAATGATTATAACCATCTAAATCTCCTAAAGATATCTCGAAGTTTAAATAAGTTCATTATAAAGAGCTTTAAATATGGCACTTGGCACACAGCACTCAGCTAACAGTCTCATCACTGTGGAGAACAGCAATCAGAGCATAAGGGAATTGTGTAAAGGCCATCTTCCCACCCACAGAGGTTATATGTTGTGAGCATGTGGTGGTGGAGGATTTAAACCATGGTAAACATTTCACCCAGACATACTATCTGTGTTTAACAGGCTGTCCTGTTGTTCCACTGAGCTGAAGGCAGATCCACATGAACAGGAGGGCAGCTGCTGCTGCTGCTGCTGCTACTGCTGCTGCTGCTGCTGCTGCTGCTGCTGCTGCTGCTGCTGCGTCTTTCCTTCAGCCTGTCCACTAGGAACATGGTCATGTTTTAACATCTACGCTCATTACTTGTTTAGGGCAATTCTTTGGCCCTCTTTCCATTAATCTATTTTGGGTTTTATTTTGCTACTTGTTTGAAAAAGCTATTCATTGGAGCCAGAGAGACCCCTGTTAAGAGCACTCACTGCTCCCACAGAGCAGCCGGTGTTAGTTCCCAGCACCCCCAGGATGACTCATAACCGTCAGAAGCTCCAGTTTCAGGTGAACCCATGGCCTTTTCTGGCCTCTGGAGACACCAGGCACATGCCTGGTGTGCAAACATGTGTACATACATACATTCAAGCACCCATACATACACATAGAAATAAGTATTTTAAAACAATGAAACTGTTTGTTTCTGACTTGATGCCAGAGTACGAGCTTTTCCTTTTATTGCTTCCTGCCTGTACTTGAATCCCTGTGTCCCTGTGCTTTGTCAGGGGCATGTGTAAATTACTTAAAAGTAGCGTGCTCCATGCTGGTCTCACTGTTGGTTTTTTCTTAGGGGGAGGGCATGACTCGAGTTACATTTAGCCAGTGCTTACAATGTGTCCAATACCCAGCAAGGCTCTCCAGTGCACCATGGCCACCTTGTCCCTCCCTCCCCTGCAAGTACTCTCTGCAATTTTCTGACAGCATCCCATCCCCACACATGTGCTGATTGGTTCTCTGCATGCTTGAGTACTTGAGGAGGGTTTACATGATGGCTGAAATTGTCTTCATGTAAAGCTCTATATTTTTCTGGTCATTCATCATGCAAATACGACTTTCCCTTTCCTGAAGCCTCCGTCTGCCCCTCCCCGGCCAGGGACACTTCTAAAGTCATCCACAGGTCTTCCTCTTAGTGTTGCATCTGTGCTGGAATTTGTTTCCAGGCAGTGATCTCACGAATTAGAGACTGTTCCCTAGTCATTTCTCCTCTGTCGTGTGTCACTAGTCATCTTCACCTGTGTTCAGTGTCTTGAGGGCCATCGTTTTTTCAAAGCAGCTATTTTAAGTGGGAGAATGATTCTCTTTCCTTACTTTGCTTTTAGTGGAAATTCAAGTGTCCTTACATGTGGGCTAGATTCTTATTTGTATATCCTTTGGACCCCGTCTTTTTAATGCATTGGTCCAGGTATTTGTGTGGTGTTCCCTTGGGGAAATTACTGTGGCTGTCCTGGATTTCAGGTACATATGAGGATGGCTTCTTCCATTATTTGCATCTTCATATGTTTACTGCATATGGCAGCTGGTAAAGGGGTGCCTGACAAGCTTCTCCATAGTAAAGTATCTAGATTTTTCCTCTGTGCAATTAGGGAATGTTTTTAGGGATATCATTTGAGAAGATAGACTGTCTTGGTTTTACTAGACTTTCATTAACTCTTATCATCTACTGATTATTGCCTCCATCAATGGGCCAAATAGTACTCCTAATATTAATGCTTCTTCACTTGTTGGTTGGCAAGTGAGTCTGACTACATTCACTCATTCATTAGTTCATTCATTCACTTATCCATTTTGGTACTAGATATTAAGACCAGATTTTTATGCACGCTAGGTAGGCGGTCTACCGCTGAGCTACTGCAGCTGCCCATGGGGCATTTCTTTATGAATGAAATCACTGCTTTTTGTCTAAATACGTTTGGCTCAAAGATTCTTTACAAATTGTTATAACCTGTTGTTAGAACTACGAGTTATGATGTGGCCCTCACCCCATATTTGACAGGAGTACCTTGCAGCTCGCTGCCATTTATTTTCCCCATCCTCAGCACTTTAAACCGCCTGCTTAACTTTTCTATCCAGCAAGATTTTCAGATTATCTGAAATTTCTTTTTTCTGTCCTCAATACCGAAATAAATAAATTCCCCGCGGAAGCCTGGTTTCACTCAGTGAAGTGCAATATCCCTTGTCCTCCCGATGCCAGCTCCTCTCAGTTTGTACGGTTAGAAATGATGGATGAGCATATGTAACTATGAATATGCAGACATGTCATCTTGTATCTATTCAACCTTTTCCTCCATTTGTTTGGTGTAAACTCTTCTTTGGAAGGATTTTCAGAGATTTAATGGATCCTGCATATCTCCTGTAAATATATTTCTTCTTAGCCTGCATTTCTTTGCTCCTGAACAATTCTCTCCAGCCTTATAGTCACTAAAGTGGCTTATCATTTTCTTATATACTCTTTATTGTGTTCTTTCTATTTTAATTTGCTGTGTGATGCATCTCAAAACTCAGTCCTCCTATCTAAAATTTTGTCTCTCAGACAACTGCCGTCTTTCCTTCTGCTCTCTAATCACGGTCTCGTTTCCCCTCCACTTTCGTGAGTTCAACTGGTTTAAATTCCACACCTGCGTGGGAACGGGTGCCCTTTATCTTTCTGTTCCTGGATTATCTCCGTGAACGTTTTATTCCCCAGATTCATTCGTGCTGTCACCAATAACAATTCTCCTCTTTCTAAAAGCTAAATATTGAGCCACTATGCATATATAAATTTTCGTTATCAAAGTATCTGTTGAGACATATATCACGTATCTAAGTGTATAATTTTGCAGTTGTTGTGGGAGTTAAGTTACCCTTCTGAGTGCACAGCCAGAAGGAGGTTTCTGAGTCCTATGGAAGTTTCATTTTCAATATTTTAACCACCTCAACATGTTTTTCTGAAATGTACGGACTAATTTACACTCACATCAAAAATGTAATAATTGTGCCTCCTTCTCCAGCACCTAAACAATGCTCACTGTTTTTTCTCCTTGTGTTCTCTTTTTTCTTTCTCTAGCCATTTTGTTTAGCATATGTTAGAATATAAATATGTATAAGCATGCCCTTTTCTCATCAAAAGTAGTCTTTTATATAACAAAATTATAACACGTTTTATATTACAAAGGGAAAATTGAATATCTAAATCATCAGAAGGGCACTAAGGACATGTGAGACAACGCATTCCACATAAAGCACTTGTTTTGTTTCGTTTGAGACAGGGTCTCTCTGTGTAGCCCTGGCTGTCCTGGAACTCACCCTGTAGACTAGGCTGGCCTTGAACTCAGAGATCCATCTGCCCTCTGCCTCCTAAGTATTGGGATTATAGGCGTGTGCCACCACCACTCAGCTTCACATAAGGCATTTATTACCTTAGCTCAATTTTATGAAATAAAGCCAATATGTGTTTTTTTTTTTCTGATTGGCTAAAACTTTAAGTGTTCTAGACTTATTTTGCTTGTTTTGTTTTTTTTTAAATATTTCTGTTATTTTTTAAAATATATGTTCCATATAATGTATTGTGATCGTATTTTCTCCACCCCACCACAACTTCCCACTTAAGAGGGCAAGCATAAGATGTAACCTTGACATTGTACATTGCCTTAGCTTGTAACTGCGGTCAGTGTACATTTCACTGGCTTCTTTTGGTGTCGACTTCCCATGATGTCCAGTCTGGGACTGTGGTTGCTCAGCCTGCACCTGACGGCAGCCTGCATCAGAGTCCCCGGGCTCTTCAGAGGTGGACACAAAAATCACGTGACAGCAATCCCCAACTTTATACCTGCACATCAATATGACTTTTCTGTCTCTACCTGATATTTGCTTCATGGTAGTGTTGTCTTCCATTTTTATGGTTTGGCCACAGCAGTCAACTGTAAACATAGTCTTGGTGATGATGGGCCTGAGTTTGTGTTCTGCATCTTCAGAGTTGGGGTGACATTGCCCAGGGACCAGACATGATAAGGTCCTGCCAGGCTATCTTTTCCTGGAGCTATCTCCCAGGCCTCCACAGTAAGTTGACTTTAGGCTAGGACACCATCCTAGAGAGGGTGGCTGTACCTCTAATCTCACTCTTCACATATAACAGCTTTATGAGCAATTTTCACATGTTCCACCCCTTTTGTTGTACAGATGAGGGACTAGAAGCTTCCTGATGCTCACAGAGCACATGCCTGGGGTGGTGTCATGCTGATGTCAGCTCTGTCCTTGGTGTTAGTTGGCAGATGTCAGGAAATAGCTTGCCACTGTAGGCGGTCTCACTCTTTTGAATCTCCTCTCTACCATCCTATGGCCTGGCTCATACCCTTTGTCTTCTTGATAATAACTTTTCTAATAGGTGTACAGAGGTGGCTGTGCATAGGGAAACAGGATATGTCCATATCGATTAGTGACAGCGAGCCTTTGTTATATACCCATTTGGTCACTTGCACATCTTTTCAGAAACATCTTTTAGATCTTCTACCTAGTTTTATGATCAGATTGTTAATTTCTTTTACTATCAAGTTGTTTGTATTTTTTACACATCTAACTTTAATCCCTTATCAGATGTATATTTTTTTCTAATCTAGTCAGTTTTATTTAACTGTTTATCATAAAGAAGCTTGCTGGTTTGATACAATGTGAGTTATTTTGTTACTGTTTTTGCTCAGGCTTACAGGGTGGTAACAAGTTATTGCCTAGACTACTCTGATTGAAGTGAATGAGAGCTTGATGTGTACTGCCCTTTCCTCGCTGTCATTCCTCTGGAGAAAACCATTAGGTTCCCCCTTACTAGTTCTATAATCTATTTCACTCACTTCCAGGGATATTTTTCTGGGTGACTTCTAAGCAGAAGGAAACTCATCTGTTCATAAAGAGACATATAATAAAACCCTTAAAAATTGTATACTGGGTTTAATAGCAATTATTTGTCTTTAACACAGAGTACAAAAAAAAAAGATTAAAATAACATGGGAACAAATAGAAGGACCGGTGTTATAATGAAATTTTATTTGCATAAGCAAGCTGTGGGTCTGAATTGGTCTGTAGTCTCCGCATAACTGTGGAGCCCTCGTTTAAAGCTTCTTGACATTTTTCTTGCTTGAGAACATTATTTTTGTGTAAGCATAGTCTCTCAAATTAAGTCTTAATTAGTGAAGAACAAGCTTTCTTTAATTATATTTTGGACCATTTTGTAGTCACAAATTTCATTAAGGTCTCCTTCTGCCATGTAACCAAAGGGAAGCTTTGTCTCCCTTTAGTTAGGGTATGCTAAGATTATCTAACACCTGCACACGTCAGAGCTCAGTGGCTTTTCTATTAAGTGAGTGGGGAGGGTTTGCTGGGGAGGGAGGCACACAGTTATTTACAGGGCTGGGCTAGTGCTGGACTTGAACTTCTGCTAATGCTTCTAAGTAGATCCTAATCTCACATTCTCATCAGGAGCTAACAATGCCACTCTTACCTTGCTATGGAAGCAGCGCCCTCTCCTGTGCTCTTATCCCTTTGTGGACTGCCTGGTGACATGTCCATAGTGAATTGTAGGCCTGTTGAGAAATGTCATAGAGACACACTTCCAGCTACTGCTTCACTACTATAAAAAAAAATGTAGAGAATTGGCTTTAGTGGGACAGAATAGTGCCAGTGTCATGGAACATTGGCTCAAAGAACAGAAGGCAGCTTCACCTGCTTGCTCGTGGGTATTCAATGCACAGGTCTGACTCACCCTGACCCTGAAGCTAATGGCATACAGGTGCTGTCCTCAAACATTCCATAAATTTACTTTATAGGTTGGATCTTTCGTTGCTGCGATATGAGCAAGGAGGAAGGATTTGTTTTGGCTTGTGTTTTCAGACTTCTGTTCATAGTCCTTACCTCTATTGACTCAAGGCTTTTAGGGAGACAGTGCCTATATAGGACAGTGGTAGAACATGTGGCTTGAGACAGGAAGTAGAGGCTATCAAGGACTAGGTATAATAGTCAAGGTCATACCACCACCAGTGACATATGTCCTCCAGCTAGGCCCACCTCCTAAGTTTTCTACCATTTCTCAAAATACTGCAACCATCTGGGACTAAGCTTCCTTGGTGTTCAGATCATAAAAACAATTAATAATGTGTTAACAACCAGGGTTAGTCAATAGGGCCAGTGGTTAGAACAATAGGCTGATATGAAGCAGAGGACAATGTCCATACCACATGTGAGAAGCCACAAAAATGCTGAACCTATCTTTTGCCTCTGCAGAACCTAGAGGCGATCAAGCTATTCTCCCTCTCCCTCTCCTTCTCCCTCTCTCCTTCCCTCCCTCCCCCTCCCATTTCTTCAAGACAGGCTCTCATGTAGACAGGATTGCCCTGGACTTTGCTCTGTAGTTCAGGCTGTTATCAAACTCACAGTAATCCTCCTGCCTCAGCTCTCTGAAGTGCTGGAATTATGAGTATGAGCCACCACACCCTGTATGCAGGTTTTTTGTTTGTTTAACTGCTTTAAGCAAAGTGTTAGCCAAGCCAATGTGACAGTGTTCAAAACCCCACGGATGGAAAGAGGCCAATGGGTGGTTTTAATGTAAAGAATAAACACTGAAAACTTCCTTTGCTTTGCTTTCTTTCCCAAGCTTTCAGATGGTATCCCTCACAGGTATTCCATCCCTGTGGGCTTAGTATCTGCAAAGAATGCCATCACCTTACTCAGAATGTGAAGGTGCTACAATGGATGGGCTCTGAGATCCCATCTTGACCTTTAGTGGTGTGTGTGGAATGGTTATTACCTTTCTCTTTTAAATATGACTGTCATGAGCCCATTTCTAAATTGTAGAATCTATGATCTTCCATTTCAACACCACTCCATTTAGAAAGTCTCTCTCTCTCTCTCCCTCCCTCTCTCTCTCTCTCTCTCTCTCTCTCTCTCTCTCTCGCTCTCTCCTACCATCAACAAGATGATTCTACATCAAGTGGCGAAGGTCTTGTTCAAACATGGCTTTGATCTGTCTCCACATTAGATCTGCATGACAGAGTAGTTGGAGAAAAGATGGAAATGTATACATTATTGAGCTTTCAATTAAATTTCAGAGCTGGAATTTGTATACAAGGAAGTAGTCAGCCATAGCGTAATGCAGTTAAAATTGCAGATCAAATTAGCCTGTGCATTTGCACAGGGCTATCTCTCATGACACTGGCCTTAAAAACAAAAAAACAAAAAAACACTTCAGACTCATTTATATTCAGAAAAAAATTCAAGCCATTACTTAAACAAGCATGTGGTTCTTGGTTTGGGGGTCATGGATCGACATGAATACATCCTCCTTATTCCATTTTAATGACTCAAAATCCGCACTATTATTTTACTCCAATCAACATGTTTTATGGCTTTGATACTTTTTTCTAAAATCAATGAATCATAATGACATTTCTCATTTTAAAATGAAATAATTTCTCTGAATACAGAAGTGACCACAAATAGGGTCCATCTTCAGCAGTACCCTTTAGGCATTTTTGTTTTTACTTTTGCCATAGCTCCCAAGCTCAGTTTGCTGTGTTCTTGTGGTTTGTTTTCTACGCAATCTAGACCTTTGCCATCACTAAGAACATATCCTTTTCCCCCAGTCCTTTCTACACATTCCAATGGTGGCTCTGCTACATCAGAAACTAGAATTGTGAGTTGTCCCCAGTGACTCTGACTTGAAGCCCACACTGGGAACTGTGGTGAACTTGATGGAACCCTGAGGAAACTGGCTGTAATGAAATGGCTCCGGAATTTCAGATGCTTAGCGTCTGTTGGTCCATGCCCTACTGCTTGACAGGCCACTTCCTCCCCAGCTTCGAAGAGCCCTGTCACCTCACATTGACAAAGTCTTGTCACTGTTTTCCTCTATGAAGGCCATCTTTTCCATTGCTAGCAGGACACCTGTTTGTTGCCTGTAAGCAACCTGGAAAAGCCTGAATTGGTCTCTATTATAACTGATGCTGATTTCTGTTAACTGAGACCTTTAAAAATCAAACCAACCACTTAAAGATGTTTTTATCATTTTAAATTTTCTTTGACAAGGAGACAGGTTAACTCCTGCCAACACCAAGGACACCTCAAAGAAGATGATGAGCATCAAGGAACCTCCTTATGGTGATGGTTTCAAATTTGACAAACCAGCCACTGGCCAAATGTCCTGTTTCTGCCACAGACAGAATTCTGCCTAAAAATGGGCAAGCTTGGATGCAGGCAGAGTCAATGGCCAAACTCTGCTAAGAGAGGGTAAGCAAGTCCTCAATAGTTCCTGTCTCACAAATATATTTGTTAGATATATTGGGCCAGAAGGTTGAAGATGATGCTCCAGTGTTTTACAGTTCTGAGTGACAGTTCAGGCAGCAAACTGTCTCTATCATTTTTTCATTTCAGAAGCTGCTCACCTGTACTTCCTGTTTACTCAGGTAATTAAGTTTTATTCCTTCTCAAGTCTCCGATGGAGTTTAAGATGAGATAGTTTAGTCTTACAATTCAGCTTAGTTGTTTAGAGGTTAAGATGTTTTTAGGTCTAGATAGATGTTTTAAGTTGATAGAAATGAGATATAAGAAATATTGATTTACATTCAGAATTTTAGACTCACCAAGATAGGAAAGATGTTTTATTCAACGTTGCCAAATACAAAGCCAAAACACTATAAATGTAGTACTTATATAATTCCTGATTGTCTCCTGGCTCTTCTTGCTGTAGGTAGTTTATTTTATTTATGTATAATAATATGGATGTATGTAGAAAAAAGAAATATAATAAATAAAAGAAAAAATAAAACCAGGCCTCACTATTCACATCTTTATACTGTCTTCCAAACTGTAAGCCATACACCCTCTACTAAATGTCACTGAAGTGTCTCTGCCACATAGCGAGCAGCGTCATTTTTCTCTACCATGCCTGTATTTCCTTTCACTCATAGCTTTACTCTTTGCTATCCTTTTAAAACAACTCTGCCATGTAAGATTTTAATTTATAGAAAAATTGCCAAAATAGCGTGGCACTCCACAGCCAGAGTCTCCTGCTGTTCACATCTCATGCTGGCTTGCCATTTTGGTCACAACTACTGGACAAGTGATACATAACTAAAGTCTGCATTTTGTTCTTATTTCTTTAGCTTTTGCCTGGTGTCTTTTTCTTATCTGGCAGTACCATTAAGGATGCTACACATCATTAATCAGCATGTATTCTCAAGTCCTTAGCATTGGTTTGTTTTATAAGCCCTTGTACCTTTGTAGTGGATGAGATTCTTACTCAGATACTATAACCAAATGCGCGACAAAAAAATCCACTTAAATGAGAAACAATTTATTTGGCTTGTGTTTTTAGATCACGGTTGGTAGACTTGGCTGCCCTGCGACCCACAGGCAGGCCTCGTCGAATGGTGACACGGTAGGAGTGTGTGATGGCACAAGATGCTCACTCGAGGCAGCTGGGAGGTGGTAAATATAAAGAAGGGTGAGAGTTTGGAATCTAAAGATCCCTCTTCAAGGGCTGCAGTGACCTATGAACTCTCATAGCTGCTCATACCTCTTAAAGGCACCCACCACATCCAGATTGCAGCAGCATGGAGACCAAGCCTGTATGAGACATGAGATACTGGGAGATGTCTAAAAGGCAAATGATACAACTACTAAGAAATTTTGTAGATGCCCCTCAGGGAGGATTTGCCTCATGTCTTTCCCACAGTTAGACTTTGGCTGAGTTTGGTGGAGTAGGACCTCAGCAAGTTAAGTATATTCTTTCTTCTTCATCATCATCATCATCATCATCATCATCATCATCATCATCATCATTGCTTTACATCATGACCACAGTCTCTCCTCCTCCCTCCTCTCCTTCCAGCACCTCCTTTCCATTTCTCCTCTCCCCTCCATCCATTCCTCCTTCATTTCTTTGTAGGAAAGGGCAGGTTCACCATGGATAGTAGCCAAACATGACATATCAAGTTGCAGTAAGACTGGGCACCTCCCCTTGTATTAAAGCTGGATGTGTGTGCTTTTTAAAAATTGAACATGTAACAAATAATTACATTGTGAATAAAAGACAACAGGATCCTTAGGGTTGATTTCAAATAAACTAAAGGAGTTTGTCGTAATTTTGAGAGAAGCGTTTGTTAATTAATAAGCTCAGTAGACAAACTCAGCAAAAGCCCCTCTTTAAAGAAAAGCAGCATCTAGCAGAGCATAAGGCAACAGCAATTGCAGCAAGTCGGTCTGTGTGAGTGCTGTGTTCATGAACGTTTGTTGAACTAGGTGTGCTTAAAACTGGCCTTAAAAGACTTGTATCAACATTTGGCAGGAAGAAGACTTACGTGTCTGATGAGAATAGATGGTCCTTGCACGTGGTTCTCTGGAAACGTAAATCCTGGTCACATAAATTGGTTTTAATGAAAACAAAACAAAATAAAACAAAAAGACCGCAATTTCATATTTTATAATTCCTGTAAATGATCTGTGACCTCTCAAGGAAATAGGATTTATTTAAATGCTTCCATACACATATTTTAATTGTTTTGTAGTTCCCCTGCCGTTCTACATTTGACAGACAGGATGAGAACTCTTTTCACATCCCTAATTGTTAAGATATTGAGGTGGTGTTCATGGATTTACCAACTCCCCACCACAGACACTTGACGAAAACCTCTGCATCTGGCTGGCACCGTTGCTTGTCATCAGGACTTGATTATTGCTGTTTGTCTTGTTTTATGTTGTTTTCTGACGGCAATCATAAGATCTGCAAACATGCTGGCTATTACTATTAGAGATATGAGTGTAAGTTATGCTCAAAAATGACAGAAAATTTAAGAGAACTTGAGAAAAGGCATACTACGGGCTGGCAAACACCCACGTGTACCACCAGGAAAGACAAGCTCACTGGGGTTGTTCAAAAGAATCTGTACCTGGCTTTACCCCGGAGGGAAGTGCTGGCTCTCCTCACCCACGTGAGTCCTTTTGTACTCAGTCACTTTCATCCTCTGGAATGTCACAGTCTGGAATGCCAAGCTAAACATGGCAACATTGACAACTCTGCCTGGCTTTTTCTCCGCGACCCACCTGACGTAATCCTTGCCCTGCCCAGTACAATTAACCTTTTTATACCACATTTTCTTGTTCTCATCCATCCTTTGGCAGGTCTGCTATTTCATTTGGCTGAATTTTTAGATAGTGGCCTGTGACACATTTATTTCTCCTCTTCTGTGCCCTCCTCCTCCTCCTCGTCCTCTTCCTCCTCTTCTTCCTCCTCCTCCTCCTTCAGGCTAGCTGACTCCTACAAGTTAGATTTCATTTCTTCCAAGAAACCCATGGTGGGTGGGGTGTGTGTGTACCCCAGACCTGCAGTCACCCTGGTACTTCTCCAACTGGATGGCTGATATTCTTTCATCAACTCCACTCGCCCGCTGTTTTTCACCTTTAGGCCGTGCTGTGTTGAATGAGGCAGCAGGCTGCCCTGTACCTTTGGGCATGCGCAGCAGCATAACCTTGGCCTCCTAACACCCAGATCCTGGTAGCACTCCCAGCTGACCCAGCTGTGACGTGAAAAAGTGTCTGCAGACACTGCAGAGGTCTCTAAAGGACAAAACCGCCTCCGGTGTAAAACCACCCTGCTGAGGAGTGGAGCTCAATTTTGGCTGCTAATTAAGTTTTCCTGTGGGCACACCTCACCCAAGAGATTCTAAAATAGTGTTTTAGCTATTTTGGAGTGAAACATAATTACTCAAATTCAAAAGAAAGAAAACAACAGAATTTGACGCTTGGCTGATACTGCCTCTTGAGAAAACAAAGGTTTGGTTTACTTTTGGACGACTAGCACATCTCGAGCGCACTCTTGGCAACTGCTATTGTAGAGGGCTGCAGGGAGTGGACCCTGCGAGCTGTGCCCATCAACGTCATGCACACCGCTCACCAAAACAATCTATTCGTTGTTCTGCCCACAACTACGTATTCTTGAAATAAAATTGTCTCTACATTTTCCTACTAGGATCCCTGAGATACATTCGAGTTAGCATTTTTTGAATTTTTGAGATTGTACTATAATTCCAACATTTCTACCTTCTCTTTCCTTTCTCCAAATGTGGCCTTCCTTGCTTTCTTTCAATTTCATGGCCTAGTTTTTCGTTAATTGTTATTATGTATGTATACACATATATATCCCTAAATATAACCTGCTCAGTCTCTATAATGTTACGTGTGTGTGTGTGTGTGTGTGTGTGTGTGTGTGTGTGTGTGTGTGTTTAGGGCTGTGCTCTTCCCTGGGGAAAACTATTTTTCCCATTCTCAACATCCCGTAGATGCCTGCACAGTTCACGGTGTAGGGTTGAGGGCTCATGGGCTTTCCCCCCTTCACTTTGCATGTCTATTGGTATCATCCTTGTAAACATTTTTAAAATAATGAACGAATGACGCATTGAGTACTGCGCCCATTCTTATGGTGGCAGAAGCTGCTGACTGAGGTTTGCCATTACCAGTATAATTTGTTCTAAGGCACATTCCCTTTGAGAGCTCGCGTTAGGATCACAAGCTCTGTATATAAATATATCTATTCTGACTTCTTCCCAAGCAGTAGGATGCAAATTATCTAAAAGACCTGACCGCCCGTTTTGTAGTTTCGTAGGCACATGTGGCTACTAGAGGAATCCAGGCAGCATGATGTCAGAAGGGAGTGCTGAATGGACATCTGGAGACAGAGGGACACAACTCTTTGTCTCCTGTCTCCTTACTGTCTTGCTCTCTAATACCACTGGCTGAAGTCTCACATTCCATGTGGGCTGTGGGGTGACTTTAGAATGAGAATCATTTGCCCAAGATGTGAGGAACCAGGAACCAGAAGAGGAGGAGTTGTCATGGCAGCCCTAGGCTGTATATTCCTCAACCTTCTGATTTTAATTGAGAGGAAAAGAATACAGTTCAATCTTATTTCTGATGTTTGTTATTCGTAGGTTAATGCAGGTTTTTTTTTATCCTGTGCTGGTAGAACACAGCGTGCTGAACAAGCCCATTAGCTTATCTTCCTTCAGGACACTGCATAGATGTTAAGGGGTGAGCATCCAAAACTTAAATCATCTCAGGGTGTCAACATTTTTATGAGAATGTGTAAATAGTCCCCAGCCTGGACACATACATTTTCATCTGACGTTGGAAATTAAGCCTGTGTCCCTTTATGTAAATCATGTTTAGACACTTCCCAGAATTCTAAAGGTTCTTTTAAAACATATCTGAACTGTGAATACAATGTGCACAGTTTAAAATGAATTCCCTTGCTGTGAACACACCATCCATGAAAGAATGCTTCCTTCCTGGGCTTGCATTTAGAATTTAGACTTTTGAGCTACACATAGAAGAATGGACCGGTATGCCTGCTGTTAAGCAGTTGCTTTTAGAAAAATAAACCTTTCCTTCCAGCAAGATTGAGAGCTTTAAATTCACTCAAATGGATTGGAAATTGCCCCTCTTGACTAATAATACACCGGGAAATGTTCACTTAAGGATAATTGTCCATTCATTTGTAATTACCCTCACCATCCAACGTCTTTAAGAGGCAAAGAAGTGACTGGAAAATTCTGAGAAATAGGAGAGGGGGCATTGTACAAAGAGTGCCAGCACTTGCCAGAAGAACTCTGAAATGCTTATGGGCTCCAGGTTCTCCATCCAATTGCTTCAAATTACGGTACTAATGTGAGCATCCATCCTTACTTGTTCCCAACAAGTAAAATAAACAGCATTGTCTGTTTTTCTTGTCAAGTTAACATTACATTTCTAATGACTTGGAGAAAGGTGGATTTTTGTCACTTTCCTCTATTCTATCCATGAATCTGGATCTTAGCTTTTCCTCATATTAGAAACTAAGGAAAATGGAATCCAATGGGAGGAAATTAAAAAAAAAAACTGTGACTGTAAAAGAATATTTACACCATAGTAATTCTATCACAAGCACAGCAGTAATTGTTGAAGGCACATGACTTACTCTAGAACAGTATTGTGGGCTGAAGGTACATTTCTATGGTATTTTTAGTGTTAAAACCAAAAGCAAAACCAAAACCAAAAAAAACTGCCTAAGTCCTGTAAGACTTCCAGTAGCATTTCCTTGCTAATCTCCTTATTCCTTAAAACATTTTTATAAATCAGCTGGTCAGAGTGTTTGCCCTGCCTTGTGAACATCACACTGCTAAAGAGATGTGTTAGTATTCACGGAAACAGCTCAGCCTTTGCCCTCAGAAATTAACTACATTGTACATTCTATTTTGTTTTCAGTTTTGTGAAATCCATTAGGAGACTATGTGGGATAACTGGGCCTCCCACCTACAAGCAGAGCAAGAAAGCATCTGGAACAGAGATCCTAGAAATACTAGGAAGATTAGGGGCCTTGAACAGAATGTACTTCCAACGTCTGAACAGCTGAGTGAACAGCTCAACACGGCAAACAGCAAGGAGATGGCATTACTGAGACTGTTTGATTTTCAGGCCCCAATTACCTTGCATAACAGTTCTCTGGAGAATTCATAAGGGACTGGTATTGATGTCTTTATTTTTTTAATCTATTTAATTTTATTGGGGTTTCTTATGCCTCTTACTCCCTTCTCCCTATTCCTTTCCAACACCCCAACACCAGGTAGGAGAGAAAGAAGGTTAGTAGCGAGAGGAGGTGTAGTTCCCTTTAGCTACTTCCTGCTGGTTACGGTCCTTGGGCTCCTTGGGCCAGTCCAAGCTTCAGGATATTGCCACCTTCTCATCACTGCAACAACAGCAACCAGGACCTGCAGGGGCAAAGCAGCAGCCTCCTTCTTCTTTCTTGGAGCCCTCTCCACCCCTCCCCCACAGCTCCACTCCCCCCCACCCCTGGGCTCTAGGATTTAGTCCTTCCCCTGAGTCCTCAAAATTAATCTCTCCTCAGCTGGCAAAGAGCCCCCTCTCACAGCCTGCAGGAGGCAAATAGTTTGCTCCTGTGGACAATCTGAATCAGCCCCATATCCCACACCTGGGAATTAAAACAAAACCATGTTTCCATACCATAGCTGAGTTTTAAAAGACATTAAAACTTCCACTATGGACTGGCTGCAGATGCAGGGCAATTGGTGTCTTCAAGTGATTCCTGTAGAAAGGGAGTGTTGGCCATCACCTTGTGCAAGATGGAGGCATTGCGGCTGTGTAATTCCCCTGTTTGATAAAACCACACACTGCACAGCTTCAGTAGTGTGTCTCTCCCTTGGCCTGGATAAGCTCTGATCCTGTGTGGCTGCTTTACAATGCAGGCAAAGTTTCGGGCCTCTCTCTGACCCAAGAGAGGCTTCTTGTCTGTGGTTGTTAAAAAGAATGCACACATTTGGGGAAAATTTCTTCAACTGTTTTACAAAATGTTTTATTTCATTTCAATTGCTACCAATTGTCGGGGTTGATTCTGGAGCTATTATGTATTCAACTGTTCACTGCTTGTCCCCCAAGATCTTTAGAGCAAATTCTCACATATCCAAAATGATGGGGTGTAAACCTTGCCTCCCATGTTATTCCTGATTGGCAAATAAAGTTGCCCACACCTGGGCTGGGCAGAAGAGAAGTAGGCAGAGGAAGCATGGAGGGCTTTTTGGGGTCAGAGGAGACCACAAGGAGGAGAGAAGGAGCAGGTCACCATGGGTTAGTGTAAGCAGGAGCAGTTGGCCTGGAGCAGCTTGCACTGAGGACCGCCATGATGGAGAGAAGCAGCCCAAATGGAACATGTGCAAGTGTTTATGGGGACTTTGGATGGGAAGCAGACAAGATAGCTTGGAGGGTTAATATTTGTCCAGCTCCAGTGTCTTAAGGCTTATCTAACATCTAAAAGGTTTCTGTGTCTTTAATTTATACAATAGCAGGTTAAGAAATAACTGCCACGTCAATAATTATATGAATAAATATCAAATATTAACAATTCCACAACAAACTATTTTGCCTATTTCAACTGTTTAGAGCTATGCAGTTGGGCTAAATTCCTTGGGAAAAGCTTGATTTATGCATGGTTGAAAGCAAATATACACATTTATGTTTTCCTGCTTTTGATTCATGAGGTTTTTTAAACCATGAGCCAACAGCCGTCAGTTGTGAAATATGAAAAAAATCAGATGTTTAGGAAACTAATGTTATAGAATACTTTCAATAACTTTTGCTTACATTTAAAAAATTATTTATGCTCCAAAATAGTTCATAAGGCCTCCTAGATAGATATAAGATCTGATATATGGGTTTGCTCTCTAAGACCTTAGCCAATAGCAATGATAGTCAAGATTATATATGGCATATATACAGAATCACCAAGAAGTGAAGATCAGACATGAGAAGCCTGGTTGGCAGCTGTATAAAGAGTATGGTGGTAAGAAACATTGCTATGGTATTTTAATTTAATAATTAAGATAGGGAAAAACACAAATTACCTTTAGTGTTTAGAAACTGTGACACTAGGTACCACTTTAAGAGCCATACTTCTTATTTTTTATAAAGTGTAGATAATATTTTTGCCTAATAAAGATATTGTATTTTTAAGGAGTAGAAAATTATAAGAATTGATTAGTGTCGAGCCACTGTGGTGCAATAAACTATTTATTGTAGGCAGTTATTGGCTCTAGCTAAAGCTACATATTCTCCTTTTAAATTGTAGTAATAGATACCAGGAAACATGCTATATTTTGTAAAACGATTTGACCATCAGTTTGGGATGTGCTAGGTATTTATCATATTAGGTTGTATTAAACCATGGTCCTGCAGATTTTGGAAAAAGAAACAATTAAAAAATCCACCAATAATGATGCTAAGTTAGGATGAAAATGTGGTTCAAAAGAAGGGATACACATTGAATTCAGTTACCCTCCAGTTCATCTCAAGGGTTAGTTTTTAATTAAATATATTCTAATTTTCCCACTTTATCAAATGAACTTTTGCTGCATTATTCTAAAATAACTATTGTATTTAGTTCTAATTATTTAAAACTAACCAGACAGTTAGCTTTAAATTCTTAAAAAAGTGTCCCTGGTATGGGGCATGTACCACAGCTCCTTATGTGGAAGTCAGAGGAGTGCTTGCTGCTGTGGAGTCTCTCCTGTTGCCATGTGGGTCCTGAGACCAAACTGAAGCATCCTCTTAGCAGTGCAGACCTTTGCCCATTAGGCTGCTCACTGGCCCAGATACTGATGTGACTCCGATCTTTGCAACACGCTATTCAAAATATCCAGGATGCAGGACAAAACAACCACAAAAACTGAGGCAGTTCTCAAAGGCAGTCAGGGCTCCTGCAACCAGACCCCCCCAGCTGATAATGAAAATTAAGCTTATTCTTAAAGTGACCATTGTAAACTGTGCTCTGGGACCACCGAAGGGTGAATATCATTTCAATGAGTGCAGAGGAAAAGAATTTCTCATTAGAGGAGTGAAAACCATAAGAAACCAAAGGGTCATCTTTGTGTCCAGGAGACTCAAAGAATGATGTGGTGAAGTGCCTGGGGCATATGAGGCAGCAGTCATTCGGTATACACTAAACAGAATCCTTCCTGATGCCATAAGCAGAGACAGCAGGGAAAGGAACAGACACATTTAAAACTTAAGTTAGAACTAAAATTTGAAGTGGCAACACCGATGAGCTGTTTCCTCCACCTCTCTGGTACTGGGCTTGCAGGGGCACACCATTGCACCTGGTTATACATGGGTGCTGGGAATTTAACTCAGGTTCTTGTGACCAAACTATCAGCCCAGCCCTTCCATGGCAAAGAGCTCAAACTGTTGAGATAGTGGTAGTGGTAGAGGTAGACGGAAACCTACACTCAACTATTTCCTGACGTTACATAAACCATCCAATATTTGCTAATAAGTACATACTGATTAGAAAGTCCATTTAACTTTCTCATGAAAACAGAAGTCAGAAGAATAACTTCTCTCCTTGTTCAGTGGCCCCAAGTCAAAAGCTGTTACTTACACTTGAGCACTCCCTGAAGCCCGGGGACATTGCAAAGATTTTTTTAAAATGATTTGGGCACCATGAGTATATTTAGATTACAGTTTCCAAAGAGCCGCACTTTAAAGACTAATCTTAACTGGAGTCTTAACCTTCTGAGCTATCTGCTTGCAGCGAGCATTATCTATAGCCACAGTGTCCTCTCCCATCTGTTCTCATTTAGGACTAGACATTCCGAACTAGAAAAACACGTTTTCTGTCTTCCACAGTACATTGTTCTTTTACCAAAGACCAATGTCTTCACTGTTAAAAATTTATAATGAAATTTTAGTCTTTGGCATAAGAGTACATTATAGGGAATATATGTGTATGTGTGTGTGCATTGAAATAATTTCTGAAATATCAATCATACCATATATCTACTTTGCCATCGCATTCCCACTTTTATTTTTTTATTTATTAAATGTCTTTTTTATCAATTAAATAGTTTTTACTTTTTACATATACATTTATATTATTACACACTAACCTGCACGCCCTGCATACCCAGGGAATCAAGTTTATTCCTTCTCAAGTCTCTGATGGAGTTGAAGATCAGCTAGCTTAATTGAACATTCCCGTTTTTTAGAAGGAATAATCAGAGTAGCTGCACGTGTTGTAAGATTCTTCTCTGGTTGTCACTCTTTCCCAGAGTGAACTTTGGTGGAACTCAAGCAAGAGGGGTAGATGTTGCTTCTCACTCCCCCACAGAGAAAATTTTAGCAACACAGTAACTTTTTTTTTTTTTTTTTTTTTTTTTTTTTGGTTTTGGTTTTGGTTTTTCGAGACAGGGTTTCTCTGTGTAGCCTTGGCTGTCCTGGACTCACTTTGTAGACCAGGCAGGCCTCGAACTCCCAGAGATCCGCCTGCCTCTGCCTTACAGTAACATTATTAACAATGAAAGGAAAATAAAATTGATTTCCTTTCTTCTTTCCTCCTCTCCCCTCTCTTTCTTAAATGGGGGTCTCACTTTGTAGCCTTGGCACTATTCCCGGCACTGACTCCTGAGTCCTGAAATTCCAGCCATACGCTACCACATCTGGCTTCAAAATTTAAGATGCCAAAAATTGGAAAGATTTTTTTTTTGCCATCAGCAGATTCCTGTAAACAACAGGAAAAAGGGTAACTCGGAGTGAAGAAACAGGAAACAGAACTGGGTGAAAAGCCTTAGAAACTGTAAATACGCCGAATCTGTGGGAAGTCTCGCAGCGCGTACGCGCGCACGGGAGAAACTCTCTTTAATCCCACCCCTGGATTTTAAAACATGAGCTGTAAAATAGGAGCAACAGCTGCCTCAAGAGCCCCAATGCTCGTCCCTGGCTATGAGGCCCGGTGCTCAGTCGCCTGCCTCTCAACGGGGAGGCCGCAGACAGGTAGTTGCTTAGTTCATGGGCTGGATTCCTCAGCAGCCCCATTCTGGTGACAAAAATCCTGGAAAGTTCCTGAAGAGCCTTTGGTCCTTACTACTAATTGGAAGCCAGGATGATAAATCAAGGTCTGATATCGGAGGAGTCAGTAGCAGGGCATCAGGGTGATCCTCCTGCCGCCCCCCTTCTAACCTGGGCACTACCAGAAAGTGCCGCCCGCACCTGCGCTTAGGGCGGATCCTTCCACATCAAGTAAGGCAATCAGGACATTTCTTCAGGTGACAGCATCCATGTAGACCTCGGATATTTGCATATTTACATGTTCTCCTTCCACGATGATTTAAATTAATGAAACACATCTGTAAATGCTCTCTTCAGAACAGAAATGTCCTGATTATTGGAACGACTGGACGTTAGTAATAAAATGCCAGCTCTAATTTTTCCTACAAATGGATGGGATCACTTCTCTGAAAAGCACTACCTTTCCTATAAAGCTGAAGGAAATAACTTCTCCTAATGACAAAGGGCCACGCGTGTCCTTTTCCACTAGGCTGCCATCTAGCACGTGTCCAAAGATGTGTGTGCATTTTCCGTATCTCTCTTTTTAGTCAAGTGAGATCATCCTACACCCAACTTTGCATGCGTGCCTGTGTGTGTATGTGTGTGCGTGTGTGTGTGCGTGTGTGTGCGTGTGTGTGTGTGTGTGTGTGTGTGTGTGTGTGTGTGTGTGTGTGTAAAAACTATTCATTCCACTCACTGTATAACGGTGCTGTAGCCTGTCAGCATTCACCCATGAAGATGGTCATACACTGTGTTGACTCTGGGCATTGTCACATTGAACATTCTGGTACCTGGGACTTGGGGCTTTATGTATTTATTTGTTTCTGCCTCTTACATTAGGGGAGAGGAGGCTGCTAGTCCAAGGGAAGAAAGACGGTAGACATCTTGGTTCTTTGCTGTGGTCTTTATTTTTCAACGTCACATTCTATAACCAATATGTTCACACAGTTACACTTTCTTTTCTATGGTCAGCCTTAACAGGTAGCTATCGGCACAGTATTCCATCCTCTGCTTTTGATGTGACTTTCTTTAATGGGAAAGTCCTGGAATGCAGGTGATTTTTTTTTTTTGACAAAGTGTGTTATTATCCCTTTGTACAGTTTATTTTAGAAAATCGCTGCTGACATTTGAAGGCATTTAAGAAGACATTTTTTTTTTCAAATTGCACCCTAAGCAGGCTGCTACAATACACACTCTAGCTGCGATGCATGTGGGGCCTTCTCACACACACCTCCACTGTTCAATAGAATGCTCGGTGAGTTGCAATTCTCCCTGACTCATTTCCGGGAAATCTTAACAGTTTCTACCTAGTTTTAAAACAAAATACTTTTGTGTACCTGTCTGTATGTAGGCTGTGTGAGTAATATTCTAGAACAGACAGTGAGGCAGGTGCTTTCACGCTATAGGTCTCTTGCTAGGCACAGTGGCGCATGCTTTCTTTACCAGCACGCCACAGGCTCTGGCAGGATTCCAAGTGTTTTCTTTTATGGTGCATGTTATTTTTAATAGCTTTTGGAAGAATATTAATAGAATGCTTCACCTGCAGTGGTTTTATATTTCATAAGTGATAAACAATGATATATATTAATTCAGTACTAAAGTCACATTTATATTATTTGGGATTTTATATATTTATTTACCCTGGAATGATGAATTACAGAATGTTGGAATATTGTGTATGTAATGTTTCCACAACAATAGCTGAGTGATGGAAGGAGAGGGAGATGTGTTTAACAAATCGATTAGAATTAGTGGATTTTAAAAAGCACTTTGGGAAAAGTAAAAGGTTAGGGGAAGAATTGGAAGGGACATGGTGGGGGAGGATTGGTCCAAAACACATTATATGCATGATGAAATTCTTAAGCAATAAAAAAAAAATAATAATAATTGAGGAGAAAAGAGCAGTTAAGTATTTCTGCAGAAAGCCATCCAAAAAAGTGCGCATCCAAAAGGCATGGCTTTAGACACCTACACATTTTGAGTGTCTCCTGTTTCATTCATTGGCTCTAAATTTGCGTGATGTGTGTCTTACAGCCAGGAGTTAGTGCTTTTGATATGAACTGAAAGCCATGCGGTAATCCGCAATCTTTGCTTAGCTCGCTGGATGCTGTGTGCTGCGGCTGTGTCAGAGTTCATCCAGTTTACCCAGTCCATGATGCTCAGGGAGAGGCCTCACTGTGCTCCCAGCCTGGCTTTTCCTCCAAGAACTCTGCTAAGCCAGCTTCTGGCAGAGGAAGGACACTGAGCACACCCACAGGAGAAGGCATGAGTTTCCTTGACAACTGCAGCCACGTGCAATCGCCTGGAAAGGCTCCTCCTACTCCCAGGTTTCCTAGGTAGCAGGCTGCATATATTTTATAGAGACAATGGGATAATGGGGTAGCTATCACCTTTCTTGGCCCTGCATGGGGACAAAAGGGCCTGCTACACTGACTGTCAATTTCAGGGATGACATGAATTGTGTAAGGGAGTTGCTTCTCTCTAATTTAGCGGGAGTATTCTAATTCAAGAACAAAAATCTGTTAGGCTGTCTTCAAGACTACATTAATTTTGTAATAGGAAAACACAATTTCCTCTCATTCAACTTTTCCTGTCACCACTTAACTCTACCTCATTGACAAATGATTGTGTGTGTGTGTGTCTGTGTGTGCGTGTGCGTGCATGCACGCGCATTGCGGGTGAATAGTGACTATATGAGAGTCCCCTGGAGCTCTGTCACCAATGAAGGAAAACTCAGCCGTAATATGACAGGAATGAAAGAGACTTATGTTTTTCCAAATTGATTATAATGTGCCCTTAAGCTCAAAGCATCAAAACATCAAAGCATCACTAGAGGCAGACACTATTAGGTCATGGATACTTTTATAACAAAACAATTGAAATAAATATTGAGAAAATTGATTACATACAGCCAATACTCACAAGTGTGTTTTTTCCTGAACACAGAGAAAGCTTAGAGAAGCTACGTGAATATATTTACATTATCCAGACTCTGCTGTTTCTTAAACACACACACACACACACACACACAAAACATTGAGAAGAAATTAAAGAGCAAATATGCATTATTAAACGTGGATGCAACCCATGCAAAATGTTCTGGCTAATTATTAGTCTTTTCAAGACAACTGTTTTTTTTTAAATATCATGCAAACTTCTGTAAGCTCTGAATTTCATGTACTAGGGACTCCTATCCTCTCCCAAGGCAATTAGGTATGATTATCTATTGAGTTGCACACAAAGAAAAATACAATTTATCTATGATTAATCAGCTCTGGAGCCCTAAATTCTAAATGACACACAAGTTGCAGGGCCCAGCTCACATTGTTTAAGCGTATTTTGCTAACACTGAACAGAGCACCGTTATAGCCAGAATCTGATGAAAGAATGTTGCTAAACGCTCCTATGAATTCACCTATTGCAAGGTGAATCAGAAGTTGCGAGGTCTGCTGGCCCTTGCTTTTATCCCCTGAACTGTGCGAGTGGAAGCAGGGGGATCGGGAGTTCAGTGTCAGCCTTGCCTATCTACTGAGTTCCAGGACAACCTGGATTCCATGAGCCCCCCGTCTCAACAAACAAACAAACAAGCTCTATGTAAAGAATTTACATGTAACTATCGTAATAAAACTTGGTACGCACCTTTTAAAAGGGGGACACATCTTATACTGATTTCTCAAATAAAATTATATTTAATGTTTCCTAGTTCCCTCTTTGCGTGTGTATACTGCATTATTGGGTTGAAACTTTAAATGCATCACAATCATTATTTTCACATCAACACACATAAGGTTACTTATATTTTAGTGGATATGTTTTGCTCTAGTATATGAATTTGACATGTTACTTAATTTGTTTCTTCTGGCACATAGTTCCCTTCAGTTGTATGTAGCCGAACATGTGTGCCCATGCACATATTTCGCCCTTCCGATTATGTGCTTCTGAACAGGGCAGACTGCCGGATTTGAGAGTGCTCACCAAGTAACTGTCCAATGACAATACTAGCCCACAGGTAAGATGCGGATACTACAGGCTGCCATGAGGAGGTTCTCGTGAGTGAGCAGCAGAGTGACCAACATGCCCATCTTCAGGTTCTTCCTCTCTCTGTGTCAACTTGCCTCTTGAGGCAAAGCATCCTTCCTTACTCTTCCTCTTATTTACAGTGATGTCTGTCTTCCTTGGGCTACATCCGTCCTCCTCCTGCTTCCAAAGCCAGGGCACCATAGCACAAAGGAAGGACACTGACTTAGTTTCCTGGCTCTTTAGTTATCTGTTTGGTTTGGGGTTGGTATGTTTTATGCACCAACTATTAATGACTAATATATTGAATATCCTCCAGTACTTTTTATTTATTGTGAGAGTTTGTAAGGTAATCCCATATCCCTGATTATGGCTATGCCTTGTTTTCCTTATAGCTCACAAGATCTTTTCTACCTCCTTAACAATGAGCCGTGAGCGTTAGCACAAGACATGTGGAAATGAACAAGAACAAAACCCTTGCTAACACCTGTTTCGATTGTGTGGAAACAGTACTTCTCCTGAGGAACTACAAAAGTATTCATTCCTTTCGGTTAGCAGCTCTTCACCTGGCAGTGCAGTGATTCCAATAAATCCTTATAGGTCCCGTCTTATGGCAATTAAAATAAAGCTTAGGATGAAGAACACAAAAATTTAAGTCATGGCTCCCACCTTTCTTAAGCACATGCCTAATTTCTAAGTTTTGTATTTTATTTATTATTACAGGGGGACACAATACCCTGCATAGGTGGAGGTGAGGAGACAGCACTTAAGAGTTGCTTCTCTCCCCTCCATTGAAGAATTCAAGTTGTTCAGCTTGTACGATACAAGCTCTTTTACCCCACCCCCCACCCCCACGGCTCCATCCTTACTGTCCCTACTCATTTAAGTTTAGTTCCTTGGCTTGTATCTCCGTCACATTTTTTAAAATTATCTTTCAGCTTACCTGGAACATTAATTTGATAAACAAATGGTTCACTGCCATCTAATGTGGCAGATAGAACACTTGCTTACATTTTGTCCCGGGAGAGACATAAGCAATGTCTATGCCCCGCCTCCCAAGATCCCAGTGAGAAAAAGAGGCCTGATCCTGCCAACGTTCACTCTGGAGAGCCAGTGAGCTTCTTGGGCTTCCTTACAGAGTCCGGGTAAGCGGCTGCTTACAGGAGTGTGGGTGCTCCCCTGTAAAAGGTCGGAGTAGAGGCTCATTTCTCAGCAGAGTAATAGCTTTCCTGTAAGCACACAGATGGAGCCCCCACGCCCATTGCTGCCAGTACTGCTAGTTCCTCCTTTTGCTCCTCTCTAGGGTAACTGGGACAAAATTGTATTAAAGTGCTATGGAGCAGCTGGGTACTCAGGTGTGGTTGCATGGCCTCCCTAGTCTGCCGTGAAGGCTGTAAGCAGTCAACAAGCCCAGCTGGGATGACGCTTTTCAAGTGAACACAGCTGAACACCACATAATGGTGGTTGTGGGGTGTCTACTTCTATGCTCTTGTAATACAGTGAGCTGTTGGACCAAATGTCCCCTGTACATGGTGTCATCCCTGTTCAATAAAGCCTACACCTTTATATACACCTTTTCAGTGGCAATGTTGATGTAACTAAAGCTGGGAGAGTAAAAGTGTACTTACATTGGGTAACATCGTATAAAAAGCCTGGACATATATTTTGGGAATAGGGGTTTCCTACGGTGGGAAGTAGGAATGTAAAATTTTCTAAAAGAAATAAGCTGTAGGGCTGGGGAGACAGCTCAGCAGTTAAGAACTCGTACTGAGTGCTCTTTCAGCAGACCCGAGTATAGTGCCTACCATCAACATCAGCTGTCTCACTATTTGCCTGTAATTCCAGCTATACTCTCTCTCTCTCTCTCACACACACACACACACACACACACACACACACACACACACACAGACAGACACACACAGACACTACTGGCCTGTAATTCCAGCTACACACACACACACACACACACACACACACACACACAGAGACACTACTGGCCTGTAATTCCAGCTACACACACACACACACACACACACACACACACACACACACACACACACACTAAACCAACCACGCCACCACAGAAAGAAGAGTCAATTCCAAGGCTTATTGAGATACATAAAACATTTTTTGTGATTCTGTTTTGAAACTATATAAAAAATCTGAGACTCAAAATGACTAAGGGATGCTTTCAGTGTTGGTATTTTATTTTATTTTTTATTTTTTGTTATTTATTTACTTATTTATTTTTAATAATTTATGCTTGTCACATCTCAATGGTTATCCCATCCCTTGTATCCTCCCATACTTCCCTCCCTCCCATTTTCCCATTATTTCCCTCCCCTATGACTGTTTCTGAGGGGGATTACCTCCCCCTGTATATGCTCATAGGGTATCAAGTCTCTTCTCGGTAACTTGCTGTCCTTCCTCTGAGTGCCACCAGGTCTCCCCCTCCAGGGGACATGGTCAAATGTGAGGCACCAGAGTACATGAGAAAGTCATATTCCACTCTCCACTCAACTGTGGAGAATGTTCTGACTGTTGGCTAGATCTGGGTAGGGGTTTAGAGTTTACCGCCTGTATTGTCCTTGGCTGGTGCCTTAGTTTGAGTGGGACCCCTGGGCCCAAATCTGCCTATCATAATGTTCTACTTGTAGGTTTCTAGGACCCTCTGGATCCTTCTACTTTGCTATTCTCCCATGCTTCTCTCATTAGAGTCCCAATAGGATGTCCTCCCCTCTGTCCCAGTTTCCTGGTAAGTGAAGGCTTTCGTGGGACATGTCCCTTGGGCTAGTATGCAGATATAAGTGAGTATATACCGTTTGAGTCTTTCTACTTCTGGGTTAACTCACTCATTATGATCATTTCTAGCTCAATCCATTTATCCACAAATTTCGGGAATTCCTTGTTTTTAATAGCTGAGTAGTATTCCATAGTGTATATGTACCACAGTTTCTTTATCCATTCTTCTACTGAGGGACACTTAGACTGTTTCCATGTTCTGGCTATTATGAATAAGGCTGCTATGAACATGTTTGAGCAAATTTTCTTGTTGTGTGCTGGAGCATCTTCTGGGTATATTCCAAGGAGTGGAATAGCTGGGTCTTGAGGAAGTCCTATTCCCATTTTTCTGAGATAGCACCAGATAGATTTCCAAAGTGGCTGTATTAGTTTGCATTCCCACCAGCAATGAAGGAGTGTTCCTCTCTCTCCACATCCTCGCCAGCATGTGGTGTCTCTTGAATTTTTGATCTTAGCCATTCTGATGGGTGTAAGATGGAATCTCAGAGTTGTTTTGATTTGCATTTCTCTGATGACTAAGGAGGTTGAGCATTTCTTTAAGTGTTTCTCAGCCATTTGATATTCCTCTGTTGAGAATTCTCTGTTTAGGTCCAAGCCCCATTTCTCAATTGGGGTTATTTGGTTTGGTGGTGTTTAATTTCTTGAGTTCTTTATATATTTTGGATATTAGACCTTTGTCAGATGTAGGGTTGGTGAAGATCTTTTCCCAGTCTGTAGGCTGTCGCTTTGTTCTCTTGACAGTGTCTCCTGCCTTACAGAGGCTTCTCAGCCTCATGAGGTCTCATTTATTAATGGTTGACATTAAGGCCTGGGCCGTTGGAGTTCTGTTCAGGAAGTTGTCTCCTGTGCCAATATGTTCCAGGCTCTTCCCCACTTTTTCTTCTAAGTGACTTAGTGTCTCTGGTTTTATGTTGAGGTCTTTAATCCACTTGGATTTGAGTTTTGTGCAAGGTGACAAATATGGGTCCAGTTGCATTTTTTTACACATAGACCTGCAGTTAGACCAGCACCATTTGTTGAAGATGCTATCCTTTTTCCATTGAATGGATTTGGCTTCTTTGTCAAAAATCAAATGATCATATGTGTGTGGATTCATATCTGGGTTTTCAATTCGATTCCACTGATCAAGCCGCCTGTTGCTGTGCCAGTACCATGCTGTTTTAATTACTATTGCTTTATAGTACAGTTTGAGATCAGGTATGGAGTGTTGGTATTTTAAGGCATGTTCTTTGAGGTCTGCATGTAACTATCAGCTCTGTATCGCGAGACATGGGCCCTTTCTCATATGGTGTAACATATCCACTCTTACACACCCTGGGCCTACAAAATCACACAAAAGCAAAGCTCTTTCCCTCCTGCAGAGCCGTTAACTCTTGGTTTTTAAATAAATGTGTCATCTCATCAAGCTCATAGTGAACAATGACACAGCAATGTAAATGGTTTGTTTGGGCGGTTATTTTCTTAAGTAAAAGTCGTAATAAAATGAAATGAATATCAGTGAAAATAATACATAGTAATGTCTTCCTTGCGAGCCATATGAAATTGATCTCTGACCAAGAAAGACAACATCACCCCATTATTAAATATGGTGGCTTGAATCTGGCTCTATGTGTCCCTCATAGAACAGTGTACAGATACAGTTATAAGCCCTATGAAGATGCAATGGACAGCTCGAGGGCGTAATCAATAGCTCACAGAGCATTCTACTGTTTTCTGTCTCCCTGCTCTCCCTCTACATTTTATCATATGTTTAATTTTTTCTAGTTTTTCTTATAAAATTTGTAAACAGGTGATAATGTTTTATAGACAATCTAGTGGAATGTATTGACTTCATTTAAGACCGTGTTTCCAGAACCCACTTGTGCTGAGCTGTGTGACCATAGTTACTCAGTTTCTCTGCTGTGCCATGTATTATTGGGCAAACATATTGGAAGCTATGAAATTGGTCTGCTATTCTTTCTTTTTAAATAGATTTCTTCATTATTATTTCATGTGTGTGTCGTTTTCCTGCCTGTATGTATGCATGTCATATGTGCTATACCAACAGATGCCAGAAGAGGGCATCAGATCTTCTAGAACTGGAATTATGAATGTTTGTGAGCAACAATGTGGGTGCTGAAAACTCAACTCTGGTCAGTGTTCTCAACCACTGAGCCATCTCTCCAGCCCCGATAGCAGTTGCTCTTATTCAATGTATAAAACCATACTGGTATTTTTTTCCTGTCATGTCTTTGACCTATTTTGTTCCTTTGAGCTCCTTTATATTTATCTGTGGATTTGTAGTTCTTTACAGTCTAGATATTAAAGATTTGTGGACAGAGACAT
This sequence comes from Acomys russatus, assembly GCF_903995435.1. Taxonomy (NCBI): domain Eukaryota; kingdom Metazoa; phylum Chordata; class Mammalia; order Rodentia; family Muridae; genus Acomys; species Acomys russatus. The sequence continues at coordinate 31,043,406 of NC_067151.1, read as the reverse complement.
ATGTCTGCACACAATGTATCTTCTTCCAGCTTCTGGTTTGACACCTGTTGGTAAAGAGTGTTTGTGAACCTTCCATTAAGTTTTAATCAATATGTAGCCTGTGAAGAGAAAGCTTAGTGCAAACAGGTTACCTTTGTTTCCTCCTGCAAGGCTAATCATGTTGAGGTCCTACCAGCAGGCAAACACAAAATTGGTGAAGACAAATAGGATATGCCTGTAAATCTTCCTGTAGAGAGCCTGACACAGGACAATCTGAAAGCTTCTTGAAGGTGAGTAATGTTTACACTGGCTGGCTGCTGGACACCCCAGAATGCCCTGGGCCATAATAAGCTTTAGTTAAAAGAAATTAATCTTATCCCCTAAATAAACTAAGCTTAATTAAAAAGACTAGACTATCTGGTCTTCATCCTCATCAGAGACTTGAGAAGGAATAAAACTTAATTTATCTGAAGGAACCAGAAGTGCAGGTTAGCAGCTTCCCAAATGAGAAGATGGCAGAGACAGTTTGCTGCCTGAACAGTCACCCAAAACTCTCTATAACATTGGAGCATCATCTTTAGCCTTCTGGCCCAATATATCTGACAGACATATTTATGAGGAAGGAACTATTGATGACTTGCTTACCCTGTCTTGGTAGAGTTTGGCTGTCAACTCTGCCTGTATCCAAGCTTGCCATTTTTTAGGTAGAATTCTGTCTGTGGCAGAAATGAGGGCATTTTCCCCAGTGGCTGGTTTGCTGAATTTAAATTCATCACCATAAGGAGGTTCTTTAATGTTCATCATCTTCTTGAGGTGGGCTTGGTGTTGCCAAGAGTTAGCCTGTCTCATTGTCAAAGAGTCTTTAAAATATTAAAAGCATTTTAAATGCCATATTTTGTATGTCTCTGAGGATTTTGAAGACCTTATCTATTTATAGGATCATATCTATCTGTTACACCTAGGATACATGTTCTTGTGCTAAAAATAGACTAGTAATTGACACGACCATGGTTTGATCAACTAATAATTAGTGTCTATTACTTAATTATCCTAAACAGCCTGCAATAGCACTTTCAAGGTATTGGAAGTAAACTTTGTATTATATTTGAGTTGTATGGGTTCAATACTTCATATTAGAATAGAAATATATATAATGTGTGTGAAGAATAATCTTAGATTTGAATTCTATACAGTATACAAAATTTTAACTTATTTTGTATCAATATACAAAATTCTATACCCATAAATTAAATATAACCTTATTTGTAAGTAACAATTAAGGCCTTTGGTTGAGAAGTAGATACAATAATCTACTTTTTATCCTATCATCTCTCTACATTTCGGTATCTCCCTTCTTTCTTTTCAACTTATATCATTACCTATGATAGAAAGATAAAGGAAAAGAGATACATCCCTGAGCCCAACCTCATTTCTCTCTGAATAAGACATAATAACTTATAACCAACTCCAAATAAGCATCTGTAGCTCAAGAGAGCAAACAAAGACCTACCCAGCCCCCTTAAGGGAAATAGGGCATCATTCTCTTAAGGTTTCATTCAGCTGATTTGGGTCAAATAGCACATTTGCAGGGACCCAAATAAAATTGGGGAAAATGGTTAAACAATCCAGTAATAGCATTAGTGGTCCAGCTTCTAAATGTTGAAAAATTCCAGGGTTAATAGGAGTCCTCTGCTGGACCAATTTGTATCGGAAGCTTTCTTTGAAAGTGTCCTGGCAGCTGTCCTGTTCTGATGAGTAACAGCAACTGAAGCACTTGGTGCTGGAACATGAAGGATGCAGGATGTCAGCATCCAGCATGCTGAGAGGAATGAATCCTGTCATGTCTGATCCAGCTTCAGTGTTCTGTTCTTTTGTTCTGAAAACATATAGATTCTCACAAGCGTTATATAGTCCTAAATTTATAAATGTATGAGGTTTGCGCAATGCACAGAACAATTAAGGCTTCTTCTCTGCTCTTTGTAAGAGCAGAAGAGAGACATCTGTAAATCTTCATTCATTCCATACGAAGAATGGCGTCTAATAATAAGTCACAGTGATTCTGTGACCAACACGAAGCCTTGTCTATGCATAGATATTCATGTCTCAGCCAGTCTCAGAGCTATTCTCATTTTGTGGGATTAGCAATATAAGTTACCTGTATGTTCTGCGGTTTGAATTCTTTACATCCTAACTATAGCCCCCTCCCTCATCACCTCTCTATCCTACCCTCTCTCTCTCTTTCAGCCCCTCCCCATCCCTCCCCTAGGTCTCAGAAAGGGGAGCCCTCCTCCCCTAACATCTAACCTCTGCCTATCAGGTCTCATCTGTACTACTTGTGTCCTCTTCTTCTGTGCTCTGGTAGGGCCACCCTGCTAGGGGGAAGTGATCAACATTGGAAGGCCAGAGTCCATGTCAGAAATAGTCCCTACTCTCCATATTATGGGACTCACATCCTTGTATGCCTATCTACTACATCTAAGCAGAGGGTCTAGGTCCACATCACATACGGTCCTTGGTTGGCACATCAGTCTCTGTATTGCAATATGGTTATCCTGTATTAAGTGTCTAATATCTGCCTATGAGTGAGTCTATGTCATGTGTGTCTTTCTGGGTCTGGGCTACCTCACTCAGGATGATTGTATCCAGTTCCATCCACTTGCCTGCAAATTTCAAGATTTCCTTGTTTTTGATAGCTGAATAGTATCCCACTGTGTAAATGTACCAGAGTTTCTTTATCCATTCTTTGGTTGAGGGACATTTTTAGGCCTAGGTAGATGTTTTAAGTTGATAGAGATGAGATATAATAGATATTGATTTACATTCAGAATTTTAGACTCACCAAGATAGGAAAGATGTTTTCTGCAAGGTTGCCAAATACAATTAGTCAAAACACCATGAATGTAACATTTATATAATTCCTGATTGTTTCATGGTTCTTCTTGCTATGTGTAGTCTATTTTATTTATGTGTAATAATATAAATGTATATGCCAAAAAAAGAACTGTGATGGAATCACCTTTAAAAAAATAACTCTTCAATTCAATAAGTAAAATAATACTTGTGTACACTGTCCTTAACAGTGTGTGAACAAAGATGTTTGCTGTAACAGCCAAAGGGGGAAAATAATGTTAATATCCATCAATGCAAAAATGGACAAACAAATGTGATATATACAAAATAGAATATTATCCAGCATTAGAAAGCATATATCAGGGGGTTCTGCTCAAACTACTGCACCAACCAAGGAAAATACGTGCAGAAAACATTGAACCCCTACTCAGATCTAACCAATGGAAAGGACATTATCCACAGTTGTGTGGAAAGTGGGGATGGACTCTGACATGAACTCTGTTGCCTCATATTTGACCACTTCCTCTTGGTGGGGAGGCCTGGTGGCACTCAGAGAAAGAATAGGCAGGCTACCAAGATGAGACTTGATAGATAGTCCATGACCATATGGTGGGGGAGGAGGTCACCTTCTGTCACAGACCTAAGGGAGGGGAATAAGGTGAAAGATGGAAGGAGGAAGGAATGGGAGAAGACAAGTAAGGGGATAACAATTGAGATGTAATCTGAATAAGAAAAAAAAAAAAAGAAAACATATACCTATATATGTTTAAGTATATATTTGTATATTAAAATATTAATCTTGAAAACATTATGCAAAGTAAAATAAGATATATTTAAAATAAAATTTTTAAAAAGAAAAAAATAAATTAATCTGCGTTCTTCAGCAGATGTTGTTACTATGTTTGGAATTGTCCTCTCATGGTTGAGAAACTCATCTTCTGCACACTATTTGAGGCTTGGCTTTGTCCACACATAGGCTTAAAAAGTACACTTACCAAGGAAGTCACTGCCACTACCTCACAGGCATCTTAGTGTCACCCTCAGCACAGAGCACTGAGTCTCAAGCTTCACTCCCCTGGGTTACAATTTTGTTGAAATGACATTTACTCATAATTTATCTTGTTTTTTCTATAAAATATTATTCTATTAATTTTCTTGATGTATTAGTCAGGGTTCTCTAGAGTAATAGAACATATAGAATAAATCTCTCTCTCTCTCATGTGTGTGTGTGTGTGTGTGTGTGTGTGTGTGTGCGTGATTAGCTAGAATGATTTACAGGCTGTGGTTCAGCTAATTCAATAACAGCTGGCTATGAATGGAAAGCCCAAGAATTTAGAGTTTCGTAGCCCACCAGGCTGGATGTCTCAGCTGGTCTTCAGTAGATGCTAGAACCAAGAAGAAGTAGGCTCTGATGTCAGAAAAGGAGTGAATGTGCTAGCAATGTGAGAGCAAGCAGGCAAAGAGCAAGCGCTTCCTTCTCCCATGGCCTTACGTAGACTTCCAGCAGAAGGTACGGCCCAGATCAAAGGTGTCTTCCTTCCTCAAGATTCTGGATTAAAGGTGTGTCTTTCTAACTCAAAGATCTGGATTAGAAGCGGCTCTTGCTACTTTAAATATAGCAAAAATCCTTCAAAGGTGTGCCCTCCATTTTTAAATTTTAGCTAATTCCAGATGTGGTCAAGTTGACAACCAAGAACAGCTGTCACACTTGGTTAGCGGTATAATTTGCTGGCACCTGGGCTAACATTTCACTTCCTTCAGGCACATGCAATTCATTTTGGAATCTCATGGCTATACAGTCTCTTAGACACACACTTTAAACCTTCAAACCTCTCAACTCCAAATGGCAGATTCAATATGAAAGAATTTAGATCATGTTGAAAGTCAGATGCTTTTTTTCTTTTTTTACTCCAAGGTAAAAGGGAAAATGGGTTCTAAGGAGAGCTACAAGGTCTTCACTACGTATCATCTCATACTTTGTTCATCTATGAAGTTTCCAGTAGACACAGTGAGGAATCACAATCAACGTAATCAACATTCCCTAAGATTAAAGGTATGTCTTTCTATCTCTTATCTCCTCTCCTCTCCCCTCCCTATCTGTCATTTATGATCTATTACCTATCTATCCATCCATCTATCTATCCATCTATCTATCTATCTATCTATCTATCTATCTATCTATCTATCTACCTAGCTATCTGTATTTCTATCTATCTATCTTCATCATCTTTTATCTATCCACCTACAGGTTTATCTACATATCTCTCTCCTTCCTTCCTTTGGCCCCACACTGAGGCTCCATGCAGAAATACCTTAGCTATCTTGGTCATATGACCAAAACAACCACACAGAATGTACAGCAAGGCAACTTCAATGCCTATGTGATACGACTGTCAACTGAAGGTCTTCAATGTGAGCCAAAGCCTAAGTCCCAGATGGATAGCATTTCATTCCCAACAGCCAATCAGTTTCCATACATGTTGATTACATTACATCATTATTTTTCATTTGTTCTTCCCACTTTCCATTTTTACCACTGGCAGTCTTGCCAAAGCTATATTTACCTCTTGCTGAGGTTTTACTAATTATATCTTATCTGCTCTTCCTTCTCCTGATCCCTCCCCCCCCCCTCTTTTCTCTAATACGGTCTCCAGTTTGCTGCAAGGCTCGCTCTCTCCAGCCTAATTATGCTATGCACTCATGCTTTAAAAACTTCAAACATTACTTAAAATGTTTCAGAAAATCATCCTACTATTTTGCTCTGATGGCAGCAAGATTGAAAAGCAGAAAATTCTGCAGCAGAAAATTCTGCAGCAGAGTGGTAGCTTTGTTAGGGATCTGGAAATGAACCCTGGGAGCCGTGTGCACCTGCTGCATTAGTCTTACTTCTGCACTATCAGGTAACTCACTTATCATGTTCTCCTAGCTTCCAGAACATTCGTGACATTCCCTACCCAAAACCAGGATAATAAAAACCATCATCACCTGCCATGGGAAGAACTCCTCAAAACCATGAAGTTTGTTCCTTCCCCACCTTGGTGACTCTTTGCAGAAAGCCAAGTGGCCTGTCAGAGCTCACTTCAAAGTAGATCACCAGGGCTGGAGAGATGGCTGAGTGGTTAAAAGCATTGGCTACTGTTCTAGGGTACCTAGGTTCAATTCCCAGCACCCACATGGCAGCTCATAACTGTCTGTAACTCCAGTTCCAGAGGATCTGACACCTTCATGCAGGCATGCATGTAGGCCAAACACCAAAGGTACATAAAAATCAATATTAAAGCAGGTCAATCTTCCAGAAGATGATGATTCCAAGGTGTTCTAAGTGACAACTCCACTGAAAACAAACCTTCCTACAAGAAAGAGACATCACTTCTATGGAGGATAAATAAATAAGTTAACAGTAATTTAATGAATTCATTAAAGAGTGAACCTCATTAAATATGAATCCTTACCAATTTCAGAAAAGCATACACATCCATTGATTATTTTCAGCATTTTACTGTCAGGACACAGTCAGAAGAATGATGCATAGTGAACAGTGCCTTGGGGAGCTGTGAGAGAGGATCCAGGAAGAAGGCAGAGGGCCTTGTACATAGATCCATTTTGCTCCCTGGATTGTTCCTGGATGTGATTTAATGCGTCCTGTGGCAAACATTTAAATTCAAAATATAAGATATATTCATTCTTGTTGAATGTCAGCTCATAGCTATAGAACCCAATCTGATTGCTGTTCCTGAATCTGGACACGGCCTCTGCTTTGCTTTTGTGGTTTCCCAGACATCATCTATAGTATATGCCTGGCAATTATGTTTAAATTGGTCTGTCCTGACAAAGTTCTAGGGAAAGGAGTTCTGTCACTATTAATCATGTGCTTACTGGTACTTTTTTTTACATGTTTCTCTTTTCTGATCATATTTTTCTGAACTCAAACAACCTTTCTTGGATCATTGCTTTCTTTGTTATGTTTGTGTATTAAGGAGCAACTGAAACTGAAGTAAGGTTGTCTATAGCATTAGACTGTAGCCTGCCCCATTTTGCAGGCCCTTAGGTCCCAGGTTCAGCAGACAAGATCTGCATAGGTTGACTGAAAAGTCAACACCTTATGTAGCCACATGTCCCTCTGAATTTACTACTGTTCACTGGAAAGAGGCACCTCTGATTAAGGCTGAGGATAACATTTGTCTCTGACATAAATATTTAGAAAGCAGTTTAATGCCATCTTAATTCAACTAAACCATAGTATTCAGTTCTACTCCTAAGCCTATTACTTCCTCTGTCATGTTTTGTTTTTTTTTTAATCAGGTTTAGAACACCAACGAGGAGTTCCCTCCTGAGGAAAAGGAATAAATCCAATCAGAGAGCAGTTTTGCTTACCCCCATGGCTGAAGTACCACTATTGTACAAGTGGGCACATCTTGCCTGGCAGTTTCACAGCTTGATAAGATTACTGGTGTCTTTTCCCCTCCAGTAGAGTGAATACCACCTCCTAAGACTGCGAAAGTTAGTCACCAGGGAGGATACTATCAACTAAGTTCCAATTTGATTTCTCTATGTCATGCAAACAAAGGATGTAGTGTCTTCAGCAACAGGGTCTTTTCATCCAGTTCTGGTGGGCAAGCAGATCCCTTATACTCTGTTGGCCTCTGGAGTCTCCATGACCAGAATTCATAGTCAGGTATCTTACTCCTGGCATTGGGGGGAGGGGGTGTTAAAAACAGCCAGCTTCTAGGAACAGTTTTTCCAAGCCTTACAAGAATATCTCCTTTCAAACTCTTCTTAAAAATAAATTGTATATTAAATTTAGTTACAAGATAATAAGTTTCCATATGTAGTGAGAGTTTTTAGTTTCTTTAAAAACACAGTTATGTTATGTAAGTATGTTTTTCTTTTAATCCCAGGTGTGGGATATGGGGCTGCTTCTGATTGCCCACAGCAGCAGACTATTTGCCTCTTGGAGGTTTTGAGAAGGCCAGCTGCAGATAGCTTAGTGCTGGGGACTCAAAGAGTGAATAAATACCAGAGCCCAGAGAGAGGGAATGGGGTGCTCAGAGGAAGAAGGCTGTTGCTCCTGTGCTGTTCCCCCTCTGCTGCTTCCCCTCTACTGCTCCCCTCTGCTGCTCCCCCTCTGCTGCCAACCCTGCTGCTCCCCCTCTGCTGCTGCCCCCTGCTGTCCCCCTGCTGCTCCCCCTCTGCTGCTCCCCTTCTGCTGCTCCCCCTCTGCTGCTCCTCCTCTGCTGCTCCCCCTCTGCTGCTCCCCCTCTGCTGCTCTCCCTCTGCTACTCCCCTCTGCTGCCCCCCTCTGCCGCTCCCCCCTGCTGCCCCTCCTCTGCTGCCCCCTGCTGCCCCCTCTGCTGTTCCCCCCTGCTGCCCTCCCTCTGCTGCCCCTCCTCTGCTGCCCCTCCTCTGCTGTCCCCCCTCTGCTACTCCCCCTCTGCTGTTCTCCCTCTGCTGCTCTCCCTCTGCTGCCCCCTTTTGCTGCCCCCCTCTGCTGCTCCTCCTCTGCTGCCCCTCCTCTGCTGCTCCCCTTTGCTGCCCCCCTCTGCTGCTCCTCCTCTGCTGTCCCTCCTCTGCTGCTCCCCTTGCTGCCCCCCTCTGCTGCTCCCCCCGCCCGCCCCCCCGCTGCTCCTTGTGGCTGTTGTTGTACTTTGATGAGAAGAAGTTGGAGATATCCTGATTACAATGACTGGACTTTGCTGCAAGGAACCTGAGGACCCTAACCAATAGGAAGTAACTAAAGAGAACGACCCACACCCCTCCAGTAACTTCCTTTTGCTTCTACCTGGTGTTGGGTGATGGAAGGTGTAAGAGTTGGAAAGGAGGTAGAGGCATTAAAAACCCAAATAAAATACATTTTAAACATACATGCTAACATCCTCAACTTTTCATGCCCCATTTGTTTTGTTTGACTCTTTCCCTCTCCGTCTTATCTCTTCTACACTCCATGCTTAAACTCTCCCAGTGTCCCCACTGTGCTTTGTCTTGCCTGCATTTCACTCCTCCCTTCCTGGAAGCTTCCCCTTCTCCAGTGGCATCCTTCTAGTTTCCTAGCTTCCACGGGAACTTCCAACTGAACATACAAGATTAAAGAAGATTCCACACACAGAAAACATGATTTAAGATTTTTGTGAGCACTTTTTTAGAAATCTTGTAAGTTTGAGACTATTTTGTTCATAAATTATGTCTCTATCCGTACAGGTTTTTTTTTTTTTTTTTCAAGCACCAACATTTTTAAGAATCCATCTGGTTAGATTGTCAGTAGTCATTGAAAGGTAATGGTTCTTAAAAACACCAGTCCCGTATAGTTTAATGGCCTAGTGTTATGGCTAGACTTGAGGAAAGGGTCATCCTACAGAAAGGGTCTATGAGAACACCCAATTCTTGGCACAAAGGCTGTGACTTACATCACCTTGGCAGAGGAAATAGCTGGATGTGACATTTTGCTGAGGTTCCTCGCTGGACCCAGTGGTGCTGGTGTGAAGCCTGTCTCCAGCTGCCAATACTTTGAGATAGTTCATTTATGAAATGACAAAATTCAACTTGTTTTTATTTTCAGTAATCAATTTGTCATTGCTCTAAATGCCACTCTATTATTAAATAGCTCTTCAGGTGGTTCCTTCATGAAAAGCAACATGGGGGGAAATGGGAAGGTTAGTACATGTGGGGTGCGGGTTGAGCACTACAGTGAGAAAGGGCATTTACCTGCAGATGCGTGTGGCAGAAGGGATGAGCTTGAGCGAGAGAATGTTGACTAGGGAATCAGAAAAGTCACATTTTAAGCTTAGGAAGTGCGATCCACACTCAGGATGCTTCTGTTTATGAATGACACCGTGCGAGCTCCAATCTGCTAAACCGGCTCTTAGCTTCAAGTCAGCAGAACAAAATAAAGAAGAAGTAGACTAAAATAGTAGTTGATCATTTTCCTTCCATTTGAACACGTTCCTACTGACACTGAAGCCGGAACTTATTTTTAGAAGATGTCTAAAATTTGTTCTTTTTACTTTCCCCAGCTGTAGTTCTAATCCCCATCAATCAAGTACCCAGCAGATGAAAATCCTTTTCCCCCTGCCTTTTTCCTGTTCTACTGAAGACAACATTTGCCTTTCATGGGGCCTCATTTTATCACCAATGAATTGGAGGGAAAATAATTTCTTTCCCATTCTCCCTAAATTTGCATTTGCCTTGCGCAGAGGACCTGAGTTCATTTTCCAGAACTCATGTCAGGTGCTTTACAACAACCCGCGGAACTCCAGGACCAGGGGACCCAGTATTATCTTCTAGCCTCCACCAGTCCCAGTCACATGCATGCGTACATACAAGTAAAACACTCACGTAAAACAAAAATAAAGTTAAAACAAGCAAGCCAATGTATACAATTTTTGATATGCTTTCCTTATTTTTGCAAACCACTGACAGTTTTTGAAGTGTTTGTGTAGATAGAAAAAATTTCAGAGTAATTCTCTCACTTGTCATTTTCTTAGTTAAATCTCAATTTGAAGCAAACAAAAAGGCAATTGGCTTGTGTTATCGCAGCACCAGTTTTATGTATATGAAAAGTTAAGGAAATCTGCACAGCGGATAGCCGAAGTGCATTCATGGAGATATAAGGAGCCTTGTTTCACCTAGTGTCTGATGAGAACCAGCTTCTGATTTCTCCAGAGTCTTCACTTAAAAGAAAGAGGGGGCAAGGCCACAGCTTCAAATTGTCCCCTGGGGCACTGCATCCCCCATGGCCTTAGACAATGTTGCTTTGAAAAAAAAGGTTACAGCATTGGAATTTGGGGAAATATATTTTTCCATAGCTGCCCTAGTTGGTTTTCCTATTGCTGCAATAAGCACAATCAAAAGCAACTTGAGAGGGAAAGGTTTATTTGCTTTACACAACCCAGTCATAGGTCATCACTGGCAGAAGTCAGGACAGGAACTCAGGGGAACCTGGAGGCAGGAACTGAAGCAGGCAGCATGGAGGAACACTGCTTATTAGCCTCCTCCTCATGCCTGGTTCATCCTCCTTTCTTCTAGCATGTAGGACCACCTGCCCCCACCTGCCATATCCTGTCATGGGCTGGGTCCTCCCACATCAATTATTAATAATAAAAATGACCTATAGATTTGCTTACAAGACACATTGGTGGGTTCTTGGAAATAAACTTGCTATTCATGTTTTTTTTCTCACCCATGATATGTAAAACACTTGATCATGTTGAAGGTATTGGGGAACACAATTTTCTTATGTATACCCATTATAATCCTTTATTTATAGAGAAACAGAATGTAAACACATTGTGATTTTTTGTACTGCTTGAAAGATTTCGTTGGGGTATAAACTGTGAGAAGAAGGATAAGAGTAAGGATGAAAATAAGAAGATGATAATAAAAAGAGAAGAAGCAGCTTGTGGAACCTAAAAAAACAAAACAAAAACAAAAAAAACAAGACACATTGGTGAATGTGATTTCTCAGCAGAGGTGTCCAATTCCCAGATGACCCGCGCTAGTGCCAAGTTAAGAAGAAATAACCAAAACAATAACAGTCCTATAGGAAGTGAGCTGTAGACAGGCAGCTTTGACATTTGAACTTATGCGTCTGAATGCATACTTTGTTATTTTAAAAAACATGATCCTGAGAGGAAAACTTAATCACAGATCACAGTCTATGTGCACTTGGGTATAGGGCTATAGGTGATTCATGACCTTTTTTAAAAAAATTTAATTTAATTTAATTTTTTTATCAATTTATTCTTGTTACATCTCAATGGTTATCCCCTCCCTTGTATCCTCCCATTCCTCCTTCCTTCCCTCCCATTTTCCCCTTACTCCCCTCCCCTATGACTGTGACTGAGGGGGACCTCCTCCCCCTTTTTATGCTCATAGGGTATCAAGTCTCTTCTTGGTAGCCTGCTATCCTTCCTCTGAGTGCCACCAGGTCTCCCCCTCCAGGCAAAAAGAGACTGTTGTCGTTTTCTTTCTGTTGCTGTTATAAGACCAAGCATATTCACAAATGACTTGGGAGGGAAGAAGCTCCCTTGGCATACATAACCTGGTCACAGCCCAACATCAAGGGAGGCCAGGGCAGAAGCTCAAGGCAGGAACCTGGAGGCAGGAACTAAAGCAGAGACCATGGAGCAGCATGGCTTGCCCTTCGTGTCTTGCTCTGTTAGCACTCTTATACCATCCCAGCATACTTCCTGGGATGTTACTACCCACAGTAAGCTGGGTCTGCCTCCACTGATTTTTGTCTTTAATTTGTTCAATTTATGTACTGATTGTTGTCCCCTCCCTCGTCGCTTCCAGGTCCCACCCTCCGTCCATCATACCCACTCCCTCCCTTCCTTAGTCCTCAGAAAAGAGGAGCCCTCCTCCCCTAACATCTGACCTCAGCCTATCGAGTCTCATCTGAACTGCCTGTATTTTCTTCCTCTGTGGCCTGGCAAGGCCATTTGCTAGCTGTGGTGGTGGACTCCACTGATTATTAATCAACAAGATGCTCCACAGACTTGCATACAGGCCAATCTGATGAAGTTTAAGTCCACAACTGAGGTGCTTTCTTCCCTAATGACACTTGCTTGTGTCAAGTTGTCATAAAACTAACCAGCACATAAAGAATCTAACACACACACACACACACACACACACACACACACACACACACACACACACACACACGCACACCTGGAAGGATTCTTGAAACAGCTGATATTTTAGTCATACAAAGCACTTGAAATTTACCTGTATTCCAGTCAACTTGAATATTTGATCACTTTTATTACTGAGATCTCGTAAAAACCTTAAAATACTTTGGCAGAATTGTATAAAGCCAGTCCCTTGGAATAATGATACTGCACATTTAATATATAACCCGCTGGGTAGGAAGAGAAGCAGCAACAGCTAATTGTGGCCACCATATTTTAAGCTTCGCTCTTCGTGGAATTTTATAGAATGTGTCCATTAAAATCACTGCCTTGCCCTAGTTACAAGCAGTCTGTTTTCTGATTTATTTTTTCCTTCCTCTTGTCTTCTCAGCTCTTACATCAGCGATTAGCACCATCATCAATTCTCTTTCTTCTAACACATTGACTTAACTTAGCATGTGCAGTTCCCAGCTGTGTGGTTATTGGTGAGACTCTGTAAGCCACTGATGGTTTATTTTGGTGCTGTGCAACTGGTAGACTTTTGGGCTCTGTGTGTTCCTTCATGAACTCCCAAAAGTCTTACTTTTAAATAAGCATTTCTTCTTCCAACATTATGCCTAACATTCTAAAACTGTGTTTCATGGAAATTTTATTGGGTGGGGGATTAAAAAGCAATACAAGACTGCTCGATTATTCACATGATTTAGCAACAACAGATTTTAGCCAACTATTATGCAACTGAATAATTTGTTTCTTTTACTGTGTTGTTTCAGCATTAATATTTTTTAAGAAATTATTTGAAAAATCTCACTAACGTATATGACTTAAAAGTACAGTAAACTGTTTTTATTACTAAACCAAAGAATAAAGAACGAGCAGATAACTGCTTATGCCTTGTAGATAGAAAATGTCAAATTTAAAGGATTATGCTGTGGGAGGAAAGTGAAGATTTAGGCACCTGCTTTATGGGAACTTGTTGCTTACTTTTGCCATTATTAAAGTAATATAAGGGTAGACCAGATGGCTCAATAAGTAAAGATCCTTACAGCCAGGACTCTTAAGTTCCATCTCCTGAACTCACAGAGTGAAAGGAGAGAACCGACTTCTTCCTGTTGCCCTCTGACCTTCCACACATGGGTCACAGCATACAAACCCTCACATATCCAAGCAACACACACAATAAATAATAAATATAGTAAAAAAAATAGTTTTAAAGAGACTACTTGGTATTCAGTCACTTTTTAAATACATCCTGCATCATGCAAATTTGGAGCTATTTAAAGAAAGGATTAGGAAGAAAAAGAAATTGAGAATTCAGAAACCTTAAATTTCACTCTAATCAACATTTTAAACTAAGCTTTTCTTTCGTTCCCCTTTTCAACAGATAAAGACGTGTCAGGTGAGTGGTTCACATACAGAATTTTATGCTGCTTGCCTTTGCTAACAGAGATCCCAATTTAGATACCCCTTGACATTCCCTGTGGCCAGTAAGAGTGCTCACAGAGGACACAGAGAGAACAGGCAAGTCAAGAGCTTACATGGAATCCTAAAGCATGCATCCATTCTAGTTTCTTGTCTTTGTCTTTGTTTTTGTTTTAGAATTAGGAAGGAGCAGGAAGAGAGCAGATATAGAAAATGGCAACTATAGAAGGGAAAGTGAATTGATAGGGACAGTGACCATTATTCAAACATTTCACGTATCCTGGTAGGACATATACATAAGAGGGAAAAACAAACAGTTAAATGCCCCTTTATCCTGGTAAAGCAAATACATAGACACGTGACCTTAGATTTTAAGACAGGGTCTAACCATGTGTTCCATTCTGACTTTAAAGTCAGCGCCCTTTTGCTCTGCCTTCTGAGAACCAGGACCGTGAGAGCCTGTGAGGGTGGCTGTGTGAGCCACCAACCTAGACTGAATGCTGGCTTGCTATGTGACTATAAAATGAAATTGCTCAGCAAATTAATAACTTGTTTAAGCTCATGTTACTGATAAATGATTGAAGCAAGAACTAAAACTCAATAAAAGGCTTTGAGTTTTTTCATATTGCTCATGTTTCTACTGCTGTCAAGTACAGGGCAGAGAGGTAGAGCAACGTGGGGAAGAGAAGCAGATAAAAGCTTAACCAATGGTCATACTGAGTGAGTTAACCCAGAAAGACTCACGTGGTATATACTCACTTACAATTGGACACTAGCCCAAGAGGCATGTCACATCATAGTCTTCACTTACCAAGAGATTGGGATAGTTGTGAGGACATCCTCTTGAGACTCTAGGTGAGAGAAGTATGGGAGAATGGGGAAACAAAAGGATTCAGAGGGTCCTAGAAACCTACAAGAAGAACATCATGATGGGCAGATCTGGGCCCAGGGGTTCTGCTCAAACTATGGCACCAACCAAGGACAATACATACAGTAAACATCGAACCCTTTCTCAGATCTAGCCAATGGACAGGACATTCTCCACAGTTGAGTGGAGAGCGAGGACTGACTTGGACACAAACTCTGGTACCCCATATTTGACCACTTCCCGGTTGTGGGGAGGCCTGGTGGCACTCAGAGAAAGAATAAGCAGGCTACCAAGATGAGACTTGATAGCCTATGACCATTTAGTGGGGGAGGGAGGAAGTCCCCCTTGGTCACAGACATAAGGCAGGGAAATAGGGTGAAAGCGGGAGGGAGGGAGGAACGGGAGAATACAGGGATGGGATAACAATTGAGATGTAATCTGAATAAATGAATTTTAAAAAAAATCTTAACCAAAAATCTCCAGTAGAGCCCTCGCCACAGCATGTGTCCTGTGTCCCACGCACAATCTAGCTTGGTGACATTAGCTTCTCTTATTTTCTAACAGTATACAGGGCAGATTTATAAATTAAGAACCACACATGCTCTAAACGAAGCTGCCTCCATAGGGCAGAGCAGAATTCCACTAGTTCCTGTAGCCTGCTTCATTCTTTTATTCGTTCATTCCTTCCTTCCTTCCTTCTTTCCTTTCTTTTTGTAACCTTCAATTGCATTTATTTTATGTCATAAGTTCTCATTTCTTTGGGAATATTTTCTTGTGTTCTGGGCAACCACCACTGCCAGTTTTGGCACAGTTTGTTCCTTTTTAATGAGGATCATCCAAGTGTGTCAGGAGATCTCTGGAAGTTGTCTGCACATCTTGGGCCCTTGATCACTGGCTATGTTCAATGACTAGAGAATCTACATCTAAACCCTTAAGTTCATCGTCATCACCTTCTGCCTTTTTGAGTGTGTGCAGTAAAGATTCAGCCTTTCATCCTGGGAGGTGGGGGTGATCGTCCTGCCCCACTCTTTGGCCTTGGCGCTCCCACTGACTCCTCTATTATACCCCGGGACTGCACATAATGGCTTCTTTAAACTGATATCCTTCAGGTCTTGGTGGCTTTTTGGATATGTGTACTTTGGTGACGTGGGCAGTGTCATGGGTGTTCTTAAAGTAAACAAGGGACACTTGAATTTCTTGATTTGCACGATCTTGTAGGGTTTTTTAGGTTGAGAGAGTCTCAAACCACCTTCACAGGCCACCTCAGGTGCTCAGAAGATGAGCTCAACTCCTGCATCACATTTTTTACTCCCCAAAATACTACAGACTGAATATTAGCACTATCCACCATGCTACAGGCGGCCCAAAAGCAAAGAAGAGAATGCCGTCGAACCATCTAGCTCATAACCTACAATCTTCTCACATCTCTGCTGTGTGTTTTCTGTATCTTGGTGAAAAATCATTATTTGATCAATAAGAACAAATATGGATCTCAGATTGAATTCTATACCTTAATGCTGATGCCCATGTTTTGAGATGTCAAGTTTTATTCAGTGACTAGTTATGTTCACCTAGGTCTCTCTTACTCCCTGTAAAACATGCTGTTTCTGCAGATGAAAATGCAGGAAGCATATGATCACTGTACTTTAAAGTGACAATTACAAGAACTAGTATTCCAGGAAAGTGGGATAGATATGAGGACATCCTATTGGGACTATAGGTGAGAGAAGCATGGGAGAATAGGGAAACAAAAGAATCCAGAGGGTCCTAGAAAGAAGAACATTATCATGGGCGGATCTGGGCCCAAGGCTCAAACTATGGCACCAACCAAGGACAAATACATGCAGTAAACATCAAACCCTTACCCAGATTTAACCAATGGACAGGGCATTCTCCACAGTTAAGTGAAAAATGGGGACTGACTTTCACACGAACTCTGATGCCCCATATTTGACCATGTCTCCTTGATGGGGAGGCCCGGTGGCACTCAGAGGAAGGATAGCAGCCTACCAAGAAGAGACCTGATACCCTATGAGCATATACAGGGGGAGGAAGTCCCCCTCAGTCACAGTCATAGGGGAGGGGAGTAGGGTGAATGCGAGGGAGGGAGGAATGGGAGGATACAAGGGACAGGCTAACAATTGAGATGCAATATGAATGAATTAATTTAAAAAACAAGAACTGGTATTGATAAGTCAGTCACTGTGTGACAGAAAGTGCTTAATTATTCATCTCCATATTGCTGAGTTTTTCAAATAAGAAAGTAGATTGATTTTTACAAATTTAAAAGACAAAGTTCTCAGAAGGGATTGGTTGAGGTCCAACTCATGCCGCCAACCTCAAGATTTTACATTAAAGTGTTCACATGAAACAGGTGTGAAGTAAATCATCCAACATGCTTTTCTATCTGGTCACACAGATGACAAAAATAAAGCAAAATGAAAGAAGAGAGAGGAGACTATGAAGGAGAGCTTTTCCATACATATTTCAGCCACCCAGGAGAAGTTTAGGTCCACAGTATTGCCGAGCCATGCGAGAATAGCTGGAGTCGGCTCCCAGTGAGGTCACAGAACAGATCCCCACAGGTGCCACACCTGAGTGAGGCGGGATCATCCTGTCATTTCCCAGGAGTGGGCTCCTGAGCTCATTTCTGTCTTCTCATGGTTGCTCTGAGAAAATTTGTTCAAAATGCAGATGGAAACAATTGTTGAGCAAGAAAGCCCCCATCTCCTCCTACCCACCGTTTCCTCTTCTCTCAGCCTCCCAGTGACAGTTGGCACCGAGAGAGAACCTCATTAAAATAATAAACATGCTTTTCCATGAAGTCAAGTGGAGACCATAGACTACAAAATGTGAATAGTCCGCAACATGTCTTTTTGCATTTGGATGGTTTAACTAACTGGATCCCAGACATTGAAGATAAAAAGGGAACCTGCTATCATCCCAAGTCTTTAAAAACTGTTAGAGAAAATGGACTCAGAAATGCTGTCTTAGAAGAAAATGATAGGTCAGAGTCGAGGTAGATAGCAGCCCTGTGAATAAAGGTGCAGTCACCATGGGATGCTGAAATGCTGGCGTGGGGCTAATGAAAGGACCAGAGATGAACACGAAGCTCTTGTTTTCCTGACTGTGGCACAGGGTCTGAGGGAGAAAGGCATTCCAGTCCCTGTTAGTGGAAACAGATAAGGTCCCACGCCAGGAGCCCCAGAGTCTGCAACACCAGATACTACTAGAGCTCTGGTGTCTGCTCAGAGGCACAGATGACTCTAAGAACACAGGATGTCCTCACTGGCAGGTTCTCAAAGCATTCACGTTGAGCTGAGGGATGGACTCTGCGAATGTTTCCTTGAGATGTTTATGCTGGTCTTCGGAAGCTTCAAAACAAGGTGCATTTTCCATGCAGAATTTTGCACATGTATCCTAACTGTGGATCCTACTAGTAATGATTGATTAAACCTGGCCCACAGGTCAGTGCTGGCCTGCATTTATACTCTGTTTCAGAAGCAATGAAGGGGACACATTTAACACACTCCCCAAACTCCCTTATATTTACAAAAAGATGCTTTATTTTGCCATACACTTCACCTTGTTCTCAGGTTCTCTCCCTGTCCCTGCTGCAGGACAAGCATACTCACATGCATTGTACCATCTATGGGGCAGTTTTATACTATGTTTTAAAGCAAACAGAGGAGATGTCGATTTCATAAAGATTTTTTTTTTTGCCTGTTAGAATATAAATAGTACATCAACTTTTGATTTCTTCATGAGAAGCTTAAATGCAGCCCTTTCTTGAAAGCAAGTATGAACTTGTAATCTTAACATTTTGTGCAGGTGCCGTTTTTTTCCTGAAACCACATCAAAAGGGCATGCTGCAGCTCTCACTGGCATGCTGGCTCCAATGCATTTTGTCACTAAGGCAATGGCAGTATAGTGAATGGTAAGTTTTCCCTTGGTCATGCACACCCACCAATGTTTCATAAATATTTTCTTTTATTCTTTTTTCCTTACATTGAGTTCATAAGAATATCCTATTATTTCTCTTACAACATGGAATTTGGATATTGGGTAATTATTTTTGATATGTTTCCCATATGTGAGATGCTTTAAAAATGTTATTTGTAGGCAGGTATGGTAGCACATGCCTTTAATCTCAGCACCTGGGAGGGGCAGAGGCAGGCAGACCTCTGTGAGTTCAAAGCTAGCCTGGTCTACAAAATGAGTTCCAGGACAGGCTTCACACAGAGGAACTCCATCTCAAAAAAAGCCCAAGAAAGAAAGAAAGGAAGGAAGGAAGAAAGAAAGAAAGAAAGAGAGAGAGAGAGAAAAGTGTCTCTTGTGTAGTAAGATGTGGGAAAATTTAAGCCAGCTTCTTTGATTTAAAATTTTGTAGCACAAATACTTCACCTTGAAGGCTAATGATGATATAGATGCTTTTTTTTTTTTAGGGTCTGTTTGCAAGTAGAATATTAACCTGAGTTTTCTCCCTCAGGAAATACTGGGAAGAGTCCAGCTGTCTGGTGCAACTGGGGAGGAGGTAACCCCACTCCATTTGGTTTAATCTAAGCTGAAAGAGCACTCTGTAATGCATGCCTGTGAAAAGACTGAGGAAAAGAGTTTCGGAAGTGTTTGCTTTTGCCAAATTAGCCCAACACTAAGAATAGTGTGTTTACTATTGCACTGCATCCAAAATAACACCCTGTAAAGCAAATACATGTGCCCATTTTACAGCAGGAAGTCAAGGCTTTGGTTATGATATACATCCCTAAGCAGTTATCAAAAAACAGATGGAATCCAGCCCACACCAATTCCCTCCGCATCGATTCTTCCATACCTGCTCATATTAATTGCCATTGCATGAGGGTATGAGGCCTATTAAATTAGCCTTGCTTAAAGTATTTTGTTCTTTAAAATCAAAGGAGAAAGTACAGCCTTCTTTTATTAGAGTGGGTTTTTTTTCAAATCCTATGATACTAACAGAAAGCCTACAGAAATTAATAATTGTGCCAGCTATCAATCTTCTCATGCATAAAATTCAAAAATTTGTTTCTCTGCCTACAGATGAAATGCCATTTTATAAAAAGCTAATAATATGCACCCAAAAGTGTGCCTGTCAACACCAATGAGCCAATTGCAATCTGCAAAAGTTAAAATTGAGAATGATATTAAACTCATTTGAATATGAGCAAAAAAAAATCATAGCGCATTCAGATTGCATTAAATATCAGTAGAGTTTAAGTTTCTGGTGAATAAGGGACATTTGGAGTCACAGAATTACAGATCACTTGACTAATGCTAGTGTACATACTGACAGCCCTAAGTGCATAGGTAAGGCAGCCAAGGGACACAGAGAGCAGACCTCTCATACCTGTGTGCAGGCAGGGCTCTTCGCAAGCTTTCCCAGCATCTCTTCTTCAGTTTCCACTCTGCACCTGAAGTTGTGCAAGGGTTACTCACTTATTCACTTAAGCCTATCATAACTCATTCCAGAAAGTAAGTGAAGCTATTTTCAAAGCATCTCTTAAGATAGAATATACTAAAACCAGGAGAAGAACACATATAAACATGGGCCGAGATAGGATACAAAACCTAGGAAGGCTCTGTGTATTCAACCTTTATCTCCTGAAGACCCCTATGCTGAAAGTTCACACACACACACACACACACACACACACACACACACACACACACACACACACTCACCAGTCCTGGTGCTATTGCAAAGAGCAGAAGCTTTGAAAAGTGAGCTCCAAGGAAGTGAGGTCTCAGGTCTGTGCCCTCAAAAAGGACTGTGGGAGCCAAATTCCATCCTGTGTCTGCCCCTTTTCTCTCCCAGATCCACTTTTCCCCCCTCCTCCATTCACTGAGGGAGGCTTCGTTCCTAGCAATTCGGCCCTGGCCATATAAAAAGGCTGGGCAAGCATTAAGGTGGGAATAGGGGAACCAGAGAGCGAGCCAGTAAGCAGCGTTCCTCCATGTTTCTGCTTCAGTTCCTGCTTCCTGGTTCCTACTTGAGTCCCTGCCCTGAGTTCCATGTATGAGGAACTTTGTCCTGTAAATGAGAGCCAAATAGACACATCCGCGCCCCCAAGTCACTTCTCGTCAGAGTATCTTAGCACAAGAGAAGGAAGTTAGGACAATATTCGACATCATCACAGGTATAAAGCAACAGGCCTAGAGACCGTGGGCTTGAAGCCTCTGACACGATGACTAAACATAACCTTCTCTCTATGTAAGCTGATTCGCCTCAGTCATGGTGACAGCTGACAGGCACTAGATGAGATAACAAAAGCACAGCCTGACAATCTGTATAAAAAAGTTTCTTGTGTCATAATGTGTGTGTGTGTGTGTATTCAACAATGCTTTTAAAGATGCATAAACATACATATTGGACTGTCTCGTAATACTCCTTATTGTAGATATGGCTCTTTAAATATACAATTCACTAAATTTCATTAAAGTGAAAGTTGTAGGTTCTCCTCCAAGATGCATTGACTTCACTAGCCCAGGGTAGTAGACTAGGTATCAACATCAAACATGGTTTTCCTCTTGTCTAAGTCCATTGAGAGAGTTGTCGGCTACTACCAGGGTATGTGAGTCACTGCTACATCTTTAAGGGTATTATAGGATGCTGGTCATTGTTGTGGCTGTCAGGCTTTATAGCTAAGTGAGACTGTTGGATGCTTCTCTCCCTTGGATTCTTGCATGTGTCCCATGATACCCTGAAAACTAGTCTCCACGGAGAAGACATTCAAGTCTGTTCTAGCTCAGGTCCTCTGGGCCCAGGATGTGAAGTAAATGATGTATTCAACATTAGACAGCTACCTTCTGCCTCTGGGGGAAACCCAGAGAAGTAGCAGTAGCCTGGAATGTTCTATGAACCTCTTGGACAACCATGACCAACCAGTATAACACCTAACTTCATTCTAAAACTGTATCCTTCTACTTTCAGGTAAGTGCAGTCCTCACCCCTTATCAAGGAAACATTGAAACATTAAGGACCAGTACAGAAATACCAATCAAAATGCAGAGCTATAGAACCCAGTCCCAACAGATGCATCTACAATACAACTCCCCACCTAAGGCTCGGGGAACATTGCAGAAGAAGTGGCGGAAAGATTGTAAGTGCCAGAAGATTTGGGAGTTTGCCATGAGATTGTGTCTCCTATTATGTGAGAAGCAGCACGCAAAGAGTCTCACCAACGTGAGTGCCTAAAGGAGACACTAACAAGCACAGAGACAATAGACATGCTCACCTGGACATGGGAAAACTCATAAGCCTCAGTGCTACACAAAGAACAGGCAATACAGGGATGCTGAGAGCAGAAGAAACAAAATAGTCTTTCCTGAGAAAGAGCACAGCAATTGCTCAACAAACACCAGTTTACATCCCTGAAAACACATTTATACAACTAACATTATATGGACAGAGCAGGTCATCTTTATACATCCGGGGAGGAAATATCGCCAGAGGAGGAGAGCGGTAACATGGGAGGGCTTGGATGGAGAGACTGGAAGAGGGGGAGGGATGGTGTAATTATATTATAACCTCAAAAATAAAAAAAAAATTAAAAAGATACAATTCCGCTAAAAGGGAGAATTAGGGCAGAAAACTCAGAGACTGTCACAAATCTGGACCAAATGAGACTGCTTTTAAAATGTCAAGTTGTATGAAGAAAAAAAAAATGAAATTTTGTGCCACTTTTTAGTAAACAGAGGTGGGGTATTGTTCCCTAGATAGCCTCATCTTGATTGATGAGAGGTAATCATAATAGAGATATTAGATTAAATTGGGGAAGAAGCAATGAATAACACACACGTATTGACACTTCCTTCAAATGTCTTTCCTTAAACTGGACATCAATCAATATAGTAATTAGTTCAAAACAGTAGTATCTGGCAATGGGACCTAATCCTGTTGGTAGCTAACTCTAGACCCACACACCTCAATGAGCAATGAGCCTGAGAGAATTGAGGCATCTTAAAAGGAGAGGTAGTCAAGAGTTTCAGTCAGTCATCCTTTTGTGATTCAGTTTTGACGCATCAAATTGGATGCTGTAGGCTCTGTGCTCAAACTAGTAAAAGCTGTGGGAGGTAAGGCCCTACATAAGCCTTGAGGACAAGCAAAAGAGTAGGCTTTTATTCCCTTGACCAGCTGTCTCGGTTTCACAACATTTGGTTGTTATCATAAAGATTCTCAGTGAAATTATCTCTGACCAGGGGGGCAAGTGGCATTGTATGTGTGTTACTAGTCTTTTCGTCTGTGTCAGCGATTTATTCTATAATGTAGGAGCCAATTGTCTGCTGACATACACTTCATAATAGACCTTATTAATTAACTTGGAAGGACATTGCTTCTATGCTGTATGAACTATTAAAGGTGAATCCTTTAACAGTGCCACAGCAGTCTCAGCTCTGACCTCTGGGTTTTGTAAGAAGGCATCAGCTTGTTCTAATCATCAGCTGTCTGTTATTGGAGTGTAGATCTTACATCAGACACAACTTATAAAAGTAGGCGCTGCCTTGTGCTGCAAAAGGCACAACCACAGTAACAAAAATCAGAGGGATGGGGAAAAGTACCTGTGTGCCACATGTTGAGACGTGGAAGAGAAATTAGCTGGAAGAGATGTGACTCCTCCATCTCAAAAATGAAATAAGTACAACCCACCTTAAACTGGGAACAGGATCCAGGTGAGTATTTCTTCAAACAAAGAATGCACGTGGCCAATGATGTGAACCAACCATGCTATGTAAGCTGTAATGTGAAGCCAATGTAGATGCCATATTCAGACGTGACCCAAGCTCTGTATGTGCAGAATAATCTAAGCCTGCATCTTTCTACCTGACCTCCTCCCTAGCCATGCATACGCCTAGCAATTCTCTTTGGTGGCTGAAAGAATCCTTGCTTCTCAGTTCCATGCAAATCAAATTTCCATGTTGCTGAACCACCATATACATACTCAACAAACATTTCTAGTGAGTAGCCGTAGCCTCAGATTTTTAACATGTTTATACTGAAATCACTGGGAATTTTCTGTTTTGTTTTGTTTTTTGTTTTTTTTGTTTTTGTTTTTGTTTTTGTTTTTTTGTTTTTGAGACACAGTTTCTCTGTGTAGCTTTGGCTGTCCTAGACTCATTTTGTAGACCAGGCTGGCTTTGAACTCACAGAGATTTGCTTGCCTCTACCTCCAAGTGCTCGGATTATAGGTATGTGCCACTGCACCAGGCTCACTGGGAAATTGTTAAATGGTTCACATTGTCATTAACCATAAGAATTATTAAATAATAACTTATTTATAGTAATGTGTGATTACAAGACAGTGAGAACCCCTTCCTGGGGTAGGACTATTGCAAAATTTGCATACATATTGGTTATAAATGATTTTACCATTTTTGGCATTATATTTCATTACTAAATTTTTTTCTCCTCTGATGAAATATGAGCTCCTGAAAGTCAATCAGCCTCTTTTAATTTTCTTCACAAAGTAAAAAAATTAATTAATAAATATATTTATATTTAACATGCATTTGTTTTAGATGTTGTAACCTGCTTAAGCACTATAGCCCCTCCGCTGAGACCTACTTTAGTTCCTAGCATAACTGAAGCTCCTGTGTTAACACCAGATCTTAGCATATCAGACATCATTTTTACCCCAAGTCTCTATTTTTATTATAAGGTGAAATTAAGTTCAAGTTCTCGGGCCCTATGTGCCTGAGACCAGGAAGGTTCAATGCTTGCTCCTTAGAATAAAACAACAGATGCTAGATGCATGTTCTGCTTGGGTTAAAGATAAATGATGTTCCATTAGAGTTAAGGCCACAATGTCCTGCTATGTTCCTTACTCCCAGAGAGTCAGAAAGCCCCCAAGAGCAGCCCTACCCTAAATCCCAGCCAATCAGCTTAAAATGCTTTGTCTAGCCACTTGGTTACATTGTGCTCAGAGAAAAATCAATTCTTCTGTGTTTAGCTAATCAAAATGATGTAATGCTGCCGTCCCCCTTGCTTCCCACCTGGTTACCTGGTTATGGTTTTTCTTATAAAAAGCCTGCCTCAGAAGCAGACTGATGTCACGGCCTGATTCTCAAATTCGTACTGTGGTCCTGACTGGTCAGTTCTTGTTACCAGTGTCACGCCCTGAATTTACAAACTGTGGCCCTACCCAGTCAGCTCTTGTTCAGAGTTCAAATACGTTTCCCTCAATCTGAGTCTGGTGTTTACATGGTCAGTATGCAGCTATTCTTGAGCCCTAACCCTTGGTACTTGGCATATAGTTGCTATATAACAAATTAAATTACAATGCAAGCAGGATCATTTCATTGACATTTCGAATGTTTTTATGTAGAGCATGGTTGTTGAATAAAATCTAATTTACTGGGAAACAGGTCATTAAAATCTACCAAAGTTAAAATTAAATTAAGTTAGTAAAATTTACTTATGCAATAAAATCTTTAAAACTATTTTATTGGTAACAGAAAATAACTGTATTTATTAAAGTTAAGTCAGTTTATATATGAACCTTTGAGAGTGATTTGATATTTAAAGATGAATGTCCACGTTATCAGGAGAAATAGGTCTTGATATGGGTCCTGTGTCTGAGTGACGTGGGTCTTGTCTCTGTGTGATGTGGGTCTTGTGTGATGTTGGGCTGGTGAAAGTATTTGCTTTGTTTTGTATAAGGTGGAAAATAATTTTGTACAAAATGGGAAACAAATCTCAACATCCATTTTGTCTCTAGAATTTTTTTAATCCCATGTAAATGCTTTTCTTAAAATATCCCTTTCAGTTTCTTACAATTAACCTTCATTATTTCCCTAACCCACCAGTCCCATTGTCTAGCGGAACTTTCTGAATCACTCAGGCCTTTCATTAGGAAAAGGAAACCTGAATGTAAATTGCTTATTAAGCTCTAAGCAGAGGCTGTGGAGCTTGTGACAGATGGCAGTTTCCTTCCAGAGAACTGAAGAGTGGCTCGCTCTTCTCCCAAGGAAGGTGGCTTGAAGGGGCTACCAGCCAACTTTTAAACCTTTGAACTTCTTTCTTTTGCAGGCTCCTATGGAGGAACATGGCAGCCTGCCTCAGTAGACACGGAGCAGAACGCCTGTAACCTGACACTGGTGATGAAAAATAAACGTCCACGTGACTGTGCACACACTGATGAGTTTTGTGGTATGTCACATGGCCTACTGTAGTATATGGAGCAACTATAATTTTGGGTAGCAAGAAGGGGAGAGAGGACACACACATTTTGAATCATTTGTTGCTGTTTGGTTTTGGTTTTGGTTTTTTCGTTTTTTGATTTTGGTTTTTCGAGACAAAGTTTCTCTGTGGGTAGCCCTGGCTATCCTGAAATTTGCTATGTAGACCAGGCTGGCCTCAAACTCACAGGGATTTGCCTGCCTCTGCCTCCCAAGTGCTGGGATTAAAGTCGCGCGCCACCACTTCCTGGTCTGAATGGCTCTTTCAACTCAACCCCATGTAAGTTTTCGTTTCCCAGTCAGGCGCTGCAAATAAAGTTATATGAATTGGTGTCATCACTGTGTCACAGCTAAACACATGCAGATGTAATACTCATGCTGGCTGTCAATTTCCAATTTAAATCTAAAAGTGGAGAAATGTAAGTTTGGAATTTCTGTAGGCTGAGCCTGGATGGTCTTCTGGGTTACTCCTGCCTCCAGAAAAGGAAACTTGTGTGGAAGATATTCTTATAATTAGGGCAAAATGCTAAGTTACTAATACTAAAAATAAAATCATGGAAGAAACTAGGGTTCAGAATTGAGGAGGTAACAGCATTGAACAGTAAACAGAGCCAACAGCTGCAGCCCTTCCATGGGAGTCGGTGCAGTCTGTTTAGATCCTCTGAGCTATCTGTAGACATTAGGCTCCATTCATCACCTTAATCTCCCTGCCTCTCTCTCTGCCTCTGCCTGCCTGCCTGCCTGTCTGTCTGTCTGTCTATCTGTCTGTCTCTCTCTTATCTCTGTCTCTGTATCCTGCCATTTCTCTCGCTCTCTTCCCTCCTCTTCCTCTGTCCTAAAATTGAGGACAGAATACAGAATTTCTATCCTATTCTATGAGGAAACATCTGGGTAAAAACTGGCTTAGAGTTAAATTTAAAACAAAGATGGTATCAACATAATTTACACCATTGTTAATATAACCCATTTGAGATAAATACAACAACAACTATGCCTGTGTGTATTAGAGTGGAAATGCTGAATGTCAAATATGAAAGGACATTATTTAAAGGAACTAGGGGGTAAAAAGTCTTACTCTTTTATAAGGAAAAAAATGTTGACGGCTTTGTCTCATCAAATAGTTGTGGAAACCAGATGTCAGATGGTAAAAATCTTCCCCAGGGCTAGCCCAGGCCACTCCAAAGCTAGAGCCACCTTCAGCACCACAGCTCTCCTCCACATGAGCATTCAAGGGCTCAAAGAACATTCCCTAGATACAGGAGAGTCAGAAATTTACAAAGCATATCAGCGGCATCGATGTGCACATCATCACATGCACAGACATTAGTACTGGGAGACTGAAAATGGAAGCTTGGCATTGGGTTTACCACACATGGCGAGTGAAGGACCAAGACAAAACTCTGACAACCAGCAGAGCTGACATGCAGTATTCATTCTTGTTTGTACTTGGGAAAGTAGCACAACGCTGAAGCCAGGCATGGTGTGTTTCAAATCAAAAGTGCGGCTGTGAATCACTTTATTTCAAGGAGTGAAAAGGTACCACTGAGAAGTAGAGAAAATAGTGGCCCACATGTTGATTTGTTCCTGGCCAGCTATCACAACCATTTTTTATCTTTGCCTAACAGGTTATTATGAAGTGGTCCCCACAGGTGTGACTCACACAGAACAGATGCTCAGATTCTGGAGTGCTGTCCAATCATCTTCCCAACGTGCAGCTGTCTGTGTGTGTGTGTGTGTGTGTGTGTGTGTGTGTCCTTAGCAAATTGCTTCTCCCGAAGCCATGGGATCCTCTCACCCCCCACCCCACCGCCTGTTAGCACCCTGTGGAACAGTAAGCTGTCCTCTCAAAGGATTCAGTGCTGCTGCACACACAGCCTGGGCTTCTCACTGCACTAAAGCAACACCACACTTCACACACAAGAGTGGATGGATCACTGCTCAGGTTTTCTCTAGAATAATGTTTCTCAACAACTTCCCCCACTCCCTTTTTCAAAGTTGTAACAGTGCTTAAGCTTTAATTGTGATATCTTTTACTTTATGAAATATCGTCCTGGAATCCATTGAGCTGTGACCAGTGACTCAAGTGAGCTTCATATAATGCTCACTGCAACCCTGCACAGCACAGCCCTGCTCACTGTACCCCTGCTCACTGTGCTCCTTCACACTGCAGCCCTGCTCACTGTAACCCTGCTCACTGCAGCCCTGCTCACTGTATCCCTGCTCACTGCAGCCCTGCTCACTGTACCCCTGCTCACTGTGCTCCTTCACACTGCAGCCCTGCTCACTGTAACCCTGCTCACTGCAGCCCTGCTCACTGTATCCCTGCTCACTGCAGCCCTGCTCACTGTAACCCTGCTCACTGCAGCCCTGCTCACTGTATCCCTGCTCACTGCAGCCCTGCTCACTGTACCCCTGCTCACTGTACTCCTGCTTACTGTACCCCTGCTCACTGCATCCCTGCTCACTGTACTCCTGCTCACTGCAGCCCTGCTCACTGTACCCCTGCTCACTGTACTCCTGCTTACTGTACCCCTGCTCACTGCATCCCTGCTCACTGTACTCCTGCTCACTGCAGCCCTACTCACTGTACTCCTGCTCACTGCAGCCCTGTTCACTGTACCCCTGCTCACTGCAGCCCTGTTCACTGTACCCCTGCTCACTGTACTCCTGCACACTACAGTCCTATTCTCTGTACCCCTACACACTGCAGCCCTGCTCAGTACAGCCCTGCTCAGCACAGCCTTGCTTACTGCAACCCTGCTCAGCACAGCCCTGCTCCCTGTACCACTGCTCACAGCAGCCCTGCTCACTGCAGCCCTGCTCAGCACAACCCTGCTCACTATACTCCTGCTCACAGGAGCCTTGTTCAGCACAGCCCTGCACAGCACAGGCCCTACACAAGGTAGCCCTACTGCTCCAATCCCTCAACAATGTCCAGACTGAGTGCCTGTCATTATTTCATCTCTGACACTCTATTCTCATTTCACAGTAGCTAAATCTCTCCTTCCTTATGAGTGTTTCATGTTTCAGGGCCTCAAAACACAAGTTAATGTTTTAGAGCTGTATCCACGTACCACCTCCCTAAGTGTACAGTGATATTGAATAATGTAAGACTTGAGGCAGGCCATTTATTAATTTCTCTTCCATCTATTTAATCAAGTTTATAAAACACAACAAATTTGTTTGCATCCACAACAATGAGCAGTGGGAAAATGGGAAGGAAAGCAGCTCCAGGCAAGTGGGATTTGCTGATGGCAGGGCCTCCTTCCGTGGGAAGATGGGCTACCTGCAGTGGGTAGCCCTCTTTGCTGGGCGCAGCTGCGAGCTTTCTGACAGGGCTCTGCGCTATCCCCACTGTTCTGACGTCTGACAAACTTGTCATTCTAGATAACATCCACTCCTTTTTGTGCTGAGAGCACAGCCTTGCTACGGAATACAGGAGTTCATCATCACCATCCCCCAGAAACCTTTATGGTCTTCTGGGGTCTCAGTTAAGATGCTTTCTACCTGTGGAGGAAATGTTAGGGCATTTAGAGGACCTCCCATTTCATCAGCTTTGAATACTGAGGGATGGCTTGGCTTTCAGCCCTCTTTGCCTCAGCCTTGTTTTCTTGGCCCATGGGAAATGGAAGCACTGCTGCCTCATGGCTGAACATGTAGGCCATGGATAAACAAGCATTGCCCATGTGCATCTTGTGAGAGACGCTAGGCTGACAAAGCTTCCCCTGAGATCTACCCCAGCCTGATTTCACTGGTGTTTAACTTTTAATTTTAGAGGCAGATCTGAGCACTTCCAGAAAACGGTGACCCTGGGGTGGGCCTTACTGTTGTCATGACACAAGGCACGCACACAGTGTTAAAAGTGTTCTTTAGTATTACAAGACATTCCTCTCATCCTACCTATTTCTGGTAACTTTCCATCCTTCTCATTAGATAGTCTATGTGCTTATTTCTTTTTCCACCCTGAAAAAAAAATCATAGTTTATAAAAGCTCAAATTTAAATACATAATCTCTTGCCACTGGCCCTAGAAGCAAAATAAATGAACTCATTAAATATGTCAGTTCAGGCAGAGAAAGTCTCATCATTTATTTAAATAGTTCTGTTGAGACTGATAATATTTGGTGCCCATAAAATATTGATATTTTTTTCACGAGGACAAATACTTTCGATTTCAGGAGAGAACGTATTAAAACTTCAGAATGAGGGTTATAATAACTGCTTAATTAAACACAACATGCAAGACAAATGAGGTAATTAACTTGAGTGTGTTTTAGTGCCTCCAGCTAGTAAACATGACTTAAATATTCAACAACACGTACTTTTACACATCAGCATTCTACCAAACGCTGCTTTATAAGCTGAGCATCATGATCCCAAGCTTCTTCCCATGGCAAAGAAACAGGGGCCGAATTTTTTTTTTAAAGAAATTGACCTCTACTGTCATGTTTATTGACAAGAATCTGAATGACGAGCATATACAAATACACTTTCGATTACAGCATTTACCTGGCACTCTTCGCTTTCTTCTGATGTTTCTAAGAGGTACATTATGGAAACACAGCCCCAACACATAAACACTATAGATATTTCTTGGACAAGTTGTTAAAGCTGCTGCAGGGCAGGTGACTTAGATTGAATAACTTCATTGCTTGTTTATAGAACAAATCTCCATATATAGAGAGAAAGGGGGTCATTAGAATGATTAGCTGTGGTCCAGCTAATCCAACAATGGCTTCCTGTGAACAGAAAGTCCAAGATTCCAGTAGTTGTTCAGTCCAGGAGGCTGGATGTCTCAGCTTGTCTTTGGCATATGCTGGACTCCTGATGAAGTTGGCTCTAATTCCAGTGAAGGAATGGATTTGCCATCAAGGCAAGAGCAAGTGGGCAAAGATCAAAAGCTTCCTTCTTTCATGTCCTTAGATAGACTTCCAGCAGAAGACGTGTCTCAGACTAGAGCCTTACTTGAAGGGATGTGATGCTAAAAGGCCTATATCACTTAAAGAGCTGCTTTGGAGAAGGCTTTCTCCCTCTGGGCACTCACTGCTCAGCTGGGATCCTGTGAACCTGTCCACCCAGTTAAGCTTTGTTCCTTCAAGTCCAGCGCCTATACACATCGGTGCCTGGATACCCCAAGGGGAAGATGTGAACCCCATACACAATTGATAAATAATACTTGCTATGTGTACATGAAACAGTCTTATTAAGCCATAGTGATCTGGACCAGCTAGTCATTCTTCAGTGACAAATTCCAGAAAGGGAGGGACCAAGAGACGAGAAAAGTAAAGAAGATAGGAAAGCTGGGATCAGTCTTGCACAAGCTATGTCTTAGGTTGACCAAGGTTAAGAAGCACAGCACCACGCACACAGCTTGCAGGAGCATCAACAGAAAGCCATCAGATGATAGGGTGGATTACATACTGTTGCACAAGGGCAACAGGGGTATCTCAAATGAGCACACAGCAGCCTTAGGATGGACAGCCATAGCCCCTTATGATGGGAAGACTTGGATTCTTATAATTCAAAGTTGCAGCTCCCCCAAGCCTTGGCTCTACACATTATTAGCTTTGCCAAGCTCACGGGCTCCAGGAAAGCTTAAATCGCCCTGGTTCCCACAAGTATAAATAAAACCATGCCAAGGGAGGGAAAATGGGTGTCACCAGAGATCACCATGTTAAGTAATAAAAGCCAGGCTCAAAAGACAAGTCCCAGATGTCTTCTCTCAGCTGTTGAGCTTTCTGTGACAGAATGGCTGACACATAAAACTCAAAAAGAGGACATGAGAGCCACCTGATGTTGACCAGATTTTTAACCATGAGCCTGTGGAAGAAATTCCAATTTGCATTCTAATCATAATATGCAAGTAATAGAACAAAGACATGCTAGCAAAGAGGAAACCATAAAGATGGGAACAGAGGGAACAAGAGAGTAACAGACGTACAATTGATGGATGTATATATACACATGACTGAAATACCACAGAGAAACCCCCTACTTTGTATTTTTAATATATGCTACTATGGTAGAGTCTGAAAATCACAGAAATGTCTGTATGTGTAGAGGGCAAAGTCAGTGGTCACTGCTAACTGGCTAGTCAACTCACCAAAACATGTAGTGTCTTAAGATAAAGTGACCAGCAGACGTGAGTAACATGAAGGAAGGAGTTAAGTAAAGTGAGACAGTGGTGTGGAATAAAGGAGAAGTATTTTGGGATTATGGTAACATCTAAGCAATGGCTTCAAAGAAGTGAGGGAAGGAGCTCTGGGCTGCTCTGTGTGGCAACCACAGTCAACAGGAGCAGCTGTGTGCTGAGCCTAAGGAGGCCAGACTAGTTGGTAAGATTTGAGGTTAGAGCACACCCCGAGTTCCATCACACAGGGCCTCACAGAACAGTATATGAACATTATATGAACGCTGAATGTTTACCAACAGTGGCATGGGACAGTTCGCTACAAAGACATTACAAACCCACACAGGGTTTTTACAATCCATGCTTCACGCTGCTATAATTTCCTGATGTGAAGCAGGGTAGAAAGATTCTGCTTGTTTTCAAGTATTTTATTTAATATTAATACAAGCAGAAATAATATGTTTAGATCAAAACTACCCCCATCCCGTTCTTTCTGTTTTTCTCATAGCTTTCCTTTCAACTTCATGCGTTCTCTTGACCAGGCGTTCCCATGGAGTCCACTTTGCTGACTGAACACACCTGAGTGTGGGACTGTCTACTGAGGCATGGGTAGCCTCTCGTGTCCCAGTTCCTGGAAGAAAACTGACTTTCCCCGACTGGCGATCATCAATTGCCCCCTCAGATAGGGTGGGACTTCCTGAGTCCCTCCTCTTCATGCTGGGATCCTGTCTGGCTTGCTCTTGTACAAGTCTCGTGCATGCAGTCCCAGCCACTGTGAGTTCACGTGCCTATGTGCACTGCCAAATATGTAAATACTGTTTTGCTACAGATGTCCACACCCTCTGGTTCTTACAATCTTTCCACAACCCCTTTCCTGTAGTTCCCTGGGCCTTGCAAGGAGGCAGTGTGATGCAGGCATCCTATTTAGAGCTGAGCACTCACAGTCCCTTTTTCTCTGCATGCTGACTGGCTGTGTTTCTTCATTAACCATCATCTGCTGCAAAAGAAGCTTCTTTGATAAGTGTTGAGAAATGCACTAATCTATGGGCATAAAGATAAGAACTTACGGGGTAGCTTATTATTATGTCATCCATTTAGCAGAATAATAGTTCTAGATATTCCTATTAGGGTCTATAGTCTAGCCATGGCACCACTGGGTTTTGACCCAGTTACTGGAACCAAGCATGAGTTACATCTTCTGGAATGTCCTTGAAATCCAGTCAGAATGTGGTTGGTTTGGCTTTGAGTCAAGGTCTCACATAGCCCAGGCTAGCCTTGGACTCCCTTCGTATCTGATGTTGAAATTGAACTCCTGGTCTTTCTACTGTTACCTCTCAAGCTGTATATCAGTGTCATGTACCACCACATCTGGTTCCCAGCAGCATCTTGTTCTACTTGTTTCCACATGTTCCTAGTGAAACCGACTACACAGCTTCTCCGAACTTACATACTTTGACCAAATCTTTGTCTCTGTGGGCATAGGGATTTATGAGTCCAGCAGACAAGCAGGAATGGCTGTTACAGATTCCACATGGGGAGAGGGAACAAGAAGAGAGATGTGAAAGGGAGTATTTGTGGATAGCATTTAATACATCTGTGAGAGAAGAAATAAAACTGGAAACCCAGAGCAGAACACCACAAAGCTGACATGAAGCATCTTAATCATGGGGAAAGAGACACAAAGACAGATCCGATGGAATACAACAGGCCATTCTTCATCGGAGGGGCTCAAGCCAAGAGTTGGAATTCATGCAGGGCTTCATCACTCAGAGATGACAGAGCTTGCTGAATTCAGGAGGCATTTTGAAGATGTGGGGCTGAAAACACAATTACCTTCAAGAGTAAATTTAGCTGATACTAATTTTGTCATGAATTTTTGGCAGTTTTGACATTTTCACTATAAGATTAACTATAAAATTTAAATTAAAATTTAAAAAAGATTAACATGTGGATGTTGTAAGATAAATTAGGTAAAAATAATGACAATTATGAGAAATATGACTTGAATGAGTCACCAAGTTTGAAAAGCAGAAATTTTAAACTCTTCACTTAAGAATTATTGTTTTCAAGGGTAGAAAAATTTCAGCCCAGTTTTCTAAAATGTTTACTTTGAAGAACAAAATCACGACTCATAGAATTTTTTTATTCAAACTCAAGAAATGGACGAAACAAGACCTTACCTGGTGCAGTAGATAAATGTCACAGAAATATCAGTATGTTTATATGATAAATAGAGCACAGTTTGCTATGAAAACTGAAGTAGATTTGCATATATTTGCTTCAAAAATTTAAAGCTACAGTGTGTGAGCATACATGGGGACGTATCATTAATGTGTTTTATGGAATGTAGTTTAAGCGGCATACGACTTCATTCTTTTATAAAACCAGTCTCCCTTCCTTCCAGAGTTATATGCCAATGCATTTAAGGAAATTTACAGTAGAAACTTTACTTAGCAATAACTGTTAAATCTACAAATGTAAGATTAAGGGTAGAAAGTAAAAGCCAAATGAAACAGGAAAAGAAGACATTTACGTCCGTCTGTCTGTCTCATGCTTTTGTAGGTCTGTGAGCAAGGCGTTAGCTGATCATTTTCAGAGTGTTCACTCACCGCCTATCTGGAAGGAATCACTGAAGGCTTCTGTCAGGGATGAAGGCTGGTATTCTGACTGACTTGGTGCACAGCCCTGGCCCCCTGGGACAGAGGGCAGATGTCATTGTCTTGTCTATGTAATATAATCATCACAGTGGAGGAAAAGTCAGGCGTGCCTCCCATCCACCTTACCAGAACTGGGTCCCTAAGTCCAGGAACCCTCTCCTGGAATACAACAAGATGCGTAAACAAGCTAACAAGCCTCCTTTAGTCTGTGCCATGAAGACTGGGGCCTGGAAAGCTTGCACAAATAACTCTAACTCTCTGCTCATTCCCATTGCTCTGCCTGATAAAACTGCCCTCCCGAAGCCAGGACTGTTGAGTCTTCTGCGAGCATCCAAGAAATCATGACAGGCTTCTCTGTTAACCAGATCTCAGACCGTGTGCATTTCTTGACAACATAATCTTAGTATGATGGATCCTATTGGGTCCTTTGCCCTTTCAAGCATTACCTTATGTTTCCTCGGGCCATTAGCAACCCTCAGAATGCAGAAATACGTTCAGGGATTGCTGTTTGTCCAGCCTAGTGGTGGCAAGATAAGAAGCCACCCTGATGCAGAGCTGTGAAGGCCGGAAGAAAGGACTAAAATGCACACAGGGTTCCTGGTGTAGGGAAGCCTGCCATACTGTGCTTTGGCAGGGTCCTTCTAATCGTGATGTGCGGACTGAGTGTTCTAGTCTGAGAACAAGTCAACTAGTGGAAATGGCACCTATGAATAATTAACCTCCTGGGTTAGATTTGCTGGGTTCTTAAAGAACCACAGAAAAGGAGAAAGTGCTTTGCTTAGCTGTGAGTGCTAAAAAGAATCTTCCTGTAAACACCATGTTTAGGACTTGTTGATCTTTTCTTGCTTAGAAGAACACAGCAGAACACAAAGACTTTGCCCCGTGTACATCTGCTGTGAGAGGCCTATTTCATAAAGATGGGCACATTAGAAATATCATTCTGAAAGGTTTTAGTATTGAAGCTTTAGGGTTTGTAGACCAGGATATTAAATATGTATACCTCTAGTTTAGATCTTTCTTGTTAAAATGAAGACTATTTATTTCAATGGAAAACCTGAAAGAGTGGGGATGCAGGAGAGGCCACAGTGACAAGATTCTGGAATGTAGAATATAAACTGATATGCTAATTTACTTAATGGACCCGAGAGAGCTAAATGACAACCTCTAACTGAGAAGAAAACAGAAACCAACCTTTGGAGGTTAGTCTTGGCTGTCAACTTGTTAAGAAATGGCTAGACAGCAGCAAAGCCCTCCTCTGTGAGTACCTCTGAGTCCATGTGGCTCTGATGTCACAAATAGCTGAGTCCAATGACGAACCGATTCATAATATGGATCACTATTAGACACAATAAAAAGTCAGAGGTGGCACCTAGTGGGAGAAAGTGGGTCATGGAGGATGCGCCTTGGGGCCTGTATGTGTCCTGGGCCCTTCCCCTCTTCTCTCTCTCTCTCTCTCTCTCTCTCTCTCTCTCTCTCTCTCTCTCTCTCTCTCTCTCTCTCTCATGTGGTGTGTGTGTGTGTGTGTGTGTGTGTGAGTGTGTGTTTTCTGTCTACCATGACAAGAACACGCTTCACATGGCTCTACTACCATGATGCTATATCTTAGTCAGAATCACTGGAGCCATGAAGTATTGACTGAAATCTCAGGGCCTATGAACAAAATAAACAATTCTTTTCCATCTAAGTTGCTTCAGTCAGTTATTTTTGGTAAACAAAAGTCAATAGTTGACCAATTTGGAAAAGGCATCAAATGCTTAAAGAAACAGTTCCACAATCGTGTGGCACTGGAGGTAGTCTGCCTAAATATGAGCATATGTCTAAAAGCTGCTTTGGAAGGAGTCGACCCTTCTAGCCAGTACCTTCTGCAAACTCCTAGAAAACTGGCAGTCAGCCCTGCATCCTGGTCTAGGTGCCTGTGTTTAAAGATCAACAGAAGGGTATTCTGTAATTGACACCAGAGGTGCACTTGGTTTAAACAAAGAGGACTGCTTTTAAGGGAACTCATTAGGTCAACTCTAATATAAACACAAACGGCAGAAGTTAAAAGTTGAATGCAGAGAGTTAAGAGGTAAGCCTGAGGAAGCTGGAGCTGGGGGAACATTGTGGGAGACTGGGAGGAAAGACTCTATGAGCCAGAGGCTGGGCAGAATCGGAGAGAACCGATAACTTCTGCCATGATGCCCGCTGCACCCAGGAACTCACAGCGCTGAGGTTTACAGCACTAGATCAGTCCACACGGCACAGCAGCAGCAAGGAGGGGAAAGAGATGCCGAGTTCCCACCCCTAACGGAGGAGCTATGGATAATGGATGGAGTCTGTGGCTGGGAGACATTTTTCTTTAAGGATGTGGCTTCTGGTAGGTTAACCATGTTTCAGTAAATGGCCTCACTTCCAGGAATGTGTGGACAAAATAAACTGGACTTGGTGGGTTATAAAAATAATTCAAAATAAAACCCAAAAAGGACACAAAGTTAGGAGAGGTGGAGAGAGGGGAAGGAGTGGCGGGATGAGAATGATCAAAAGACATTGTGTTCAAGTATGAAATGCAGAGAATTAAAATCGATATTTTATGTAAAAAGGTAAACCAGAGACATCTCAGAAAAGACAGCAACAAAACGGAAATTTTTTTAAAACCCTTTAAAAATTTTAGAAAACGCGCCCAACATCTGGATTAGAAAATGTTTACGAAGCATAACAGTAAATGGAGCAGAAATCAAGAAGACAGTTCAGGCTGCAGCTGGTGAAAGCTGCATGTGAGCTGCCATTAGGAAATGGTGCGTCTTAGCTGTGCCGTATGTGCCCTCCCTGCTGCAAAGCCCAAAGAAAGTGAAGACATTATTGAATGCCACCAACAGCTCAGAAGAGCTTACAGAGCGGTCTTCTTGCCTTGGGCTGCCCTGCCTGTTTGATTGGCGTTTGTTCTGCACAATAGGCATGAGAGGTGTTTCTTCAGGAACAAAGGACACAGGCAACGCACAAGACTCTACCGTACTGACCGCTAACGACTGTGAACGGCCTCCTACAAAATCCAGCAAAGCTGCAGTCATCCTGGAGCCTACTGTGCTAAACCTGTTTTCCACAGCTAAACAGCACATTCAGGAGGCTTAGCTACATGGACACAGAGCCAGAAAGAAAAGGAAAGACTGATATCCAGGCTACTGGTTTGTCCTGGACGTCAACCGAGTCAGCAAAGACACAAGCTCTGAGAAGCATCAGGCACATCCTGATTCTTACTCTGATTAGTAAGTTTGCATTGATCATTGAAACAGAATGTGGGATAGTTGTGTGCCTTTCTCATACCATCAAAAAATATCAACAAGACTACGAAATGTGTCGCCTTCTTATGTTGTAGACTCTTTGATTACAGAAAAATAAGTCTGAGCAGAAAATAATAATTAAAACCTTACTGGCTTTTGGATTTGCCAAGAAGAACCTATTGAAGATCAAGAAATATATCATGTGCATATGAGTATACACACACACACATACACACACACATCCATACACTACACAAACACACCAAATAAACACACATGCACACAATTTTCTATTATTTTGTTAGCATGTCTGTGGACTTACAGGGTATTTTTTAATGCCAGACACTGATAATGTACAGAATGCAATAGAAGACAATGCTAAATTATTTTAAAGGAAATAGCTGTGGGCACACCAAACATACTTGGGAGTTACAAATTATCTAAATAATGTATAACTTGTTTGCTTAAAAATATATATTTGGGCCATTTTCACTCTAACCGGCTATATGTTTTGCCATTGTCTTTGAGAGTTACTTGGCTGTGTTCAGCTCCTGGTATGGACCAATACTGTCAATGTTTGGTTAATAGATATAAACTTAATTACTCTGGCCTCTGCTTAAGCACATAATTACCTAATTAGGAAGAGCAGCAGCTCACTGGGCAGTCTGTGGCTGATGGAGAATCTGCTGCATTTTTCAGTGAATTGACTGGACAACTATCACACCTGTCCTTAAGGATGACTAGAGGTTCCAGTGTTCAAAAGAAAACATGCCTATTATTTATGACATGATGTTAAAATCATAAAATATTTGTCAAAAAATCTCTTATTGTATACTTGATTATCTCTTGAAAGATATTTGACCTTAGAAAAGATGCTTCTCCCTAAAGACAAGTTGTTTTTGTTTTTGTTTTCTTGTGGGGAAATGTCCAATAATCCTGAAAGGGAGGCAGGGGAAGCATAAAGATGACCTCAAATCAGAGAAAACATAGAATAGTCCCTCTCAGAAGATGTGATTGTTTCCTTGTGTCATCTACAAAGAAACATGAAAAATAAACCAAGTATGATGTAAATAATAAAATATATATATTAATGCCTAGATTTGGTGTGGGATGAGCATATAGACTTGGGGTTTCATCCAGAAAAAAGGACTCAGGCATCTTATAAAGGCAGGAAAGTAGAGGGTGAGTTAAGTAGAGGAAAGTTGCCACTGAGGGTGAATTATCATGATAAGGCCACCACTCATTCCTCAATTCAAGAGGGGGAAGAAAGCAGGGATGGGTGCCAGTCATCTCAGCTGTAGGCTGGTCATTTCGCGTACAACACCTGGAAACTCCTGGCAGATCCTCATCTGTCACAGCCCATATTTCTCTCTGCTTTCCAAAATGCATGTAACTGACATTTAAATGGGACCCGGTTGGCAGAGAAAGATGGTAAATATTTAAGATGTAAATGCACAATGATAAATTACAATCGGCACAAAGAGATATCAAATAATACCTAGCTTCAGCCTGGTGGTCCACGTATCTCCAAGGAAGCAGACTCTCTAATGGGTACGGGGCAGCATGCAAAATAAGCTATAAAAATTTCTAAATTCGGGATTTTGCCTACTTGAAAATTTGGGTAATATTTGATGTCAGCTCATAACAGGCATATTATAAGACAGTCCTCTACTCTCATTTGTAAACTTCAAGCATTAACACATCCCAGAACTTTCCCCAATGTTTCAAGACAGAACTAG
This sequence comes from Acomys russatus, assembly GCF_903995435.1. Lineage (NCBI taxonomy): Eukaryota > Metazoa > Chordata > Mammalia > Rodentia > Muridae > Acomys > Acomys russatus. Next base: position 31,003,686 of record NC_067151.1, on the reverse strand, counting down.
CATTTTAACGAAAAAGTTATAGTATAAATAGTAAAATTCAATTTATGTTTTCTCTTCTCATCTAGAATTCCCATTCGCCAAACAACTCCTGAAATCCTAGAAAAATGAAACCACACTTAGTTGCACTTTCACACATTAAAGGAGTCCCCTTAAGATAACACGCATTATTCTCAGTAAATTTTCTGTCTCTCTGCCCCCTTGGTGTGTGTTAAACAATAAGAAATTTACATATAACTCACCAAAATTGTCTTTGCACCCAGACTGTCTGAGTTGAAGTCCAAATGTTCCCACTTGCTATATACAGTTTTTGCACATACACACACAAACACACCACACACACACAAACACACACAGATGCACATGTGTGCACATGCATAACATGCATACACATGCACATATGTACACACTCACATACATGCAGGTTCACATGCACATCCATGTGTGCACTTATGTGTGCTTGCTTGCATGCAGGTACCTACACACACACACTGAATATGATATTCTCTCATCTCAAATCTATTTAAAACAATTGACAAAAAAGCAAAAATAAAGAATAAAATCAAAGCAAATGAAGGAACAGGTGCTGCTGGTGGTGGTGGTGGTGATAATGATGATGCCTGGAGACAGGGTCTTGTGTAGCCTTGGCTGGCCTGGAACTTGCTATGCAGCTGATGATGACCTTGACTTTCTGATCCTCCTTCCTCTAACTCCCAAGTCCTAAGACTAGACATGTGCCACCATACCCAGTTTATGTGGTTGGTTCTGAGGGCCAAGTCCGGGCCTTCATGCACAGTAGGCAAGCACTCTATCAACTGAACTACGTTCCCAGCTAATTTTTGAAGAACAAAAACAATCTCATAGTTTCCTATGAAAAATGAATATGACCGGCTATGACAATGTGTTTTAAACATGGCTAGAGAGACCACTTAGGGTTTGGGTTGATAGGAAGCTGTTGTTACTGCGGGAGCGTTACTAGTACTTGGTGTGGTATTGGTGGCTAGGGCCTTAGTATTTTAATGCAAAGAAAATCCTTCAGTTTTCTACCTCACCTATCAATGACATCTAGACTTGCTGTGAAATTTATTACTGAATGAGACAGTAGAGGACAGAGAACTGCATTTGTTCTTGCTTTGGAGGAGGAGGAGGAGGAAATACTCATTTTTATTTATTTAGGCAGTTCACTATGTTTTATAAGACTTCTGATATATAATGTTAAAGAAAGAAACATATGACTATCAATGGCATTTCAATAACTAATTTTAAGCACAGAGAAATTAGGAATCATGAAGTTTATGGAGCTAGGAGAGCACAGATGGTAACAGAATCAGAAATAGTGTCTTCACAGGTCATCTAGTAATCTTCCTGTTGCACCTTCACCATTAAACCTTAACTCTGCAGCATTTATTAGTTTTAATTCTTTCTTGTGACTTCATTCATGATGTATGTGTTTACACATGTTCTATGTCCAACTAATTTGTAGGCACGTTTATTTATGAAAAACTGTATAAAATTTATTTATTCACTTTACACCTTGGTCATAGCCCCATTCTGCCTCACCTTCCAGTTCCATCCTCCCTCCCTACCTGCATTCCTCCTTCCTCATTCCTCAGAAAATGGGAGCTCCCCCCTTCCCATCCATCTCAGCTCATCAAGTCATATGAGGACTGAGCAAATCTCTTCCCCATAGCCTGGCAAGGTAGTCCCGCCATGGTGGTGCAGGCCTTTAATCCCAACTAGTCAGAAGGCAGAGGTTGTTCTTGCTTCTTTTTTTTTAATTAATTTATTCATATTACAACTCGATTGTTAGCCCTTCCCCTGTTTCCTCCCATTCTTCCCTCCCTCCCATTTCTCCCCTTCTCCCCTCCCCTATGTCTGTGACTGAGGGAGACCTCCTCCCCCGATATATGCTCTCAGAATATCAAGTCTCTTCTTGGTAACTAGCTATCCTTCCTCTGAGTGCCACCAGGTCTCCCCATCCGGGGGACATGGTCAGAAAAGGGGCCCCAGAGTTCGTGTGAGAGTCAGATCTCACTCTCCACTCAACGGTGGAGAGTATCATGTTCGTCGGCTAGGTCTTGGTAGGGGTTTGAACCTTACTGTCTATATTCTCCTTGGCTGATGCCTTAGTTTGAGGAGGACCCCAGGATCCAGATCTGCCTGTCATAAAGTTCTTCTTGTAGGTTTCCAGGACCCTGTGGGTCCTACTATTTCCTCTTTCTTCCATGCTACTCTTGCCTAAAGTCTCAATCCGATATCCTCTCCTCTGACCCACTTTCTTGGTAAGTAAAGATTTTCATGGTACGTATCCCTTGGACTAGTGTTTTGATATAAGTGAGTATATACCATTTGTCTCTTTTTGCTTCTGGGTGAACTCACTCATTATGATAATTTCTAGATCAATCCATTTGTCCACAAATTTCGGGAATTCCTCATTTTTAATAGCTGAGTAGTATTCCATCATGTAAATATACCACAGTTTCTTAGTCCATTCTTCTACTGAGGGACACTTAGGCTGTTTCCATGTTCTGGCTATTATGTATAGAGCAGCTATGAACATGGTTGAGCATATGTCCCTGTTATGTGGTAGGGCATTTTCTGGGTATATTCCAAGGAGTAGGATGGCTGGGTCTTGAGGAAGCCCTATTCCCATTTTTCTGAGAAAGCGCCAGACAGCTTTCCAAAGTGGTTGTACTAGTTTGCATTAATGACCTGAAAACTTCGGAGACAAAATGCAAACTCTGGCCTCCTGAGATTGTAAGAACAATCCTTCCAGTGATGCAAATTCATGCTGGACAATCCTGAATCGAATAGTCTCAGAGTTTGATGGACAGTGGAGGAAACAGGGTTGGCAGCTCCATTTGGGAAGAAACAGTTCTTCCATAATGGATTTTGGCAAGCTGTAAGCAATTTGTGAAAACTGTAGTGGGTGAGCGCAACCCTCACAAAGGATGATCTGGGAGTGCTTAGAGGGACATATACATATGATAGTGACACCTAGCCAGCCACCAGAGGTTTTACATGAAATACTTCATGTGGGATAAAACAGGAGAATGCATGTAAAATGCATTTAAAACCCACAGAAATGACTCCTTTACCTCACTTCCTTTGAAAATAAATATTTCAATTTTTTTGTGACAGGTACAGTTCTACACGTGAGTTCTACCCTTCAGAATCTGTTAATGGACAAAGTTTTTAAAATTTGACTGCAGTAAAACAACCTAACCGTATCATTTTCAGCAAATTGGTCCCATCCCGAACAAACACAGGCAAACATCTCAGTTTCTAATTGAAATTTGTGCAGGTTCTTGGTAGAATGTAGCTGAATGGACAGCTCTTTTAGAATAATTAATTTCATACCAAAATGAGATGTGTATCCATTAACACAACACATTATTAAAAGACAACCAGTTCAACTCCTCCTGGGCGACTCTCTGTAATGAGCCTCAGCAGGGAGACCTAAGGCAATCTTCTTGGTTGACCTTGTCCTTTGAGCAGCAGACTGTTCTTTCTCCAAACAATTTCATCTGTACTGATTGTGGTTTGATTGTTTATTTAGAGTGTAATAGATTGTTATTTAATAAACCTGAGAATTCTCAAGCACAAACCAATGTAATGAAAACATACGCATCACAGAACAATTGCCAAAAAGCAAAACCCACACCACACATCATGCTATTGAGAGCTGATGTGTTGCCACATTTCCTGGTTCTCGTGGCAGTATAATCTCTGGTTTTATTTATCTGCCTCATTTCTGTTCCTATAGGAGATTTTCCTGAGCATACCATTCTACAATGCTCACTGCTGTCTTCTAGTTTTGGGAAGCCACTGTCCCATTTGTCCTGGTCTTCCTTTGTGTCTAGGGAGGGTGAACTCGCCCTTGTCACTCGTGTGGCATTCATAGCACTTCCTTATTCTGCGGCTGATGCTTTTCTGCAGCTGTCATCAGAACACGGTCCTCGGTGACATGCTTTCAAGTCCTTAGAATAGATCAGGATTTCCCCTGCACCTTCACAAACACTGAAGGAGGTGAATTCTTCTTCCTGGTCTGAAATGAAACAATTTCTGGTATGAAGCAGTTATTTAATTTACATCACATCCACAAACACCCCCCTTCCTGTAGATGAGAATAAGGTTCTTGAGCAAATTGTTTATTATTCCTTCTGAGAAAATCAATATCCTATTTACTCCTCGAGTGTCTTTAGGTCCTAAGAAGAGAAAAAAACAACAATGTTTGTCTTATTCCCAGCACACTAGTTTTTTCTTAAGATGAAGGGGCAGCATATATGGAGTGGCAGAGCAGCACTTTGACAAGAGTTCCTCATGTAGGTGATTGTCGGCCTTCTTGTTACTTTTTTGTTAGTTTGTTTCTTTTCTGTGCATGAGTGTTTGCCTATATGTATGCATATGCAACATATGCCAGCCGTCTCCTGAGAGGCCAGAAGAGGGCATCGGATCCCACAGAACTGGAGTTACAGATGGTTATGAGCTGCCATGTGGGTGCTTGGCAATTGAACTCAGGTCCTTTGCAAAAGCAGCCAGTGCTCTTAACCTCTGAGCCATCCAGCCCCTTCGCTTTCTGGGAGAGAGAGAGAGAGGTGGGGGGGGGGGTCTCCACCTGTTTGATGGTCTTCTGGAGCTCAAGTGAAGCCGAGGTTACAAGGCAGGGGGAGTGGGACAAGGGAGTCATGCCATGACCCGTGGAGAACACCAAGGCTGATCTTCCAGCTTTAAGTGGTTTGTGAGAACATTTGTTGCTCAAGGAAGAGCCATCCAATAGATTAGAGGGTACAGTATTTATTATTTATATAGCACACAGTAATATGTAATCCACCCAGACAAATGGAGAAACCTAATTATCTTTGAGACATTGGGTCAAGTACACAGAGGACCTTTGTTGCTTCAGAAATGGGGAGTAGTTAGAATTAGATCAAGCCCTGCTTCAAACAGTGACAGGTACCTTGACTACACTGCAGACCCCAGCTCAGTTAACGCTTGTAAATACACACAGTGCCTAGTGTCCAGTAAAGAAGCTGGCATCTGGGTTTTGGGGGCTTGTTGTTGCTTAGTTTTGTTTTTTAGAGATTGCGCTTCATGTTCTTTTCGTGGTGTCTTTGGATCTTTGGGGCAGGGTGTGAGAACGCAGATGCACATGTGTAGTCTGAATATCTACCCTAAGTGGAGATGTTCCCTCAGGGAACCAGTGCAGGAGACAGGTTTTGGAGAATGGTGGGGGATACAGGTTCACTGGGCAAGACAACTTGGCCTAATAGAGGCAACAAACAACTGAAGAAAAGAAACCTACAAGTAACAGTGGGAATTCAGATCAAAGGAAGGATTTTTCCAAGCGAAGGTGACAAAACAATAGGAAAATTAAAACTTGTGCAGCCAAGGATTGCGGGGCCATATTCTGGAACAACACAAATGTTGACAGAGTTTTCAGTCAGGAGGAGTGAGGAGGGGGAGTAGATGAGACTGCGTCTTGGGTAATCCTCTTTGAACTGTCTCAGAAGGTCAGTAACTGAGTGACAGTGGTAGTAATGGATGCCTTGATCCTGAGAAATCTCACATTAGATTTGAGTCACTGTATAAGTAAAAGGCATAGGCTCAGGAATGTGCTAAGCTTCAAGGGGCAGTTTGTTTTCTGATGAAAAGGAGCGAGCAGGTTTAAAAGCCCCACACGATCTAGAAGGAGAAAATTCCAGAGAAGGAAACAAAGGGAGGTTGTTTAAATATGTCTCTTAAGAATTCATACAAATTAGGTTGAATTGCAATTTTTACAGTCTAAGTAGCAGAATGAAATGTCACCTTAATGGCAACTTAAAGGGGGTTGTTTAGTCTCGAAAACTGTAGATAATGGTTAACCGAACTGAGTCGGATCCCAGGAGACTTGTGTATTTGGAGAATGATGGCTGGGTGAGAAGCGAGAGAGAAGCAGAGAACGCACTCCTGAATGAGTCATAACGGCAGAAAGCTAATCAGCTATTAAGATGGGGGAAAAAAAGATGTTTTTGAATGGTTTGTGAGTTTGGTTTTATTTTAAGAGCAGATGCTGGGTAGATTTTGTTTCATTTCTGCTGCTTTCCGCCTGGCCCAACCCTCACTCAGCTGTCATTTGGATCATTTCGTGACCTCCTGACCAGTGTCCCCTTATGCTCGCTCATAGCAACCCACCCGTCTGCTTCAGCTTACACCGGAGTCCACATCCCATTGGGAGTAGGAGCCAGCGGAGATAGAATTGCCTTAGAAACCTCTGCATATATCGGCTTTAGTGACCCTTCCCTGTCCTCTGCCCTTGTCAATATGTCCTCATTAAAGGACACCAAGCCTAGTGCTGAAAGTCAGGTCACCTGTGATTTTAAATTCGTCTTACATTATTTTACCTAGCTCTTAAAATCAAGGGAACCAAAACAATACACAGTTACTAAAACTGTAAAACTCTCTGATTTCTTGGGAACAAGGCAAGGCTTGTTACTCTCTCTCCATATCTCTTCAATATAGTACTTGAAGTTCTAGCCAGAGCAATAAGACAACAAAAGGAGATCAAGGGGATCCAAATGGGAAAGGAGGAAGTCAAATTATCCCTATTTGCAGATGATATGATAGTGTACATAAGTGACCCTCAAAATTCCACCAGAGAATTCTTACAGCTGATAAACACCTTCAGCAAATTGGCTGGATACAAAATTAACTCAAAAAAGTCTGTAGCCTTCCTATACACAAATGAAAAGCTTGCAGAGGAAGAAATTAGGAAAACCACACCCTTCACATTAGCCACAAGCAATATAAAATATGTAGGAGTTACTCTAACTGAGCAAGTGAAGGACTTGTTTGAAAAAAATTTCAAAACTCTGAAGAAAGAGATTGAAGATGACCTGAGAAGATGGAATGATCTTCCTTGCTCATGGATCGGGAGAATTAACATAGTAAAAATGGCCATCCTACCAAAAGCATCTACAGATTCAATGCAATCCCTATCAAAATACCTACACAATGTTTTAAAGACATTGAAAGTTCAATTCTGAACTTCATATGGAAAAACAAAAAACCCAGAATAGCTAAAACAATCTTGTACAATAAAAGATCCTCTGGAGAAATCTCCATACCTGATCTCAAATTGTACTATAAAGCAATAGTAATTAAAACAGCATGGTACTGGCACAGCAACAGGCTGCTTGATCAGTGGAATCGAATTGAAAACCCAGATATGAATCCACACACATATGGTCACTTGATTTTTGTCAAAGAAGCCAAATCCATTCAATGGAAAAAGGATAGCATCTTCAGCAAATGGTGCTGGTCTAACTGGAGGTCTATGTGTAAAAAAATGAAACTGGACCCATATTTGTCACCTTGCACAAAACTCAAATCCAAGTGGATCAAAGACCTCAACATAAAACCAGAGACACTAAGTCACTTAGAAGAAAAAGTGGGGAAGAGCCTGGAACATATTGGCACAGGAGACAACTTCCTGAACAGAACACCAACGGCCCAGGCCTTAATGTCAACAATTAATAAATGGGACCTCATGAGGCTGAGAAGCTTCTGTAAGGCAGGAGACACTGTCAAGAGAACAAAGCGACAGCCTACAGACTGGGAAAAGATCTTCACCAACCCTACATCTGACAAAGATCTAATATCCAAAATATATAAAGAACTCAAGAAATTAAACACCACCAAACCAAATAACCCAATTGAGAAATGGGGCTTGGAACTAAACAGAGAATTCTCAACAGAGGAATATCAAATGGCTGAGAAACACTTAAAGAAATGCTCAATCTCCTTAGTCATCAGGGAACTGCAAATCAAAACAACTCTGAGATTCCATCTTACACCAATCAGAATGGCTAAGATCAAAAATTCAAGTGACACCACATGCTGGCGAGGATGTGGGAAGAGAGGAACACTCCTTCATTGCTGGTGGGAATGCAAACTAGTATAGCCACTTTGGAAATCTATCTGGTGCTATCTCAGAAAACTGGGAATAGGGCTTCCTCAAGGCCCAGCTATTCCACTCCTTGGAATATACCCAGAAGATGCTCCAGCACACAACAAGAATCTTTGCTCAACCATGTTGATAGCTGCCTTATTCATAATAGCCAGAACATGGAAACAGCCTAAGTGTCCCTCAGTAAAAGAAGGGATAAAGAAACTGTGGCACATATACACTATGGAATATTACCCAGCTATTAAAAACAAGGAATTCCCGAAATTTGTGGATAAATGGATTGAGCTAGAAATGATCATAATGAGTGAGTTAACCCAAAAGCAGAAAGACTCAAATGGTATATACTCAGGATTATTTTTCTTGTCTGTGAAAAGAGTGATTATGAAAGATAAACAATGACACTCGGTTGTTTCTAATTTCTTTCCATTTGGGAAATTCTGACAATCTATTTATGATTATACAAAATATTGTCTCAAAATACCAGCGTTCTTAATGATGCGCCCATTCCCCTCCTTCTTCACTGACTGCAGTTCTTATCAGAATTAACTAGCTACATGTGGTTACAGCTGATGACCAGCTCCCATTGTACTTAATCCATCAGGGACCTCGGTCTGACCCACGCTCGTCAAGGCTGACATCCATTTATGGCATGGAAGAGTTGAGAATGTTAACAGCACATTTGAAAATATCCGCCTGAAAGACAAGAGTTTTATTGCATTGATTTGCATTTTTCTTTTTGAAATTCAGATGAAGGTATTTATGGAAAGAACAAATGCTACGAGTTGGAGCTAAGGTCTGTCTTCCGTGTGTGGAACATGGGGTGTTTACCCTTCGTGGTGTCTTTGCATTGGGGTTTTTAGAAGAGCTTTACTGTGGTGAAATGTACAGGGAAGCTCTGCTGAGTGAGCAGGATAGTCAATATTCTTCCTTGTAGACTGGGAGGAGAGCGTGCCGAGAACTGAAATCAAGCCAGACTTAGGAACTGTAAGGAGCTGTAAGTAAGTGGGCTGACAATTATAATTCAGGCTTATGCCATATTTGTTTTTGAATTAAAGGGATTTCCATGAAAGTGTAAACCAGAAACAAAATGAGGTGAAAATCTTACCAAATGGAGGAATTTAGTCTCTTCAGTGAAGGAAATAATTGCTACGAGTTCTGAGATAGTTGGCAAGGAAATAGTGAGAAACATCTGAACGTGGCATTTGTAGCTGAAAACAAAATGAAAAGGCTTAATTTTTAATTCTCTTCCTTCAAAAAGCCTCAATTACATTTTCACAGTTATTGTGCAGATTAAAATACCATACTTTGTGAGAATAAAATGTTTTGAAAGGAAGCGAACATTTTCAGCCCAAGTACTCAACAGCAGGTAAGAGTCTAGGCTCTGGCAGGTAGCTGCTGCCCGACTCTATCGACCATCCATGGTCTCAGTGTCCTTCTGCCCCAAATGTCAGTAGTGATGTTCACCGGGTGAGGTTGTTGCCTTGGTCACCTGGCATCTTTCCTAAATTTTCATGTGCTAGAAGCTGGCAGATGCCTGGACCAACGCTGGTTCTTGTCAAAGCTGATTCCTTGCAAGGACCTAGAAAGTTTGGTTTTTTATCCTGCTTTCCAGGCATGTGCTAACTTACTACATCACAATTAATGTAATTGATAATTAAAAATGTCTGATGGCAGATCAAGTGCTTAAGTTTAAAAAAAAAAAAAAAAGAATGACAGCCTTGTGGCGGAACACGAGTTGGGAAACAGGAAAGTCAGTTGCTTTGGGGTGTTCCCATTTTAAAAGTTATTGCTTCTTTCTATTTTAGTCTGTGACTTTTCAGTAAACACAGCCCCCAAAAGTAAGTGCATGCTGTGATCGAGACAGAAGCAGGTAGTGCGTAGCATAAAGCAGATGTCATAAAAGCGAAAACCGGAAGCACTGAGGCCATCCCAGAAGACTTCACTGGAGAAAAGTGTTTGCGACCCATTCTGGAAAAAGGATATTCGCTGAAGCCGGCCATTGAAAGCTTTCACTGTTGCCTTGCTGGGGCAGGCCAATCCTGAGGGTCTCCGAAGCTGAGGGTTCGGTGCTGGCCTGAGATCATAAAAACAAAACCTTCCAGTAAGTGGGGAAGAGGTAGGAGAAGGTCTCCAGAGAACGGTTTTCTATTTTTGATTCATTGCTTTTTAGCTCACCCTTGAGCAAGAAGCATTTGCTTCTTAAATGTCATTTGTTGTCACTCCTCGAGGCGGTTAATGTTGCCTTCATACTAACAGCAGTTGCTGGCTATCAGAAGACTGTGCCAGTCCTCTTAGCCATAACAGATTTTTCCGGGGCTATGATTAATACTGGATGACTCACTGGGATTAGAAGAAGCACCTGTTGATTAGTGTCTTCCCCCAGAAAAAAAAATTGTCATTTCATCTTCTCTTCTCCATCAAAATGTAGTTTCCCATAAACTTGCTGGAAGATTTCACTCCAAAAAAAATTGCTAATATTCAAGATAAAATGTCAAAAATGGACATTGGTTTTGTTTATTTTTTATGGGAATTTTGTCCCTTTTGTAGCTACTACAAAGGAATATGTATCCTACTTTGCTTCCCATTCAGCAAATGCTGGCTGCATATTCAACAGGCATTGCAAAGCAAACCAAGTCAAAGGGCATCAAACTACACTCTGCATGGATCCTGACTTTGTGTGGATGCTGGCTTCAGTGTGCACAGTTTTCTCACAGTATTTGTAAGCTTATAGACTATACTGTAGTGATAGGAGAGAAACGAAGAGGGAGGAGAACACTGTGGGGAGATGAGACCTAGACTCTTCTGTCAGTATCATTTCAATATTCTTGGGTGTGCATAGAAGTGAGAAATACAGATGTGCAGCTCAGCCTGATAGCACACATTTAGGCAAAGGAATTTCTTATAATGTAGAGACCCAACCAGTTAGAAAAAATGCTATCCTATCCAAACTAGTATCTTCAAATGTATATCAATTTTCCAGCAAGCAACTATTCTAACTTGTGCATCTTCCTCCATGCCCCCTTCCTCCTTTGCTTGTCCCCTTTGTCCCTCTGTTTGTCTCTTTTGTTTTTATTTTCATATAAACATACATACATGACTTTACATACCTGTATAAAATATTGAATTCAGAAGTGAGAAAAAATATACGTCACTCTGTGACACGGCTAATTAACTTCATATGATCGATCCATCTGTTATTGGAGTCTGGAGTTGCTCTCTTGTTCAGATCTGATCATGTCACTTCCATTAGTATTTTGGTGGCTGGCATAGAGAAAAGGAAAACTATGGAAAGTGGCACAGTTACCGGAGCATGCTTCACCTCAGATGTCAGTTCCCCCCATGAACAATATGTGAGCCATTGACATGGCTAGTTAAAATTACCAAAAGAAGCTGGATATATAAATCATTGCAAAGTACTTGCCAAGGACACACAAGGTCCTGAGTTCAATCACCAGCATTACCAAAACTAACCAACCAACCAAACAAACAAACAAAGTAACTTAATTTCCACAATAAAATGAACTATTGCAAGGGCAAGAGGAAAAGTATAGGTAATTTTTTATTTATTATTTTAAAAAATATTTTATTTAATTTTAATTTATGTGCATTGGTGTGAGGGTGTCAGATCTTGGAGTTACAGACAGTTGTGAGCTGCCATGTGGTTGCTGGGAATTGAACCCGGGTCCTTTGGAAGAGCAGACAGTGCTCTTAACCACTGAGCCATCTCTCCAGCCCCTATTATTTGATAATTTCATACATGCATACAATAACTTTTTATTAAATCCACCTCCTTTCCACCCCTTTGAATTCTCCTATCCTCTACCACTTCTCTGACAAACAACTTCATCTTTTTGCTCGCTCTCTCTCTGTCTCAGTCTCTGTCTTCCCTCTCCTCCTCTCCCCTCTCCTCCTCTCCTCTTCTCTTCTCTTCTCTTCTCTTCTCTCTCTCTCTCTCTCTCTCTCTCTCTCTCTCTCTCTCTCTCTCTCTCTCTCTCTCTCTCTCTCTCTCTGTGTCTGTGCATCCACTGAGTCCACCTAATGTTCTCTGTATGTGCATGGAGGTAAGACCTTCCACTGGAGTGTGGACAGACTGCAGGGACCATATCCCTAAAGAAAACTGATTCTCCCTCCCACCCAGCATCCATCAGGTGCCAATAGCTCCTCGCATATGGGTGGAGCTAAATAAAGAAAATCCAAATCTAGCATTTATCATTCAAGCCAGTAAAATTAAAGAAGCAAGCAAACCAGCCATCTTTGATTAATATTTTATGTCTTAGAATTATGGAGTTCTAAAAGCAGAGTTACCTAGACAGACAGAGATGATTCCCCAAGTGCATTTTCTTCCCTGCTTAGCACAAAATTACCAGATGCTTACAAGTACCCTTCGGTTCCTTCCTCCTGATTCATGTGGGAATGATTTGGCAGCTTGCTTACATCGCTTCCTCTACTATTCACAACACAAGTCCCAGGTCATGTTTCTTACATCAAGACTCCTGTTCATTTTTCCTACCTCATGTAGTTTACTGTTTATTGTATGGTATCTCTATGTAACTCTGAGGTTTAATCCAAGTGAAAAATTCTAAATCTTAGTGTCAAGAAGGATATTATCATTTCTTTTGAATTACTCTATTTCACCCCATTCAATAGATTTTATTAATAACTTTTAGAAGTTGTCGTTTTTCTCTATTTCTGGTGATAATCATTATGTGGTCAGAAAAGATGGCTCAGCGGTTAAGAGCACTAATTGCTCTTCCAGAGGTCATGAGTTCGATTCCCAGCAACCACATGGTGGCTCACAACCATCAATAATGTGATCTGATGCCCCTTTCAGCACTGTATGCATAATAATAAATATTTTTTTAAAAAAGAAGATAACACATAAACTTGTTTTATTAATGTCAGTTTGCTAGAACGTTAGTAAGCATGGTGGTGTGATCAATAACTTAGTTGTTTACATATTTTCCTCTTTTCAGCTATGGAGTTTGGATGCAGGGCCTTGTGTAGGCTGGACAAGTGTTATTTCATTGGCCTACACCCCAGATTTTGTTAAGACTTTTACATTAAGACATGATCTTGCTAAATTGGTCAGGCTGTCCTTAAACTTGCTATGTAGCCCCTCTGACCTCAACCTTGGGATCCTCATGCTCAGCCTCCCCAGGAGCTAGGGTCAAGGTGTGCACCCAACATTTCTTTTGCATCTTAAAGCAACAACTTTGGAGTCCTGTTGTTCCCATGTAACCAGTTAATAACTGCACATCGTTACCATGTGTGTCCTTCTCAGGGTCATCTGTTTGCTTCTCTGGGTTCTGAGCCGGATACGTTTTCTAAACATCACCAGTGGGTGGACCCGGTTGGAAATAATTAGGGGGTGTGGCCTCGTTTGAGGAGGTGTGCCATTGGGTGTGAGCTTTCAGATTTCAAAAGCAAACACTGCTTCCCAGTTCTATCTCTCTGCCTCCTGCTTGTGGGTCAGATGTAAGCTCTCAGCTACTGCTCAGTTGGCTTGTGTTGCCCTGCTTCCTGCCTTGATGGCCACGGACTCTACGAGTCCCAAATTAGAAGCTTTCTTTTATAAGTTGCCTTGGTCACGGTGTTTTGTTCCAGCAATAAAACAGCAACTAAGACATGTTTCATTCCTCATTTTCTTTTTGGTGCTGGATTTTTGGGTAATTGTCCAAGGACTATACCATTACTTTAAAAAAATCTATAAATACTATTTCATATCTCTTTTGGGGGTGGGTGCTCCTAATATTACTTTAGGGATTGCATGTCTTGTGTCTCTCCAGTTATTTTTTTTTTAATTATTATTAAAAAGTGTTTCATGTATATGGGTATGTGCCTGTATGTGTGTCTGTGCACCATGTGGGTGCAGTGCCCTCAGAGGCCAGAAGAGGGCATAGAATCTGCTAGAACCAGAGTTAGAGAAGTTGTGCTCCACCATGCAGGTGCTGGGAACTGAACCAGCAGCGGGTGGCGAAACCACTGAGCTGTCTCATAAGCACCTCCGATTATTTTAAACGTTATTTCATTAAAGCACCCTAGAGATTAAAGTTTAAAATCTCAAATTTCTGGGTAAGAGACATTCCTTCTCATAACAATTGATCCTTATTTGAAATGGACTGTGTCTGCTCTTATTTATACTATTTTTAGATGTTTCGTCTTCTGTTAATATAAAATGACTTCTTCCCTGGGGCGTTTCTCTACAGCCTGAGATGCTTTCCAAATATCTGTATGTTTTTCCTTTGTGAGATGTTCAAATTTTTGACCAATTTAAGATTGTTTCTCGGCTTTGATCCAGCATTTAATTCCTTAAGTTGAGATCTCAGATTCATTTATTAAGTAATGTTTTCCATAGAGAGTAGTAGTTTCAACTAAAGTGAGACCGGCAAACATGCACAATGTGGAGAAGAGAAGGGGAGTCTTCTAGGCCCTCCCCAGGGAGGGAGCCCCTTACTTCTCAGATCTGAACGGTGGCCTACATCCTAAAGAGAGCCAGTGAATCCCCACAAAAAACTCCTGTTCCTGCCTTTCCTGACCTTCAGCCCCTACCCCTCCCACTGCCACAGGCTCTTCCTCTACCCTCTCCAGGTGGCAGTCCTTCAAGTTAGAGCTCATTTACACCTCCCCTGCCCACCCTACTCTCTCCCACAGCACAGGTTCCTGCCCCTCCCACAGTTACATGCTCCTCCCCCAACCCACAGTTACATGCTCCTCCCCCAACCCACAGTTACAGGCTCTTTACCCCTCCCACAGCCACAGACTCCTGGCCCTGCCACACATAGCAGTTTCCTTTTCCGGCTATACCCTGTAGTTTTCCTTCAGAGAACCTGGAAATGATCTATTTTGTTTTTCGAGAATCTTTTTTTCTTTGTGTGTGGGAGGCTTCCTGCCAGCCTGGACTACTATTTTGCCAGAAATAGGCAGGTTTTTATGTTATTATTGTTTTAAAGCAAAATTTCTTCTATGCTTGGGTAAAAGGCATCCCTAATTTCATAATAATTTGCAGTAAGGCTTATTTCTGCACGCAGGCCAGAAACTCTCTTTATGTTTAAAAAAGAAAACAGTAATAATATCATATATCAGCAAAAGAGAGTGAGATATAAGAAGAGATGTAATTTAAAATCCGGTCTCCAGGAATAGGGGAGGGGGGAGGAGAGGGTGAGAACAAGGAAGAGAGGAAGGTTGGGGGTATGATCAGGATGTAAAGTAAATTTCATAATTAAATTTAAAAAGAAAGCATATTTTTTAAAAATCCGATCACCTGCTTCACGGTGTTGCAGACAAGACAGGGTTATGGCAAGGAAGCCCTGTGGTCAGTGCTAATGGGGAAACGCTAACATAGTGGGGCTTTTACAGTGGCCCCCAGGGAAGGCTGTCATATTTAGGTACTGGGGTGAGAGGAAAGCATCAAAGTGCTTTCACAGACCATTCCAGCAGCTTCTTAAAACCACGCATTCGGGATGCTGGTAGTTAGATAGCATACACTTGCATGGGTCCAGGGGTCTGATCAACATATTGGTAATTCAGTACAAGAGGCTGAGGCTCTCTTCAGTAACTTCAGGAGCACATAGTCAAAAAACAGAGACAGTAAGTTGACAACAGGGGTCTGGAGTACAGCTCAGTCCTTAGATTTCTTGCTTAATCTGCACCAGTCCCTGTGTTTGAAGTCAACCATAGCATAATCTAGGCATGGTGTGTTGTGGTTCTAATCTCAGCACTTGGGAGGTGGAGGAAAAAATAGGAGTTGGGGGTCATCCTCAGCTACATAAAGAGTTTGAGTGAGAGAGAAAGAGGGAGGGAGGGGGAAAGAAATGTGTGTGTGTGTGTGTGTGTGTGTGTGTGAGAGAGAGAGAGAGAGAGAGTGAAAAGCTGGTTAATAAGGAACCCTAAATCCTCCCACAAGCAATGTATGCTTTGTTTAGATGGACAGCAAAGACTCCCTGAGAATCTCAAGAGCGCATGATATGAAAAATGCTGGGAAACACTATGGAAGAGTTTCCCCATTAGCACTGACCACAGGACTTCCCTGCCATAACCCTGTCCTGTCTGCAATGCCATGAAGCAGATGATCAGATTTTTTAAAATATGCTTTCTTTTTCAAACTAATCTTTAAATTCACTTTTTGTCCCGATCCTAGCCCCATTCCTCTTCTCGTGGTTCGTTTATCTGCGGCACAAGCTGAGTGGCTGTCCAGTCCAGGCTGCCCAGAGGCCTGAGATGAAGCACCAATCAAACAATGACTTTTAAACCTAAGCCTCAAGAGCCAAAAGCTGCATGCCAGTTTTTTTCATATGGCCGTTGAGGCAAGAACAATTTCAAAGGAACACACACACACACACACACACACACACACACACACACACACACACACACACACACACACACATTCTGTCTATTGCCAGCAAAGAATCTGGTCAGGTTTTTGGGTTTTTTTTTTTTGTTGTTGTTATTTGTTTTTTGGTTTTTTTTTTTTTTTTTTTTTTTTTTTGCAATGAACCTCCCTGAGTCTACAGCAGGAAACTTATCTAAGAAGGGGGCTATAAAGGAGGTTGTCGGGGCAGAGGGATGGTAGGGGTCTCCACAGCAGCCTGAGAAATCCCACAGTGGCCCAGCATTGAGTTTGGTTCCTCCTCCTTCATCTCGGGCTCCTGGCTCTACAGATGATGGAATGGGGATTCAAACTCCACAGCAAATGCTTTCACTGGGTTTCTGTGGGCCTCTGCCACAGAGGCAGTTCTCAAAAACACACAGCGAGAGTCCCAACCAGAAACGCCAAATATCAGAATGAGACTCTAAAAGGCTCTATCAGAATCCTGAGCCTAGGTCATGTAAACCACCAGAAACAGTACACAGGGACACCAGGCTGTGGGTTTGCCAGAGCTCTGGTCCACATGTGGTTTCAGGTAGAGACCTGCATGAAGGTCGGCTCTTCTGGTAGGCAGATATGCCTGACCCAAAAGACGCTGCTTTCTTGACTGAGGTTGCTCAAGACTGTGGTAGGAAAGGAGAAGCAAGGCTGAACCTGATTCCTCCTATAATGCGGGGGCTCTGGGAGTTTGTTGTTCGGTTCACTGTCCACCTGAGATTCTGAGACCATGTCACAGTCTGTCAAGAACTAATCTGTTAATCAGCAAACTGTCAGCTGAAGATGTGAAGGAGTGACGAGAAGAGGCAGAACCTGAACGTGGGGAAAATATCAGTGTGCTAACAGGTAGATATGCCGCACCTGGCCAAGTGGAGTGGTAGCCAGTCAATCATCCTGTTAAACTGTCAGTGTTGCTACTATCATCTGCTGTCAGAGGTAGGAATTCCTCACCAGGCCAGGTGGGGCGATAGCCACTCATCCCATTAGACGATCAATATCTTTACTGCTTTGTTTCGAAGCTTTCGAGAAACGGCTCGTGATCTGAGCTTAGCTGTGGACACTACTACTGGTCAGCTGCACATAGAGCCAAAAGGGCTACCACCTTAATTTAATGTTTATCCGAAATAATGTAATTGAGAAATGTTATTAGCTATTGACATGCAAGGCTGTTTCAAGTTCCATCTTAAACCCCAGCGTCTCTAGATGCTCTTCATGGTAGCCCTCACTCTGAACAATCCAGTTCTTTTTTCTCACAGCCATTGACAACACAGTGGGCATCTACCACTGGGTATGCTCCTATGCTACTTTACAAACTCCCCTTTAGAGCTTTAGTCAGGGTTGGCTCATCGCACACACTCAGACTGCAGGAAAGGGAGTCGTGTGCTTTGCAAATATAAGCCATGGACACTCATCCACCTGCCTTGCTAGTCTATGCCACTATTTTATGCCTTTAAGCAATTAATGCTATGTATTGTATCTTGTATATTGTCTTAATCGAGGGCATATATTAGTCTAGTCCTTTTTCTTAAAATGGCATTGCGATTTATGGTAGCAATTAGTTATGTGGGTTATGATAGCACACTGGCCATGGCACAAAAATTATTTACTGAGAGCTCAGCAGTTTATCTCAATTATAGTGGCTATCAGACTTACTTTATAGACTGAAGACTTTTCGTTAGCTTTTCAGGTCAATCTTTCCTCCAATTGGCAACACAGGAATCTAGAAGCTAATCATCCACCAGTCTCTAAAATATTGCTTTATTTTACATTGACTTCATTGATAAGAGAGAAAACATGCCAAGGTTGTTGGCAAGGAGGGGTTCTCTGGAAGTCAAGCATAAAGGAAATATATAAGAATTTCACACAAGTTCTATTGGTCAATATGGTCACATAGCCTCCTTTGATAACAGACATCAATATTTGATTAAAAAATATGTACAGGCTGGGCGTGGTGGCCCACACCTTTAATCCCAGCACTCTGGAGGCAGAGGCAGGTGGATCGCTGTGAGTTCGAGGCCAGCCTGGTCTACAAAGCAAGTCCAGGACAGCCAAGGCTACGCAGAGAAACCCTGTCTCGAAAAAACAAAACAAAACAAATAACAAACAAAAAAAGGAAGAAAGAAAGGAAAAATGTGTACAGAAGCAACAAAACACATTGTAGTAACATGTGCTCAGTATGTGGGAATACACATGGGCAATTACACAGCCAGCATATTTGTTAGAATGGACGTTGAAGCTGTGAAAGTCATGACAGAACATTGGAAAGCCATGGTCTGAGGATGGCGGGATGAGAGCTCACAGCTCTTGATATAGGTCTGCATCCTGTGGCCAGGTGACAGTCACTATTTTCATAAGCATAAAATTATTTGACATTTTAGTTGCCTTTCAATCTTTGAAAAATCATGATATATTTTTACTTAATGTTATTTTTAGAAATATTTTACTCCTTTTTAAAGCAATATTGGCATACCTGTCAATTAGATAACAAAATATACATGTTGATACTTGGTTATTTTCATATATCATAAGATTCATAGATTTCAAAAAAGAATAAAGATGTTCAAAATTATTTATGCTTAAAATATGTAAACACAAATGACATTTGGTTCTATCACAAGCAAAAGAGTCAAAAGTTATGAGAATAAATAGTAGATAAAAATGTGTGCACATGTCAAAAGTACAATTAGGCTACCTGTACTATGAAAGAACATATTTTAGTATTTAAATGATAATTATTTAACATAGATATTGGTGCTTTTTTCTTTCAATCACAAAATATTTTGTAAGATGGAAAAACTTCCACTTTCAGAAAAAAAATGTTTATAATGTTTTCTTAAGAACTTGGCACCTTGAAACAGGTGTCAGACAGTATGATTTTCTAGAACAGTTCTTCTTGGGTTCTGTGTGCATAGATGCCCTTGTTGCAGTGTCACTCTGAACCAGCAGGTATTGTTTTTAAAATTACATGTATTATCTGTAGGCCCAGCTAGCAATCAATCAAAACACAGACACTTGTTGTATTTCAAGATAGCCTTAGTTAACCTGGGGCAGGGCAGATATCAATCCTTAGTTAACCTGGGGCAGGCATGGGATCCCTGTCTCAATCCCATGCCATCTGTTTCCAATAACTTCTATCAAGCTACCTCCCATCTATAATCCCATATACTTGCTAATGTTCTTCATCTGGGCTGGATTCTCCATCCACGTTGCCGGCCATGTGCTTCTTCTCCAGCTAACCCATGGCGGCCTTCCTCTCTTCACTTTAGGTCTTTCTCCTTTTCTCCTGGTGGTGGTCCTTCCTTCTTCCCAGAATTCCTCTCTCTAAGCCCCACCTATCTCCTGCCCTGCCCAGGTGGAATGCCTTTTTATTAAGCAAAAGGTAAATCACAGAGACAGTAAGCAGTAATTAGCATCAAAACACACCAGACCATCCCCTAACAAGCAGGCAGCAAGGAAGTCCTGAGATTCTAACAAGCCACCATTGGAGGCTACTACAACTAGGCCAAGGGACAGTTTCCAAGTAGCCAGAATCTATGCTAGTTTTTCTTTTATTTTTCTTTCTTAATCTTAATTAATTAATTCACTTTGTACCCAGATTGTAGCCTTCCTCTCCTCCCAATCTTACACTTCCTTCCTCTGCCTCCCTCCCCCTCCCCTATTGCTCAAAAAAGGGGAGCCTCCATCTACCAACCCACTCCAGCTCATCAAGTCATTCAGGACTGAGCATGTCCTCTTCCCCTGTGACCCCATCAGGGGGAAGTGATCAGAAAACAGGCAACAGAGTCCATATCAGAGACAGCTCTCATTTCCCTTACTAAGGGAGCTACATGAAGTCTGAGCTGCCCATTAGCTACATCTGTGTAGGGGCCTAGGTCCAGTGCGTGCAAGGTCCTTGGTTGGCGTTTTAGTCTCCACAAGCTTCTCTGGGCCCTGACTTAGTTGGCTCTGTTGGTCTTTTTGTGTAGTTCCTTTCACCTTCAGGTCCTTCTATCCTCCCCCCCCCCCGCCACTTTTCCACAAGACTCTTTACGCTTCGCACAATGTCTACTGTGAGTCTCAGCATCTGTTTTGAAGTGCTAGTGATGGAGCTTCTCAGTGATTGGCTATGCTAGGCTCTTGTCTGTGAGCATAGCAAAATATCTTTACTAGTGTCAGGAGCTGGCTCTCTCCCATGGCGTGGGGCTAAGATTGGACCAGGCATTGGTTGCACATTCCCTCTATCTCTGCTCTATCTTTATCCCTGCACATCTTGTACACAGGGTGAATTTTGGGTCTAAGTTTTTTGTGGCTGAGTTTGTATTCCCCTCCCTCCATTAGGAGTCCTGTCTAGTTACAGGGTGTTCTCTTCAGTCTCCATAATCCTGGCTACTAGGACTCTCATCTAGAGTCAATGCCCTATTCTCTCAGAAGCGTGCTCTGACTTAGGTCTCCATCTTATCACTGAAATGCCCCCCAAAGTTTCTCTTTTCTCTGCAGGTGCTCGGTCCTCCTGCCACAGTTCTCCCCATGCTCACTTCTCTCAGCACTCCCTCTCTTACTTTGTTCCCTCTCTTTAACTACTTCCACTGTCTATTCTATTTCTGCTTCTGAGTAAGATTTAAGCATCCCCCCTTAGATCCTCCCTGTTACTCATCTTCTTTAGGTGTGTGAATTGTAATATGTTTATCCTATAATATATGGCTAAAATCCTCTTATGAGTGAGTACCATGTGTGTCTTTCTGGGTCTGGGTTACATCACTAAGAATCATCTTTTCTAGTTTCATGCATTTGTCTGCAAATTTCACAATTTCCTTGTTTTTAATAGCTGAATAGTATTACATTGTGTAAATCTACAACAGTTTCTTTATCCATTCTTCAATTGAGGGACATCTAGGTTCTTTCCAGATTCTGGTTATTACAAATAAAGCTTCTATGAACATTGTTAATCAAGTGTTCTTGTATGGTAAAGCATCTTTGGGTATATACCCATCAGTGTTATAGCTGCGTCTTGAGGTAGAGATATTCCCAATTTTTCGAGAAAGAGCCTGATTGATTACCAAAGTAGTTGTACAAGTCTGCACTCCCCCAGCAGTGGAGGAGTGTTCCCCTTTCTTCACATCCTCATCAGCATATGATGTCACTTGAGTTTTTTATCTTAACCATTCTGATGGATGTAAGGTGAAATCTCAGAGTCTTTTTTATTTGCATTTCCCTAATGACTAAGGACTTTGAACATTTCTTTAAGTGATTCTTGACCATTCAAGATTCATCTTTTGAGAATTCTCTGTTTAGTTCTGTACTCCATTTTTCAATTGCATTATTTGGTTTGTTGGTGTATAATTTCTTGAGTTCTTTATATATTTTTGATATTAGCCTTTTGTCAGATGTAGGGTAGGTGAAGATCTTGTCCCAATCTGTAGGCTGCTGTTTTGTTCTATTGAGTGTCCTTTGCCTTACAGAGACTTCTCAGTTTCAAGAGATCCCATTTATTAATTCCTGATCATAGAGTCTGACCTGTTGGTATTCTATTCAGGAAGTTGTCTCCTGTGCCAATGAGTTCAAGAATCTTCTCCACTTTTTCTTCTAACAGATTTAGTGGGTCTGGATTTTGTTGAGGTCTTTGATGCACTTGGACTTGAGTTTTGTGTCAGGATCTATTTGCATTTTTCTACATGTAGACAGCCAGTTAGACCTATATCATTTATTAAAGATGCTTTCTTTTTCATTGTATAGTTTTGACTTCTTTGTTAAAAACTCAAGTGTCCATAGGCATGTGGGTTTATTTTGAGGTCTTTGATTCAATTCCATTGATCAACACAGTCTCTTTCTATGTCAGTATCAGGCAGTTTTTATTACTATTGCTCTGTAGTATAGCTCGACACCAGGGATGGATTGTTTTAGCTATTCTGGGTTTTTTGTTTTTCCGTGTGAAGTTTGTAATTGTTCTTTCAAGATTTGAAAAGAATTGTGTTGGCATTTTTATGGGAATTGCATTGAATCTGTAAATTGCTTTGGTAAGATGACCATTTTTAATATGTTAATGATCCTGATCCATGAGCATGGGACATCTTTCCATCTTCTGAAATTGTCTTTAAGTTCTTTCTTCAGAGGCTTGAATTTCTTGTCATACAGGTCTTTGATTTGCTTGGTTAGAGGTATGGAAACATACTTTGTATAGTTTGTGGCTATTGTAATGGGTATAGTATCCCTAATGTCTTTCCTAGCTCATTTGTAACTGCCTAACTCCTTCATGGCCAAGGAAGTGGAGAAAGAGGACACAGACACATAGCTGGTTCTCTCTTCCATCTGCTATTCTGTCCAGGCCCCTCAGCTGATAATCTCTGTAAATACCTCCACAGACACAACTAGAACTAAAGCTCACTGGGAAATTTTTAATTCTCTTACATTGCCAATGAAGATCAACTATCATACCGTGCAAGATGAGCTGATACTGCTATGATTAGAATTCAGTTGATGGCCTGTAAATGACATGGTAATTGTGATTATCATTCAGTTGGGATGCCCTGGGAATAAAATAAAGCTATCAATAATTATGAAGACACAAGGCCCAAGTCAGAATGTTCTTCTCAAACCTGGGGCATCCAGTCTTCCTACACTGAATTATAAAATATTGTATATACTCTCCAATTAGGGCCAACCATTCTGAGACACATGGAACTAGAAATTTCATGTGGGGCCATCGTGCCCCAGAGAATCAACTTGAAACACAAAACAGTGTTTCTAGGAAAAAGCTTCAAAATAGGAGAGACTTATATTGCATAAGATGCATGGTGGAGGAAAGTTACACCCCACTAAAATGTGTGTAAATTTTCTGTCTGCCACTACCTCGATACTATTGCACTTTTTAAATCTTAAAGTAAACTGCTTATTTCAAATGAAAAGGGAAAAAATTTTTGATTAAATCTATTAACCCTCTTTTTAGCTGATATTTAAACATCATAGTAAGTAATTGTCTATAGTTAAACAGTCTCGATGTCTTCAGATTCCATCATGGATTTATATATTTTTGTAACTAACTCCTAGTACATTTTGGAAACCATTCCTCTCAAAGGTTCTTACTCTTATTTTATCTTGGGATAGACTTTTATTTAAAAGACAAATTTTTAAATATTATATTTTAATCATTTTTTCCATAAAACAATTTAGTCCATTGCTTTGAATTCAGCTCCATTCAAGTGTTCATTACACATGGGCACAGGCAGATTCTCCCTCAGTACATAACATAAATAGCAACTAAAATGGTTTCTACAATTTTCTGTTCTCCATTTAAAACCCCTTGAGACTGACATCCACTGTCCACATTTTCTCATGATACCCTAGTCTTCTCTTTTTAAATATATTTTATTAATTTATTCATATTACATCTCAATTGCTATCCCATTCCTTGTATCCTCCCATTCCTCTCTCCCTCCCATTTTCCCCTTACTCCCCTCCCCTATGAATGTGAATGAAGGAGTCCTCCTCCCCCTGTATATGCTCATAGAGTATCAAGTCTCTTCTTGGTAGCCTGCTATTCTTCCTCTGAGAGCTAGCAGGCCTCTCCATGCAGGGAACGTGATCAAATATGGGGCACCAGAGTTCCTGTGAAAGTCAGACACCACTCTCCACTCAATTGTGGAGAATGTCCTGTCCATTGCCTAGATCTGAGTAGGGGTTCGAAGTTTACTATATGTATTGTCCTTGGCTAGTGCCATAGTTTGAGCAGGACCCCTGGGCCCAGATCTGCCTCTCATAATGTTATTATTGTAGGTTTCTAGGACCTTCTGGATCCTTCTATTTCCCCATTCTCCCATGCTTCTCTCATCTAGAGTCCCAATAGGATGTCCTCCCCTCTGTCTCACTTTCCTGGTAAGTGAAGACTTTCATGAGACATGCCCCTTGGACTAGTGTCCTCATATAAGTGAGTATATATCATTTGAGTAAAAGACAAATTTTTATATAATATATTTT
Organism: Acomys russatus; assembly: GCF_903995435.1. Classification (NCBI taxonomy): domain Eukaryota; kingdom Metazoa; phylum Chordata; class Mammalia; order Rodentia; family Muridae; genus Acomys; species Acomys russatus. The sequence continues at coordinate 30,979,426 of NC_067151.1, read as the reverse complement.
GATTGTATTATTTCCCTTTTCCCAACTCCTCCCAGATCTTCTGCACCTCCCTACTTACTGAACTTCATGTCCTCCCCCGCCTTTCCTTCTCCCTCTCTCTCCTTCAAAAATAAACAAAAAATTAAGAAACAAAAAAAGTGACAAAAATAAAAATAAACATTCTGTGATCTGTAGCATTGACCTGCCAATTACTGATACAATAGTGGCAAAAAAATGTTCTGATGTTCTGGGAGTAGCCAACTTCTTCTCCTTCTTCTTCTTCTTCTTCTTCTTCTTCTTCTTCTTCTTCTTCTTCTTCTTCTTCTTCCTTTTTTTTTTCTTTGCATTCAAGGCCACTTCTTGAGATGGAATCTATACTTGACACTGCTAAAGTGGTTTGTATGAGTTAGATCTCATGGGTTTCCATAGCTTGATTAGTATAGTAATAGGTTCTTTGTCCAAATTATAAATATTTAAGACAGTGACCTAGTGTTCTAGGGCAAAATCATAAGCAACCAGAAAATAAACTACATTTTAAGAAATGCAAGAAAGTAGAAGTAGCATACAGTGCATGGTTTTACATGTATGAAAAATTGGTGTACAGAGTATTTTCAAAAACAGATCTTAGCAATAACAAGTGCAACCAGTATTAAAGTGAAAATATGGAGGAGTCTTTGTGGTTTGAATCACGAGGCTCCTCCCACCACATCTGAAAATGTCGTGAATGTCAGAATAGAAGAGTTTGTTCCTTCCAGTATGGATCGGGTACATTTAACATCTTTTCTAATTCTCATATAAATATTCTAAGCAGTGGGGATTAATATTATGATTTTTATCATAAAAATGTTTTCTTAAATCCTGTTCAGTACTGAAAGAGCCTTAAATCCAAGGTCTGATTTTTTTTTTCATAATGACATATGGTTTTAAGAAAAATAGCAGGAACTGACATTCTAGAAAAATAAAATGAGTGATTCACTTAATATTACCTCCAGGACATTATGTATTTCATGTGGCAAGTTAGTCACAGACTTGGAACCTTCCTGTGAGAATAAATACTAATGTTCCCAAGATGTTTTTGTTTTTCTGATTTTTCAAAAAAAAAAAAAAATTCTGATGTAGCACTGATATTGCATTCACATACGAAGAACTGAGAATGAGACAGCAAATCCTGCCCAAACCACTCACTCCTCAGAGCTAATGGTGTTTGTTGAGCTGCCCCCCACCTGGAGCTGAAAACTAGCCCCGCCCCCCGATGCTTCTCACAGTACCGCCTTCATCCTGCGTGATGGTCTGCGTGCATCCACTTTAAACACATCCAGCCACATTTGGACGTGTCTGTGTTTTAAATAATCCTTTCCACTTAATTTAACACACATTTCTCAAGCGTTTGCACCTGGCCCTGGTGATGGTGGGGGATGTTCACAGAAGCCAACCGTACCCTCCCTGCTCAAACTCACAGTCAGGGTAATATATACAAGAAGGCACACACCACAGCAACACGAAACATGCAAAAGAAATGCAAAAAAAAAATGGGTCTCTGGAGATGGAGAAGGTGAAGGGGACCACAGATTCCTCCTCACTCAGCTAGCATCATCGCCTTCTTCAAATGGACTAGCTTTGGATCTAACTGTAGATTTTAGCAGAGGAAATGACAGTTGTTTTCTTGTCTTCTGGCCAAACTGAGCCTGCCAATGCTTCCACCTCCTGTTTCTGATATAAAACTTGAATGTTCTTCATCCTCTTCTGCAAACACTTTGTTCTACTATCTCCCTTAAAGCTAATTATCACAAGGAAGCACATTAAATGCCACGATGGTAATTATGATATAGCATTATAATTTTCAAGATCATAATTCTGTAAATGCAGTTGAAGATATTACACTTTTTATGATTTTGTTATTATAATACTAAACTTAACCATTTCCCTATTAATTTTTAGTAAACCAGAACTGAGAAGTATAGAAGTGTCTTGTTTTCTTGATTATTAAAAATAATGATTTATCTTTATTGTGTCAATGTGTCCAAAGAGTTTACATGTAAGCCCTGGTACCAAACACATTAGCTCCCTTATCAGATCAGAGTTGGGCAGCAGTGCTGATCCCCAGAAGTCAGGAGTCGGTTCTAGGAACCCCTTATGGCATAGACAGAAGCCCTAGGAGAAATACTTACCAGTGATTTCCTTGGGGAGAACCTGCCCTGATGGGAAGGATATCTATACACAGATGGCTGAGGCCTGAGAGGCCAGAACTCTATCAAGGGTACCTTGACTTCTGCACATTACACATTCATAATTTATCCTGTTTTATGCCTGGTTTTTGCTTGCTTTCTTTTTAAAAAGAAATACACATCTGAAAATATTTTATCGATAAGTATTTTATCATATACACTATTTTTAAAGTGTTTTTATATCTTGGTAATTTAAATTTGTATCTATTATTATTTCTATGTACATACATGTGAGTACACATGCCATGGCACATGTGTGGAGGTCAGAGAGTGGCTTTGCGGAGTCTGTCTTCTCCTCCCACCTTTACCTGAGTTCCAGGGGTGAACTCCAGTTGCTAGGCTTCTGCATCAATTGCCTTTCTGTACCATGTCTGCTTGCTGACCCCAGTTCTAGGTAATTTTAACCAAAACATCAACTCACGTAGTTATCACTTCTTGGGTGAGAACATAAGCCAGTCACCTTTGCCATGCTTGACACAGACTCACAATCAACAGAAAGTGAACATGTATAATTTCCTTCATAGCTGTAGCCCATAATCAGTGGGTTTCCATGCTTTGGGTCATGTCTAGAACCAACACACCATGGTGGGAACTGGAGTGGTGCAAAGCCCATAAACTTTTTGAACAGGAAGAAAAAAAAAAAAAAAAACAGTGGGGAGGGAGGCATCTGAGGTCTCACTGTTTCTTTCATGGGCATGTCCCTGATGACCTAAAGACTGCCCTGCACACCCAACTTTCCAAACACCCGCCCCCTTCCTAGATGTTTTTCATGTTCCTGCAAGCGTCTATTCTGATTCTGCCATCTGTAGAGTGAGCGGGTCACCGGTCAGTTCCATCTGTGGTCCACGCCCTCCTCTCCAACTCTTCCAGTTTCTGCAGTAGAAGCACATACACCAGGTAGTATGTTTTCCTCGTGCTTCGGAGGAAGTGGCCCTTATGGTTGTTCTCCCTGTAGTTGCTTTATTTAGGAATGTTGACTGCTTGATATGTGGACATCATTGTTCCAGTAGTTTTGGAAATTTCCCATTTTGTCTTTCTAAATAACCCTGTGAGATGAATCTTGCATTAGACCAACTCACAACAAAAGAAGCAGAGACTTGGTTAAGTTGCCCAAACCTGCAGAGTTAACAGGTAGACTTGGGGAATTAAATGGAATCCATGGGTTAACATTCCTAAAGACAATTATTCAAACAACTATAAGCGGAGGTGGGTGTCCTACCATTCTTCACCTGTAATGTTTTCAGACAATTTAACAATGCTTTTAAAAAGGAACAGCCCCTCAACACCACCCTTCCTAACACACACACACACACACACACACACACACACACACACACACACACACACGTCTAGTAAAATCAAAGACAGGCAAGAGTGCATAGTAACTGAATCTTTCATACACTGTGAGTGGAGATAAGACTAATTCTCTTTCATTTTGAAAAACTAAGCTTTAATGTACCGATATTAGACTATTACTCAGCAATGGAAATAATTGTGTGGGTAATAAATGCAAAAACGAGCATAAACTTTATGGACTGGAGTAAAAGAAGATTTTGGCAAAAGTTAATGTATACAGAGAGACAGATTCCCTCTCATGGAGTGTGCTTCCTACCACGGGTGGTTCTCCAACACTGACACCAGCACTGGAGTTTGCTTTATTCCTGCTTGTTTTACCCTAAAATAGTCTGAGTGACCACGTTAAGAACTCACATGTATTTTATCTTTCATTTCCTTGGCTCCTGGCTACCAGCCTCATTTCATACAGTTGCCTATTATTGGTCAACCTAGTTCTAGAATTCTCTCTTTCTGGACTCTGGTAATTGCTCTCTCTGAGAGGTGCCGGGACTGTGTTTAATCACCAATGGACCCTATACACTCTCAAGGCTTTTCCCTTACTGTGGGTTTTTGTTTGTTTGGTTGGTTTTTGGATTTGTTTTGTTTGTTTTTCGAGACAGGGTCTCTCTATGTAGCCTTGGCTGACCTGGACTCCCTTTGTAGACCAGGCTGGCCTCGAACTCACATTGATCCTGCCTGCCTCTGCTTCCTGAGTGCTGGGAGTAAAGACATGTGCCACCACACCCAGCTCTCTTAACGTGTTATAAAATGTCATTTATTTTATATGTGTGTCAGAGTGCATGCGTGGAGATCAGAGACGGTCTTTGGAATCGGTTCTCCCTTGCCACTTTGTGGGAATCATGATTAAACCATCACATTCACAAGCAAGTACCGCTACCCCACTGTGTCTGCTCTCCAGCCCTTTTTTATTTTGTTTCCAAGTGTACAAACTCTGTGTGTGTGTGTGTGTGTGTGTGTGTGTGTGTGTGTGTGTGTGTGTGTGTGTATCCTGTGTACATATGAAGGCCAGAGGACACATCTCAGAATTCTGCTCTCCCTTTCTACCTTGCGGGTGGAAAGCCTCTCTTGTTTCTACTGGGCCTTGTATAACAGCCTGTCTTGCCCTTTCACTTCTGCCTAGTGTTCTGTCTCAGCCTCCTGGTTCGCTGTAGATCTGTTGAGATTAGGGACCCATGCACTGATGCAGCTCTGTCCTGTCCTGTGTGTGCCACAGGATCTGCACTCTTCTCTTCTCATCCCCACTGTATTACATCTACAATTGTTTCTCACTTTACCATCTTTATTTGATGAGCCCCTCCTTGATCTCTGAGGCGATAACTAGCTGGAGCCTTTAGGAGAGGGTGCTAGTTTGTCAAGGTAAATCTTCTCACAAGAGCCAGTGCTCTCCTTGTAAGATTGTAGGCGGCTTGGGCTCTGTAAAGTCCCAACTTGAGGTTTACAATGTTATTTGAGAGTTCCTGAATTTGTCTAGTGAGAGGGAAAAACATAAAGGAGAGCTTGCGAAAGCTATCCATCTGCCTGTGCCCAGAGTCTACAACAGCTTTTGTCTGGCTGGCTAGAGCTCTGCTGACACAGGGTCACCACAGTACACCTGTGTGGATGCAAACATAACAAAAGCTCCTGTCTGTAACCTGCGGTGCTTGCTCAGCTCTGTCATTTAGTTTTACTTCGTCTTTAATCTTGTTTTTTTTTTTTTCCTTCTACAGTGTACATTGGCTTACACTGCCTTAATATAAAATGGTCTTGTAGTCATTTTCCTCTGCTTCATCATTCTCCTTGGCCTGGTCGCCTGGTCTGCAGAAGCCAGACGTAAGTGACCATAATTCAAACATTCCTGTCACTGGATAGGGATGCGATAGGACAAAAATAAATAAATTGCCACTGAGTTAACAAGCCTTTTATTGTATCTGCTTAGCTTTGTTTACTGGGCTGGGCTGCTTCTTCTCCTGTAGTCAGAGTACACCAGACTGCTTTATTGCTGCCAAATGCCACCCGAGGCCATTTGTGGCAAAAGTCTGCAGCTAGTTACTAAGCAAATTCTTTTCTTTTCCTACTTTGAGCATGGGTCTTCTTTCCATCCTTTGTCCTGCCTCTCCCTGTCTTTTGCTTCTATTAAGCCTATCTTTTGTGTTTCTTCTCATGTAGTTTCCTATTCTCTAAAATATTTGTAATTATTTCCCATGCATGTGTGAGGGGGAGGGAGGGAGAGAGAGAGAGAGAGAGAGAGAGAGAGAGAGAGAGAGAGAGAGAGAGAGAGAGGGAGGGAGAGAAGGAGAAGAAGAAGAAGAAGAAGAAGAAGAAGAAGAAGAAGAAGAAGAAGAAGAAGAAGATGAAGAAGAAGAAGAGGATGAGGACGAGGAGGAAGTGGTATGTGTGTGTGCGTGTGCATGCGTGCGTGCGTGCGTGCGTGCGTGCGTGCGTGCGTGTGTGTGTGTGTGTGTGTGTGTGTGTGTGTGCTGCACAGGTATCACAGGGCCCATGTGGAAGTCAAAAGACATATTTGTAGAGTCCTTTCTTTCCTTCCACTACACATGGGCTCTGGAATTCAACTGGAGTTGTCAGTCTTGCCAAATGTCTTGGTTTTATTTCGTATCACTGTGAGAATATAAAAGCAGCTAGAGGGAGAAATAGCTTACTTGACATACACTTTCAGGCTGCAGTCCATCACTGTGGGGAAGTCAAGGCAGCAGGGATTAAAGCAACTGGTCATAGCACAATCACAGTCAAGTGCAGGGAGCCCTGAGCCAGTGCCCCCATACTGTTCTCAGCGCTCACTCTCTACTCTTAAAACACTCCCAGATACCCTGACCAGGGGATGACTCCACACAGAAGGGAGGAGTTTTCTGGCCTTGATTGGTATAATCAAGGGAACTCCACACATACACCCCTATAGCCCCACCTATCTTCAGGATCCTTTGTTGAGAATACCCAGATTTTTCCACATTGGGTCAAAATGACAAAACTAGCCATCTGGGGCTCTAAGCACCTTTACTTGTTAATCCGTCTCCCAGGCTCTGGCCACTCTTTACAACTTCGAAAGGTCTCGTACCTTCCTTTTTGAATGTGGTTGCTTTGAGAACCAGGCAAACTCTCTTTATTTCCTGTCTTATGTGCACCATTAAGATGTCCGAGAAGTAAGAGAATAAAAGAAGCACAAGGAATAGAGCACCCTGGAGACAAGCTCACCTCTCTGCCCTCTGCAGCTTGCCCCCAGACAGGGGCATTCTCCCTGGAGATGCATTTGGACTGCTAAAACTGGTCAACCCAGGTCAAGTGCAAACAAAATTATGAGCAGCATTTTCATTTGTAAACATGTCACTTTGAGTCTCCATGTTGATAAGGACAATAATTAGCAAATGTATTTATTATTTTGGAGACCATTCCTTCTGTGAGGAGAGTAGAAAAGAGGGCACAACACAACACACTCAACACTCCACACAGCAAAATTGGCCCTAATGATGGTAATTTACCTCTAACTACAAAGTTGTTAATTGCTGCGTTTTAGGGAGTGTTTCCCATAATGGTAACAACTGGCAGTCAGTGTTTTAAGGTTAGTCTTTGCTCGACATGCTAATAGGACCGCAGCTGGAGGATTAGAAAGGGGGCCAAGGATTTGGGGGTTATCTTTGGTTTGCCGCTGCCAGTCCACCTGTGTGGGGGTTCACTGTCATGGCCACTGCCTGCCCACGTTGCTACAACAATTGCAGGCAGCTGTGAAACATGCATGGCTTGGCTTCCTTTCAGTACCTTTGCAGATAAAGCTTGACCAAAACATAATCAAAGGTTTATTGTTTTTTTGTATTTTCATGGCAGGGGAGGGGGGAATCAAAGCCATGCCTTGTTATCCTAGGCAAGTACCCCATGATAGTCCCATCCCTAGCACCCCGCCTCCCCAGAAAACACTGGTTTCTATAACAGGAATATCTTGAGTTACAGCAATAGAGATGGTCTTCAAGTTTCAACATGCCATCAGGAGGGTGTAACGCAAACAGGAGGAAGACTACAGAGGCGGGAAAGAAACTTATAAAATGATGATAGGTGATTGGCTTTCTGGTAAGCACCAAGAAAATGCCAGAAAAACTGTTTTTTCCAGAAAGCAATCTCAGGGGTGAGTAGCCAGCCTCACTGGAGGTGGCTGCAGAGGTCCCATCTCTGCTGCCACCATCATGGCTGTCACGACTCTAAGAGTGAGGGCACAGGAGGATGGACGATGTAGAGCTTCAGAAGATGCCTTCCTTAGTTGTCCCTCAGCTGTGTGACCTGGGGAAACATTTAACCTCTCGGAATATGAAATATTCAGTCCAGAGTATAAGAATGACTTCATCTCACAAGACTCTCAGAGGAAGACACACTGAGAAGGGTGGTGGAAACAGCATATTGTTAGTGCACATGACGCAGACAACACACAGGAAGCATTGCTGATGGCCGTGTCTGTATGCGTGAAGGCTGCTGGGTGTTAGACAAAACCAGGAGCAACAACACACACACAAACACATTTAAAATATTGTTCTTCAAATAAGTAAAAGTATACAAAGGCATAATTCCTTAATTTCTAATCAGTGCAGCCCCCATCCAGAGAATTTTTCCTTCTCTATCTTTTTATATACTTTTCAAAAAGTATCTGTTCGGAAATCCTGCTTTACTGAGTTTTCTTCTCCCCCACCCCCCTTTTCTGAAGTTTTGCCAAGTGTTTAAAATTAAAATAGAAAAGGTTTACTTTTTAAAAATGTTTGGTCTCAGCTGGGCATGGAGGGCATCCCTTTAATCCCAGGACTCAAGGAGGCAGAGGCAGGCGGATCTCTGTGAGTTTGAGGCCAGCCTGATCTACAAATCAAGTCCAGGCCAACCAAGGCTACACAGGGACACACTGTCCTAAAGCAAACAAACAAACAAACAAAAGTGTGCTCCTCAGAAAGACAATAACCATGCTTTCTCTCATATATGGACTTTAGATGTGAGTGTGTGTGACTGTGAGTGTGTGCATATGTGTGTGTTTGTGTGTGCGTGTGCCCATGCATTTAGTAATTAAATTAGAAAGGAGACCATGAGAGGAGAAAAGAGCAAGGGGCAGGACAGTATGAATATACACAGTACAAAAGAGGGCTGGAGAGGAAAAAGACCCAAAAGAAATGGGGTTGTGGGGAGAATGAGGGAGTCATGGGGTGGGGGAAGAGCAGAACAGACAGGTAATAATGACACAAGTGTATACACATATCAAAGAAAACCCATTACTGTACATGCCAACTTAAAAATTCACTTAAAAACAAAACAAAACAAAAAGTGTTTTAGTGTGTTTGTCTACTCTAATAAAACAAAAGCAAACCTGGTCTCCTACATTTAGCTGTAGAGATCTTGCCATGTCCATTTCTGAGTCCGCTCATCACCTACATTAGTCCTCAGCTTGCCCCATGTCACCCCACCCTCAGCCCCAACCTCCAGCGCCTTCTATAGGACACTGGTGTAAAACCTCAGTATTTGCTGCACTGGTCGTGAATGAATCACACGGACCGGAGAGTCCACTCAGGGCAGCTGGAAGGGAACCATCCTCATGTCCCTCATGTTGTCAGTGAGTTCGGTATCTGGCCCTGCTTCTCTTCTCCCACATTGTAATTAAAGAATTTCTGTTACCGTCTGTTACCTGGCAATTCTACCCCACCCCCACCCCCCTCAGTTACTGCCACCTCTGGAGGATGCTCCTTTTTCACCAGAAGTCTTGACATCTTCTTTGTTGTAGCTCTGCCTCCATTGAAATCATATTATTGAAACAAGTTCCTGGGCCTTCCTTGAGGCTCTAGAACTTTCTGGAGTCTGTGGCAACTTCATTTCCAAACAGGTAATGCCACTATGGTCAAGCAGACCCTAAGTTGATCAATTATTGAAACACAGTAAGTCCCTACAGGAACACCTCCCCCCACACTTCTGCTCCCTAACCCTTCATAGGAGCCTTTGAAACATCTTGTATAAATCTTATTCCAAGGTGAAGACTGCAACTGGCCCAGTGATTTTTTTTTCTAGCCATCTCTCTAAAAACCTGGTTCATAATTTCTCAGGGCAGAACAGAGTAACTGAGGGTGGTATATGATATTCTCATTGGGAGAATGAGGGGGACAGATGCATAGATACGTCTCTATTGTGTTAGTGGAAAGAAGATGTCCACTCTTCCTTTAAAAGTTGTGTTAAAAACAACATGTGCAAGATGCCCATTGCCTTGGTGGTACACAACACTTCTCCTACCTGAATAACTTTTGTTCTTGGTCAAGTTCTTAGACAAAAATACTACAGCAAAAAGCTGGTCTTCAGGCATCACCTGCTATTCTGATTCGCATCTGATACTTTGGTTTTGGAATGTACAGTATTTCAGCTTTCCCTCTATAATTTATGATATCAACACGTGGGATATGTTGTAAAAATCTCAACATAAAATTCTTATCAATCAAAAAAAATTATTGACAGCTGTCTTTCAGTGGGGTGGGCCTAACACTGCATTATAAATGAGGACTTGAATTAAAGCAAATGTTGTCGATTAAAATGTACAAAAGGAGCCTGTTAAAGAAAAACTGATAATTCCTATGACAGAATATATTTTCCCTTCATAAGTAAAGAAAAATATTACATTGTAGGAATTAAAT